>NW_026948802.1:1432778-2149167 GCF_035770615.1 Melospiza melodia melodia | reverse complement strand
CTCACACAACAAACTCTGTGCTGTCATAGCCTTACCAGTGACCTCCCACAACCCACTCTGTGCTGGCCTTGGCCTCTTGGGGGCCACCTCTCATCTGCTTTCAAAACACTGGGGCCTGTGCTTTCTTCTCATGGAAAAATACATCTCTCAAGTCCAGGCATCCATGGCCAAAACTGAGAATCAGCCTCCAAAATTCCTTATATCCAAGGATATCTCCCAGACAAAAGCTGCCAGGCCTGTCCAGGTTCTTTTGGTTTCCTGAGGGCCAGATCTCATCTGCCTTTGAAACACTGGGGTTCTGCACTTTCCTTCCTATGGAAAAGAGCTGTCCTTCTTGTCGTGATGCCTGTAGATAAAAATGGGCTTTGGCACCCCAAATTCTGTCTATCCAAGTATTCCTCCCTGACCACAGGTCTGGCTGGCCTTGTCCTCCTTGGGGCTGCCTCTAATCAGCCATTGAAACACTGGGGCTCCACCGTTCCTTCCTATGGAGAACTGTCATTCCAGTCCAGGAACCCATGGCTAAAATGGAATTCCACCCCCAAAACTCCCTATATACCCAAAGGCTGCTTTCAGACAAAAGCTGCAAGGACAGACAGGTCTGGCTTGCCTTGGCCTCTGGTGACTGTTTCTCATCTGCCTTCAAACCCTGGGATTCTATGGTTTCCTTCCTGTGGAAAAGAACTGTGCCTCTTGTGCAGGCACCTATGGCCTCAAGCACATGACCACTGTATAGGGACACAGGAGCTCTGCGCTCAGTGTGGTGGAGACTAAGGACAACAGAGGAGAGCCCTGGGAGGGATTGAAGGATGGTTTCAGGGATGGTGGATCTTTCTGACATAGTAGAGAACTGCCAGCGAAAGAAAGATTTATTCCATAGACAGCTGGGGAGGCCCAGACTGGAAGCAAAGAGAAAGGAATTTCCCTGCCAGGGCAGGGCTGTGGTGCAGCACATCCCCCAGAAGGAGACTGGAGCAGCACAAGGCTTTATGTGGGCAGGCAGAGGCAGGCAGGAGGCAGAGCTGTCAGCAAAGGAAGGGGCCAGCCAGGTAGGGCAGCCTGCAGGGACAGAGGCACAGGTTTTCTCAGCATCAGAAACACCTTTCCCCTGCTTGCTCCAAATTGTCATCACTGCCACCAGTTCTCTCCTCTACCTGGAACCTGGGGACACTTTGTTAATCTTGTGCCTCACAGGGATCTACTGAAACTTCCGTGTTTCAATCTCACTTTGAGCTCTTGAGAAAATTTTTGAGCCCTCTCTGAGAGACTGAGTCTGAGGCAAAGAGCACCAAAGCCCCAGAGGGTCATTAAAGTCCCTGTTCTGTGTCTGTGCTGCTGAGCTGGGCCGGGCTCCTGGCCCAGAGGCAGCTCCTGGCAAGGGCAGCGCTGCAGAGAGACAGCTCTGGCCAGGAGCAGCTCCTGTGCACAGCCCAGCAGGGCTGGGGCACTGCCAGGGCCCCTCAGGGACACCAGCAGGGCACAGACAGAGCTCACAGGGGCTCAGCACTGGCAGGGGCTGTGGGTGTCCCAGAGGGGGCTGTGACACAGCAGCACCTCTGGGGCTGTGTCATAGAGGCACAGAGCAGCTATGATGTCAGCAAGGGGCTGTGTGACAGCACAGAGTGGGCTGTGTGAGGTCACCAAGCAGCTACAGCAACATGGAGGGCATTGTGTGACATCACAGCAAGTTGTGACATCATGGCATGACTCTATGACTCCATGGAGCAGCCTGTGATGTGTGTGCTGTGACATTACAGAGTGGCAGTATGACATCACATAGAGGGTTTTGTGACATCACTGAAGGGATTGGTACATCACAGAGCTGGCTGTGTTGTCATGGAGTAGGATGTGACGCCATAGTCCAGACTCTACCATCATAGAGGGTGGCTCTGTGAAACCAGAGAGTGGGTTGTGACATCACTGGGTTACTAAGTAACATCACAGAACCGGCTGTGACATCATAAAACAGACTATGATGTCACGGTGCGATTGTGTGATATCACAGAGCCTTCTGTGGCATCACAGAGTGTCACGGACATATTTTATGAAAAATCCTTTGCCAGGATTTTTCTCCTGAGAAGCTGAGAGGCCTTAGAAACAAAAGGTAAACAATTGTTATCTGCTGCTGTGGAATGCAACAGGTAAACCTTTGATTGGTCTAATGTGGTTGTTTCTAATTAATGGCCAATCACAGGACTCTCTCAGACTCCCTGGTCAGTCACAAGATTTTATAATCATTCCCTTCCTTTCTACTCCTTGCTAGCCTTCTGATGAAATACTTTCTTCTATTCTTTAAGTATAGTTTTAATATATCTTTTTCTTTTAATATAATATATATCACAAAATAATAAATCAGCCTTTTGAAATATGGAGTCATGATTCTTGTCTTTTCCCTTATCCTGGGACCCTTGTGAACACCACCAAATCAGAACAGCTGTATCACATGACAGGGTGCCATCTCAGAGTTGGCTCTATGACATCACAGAGGCTGTGTGAGGTCCCTGGGGAGGTCACTCTGTCCCAGCCCCCCTCACAGCTCCCCTCAGAGCAGTCCAACCCTGCTCATGCACAGCAGGGTTCCCCTGTCCCCCCGGGTCCCCCCGTCCCCGGCCCCGCAGCCTCCCCCAGAGGATGTTCCACGAGATCGACCCCAGAGCCTGACACGGGGTGGAGGGCTGGGGCCCTGGGGGTGGCACAGGGGAACAGGGACCCCCCGGCAGTGTCCCCGTGTCCCCCAGGGCCAGAGCCTGGGCCAGGGCTCCTTCACCCTGTTACCAATGAAGGCTTGAGAGCGCTGAAAAAATCCCCAGCAAGGGATCAGCAAAAACCAGATTTAATATTAAGGGACAGCAGCACAAAGTTCCTTGGCAAGAGTCACTCTGCTCCTGACTGGGCACTTCAGGCACACCAGGGAAACAAAGCAACAACAAAACCAAACCAAATACAGGCAATCAAACCATAAATGAACCTCCCTCTGTGTTAGTGTTACACAAGGACAGTGAGGGCAATGATAAAAGGAATATGGGCTAAAAGCTTAACAGAGCTCAAACTTAACAGGACTTAACTGACACCTTAACCTCAATTGGTACCTTCAGCTTCACAATTTAGCAAGAGCACAGTGCTTAAAGTATTTACCTAACCTAGAAGGTATGACTTAGCAATTTAACAGAGGAATAAGAGCAATATTTAACCCAGCTTACAATTTATATTAAACACAACAGCTAAGGAAAAGAACAACTCTTAGGAACATTCCACTTAGCTTAGACCTCATGTTATAACCTTTCCTTGCAGGCCTGACTGACTCAGCTATCCAAGGCACTCAAGCCCCTCAGAGTGCAGCATTTCTGCCACATCTCCCATCACAGGCACTCCTGTGTGCATACAGACACAAACACTCAGTGCAAGGCACCTGTGAGAAATTCCCTTGAGGGCAGGAAATGCTCCCTGTGGATACGTTGGCATCTCCCCAGCAAAGGGCAAAGGGCCAAGCCTGGAGGAGTGTGGGGATCGGCCCAGGCTCCATCGTTGTTGGGGATCCCCGAGTGCAGCAAATGGGAGAGTTCCCGGCTGGGAGAGGCCCCACTCAGAGGGAGTCGCTGGCCCAGGAGAGCTCCAAGGGCTCCTTTTGGAGCGCTGTGTGCAGGGCCCCAAGAGAGGAGCTTCAGTCCCAGCAATGGTTCATCCTGGCCGCACTTGGCACAAACAGCTTTCTTTGGCAGTGTGAGAACAGGGATGTTGTGCCACTGAGGGAACAAAAACAGTTCCCAGGGCTGCTCCTACAGAAACCAGGAGCTGGTTGTGCAGCAGCAGTGCCTGGAGCAGACAGTGTTTGTGATGAGCTGCAGAGGAGCTGAGCCCAGGGGCTGTTGGCCAAGGCCAAGCCCCAGGGAGCATTTCTCAGCTGGCAGGGCGGCCTGAGAAGGGGAGGGGGGAATGCAGCAGCACGGGGCTCATGGAACCAAGGGACCATTGTGACAATGTGGGGCCCTGTGAGACCATGGGACCATTGTGACACTGTGGGGTCCTGTGAGACCAAGGGACCATTGTGACACTGTGGGGCCTCATGTAATCATGGAGAGCACTGTGACATTGCTGGGCCCCATGGAACCAAGGGGTCCATATTGATGCATGTGGCTCCATGGAATGTAGGGATCATTGTGACACTGAGAGGGTCCATCAAACCAAGAGACCACTGTGACAGCGTGGGTCCTCATGGAAGCCTTGAGGCCATTGTGACACTTTGGGGTGTAATGGAACCAAAGGACCATTGTGACGCTGCGAGACTCCATGGAGCCAAAGGTCCATCGTGACATAGCAAGGCCTCATGGAACCATGCAGACACCATTAAGAAACTCCACAGCCTCATGGAACCAAAAGTCCATTGTGACACTGCAGGGCCTCGTGTCATCAGTGGTCCATTGTGACACTGTGGAACCAAAGGAGAATATTGTGACACTGCAGGGATGCATGGAACCAAAGTTTCAGGGTGACACAGAGGGGTCTCCTGTCATCAATGGTCCATTGTGAAACTGTAGAGCCAAAGGAGACCATTGTGACACTGCAAACCCCCAGGGTCCAAAAGTCCATTGTGACATCACAGGGTTCATGGAACAGAGGAGTCACATGACATTGTGGGGGTCTGGGGTACCACGGACACCACTGTGACACTGCAGGGCCTCATGGAATCATTTGGAAAACTGTGACACTGCAGGGCCTTCTAGAACCTAGGGACCATTGTGACTCTGTGGGACCGCGTTGAACCAAGGGTCTGTTGTGACACCACAGGACTTCTTGTAATCAAGGAACCATTGTGACACTGTGGGAACCTATGGAAACAAGTCACCATTTTGGCACTATGGATCTTCATGAATCCATTTTGGCTCTATGGGGCCCCACAAAACCAAGGGAACACAGAGCAGGTCTGGCTGCTTTGGCCTCTCAGGAGCCTCCTGACTGGTCCAGCTGACCTTGGCATGTTGAGGGTATCTTCTCTTCTGCTGCTGAAACACTGGGATTCCATGCTTTTTGGCCATGGAAAAGAACTCTCCTCCTCCTCCAGGCACCCATGGCCAGAATTAGGATTTCACCTCCGAATTTCCTTATATCCAGAGATTGTTCCCATAGGAATATGGCCAGGACAAGTCTGGCTGGCAATGTTTTCACAAGGGTCACCTCTCATGGGTCCTCGAAACAGTGGGGAAGGCTGCATGCTTTCCTTCCTATGGGAAAGAACTGTCCTACTTCTCCAGGCACTCATGGCCAAGGTTGGGCTTCCACCTCCAAAATTCCTTATGTCCAAAGAATGCTTCCAGACAAAAACTGCCATTACTGACAAATCTGGCTGGCCTAGGCCTAGTGAGGCTCTCACCTGCCTTCTAAACACTGGCACTCTGTGCTATGGAATAGAACTGCCCTTCTCATCCACGTGCCCATGGCCAGAATTGGGATTTTGACCTCCAACATTGTCTATTGTCAAAGACTGGAGGAGATTTTTGGCTGAAAATATTTCATGTGAGGGGGAGGAAGGGGCAGGTCCAGCCCTGCCCAGCCCTGTAAGCCCAACATTGCCCTACCCTGGAACCCCAATCCCCCCAGAGCCTCCCTCCCAGCCCAGCAGTGTCTGCCAGTCCCTGGCACAGCACAGGCAATGCTCCACAGCCACCTCTGCAGCCCCCAGCCCAGCTCCTGAGGGACCAAATGAGCCCAAGCCTCACCTGGGGGAAGGGCCCAGGGATATCAAGGGGAATTGAAGGCTGACCACAAGGCAAGCACACATCTAGACCTATCTCCTTTTGGAATTTCCATCTGAACAGTGCTGGAATCCAGGAGTTGGTAGCTATGTGTGGGCTTCTCTAAATCTTTTATGTTTTTCTCTCTTTTTGTGTCTTCTTCTTCTGTTTCTGTGCTTCTGCACATTTTGATTAACATTAAATTGAACAGGCTTAGAGTTTGTGAAGTTGAATGGGCCAAGTCAATGCTTTGAGAAGTGTTTTATGTTGATTGAATGTCTGTCATAATTTGACATGAGAAGAATTTTAAAAATTAATAAAAAACTTTTTGTGCAAGTGACAATCTGTTAAACCACTAAGATACTGAACACACCTCTGTGAAACACATATGTTAAAGATGAAAAAGCCCAGTAACCACCTCTTTTTTTTCCAGTCAACAATGAAGCAGTGAGCCCTGGCCCCGGCCCCCATCTCAACCAAAGCAAAGCAATGCAAAGCAATGCAAAGCAAAGCAAAGCAAAGCAAAGCAAAGCAAAGCAAACCAAACCAAACCAAACCAAACCAAACCAAGCAACTCTGCCATGGGCTGAGCCCCTTCCCTCCTCCTCAGGTTGGCCCCCACCCCCCCCCATTGGCCCCATTCAAACCAAACTAAACCCCAACAACTACCAAACAGGAAAACAAGAGAGGCTACAAACTCCTAACCAGAACAAAGCCAGCCACAGCTGTTAGAATCTTACCATTAAGTCCCCTCCCCCCAAGACTATTAAAACAAAAAACTCCTACAACCTGCAATCCACATAAATAATCCCACAACTAAAATTAAACAAAACATCCCACAAAAATGAACCATAAAACCAATCCTAACCCAACCACAACTTCAACCACAAGCTACTGACAGGTCAGGTGTTAATCCTTTCAATACTTCAATCCTCCCTCAAGTAAAAGAAAAACAAAATGCAAGCATATAAAAAACCAACATAAAACCATCAAAGTCAGTAAAGAAGAAATTAAATCCCAAAAAACTATTTTTTCATTAAAACACATAAAACTATTGAAAAAATTCAAACTAATATCAAAGAAAAACCTCCATGCTAAATAAAACAACTGTTAAAATAACTGTAATTACATAAAAAGTTTAAACAGGGGGGAAAAAAAGTAATCCAGTATTCCCAAGAGAAGATCTCTATTACCAGAGATAAAAATAATTTTAAAATAAATTATGAAAACCTTTACCTCTAAAGAACTATTTTTAAAATAATACCCCATAAGTTAACATGGCCCATAAACAAGCTGCATAAAAGCTTGTAGCAATAAAAAAAACTTCAAAAGAACAGAGTTCCCCAGACAACTGTTATCCATGACAAAATAAAGTACCACAAAAAAATTTTTTTCCTCCTGTAAAAAAAATCTCCATAAATTTACCAAGAAAAATGTCCGTCCCAAAGTAATAAAAAAAAGACTAGTCTAGAAAGAGTAAAGCAACTAGAAATTTTAAGTTCAGTTTCTTTACATTGTCAGTAAAAAGAAAAAGTTGTGAACAAAAACAAGTGTTCTAAAGTGTTTAATTCTTGCTGCGTTTTTTTCTTTTAGATACTTTGAATAAAATTTTCTTCATACCCTTTTAAAATTTTAAGTCTACTTTCCCTTTCTCCTAATCATATCTCACAAAAAAAGAAATACATAAATAGTTAACTTACACTAAAACCCACCACACTCATCAATACATTGCTTAAAAATTCCCAGGATTTGAAAAATCCTTAATTAACAAACCAAAATCAATACAATGCCCTGAAAAATTTTTGCCAAAGTTTCTCTGATTTCCTAAAGTTCTTCTGAGCTCCTGAGAAACTCTTGTTGGTATTTCTCCAGTGAGTCCAACTCAGGGTACACAAACAATTGTAATTCCTTTTAAATGTCTCCTTGAAAGAGTTGTTTGGGGGATGGCAGTCAGGGCTTGTGTGTCCTGCTTGGCACAGCCCAGGCAGGGCTTTCCCAGCCCCATTCCACACTCCATTTCCCAGCTGGAGCCGCTGCTGCCTCTGAGTTGTGCTGCCCCAGCCCCAGGGACGCTCTCCTTGTCTGCCCATTCCCCCACGGTCCCTGGGCAGGGATGGCCTCAGTGGGAGCTGCTGACATCCTCAGCAACTTGGAGGCTGCTGCTGAATTTTCCTGCTCTAAATACTTCTTCTTCTCTGAAGAATCCTTCAGCTCTTCAGTGCAGGAATTCAGTGTCCCAGGGCTCATTAACATTCAGAACACCTAAACAAGCCAAGCCTCTGGGAATAATTTGATTTCAGTTTACAAATAATTTGTAGTTAAGTAGATCTCGGTAGTATATTCAAAGTGAATATATGATATTAAAAAAGACAGTGAGAAAAGATTTTTTAGGTCCGGTTTAGGGTTTTTTTCCTGTTAATTCATTGATATGGGCAATCTCCAATTGACACTGTATCCAAAAACCTCCACGTGCAGTTTGAATAGATATGAAAATCAAGACCCTTCATGGCTGACTATCAATCAGACTCTGTCCCTACCTCCACCCCACCATTTCCCCCATCCAAGTCCCGGCACTCAGAGCAGCCTTGTGCAAATCTGAGCTCCCTCCAGCCCAGGCTGCACCTGCAGCTTTCAGCTCCTTGGCTCCAACTCCCACCTGCTTTTCTTGGAGAAGGAGCTGCCCAAGTCACAGAGGGATGTTCATTTCTTGTCAGCCAACAAAGCCAAATGCAAAAGTCATTCTTCTCCCTGGCTCCACCTTGCCCCTGATTCTCACAGCCTGTCTTGTTTCCTTCATCCCTGCATTGCCAGGGACTTTCTGAGATAACGGAACTCTGCTCTGATGATGGAGGGAGATACAAGTGCCACCACTGGTGTTGGAGCCACAACTCATCAGGTTTTTGTCCTTTGGGGGTCAGGAACTGCTGAGACTCAGAGGCACAGAAAGTTTCTCTTCATGGCTCACAGAACACAGTTGAACAGGACACAATTTATTAACAATCACAGCTCTTCCCTGAGCATTGTGCAACATGCCAGCAGTGTCTGATGAGTCTGCCATCCACAGGTGATTTCCATACTAAAACTACTTTCAGACAAACATGGTTCTATGATAGATACAAAACAATTAGTTACTCTATCAGGCTTCTCGTCCTGGAGTGGGGGCAAAACAGCTCCAACAATTCCTGATTTGAAAAGCTGTCAGTCCTGGATGGACAAAGGAGGTCAGGCTGCTTTTGGTGCTGAGGAAATGCTGAAACCAGCCTGACTCATTTCATCTCCAGCTTCCTGGCTCATCTCCCCTCTTTTCCCTTCCATGCATTGGCTTTTGTCTCCCCCCAGCCCCCCGGTGAAGAGCCTGGCTCTGTGTTCTCCATCCCCTCCTGGCTGGCACTGCCAGGCTGGCATGAGGAGCCCCTCAGCCTTCCGTGCTCTGGGCTGGACAAGCCCAGCTCCCTCAGCCTCTGGTCACAGCCCAAGGGCTGCAGCCCCACCTTGGAGGCCCTTCCCAGACCCTGCCCCAGTTGCCAGACATCCTTCCTGCTCTGGGCAACCCAACCCAGGCCACAGTGACCTGGATAATCCCCATCCTAGCTGTCCTGGTCACACAGCCCTGGCCCCTTGTCCCCATGTCAGGCTCTGGGGTGGATCCTTTGGAACATCCTTTGGTGGAGGCTGTGGCTCCAGGTGGGCCGGGGGGATCCCGGGGGACAGGGACCCTGCTGGGCATGAACAGCATTGGAGTTGTTGGGAGAAACTGTGAGGGGGAGCTGGGGCAGAGTGACCAACCCAGTGACCTGACACAGCCCTGCTGGGATATCACACAGCCCCTCTGGGATGTCACAGCCTGCTCTGTGATGTCACAGCCCATTCTCTGATGTCACACAGCTGGTCTCTGATGTCACAGACAACTCTGTGATATCATAGTCTGCTCTGTGATGTCAGACCTCTGCCCTGTGATGTGACAGCTAGATCTCTGATATGTCACAGAGGCAGTCTACAATGTCATAGCTCTCGATGACCTCACATAACCCACTCTGTGACCTCATGTTACCAGATGATCAATTGTCTACACCCAGTGAGCTGACACCTGGAGCTTGTTCTCCAAAACCCCAGGCCTGTGGAAACCACTCAATGCCCATTGTGTGAGAAGGGGAACTGGAAGTTCAGCAGCCTCTGTGTCCTGCCAGCTCAGCCAGGCCCACTGGAACATTGGGGTCCACGAGAACCAGGGACCAGCAGAAACACCCCCAGGACAGATGAACACAGCAAAGGGGAGGGGAAATATGTTAATGATTTTGGGGAAGTGATTATCATCTCTATGTTTAGTCCAGGACAATCAATGAATATGTGAGGAAAATACAGAAAATAAACAGAAACCTTCCTGCACTCAGCCTGCATGGTTTTGGGAGGAGCTATGCCCTGTGCATTCCCCTGAATAAAGAATGCTGCTTCTTAATGCTACATTGGGGTTCAGGAGTATTCTGTTTTACCACATTTTTGGTAACACTCCCACTACCAAGGAAAGCTCTGTCCCCTGCAGTTCACAAACAGAGAAGGTCTGGTGGCAGACGTGGGGCTCAGAGGCTGCCTGGGGCACAGTGACCATGAAATAATCAAGTTTTCGATGTTCTGTGAAAGAAGGAGGGGCAGCAACAAAACTTCTCCACTGGAATTAGGAAGGGCAGACTTTGGCCTATTTAGGATGCTGATTTGGGAAGTACCAAATCAGGTACTCATTTCTTTTAAGGGAAACAGCCCTTAAAAAAGAAGGGGTCCAGGAAGGATGGACACACTTCAAGAATATAATTGTAAGGAGGAAGGGGCTGCCTATCCCACTGTGGCAAAAGATGAGCTAGTGAGGAAAATGATTGGCCTGGCTGCCTATGGAGCAGCCAGGGAACTCAAGGTAAAAAGAGGGAACATCAACTTTGGACAGAAGGTCTAGCAACTTAAGAAGTATTTAAGAATGTTCTTAGGTCATGCAGAAACAAAAGTTGAGAGGGGAAAGCTCAATTAGTGCTAAACCTGACCACTTCTGTGAAAAATAATACAAAATTTTTCTACAGCTAAATAAATAGCAAAACATGAGATAAAAATCTCTACTATATATTGGATGTAGTGGGGAATATAGTAACTAAATCTAAGGAGAAGGCTGAGCCACTTAGCATCTTGTTTCTCTCAAGTTTCAGTATAAGGAGAGGTTGTCCTCAGGACAAGTGCTCTCCTGAGCTGGCAGATGGGCACAGGGAGCAGAACAGCCCCTGTAATCCAGGAGGGAGTAGTTGGTGACCTGCTGAGCCACTCAGATGCTCACAGGTGTATGGGATCACATGAGATCCATCCTAGGGGGATAGGGGAGCTGGTGCATGAGCTCCCCAAGCTGCTCTCCATCATTTACGATCAGTACTGGCTCAGCAGGGAGGTCCCAGAGGACTGGAGGTGCCAGTGTGAGCCCATCCCCAAGAAGGGCTGGAAGGAGGAGCTGGGGAACTCCAGGCCTGTCAGCCTGACCTGGGTGACCGGCAAGGTTATGGAAAAGATCACCTTGAGTGCCATCCCAGGGCACCCACAGGATGGCTGAGGGATCAGAGCCAGCCAGCGAGGATTTCAATGTCTGCACTGATGATCTGCATGAAGGGATTGAGTCCAGCAGCAGCAAATTTGCAGATGACACCAAGCTGGGTGTGAGTGTGGATCTGCTGGAGGGTAGGAGGGCTCTGCACAGGGCCCTGGACAGGCTGGATCCAGGACCCAAATCCAACAAGGTGAGGTTTAACAAGTCCAAGTGCCAGGTCCTGCACTTTGGCCACAACAACCCCTGCAGTGCTACAGGCTGGGGACAGAGTGGCTGGAGAGCAGCCAGGCAGAAAGGGACCTTCAGGGACTGATGGACAGCAGGCTGGACATGAGCCAGCAGTGTGCCCAGCAGGCTAAGAAGGCCAATGGCTCCTGGCCTGGCTCAGAAATCGTGTGGCCAGCAGGAGCAGGGCAGGGATTCTTCCCCTGTGCTCAGCACTGGTTGGGCAGCACCTCGAGTGCTGTGTCCAGTTCTGGCCCCCCCCCCCCCCCCCCCCCCAATTGAGGAAGGCCATGGAGGCGCTGGAACGTGTCCAGAGAAGGGCAACAAGGATGGAGAGGGGTCAGGAACACAAGTCCTGTGAGTAGTATCTGAGGGAGCTGGGGTTGTTTATCCTGGAGAAGAGGAGGCTCAGGGCAGACCAGGCAGTTTTAGGGGCACAGGTTAGACTTGATTATCTCTAAAGTATTTTCCAACCTTGCTGATTTTGGGATTCTCTGAAACCACCATTGGAGCAGTTGCAGAATGAGCCCTGGGCCTCCTCTTCAGAAGCTCCAGCAGCCCAGGTCCCTCAGCTTCTCCTGCCAGCCCCAAAGCCCATCCTGTCAGTCCTGCAGAGCCTCTGCAGCTCCTCCTCACTGCCCAGAACAGGGAGCCCCAGAGCCAGACACAGCAGCCCAGATGTGCCCCCTGGCCTGGAGTGCCTCTGGCAAGGGAGCAGCGTCAGGCACTGCAGGGGCCTGCAGACAATTCCTGCAGCACTTGCAGGATGATCCTGCTCCCCAAGGGACGTTCCCATGGGGCCAAGTCAGGAACTGCAATGGGGAGTGGGGTCAGAGAGGAAAGGGCAAACAGGGATGGGCTGTTTGCAGGGGAGGGAACTGGGGTGGGCAATGGGAAGAAATGTGTACCAGTGAAGGGTAAAGAAAGCAAAGGTGAAGCCAAAATAATGCTCAGGGCAGTTTGGGAGTGGCTGCCAGGCAGCCCTGGCTCTGAGCCACAGCGTCTGCAGTGGGACAGGAAACTCCCACCTGATGGGAACAAAGTTTCTGGCTGACTGCAGAGGCCAGGACAAAGCTAAATGGTTTCCCTGGTGTCTCCCAGCCCTTGCTGGCCCCAGGGACTGATGGCATTTGTGCTGCCTCAGGTTCATGTCCCCACACCAACAGCATGGGGGTGCTCCCCCTGCTGTGTGCAATGCAAACAGGGGCTGCTGAGCCAGTGCTGCTGTGTCTGTGCCTGCAAGGATGGGTCACCTGTGTGAGCTGGGGGAGAGGCCAGGGCTGCAGAGGGGGGATGTTGTTGGCAGCTCCATCAGGACACTCTGGGACGCTGCCCTGGGCTGTGCAGCGCACTGGGGATGGATCAGCCCCTGCTCCGCTGCTCCTTCCCGTCTCCCCCAGCCATGATGTTTGCCCCCAGCCTGCCCACAGCCACCCTGGGGCTGCTCACAGGGGTTTTCTGTACTGAGCATTGGCCTGCCTGTGTTCTTGAGAGAGCCTGGGCAAGGAGCCTGGAGCCCCCAGGCCCTGGCCAGAGGCGCCAGTGCTGCCCCAGCAAGTGCCCATGGCCTGTCCCTGCTGCAGCCCCAGCACTGCCACCCCCAGGGCTGTGCCCGGCCCCGAGAGCACTCAGGCCCTACAGGAACACCAGGGCCACCAGGGCAGCAGGGCAGGGCCATGGCAGTGGCACTGGCAACACCAAGTGCTGCTGCTGCTGGGCACAGCTGCTGGGCCAGCACTGATCTGCCCCAGCTCTGCACACAGACATTGCTGCTACAGCTCCAGAGAAGGCAACAAAAGGGCACCTCTGCAGAAAACTATGCTGCGAGATCCTTTAGTTCCTTGAAAGCCACTGAGAGTGCAACCCCTCATTGACACAGTCTGTGGCCACGGGGAAGGTAGAGAAAAACAAAATGATAAATGGCAGAAGGAGTGGCTTTTCTTTGCAGACAACATTAAAAAACTAGAACAAAGAAAAAGAACCTCCAAAATTAAACTAATAAAAAGTATCAAAGATTACAAGTGATTTGCAGAAATTGGCCAGCAGTTTAATGTTCCTGACACCATTCAGTCATCAGTCTCCTCACTGCAGCCTTGAGCTCCTGGTTCCTCAGGCTGTAGATGAGGGGGTTCAGGGCTGGAGGCACCACTGAGTACAGAACTGACACAGCCAGATGCAGGGATGGGGAGGAGATCGAGGGGGCCTTCAGGTGAGCAAACATGACAGTGCTGAGAAACAGGGAGAGCACAGGCAGGTGAGGGAGGCAGGTGGAAAAGGCTTTGAGCAGTCCCTGCTCAGAGGGGATCCTCAGCACAGCCCTGAAGATCTGCACATAGGAGAAAGCAATGAACACAAACCTGAGTCCTAAACAGGCACAAACTGCAATGAGCCTTAAGATTCCACTCCACAATTCCTAGAGGACACTGAAGCCCCTGCAAGGAGAAGGCACTTGCCTCATCAACCTGAAAAACAGCTCCGACTGCACTCAGCAGAAATCCATGGCTGAGGCAGCTCTCCTGTGCAGCACAGCTGGGCCCTCCTGGGGCTCCATGGTTGCACACCCCAGCTTAGCTCTGGTCTCAGAAGAGATTTTTGGGTGAGCAGCTGACTCCAACACCTGCTGTCCTTCCCATGAGCTCAGGAGAAGCACGTCAAGAGAGCAAGAGGTTTAGGCTTAACACATCTTTCCTTTTCCAGTTTTAGGCTAAAAGACACTTGACTGAGATTTAATTGGTTCTGGTCATTGTTCCCTCTGCCTTGGTGTTCTCCATGCCAGCTGTGTCCTCGCAGAGAGGAAAGGGTGCTTGTGAAGAGTTGGCAAAGAATGGCTTTTGCCTAGGAAGAGAGAAATGAAGGGCTGAGCTGTGATCAGAGATGGTTTGCAGTGTCCTGACCCTCCCCCTACCTCCCCCTGAACCAGTGGGACAACAGGTCTACCACAAATGCAGAGGGACAACAGGTCTACCCAAGCTCTGGGGGCACAACAGGTCTACCACGATTATGGGGGGACAACAGGTTTACTCCAAATCTAGAGGGACAACAAGTCTACCTGGGCTCCAAAAGGACAACAGGCCTACCTCAGCTCTGGGGGGACAATAAGTCTACCCCAAATCCAGAGTGACAACAGGTCTACCCCAAATCTAGAGGGACAACAGGTCCACAGAAAACCTGGCTATATAACAGATATACCCTGGCTCCATAGGGACTCCAGGTCTACCCGGGCTCCAGAGGGACAACTGGCCTATCCCCGCGACCACAGACGGCAGCAAACGGGCTCCCTCGCAGGATGCTACCGGCAATGGGAGACCCGGGGCCGCCACGAGAAAGGCTTGTGTGGAGGGCTGATTGTCAATAGATGGCAGCGAGGGAGCTGCTGTGCTCCATCCGAAAGCCTGCGGCAGAATCAGGTGGTCTAGGAATGATTTAGCACCAGGTGCCCCAGGATGATGTGGTCCATGCCGGGGAGGAGGTGGCGCCACATCTGCCTGGCCCTGCAGTGCCAAGCAGGAGCGGCGCTTCTGAGCGAGTCCGTTCTAGGGCGGGCAGGCACCGTGGGTGGGCTCTGGCCCTGAACAATTGTGCCTGCCAAGGCGAGTCCGGGAATTAAGGGTGGGCAGGAAAGGGATGAGGGGCCGCCGCCTCGGCCGCCAGCAGTGCCCAGGGGGGCCGCCCCCCCTTGCAAATGGGCAGGCAGAAGCCAGGGTGGAGCAGGACATGCTGGCAGCTTCTGTGTCCGCTTGGCCTCGGCCAGCGAGTGACTCTAGGATGGTCTTTGGCCCTTCTCTCTCGGCCTCTCAGGCTCCTCTTTGGCCCTTCTCTCTCGGCCTCTCCGGATCCTCTTTCGCCCTTCTCTCTCGCCTCTCCGGATCCACTCTTTCGGGCCCCCTTGGTGAACTTGCGGAGCTGGCCGCGACGACAGGTCTACCCGGCACCCACCGAAATTGGACCAAGTCCTGCTGGAGTGAGGTAGACCTGTTGTCCCCCGGAGCTTGGGTAGACCTGGTGTCCCCCACGGCTGGGGTAGACCTGTTGTCCCTCCGGATTCTGGGTAGACCTGGTGTCCCTCTGGAGCTGGGGTAGACCTAGTGTTTCTACAGAGCCAGGTTAGACCTGTTGCCCCTCCAGATTCCGGGTAGACCTGTTGTCCCGCCAGAGCTGGGGTAGACCTGTTGTTTTGTTTGAGTGCTCAATTGTGCCAAAGTCTCCTGTCACATGAATCATCTGCTGCAAGCATGGGGTACAGGTGCAGAGCCTGAAAGGCCAAGAGGGACAGGAGAGCTACTTGATGCCCTTGAGCATGCTGAGGGGGAGCCCAGAGACACTGCCATGTGGATCTTAGCATCCAAGCAAGAGTGGCTGAGTGGGGAACTTTGCCCTCAGTGCTGTCCTGAATCCAAGTGTCCCAGGTGAACTGTGGCACTGGGGCACACCCAGGAAACACTGCCGGGCCCCCCAGAGCCCCAGTGAGGCAAGGGAGCCTGGCCTGCCCCATGGCATGTGCCCAGGCAGTTGAGATGCTGAGGATCAGGGTGCACTTCAGCCCAGCCTTTGGTGCCAGGGCAACAGCTGCCAGTGCCAGGAGAGCCTCCTGCTCCTCTCCTGGCCCAGCATGATGGAAAAGGGAGAGTGGTGCTGCCAGAACTAATGCACAGCCCCAGCAGGGGGTGCCCACAGGGCATGGGTCTGTGCAGGACCTGGGGCAGCTGCAGACTGTCTCCCTCTCACTTTCTCCTTCCAGGCAGTGCATCCAGCTCCTAAGCAGGAACATGCACTCATGCTGAGTGATTCCCTCCCTGCACCGCCAGTGCCCATCGGCTTTGGGCCAAGGCTGCCCAGCTGCCAACACCATGACATGGAAAGGTTCAACAGACAGAATCTGGCTTGGCTCTAAGGGCCTATTCTGCTCCAAACTTCCCCTCTCCAGAATGTCCCTTTTACCACAACAGCTTCTGTTCCTTCACTTACCAATCCTCCATGCTTCCAAAAGTCTCACCAAGATATGATAGGGTAGGTGGTCATCACTCTCTTCCTCCTGGCTGCAAGGACCTCTTTGTTGCTGAGGGAAATGTTGCAGTCTGTTGTAAACTTCCTTCTCCAGGTGTGCCAATACCTCTCTTCCCCTTCCCCCCTCGCCCCCTGCTGGGCTGTCAATCAGATTTAACATTCCAGCAAGACGTCGTGTGGTTGGTCAAGTTCAAAGGATGCCCCTCAGGCCCAGGGGCCATTGGCCTGTCTAGGTGTCATCCCCCCCTGAGACCCTGCCCCTCTCACCTGGTTGGGTGGCTCACCTGTTCCCTCCCCTTCCCCTGTCCCTGAGCTTAAAAAGGTGATCAGGCCATGCGGTCAGGATTCTGTTGGAGCAGTTGCTCACATTCAGACCTTTGTAACCATGGAATAAACCTCTGGATATAAACCCTCCAGCAGAATCCATCTCCTTTTCCTCCTCACCATTTGCCTGAAGCCTTTCTCCTGACGTAAACGGAGTTCCTAACTTGTTCCTAAGTTCCTAAGCCTGGACTTGTTCAGTGCCCAGCTGCAACCTCCAGCAAGCTAAAGGTATCTCTGGGGTGATATACCGCAGTTGCTGCCTTTGGCCCAGCAGCAAGGGTCAGACTGGCCCAGGCACAATCTAACTGGTAATATTGGGATTCATATTCCAATATTTTGGCATCCCTGGGGTTGGTTAAGCGACTCTGCAGCCCGAGAACGGACTCTCAGTACCTCGGAGAAGCTTCTGGCAGCCGTGCACCCAGCTGAAAAGGGCTTTGGTTGCATTGCCCTCAGCTAGAGACTTTGGGAATATTCCCAGAAGAAGTTTCGTGGACTGTTCAGTGCCTCTGGAAAGCCCAGCTCCTTTGTAGTGAGCAGATTTTCCAGAGGGAGGACAGGGTAGCCTCTTTCGCCCACAGAGAGGTCCTGTTCCAGTAAAGAGACTCGCCTGTACCCAGCCAGCTACAGCTTCCATTTCGAGTGAGTATCTCTGCTCTCAGTGGAGCAGAAGCTCAAAAACAGACTCTGCCGTGAGTTCTGTTCCTTTTTTGCCTTTGCAAATTTGGCTTCCCCACAGACCGGAATTCATTGTGTTCTAGCTCTTAGCTTTCTGCTGCATGTGTTACTCTCTTTTGGAATGCGCGCCGGAGCGGTAGTGCTCTGCCCTTCCCCCCGGCTCTGCAGCGCAGCGTGCTCGGCTCTCTCCACGTGGTCAAGGGATATCTGTCTCTCTCTCTCTCTGTGCGGGGGGGGGTGTTTTCTGCACGCGCGGCGCGGGGGGCCCCGGTTTCGGCTTGCCACGTGGCGTGGCTGCTCTCTCTGCTCCGCGGGGGGGCTGCATTCCACGGTGGGGGAGGCTTTGTTTCTGCCTTGGCTCGGCAGGGCGTGCCCTGCTGCTGCTGCCCGGGAATTTTAAAAGCAGTATATACAGCTGCATTGTGAAGCTTTTGTCTGCTCATTATCGCTTTCCTATTTGTGTTTTTTTTTAGAAATGGGTAGCTGATTTTGGCTTTGTTTTTGGTCAAGCGGGATTAGGTACTTTGCCTTTTACATCTAACAAGGGTTCCAAACTCAGCATTGTACAAAAAGGAGTGTTTTATAATATTGTTAGCATTTTAGACAGTGGTAATGTGAAGTTCTCAAAAGGAAAATTGAAACAGTTTATAAGATGGCTTTTCCTGCACTTCCCGAAAATGTCCCCTGAAGAAATCCACAATATTCAATTCTGGGATAAATTTGGAAATGAATTGATAACCTTAGGATAATCTGGCAATGCACCCTCAGCTAAATTTGTGTTTTGGAGTTTACAAATTCGAACAGCATTGCTCAAACAAAAGGAAATGGAGAAAAAGCCAAATGTAAAACCATGTACCTCTGCTCTCCCTGTTTCTCCCTCTCCTAGCTCTAAAACCCCTAAACGTCTTACCCCAAAACTTGGTATTTTAAAGAGAGTGCACTCCTTGGGAAGTTGACTCCCAGAGTCTGTTAAAATGCCTGAGTTGCCCTGTCCACAAGGCCCTGGCGAGGCTGCGTGGAACCTTCCCCAATCCCCTGTGTCCCCTCCTCTGAAACCCACAGTATGTGTCACCTTTCCAGAGAGCAGTGATGCCCAAAATGGCCCCCAGTCCCTAGGGGGTCCACAAGATGGTGGATGCCACGTGGCATCTTCCCAAACCTGGTCTTCTTCTTCCCAAAATCCTCTTAAGCATCCCAAAACTCCAGCCCCATGCCCCTCTCCTCCTGTTCCTTGTGATACCTTCCCCCCTCCCCCTCCCTTTCCTGCAATACCCTCAGCTCCACCCCTCTACTCCTCCCAGGGGGTGTCTGCTGACGTGATGTCACCAGGCATCCCCGCCCCCTGCTCCCCCTTGATCCCGCCCCCTGTTCCTAGGGTGTCCCCGCCCCTTGCCAGCCCCCTGTCCCCACCCCCTGTACCCGTTGCATCCCCGCCCCCTCCCTAGGTTCCTACAGGTGGGACACACTCACTGCCTGTCCCCAAACCTGTATCTGTGATCCCAATGCTTCCAATTCAAGTGATACAGAGCTGGGAACAGCAGACCAAATGCATAATCCCATGTTGTCACTGGCTCCTGTTACCTTTCAGCCTGCAGCTCAGGGAGCAGCCCCAACTGCTAATTGGAGTTCTTTTGGATGACAATTGATTAAGGACATCTGTAAATTTCATAAAGAATACGGTCCACACAGTCCATATTTCCGTGGCCTTTTAAGTTCTGAATTGAGTAGGACTGTAGTGATTCCACATGATTTAAAACAGCTTTTTTCCTGTCTCATGACCTCCACGGAATTCAAATTATGGGAATTAGCATGGAAACAACTGCTAAAAGATGCTCTCCCAGGCTTGCATGCTGATCCAAACACAGCCAAAGACAACAGGGGTAACCCTATCACCATCAAGCACCTCTGTGGTGAGGGCCAATGGTCTTCTCCCTCAATCCAAGCTACTGCAATTCCTGCAGAAACACTCGAGAAAGTAAAAGAAGCAGCTGAAAAAGCATTCTTTTCCCTACAACCTGAGGGGCCTTTTGAACCCTATAGTAAAATTAAACAGCTACCATCAGAGCCTTTTTTGAAATTTGTAGAAAGGTTAACTAGAGCTATTGAAATACAAGTTAAAAAAGAGAATGCTAGGGAAGCAATTTTAGAGGAAATGGCATTTACTAATGCAAATGAACAGTGTCAAGCGGCAATCCTGGGCCTTCCTATCGAACCTCCTGCAACCTTAAAAGATATGCTTCTAGTGTGTAACAGGAAAGTGCCTCTGATGAGTGTGGCTGAAGACACCAGACCAAGGCTGCTGCCAAGACCACCTCAGCGTGTTGCCGTTGCCAGCCCTGCACCTTTTCCCTCAGCACAGCAGTACCCTGGGCAGCAGCGGAGACCAGCAATGGCTGAGCCCACAAAACCATGCCTGCTTTGTAACAACCTAGGGCACTGGAGTAACCAGTGCCCCCTGAAAAGGGAATTTGATGAATTTAGAAATGGCAGGGGAGGAGAACTACAAGCCCTCCCTGGGGGTCAACAACAACAAAAAAACTGAAAAGAGAGCGCCCGCCTGCCAGGCGTGCAGACACAAAAAAGAGCAGGCCAAGGGAATAAGGGTAGCAAAACAAATCAAGCGCGCGATAATATTAATGTTTGTGTAAGTGAAGCACGTGCTTCAAAGACTGTGTATGATTTAGGTGATCCTGTGTTAACCACGTCTTCTGTCAATGAGCCTTACAGGTTGCAGCTGACAGAGTCACTCCACCTGAAGGACACTGACTTGCATTTTGTCTCTGTAAATCCTGAACAGAAGGGTCCTGGACCAGCAACAACAGGTTCTGAAGGTGGAACCTCCCCACATCCGGTTATCCAGGGCGCTATTCACAATCAATTTTCTGAATTGTTCTTTTGACAGCCTGAACCCACCCATCCTATGCCACTTTGGGGGGAGCAATCATAGGTTAATGAAAGAAAAACCTCCAGTTTTATTAAAGGACCCTGAGACTTGGAAAATGGTGGGACCTTACAAATTGGTTACTTGGGGACGTGGATATGCCTGTGTGTCCACCCCCTCTGGTTTAAGGTGGGTTCCTTCCAAATCGGTAAAACCCTATGTTCCCAAGGTCTCAGAGAAATCTACAGAAGCACCCCAGGTTGCTCATGCTGCCTGGAGAAGAAAACGCCGCACGTGTTCTCTGGAGGAAATTCCATTTAAGCCTCCTATCTGGAATAGTTTATAATATATGTTTGTTTCAAGTTTTTGTACCAGTTTAGATCCCACTGTTCATGTGTAGCCTCGAGACGCCATGAGACCAAGCCTGCTTCTCGTCCTACTCGTGATCATCCCACCTGTGACCTCCTGCATAGTGCCGCAGCCCAAACCACATATGGACTACCTCGACAAAGGCTCTCGGACATCAACAGAGAAACTGACAACTGGCTGAATGGACTGTTCAAAGGCTTGGGACTCTTGGGCTGGTTGGGATCTATTCTGAAAACTGTGTTTTTAGCGCTGTTTATTTTAGTTAGTGTAGTTGTTAGCATTGTTTTTGGACTAATCAAACGCATGGTCCTCAAGTTAATTTCAAGCTCATCTCCCCCTCCTGAGGCCTACCATTTGGAAGCCCTCAGTGCTCCAATGGATGACCTGGAAGCCTCAGTGGAAAACACTGACCCTCCTGTAGAGGAAGAACTGATTTACCAACCATGGTTTGGCAATCATTCTGCACCACAAACACAGTCCTCTTCTTTTTAAACAAAACTAGGGGGAGATGTTGTGGTGTGCAGTAATGTCCCATTTTGTCCTTCCAGATCACTTTCCCAGGTGTGCCTATACGTCTCTCCCTTCCCCCTTGCCCCCATGCTGAGTGAGTCCTGTCAATCAGGCTTAACATTCCAGCAAGGCATTGTGTAGTTGGTCAACTTCAAAGGATGCCCCTATGCCCAAAGGTCATTGGCCTATCTGGGTGTCATCTTCCCCTGAGACCCTGCCCCTCCCACCTGGTTGGTGGCTCACCTGTACCTCCCCTCCCCCTGTCCCTGAGCTTAAAAAGTTAATGAGACCATGCGGCCGGTGGTTCTGTTGGAGCAGTTTCTCACGTTCAGACCTCTGTAACCATGGAATAAACCTCTGGACATTAAACCCTCCAGCAGAATCCTCTCCTTTTTCTCTTCACCATCGCCTGAAGCTATTCCTCCTGAGGTAAACGGGGTTCCTAAGAAGCCTGGACTTGTTCAGTGCCCAGCTGCAACCACCAGCAAGCCAAGGTATCTCTGGGGTGATACACCGCAGTTGCTGCCTTTGGCCCAGCAGCGAGGGTCAGACCGGCCCAGGCACAATCTAACTGGTAATATTGGGAGCCTTTTTTCCAATAGAGAACCTAACCCTATCCCACCTGTTTCATCTGTCCCTATCCCATTACCTGCTCCTCACCCACCTACCCCTGAACCTGTCTCATCTAATACACCTTTCCCTCTTTATCCTCCTTTCCCATCATCGCCTGATCCCTCTTCCTCGGAAGATGAGCAAAACCTAACTGTGATAGAATGGGGAAAGAGGTATGCGAGTAAAAAAGATAGCAATGGTAATGAATCAGTGACCCCAATAGCCCATAGAACCCGGGCTCGGGCAAAGCTTGCTCCAGTTGTGCATAGAGATGGCATAAGAAAACAAAAACAGACTGTGATTGCCCCCTTGCGACAAGGTGTCGGAGTGGAAGGGCCAGTATTTGTAAAAGTGCCTTTTTCCCCAGCAGACTTAGTTATTTGGAAACAGTCAGCCGGAACTTATAGAGAAAATCCTGATGTGTAGTAAAAATGGTTATGAAAATGCAAAATCCTGACTGGGATGACATACAAGTAATATTAGATACTCTGATGGATTCTACTGAAAAAGAAATGGTACTTAAGGCAGCCAAATAGAGGGCAAGAGAAGATATTAGAAATGGGCTGGTAACAGGGAATTTAGATGTGAATTTCCCAATTGAGGATCCAAATTGGGACCCTGATTTATTGTGCGATATGAGGAGATTACGGAAGTACCAAGAGTGGATCCAAACAGGAGTTCAGAATGCTGTGCCCAAAACTATAAATTGGTCCAATCTATATGAGGTTCGACAGGAAAAGAAGGAATCTCCCACTGCGTTTTTGGAGAGGCTTAAGGAGGTAGCAAGGAAATATACAGACCTCCAAATGGATACAGAGCAAGCAAAGGTTCAGCTCGCTCTCATATTCTTGGGCCAATCACAGGATGACATTTGTAGAAAATTGCAAAAATTAGAAGGGGAAGAATTAAGGAATTTGGATAAGTTACTCGAGGTCGCTTGGAAGGTATATAACAATTGGGAAAAAGAAGCTAGGAAAAGGCAGCAGCAGAATCTTTTGGCAGTAATACAGGGGAGAGGGAACCCAAATTTCAGGGGACATAACAGGAATGGTCAGGGTAGGAGACCAGTTACCCAGGGGTTAAGCCTGAATCAATGTGCATATTGTAAGCAGGAGGGGCATTGGAAGCGAAATTGCCCAAGTTTGAATAACCAGTTTGACCAGGGCAATCAGTTCCAGCAGGCTACCAAGGAGATGGTCCTGGGGGAGTATACCAGCTGACTAGACGTAGAACCAGTAGAACAAGTTAAGGAACCTGTTGTAAATATACAGTTAGGGCATAAAGAGGTCAGATTTCTAATAGATACGGGAGCTAGTTTTTCTGTATTGAATGATTTGGAAGGACAAATTGGGGACAAGGAAACGACAATAGTCGGTGCTACAGGGAAAGAGGAAAAACAGCCTTTCCTGCAACCCCTAGATTTGTGTTTTGGAAACAAGGTTTTAGCACACGAATTTTTATATGTACCTGAGTGTCCAATTCCGATTTTAGGGAGAGATTTGCTAGCTAAACTTGATGCAGTAATAACCTTTGAAAATGGAGAGCTTATAATGAAAATACCTGAATCAAAAACGGGACAGATATTAATGATCAAAGAAAAACCTGTCCCCTCTATCCCTAGGGAGGGAGAAGATGCAGTGATTCCCTCTGTATGGGAGACGGATATACCAGGGAAATCTAAATTGGCACAACCAGTGCATGTAGAGTTAAAAGAAGGGGCAAGGGCTGTACAAGTCAAACAATATCCCATAAAACCAGAAGCACAGCAAGGAATAGTAGATTATTGAGAAATTCTTGAAATACCAAATTTTAGAAGAATGTGAATCAGAATTTAATACACCAATATTTCCAGTAAAGAAGCCAAATGGTGAATATAGATTAGTGCAGGATTTGAGAGCAATAAATAAAATAACAAAGGACATTTATCCAGTGGTAACAAATCCTTATACATTGCTAACATCCATAAAGGAGATATATAAATGGTCTACTGTAATTGATTTAAAAGATGCCTTTTTCTGCATCCCCCTTGACAAAGAAAGTAGGAAACTGTTTGCCTTTGAGTGGGAAAACCCAGGGAACGGAAGAAAGACCCAGCTCACCTGGACACGATTACCACAAGCATACAAGAACAGTCCCACCCTATTCGGAAACCAACTGGCAAAGGAACTGGAGATTTGGACTGAAAATGGGCAAGTACCAAGAGACCAATACTTATTGTTGCAGTATGTTGATGATATACTAATAGCTACAGAAGAAAAAGCAACCTGTATAAAGGTAACCATTGAGATTTTAAATTCACTGGGAATGGGAGGCTATAAAGTATCCAGAGGAAAGGCACAAATCGCACAACAGACTGTGATTTACCTGGGATGTGAAATTTCACAAGGGCAATGAAAACTAGGTACTAACCGTATCCAAGCTATTTGTGCTATTCCAGAGCCCCAGAATTTACATGAGCTGCGAGTCTTCCTCGGGATGGCAGGATGGTGTTGCTTGTGGATCATGGACTATGGACTGATTGCGAAACCCTGTATGAAGCTCAGAGGACGCATTCACCTGGGGCAAACCACAGAAAGAAGCCTTCCTAAAATTAAAGGAAGCACTGACAACTGCTCCAGCATTAGGGTTACCTGATCTGTCTAAAGATTTTCAGCTGTTTGTACATGAAAGGCTGCGCCTAGCACTAGGAGTCCTGACCCAACGTCTGGGAAGCTGGAAAAGGCTGGTGGGCTACTTTTCCAAACAACTCGACAACATAAGTGCTGGGTGGCCCTCATGTCTGCGGGCAGTCGCAGCTACTGTGATCCTGATACAAGAAGCCAGGAAACTTACTATGGGAAGGCACATAGATGTCTATGTACCACACATGGTAACCACTGTCTTAGAACAAAAGGGGGGCCATTGGCTATCTCCCAGCAGGATGATGAAATTCCAGGTAGTCTTGACTGAGCAGGATGATGTCACATTAAAAACAACTAACCTTTTGAATCCAGCTTTGTTCCTAGGTACCACAACTGAAGAAGGCCCATTAGAACACGACTGTGTAGAAGTAATAGAGTACACCTATTCAGCAAGAGAATACCTGAAAGACATCCCACTAGAGCAGCCGGAGTGTGAGCTGTTTACAGATGGGAGCAGCTTCGTGGAAAACGGAACCAGATATGCTGGATATGCGGTAACAACAGTCAATACAGTAGCGGAGGCAAAGGCATTACCACCAAATACATCTGCCCAGAGGGCAGAACTGGTTGCTTTAACCAGGGCACTAGAATTAAGTGAAGGGATAAAGGTAAATATCTGGACTGACTCAAAATATGCCTTTGGAGTGGTGCATGTACACGGAGCACTGTGGAAAGAAAGAGGACTGTTATCTTCTCGGGGTATGCACATTAAACATCAGGATGCAGTCCTGCAATTGATAAAGGCAGTACAAAAACCTGAACAAGCGGCAATCATACACTGCAAAGCACACCAATCAGGAAACTCCAAAATCTGTGAGGGAAATTGAAAGGCAGACTGGGCAGCATGACAGGTTGCTCGAGAGGTACAAACAACAATGGCATTGATACCTTTGAAGCTTAATGTATCCCAATTCAATTTGCCTCCAAAACCAAAATATTCAGTAGAAAATGAGAGACTGGCACGTTTGCTAAACGCACAAAAGAATTCAGAAGGATGATATGTAACCGCACAAGTACAAATAGTGGTACCCCCTTGATAATGAGAGAAGTCCTACAAATTAAACATAATGAATGTCACTGGGGAGCAGAGGCATAGGTAAAATTACTAAAGCATAGTTTAATTTCAGTACGGATGTTAACAATGGCAAAATCAGTAATGTCAAAATGTGATATCTGCTTGAAATACAACCCAGTGGCCAGGTGACAGGCACAGCTAGGAAGAATTCAGATAGGAATAGAGCCAGAAGACTATTGGCAGGTAGATTTTGTAGAGTTACCAAGAACTCGAGGATATAAATACCTGTTAGTGGGGGTTGACACATTCTCTGGGTGGCCAGAAGCCCTTCCCTGTCGCACGAACCAAGCAAAGGAAACAGTTAAGTGGTTACTACAGGAGATTATTCCCAGATTCGGGGTACCCCTAGGGGTATCATCAGATAGGGGACCCCATTTCATAGCTACAGTAGTAAGAGAGGTAAGTAGATTGCTGGGGATAAATTGGGACCTCCACACACCGTGGAGACCCCAGTCAAGTGGACAGGTAGAGAGGATGAATCAGACACTAAAAAAGCAAATCAGTAAAATATGCCAAGAAGCCAAATTGCAGTGGCCCCAGGCTTTGCCAATAGCACTGTTGAGGATTCGGATAAAGCCTAGGAGTGGGATGTCAGTCAGTCCTTATGAGATATTGTATGGGAAACCATATGAATCTCCTGAGCCTAACCCTAATGTACATGTCACAGGAAAGCAGGAAGTGTATAATTATGTTCTGTCTCTTGGGAAAACTTTAGCTCAGCTCTGGAGTATCCTCGTGTGGAATAGACCACTGACTCTTGAGAACCCAGTCCATAACATACATCCAGGAGACAAGGTGTACATCAAGAACTGGAACGAGGAACCGCTGAAAGAAAAGTGGAGTGGACCCCATCAGGTACTACTGACCACCTTTACAGCAGTCAAAGTAGCCGGCGTGGAACCCTGGATCCACTATACCCGAGTGAAGAAAGTCCATCGAGGATCACAGACTGTATAAACTCTGGAATGAACAAAGGCTGCAGATAAGACATGTTTAATTGCTTTCAGAATGCTATCAGTAATTGTGCTAACGTTATGGTTATTAATATCTTTGGGATGTGGAATGCAAAATGGTCAACTAACCACTCTTCATTCTAGAATGAAGAGAGAGGTACAAACGGAAACACAGGTGATAAAGGTTTCTAATGCAGTTCGGGCTGAGAATATAATGATTGGATTAGTCAAAGATTTTGCCAAAATGCAAAACACCAGCCGAATAACTGCCTGCCTGCCAATACCAAAGGCAGCAGGAGACCCAGTAAATTGGGGAATCATAACATCAAAACTACCTGAAATACAAAAGAACAAAATAATTACATGTAAACTGGTACCCGAATCGAGGCAAGTTACAGAAACAACTCTGGTATGGGAATGTGAGGCCAAGGATAAGAAAGATCAGATAGAACCATGGGAAAGTGCATGGTCTGTGAGTATTCTTCAAAGATTCCAATATACGGCAAACACCCCTTGGTGTATTAAGTGGGAAGGCCCCGAGAACGCAACAGATCCAGCAATAACGAACACTGACACTAGTAGCAGAACGAGGGCAGACAAAGTAAGTTGGTGGGCATGTAATAAAACTATGACTGTACTTCAGATGATGAAGAGATAAAACAGATGCCACCCCTGGCAATAGCCCTACAAATTGGTTGTGCTTGCAGAGGGATCAAACACAAACAAGGCAGAGTGAATTATAAAGTAATTATAGGGTGTACCAGGATTACAATCCGAGGTCCAGGACAATTTGTATGGGCAGCAAGTGATGGTACCTGGACAACACATCTGCCTGTAGACAGGAAAGTAAAGGAGATTACTTTAGGCCTGCCAACCTTATGTCCAATTTGGAAAAAGTCCCCATTTAATGGAAAACATGAACTTCTGCAGATAAGAGCAAGACGAGAAGTTCTAGATGATGAAAATCCAGATGACACTTGGCAAGAACCCTCTAGTGGAGTGAAATTTGGATGGGCCCTAGAGTCATTGCTTGGTCCTATAGCAAACTATAAGAGCAGAGAGATGCTGTACAAACTTACAGGTCAGGTAGGTAGACTGGCAAGAGTTACCCGGGAAGGATTTAAAGAATTAAATATACAATTACAAACCACCACAAAAATGACTTTACAAGATTGATTGGCCCTAGATATGTTACTCCTGAAAGAGCATGGAGTATGTGGATTTTTAA
Source organism: Melospiza melodia melodia (assembly GCF_035770615.1). Lineage (NCBI taxonomy): Eukaryota > Metazoa > Chordata > Aves > Passeriformes > Passerellidae > Melospiza > Melospiza melodia. Next base: position 2,121,323 of record NW_026948802.1, on the reverse strand, counting down.
AGGGACAAGTTGATCATTGCTGCATTCCTATCCCAAATGTAACTGCAGATGTAGAATATGACATCAATCAGTTGAAACAAATAGATCATGAAGCACAAGAAGAGCAAAAGGATTTGACTACAAGCTGATTAGGAAAAATCTTTAAAGGATTAGGGGGGAATGTGAGTTCATGGATTAAATGTATCATTGAGAATGTGATAATCTTACCAATTGTATTCTTAGCAATTTGGTTAGTTTACAGCATCTTAAAGGGAGAGATACAGAAGAAAACATCCTGGAACCAGAGGATAATAAAGGCACTAACACGAGATCCACGCCCACCATCTTCTGGTTCTCCAGTTCGTAACAGCATCCACGACAACGTTTACATCAACCCTGGATTTGAAGAACCAAGTACGAACTGAGGAATAAAGGACTGTATCAAGTGAAAACATTTACACCTATAGTGAAGTGAAAATGCTTTCAAAGGGGGGAGAATGATAGTGGAACCCTGGAAAAAGTTAGAGATAGAATCTAAAATGTTAGGCTTTGTGCTTTCCCAGATCAACTACACCTGCGTACGCAGTATGATAAATTATATAATTGTTAGATGTGATGATTGTTTAGTAATACATGTAATTATTATATAACCATAAGAAGAATAGTGAGAAACGATTTGGAAATTCAGAGAGGGTCTAAATTTATGTATACAATAGAACAATATAAGTTTAATAATTAACATGAAAGTTATGTAACGATAGAGTATAAAACATGATCATTTCGGATGTATGGTCAGAGTCAGATTTGGGTTGAATATACCCCGATTCCCAGAGCTCCTAATAAAAAGCACCGCATATAATCCCCCATGATTATGTATTTTTGAATGCTAACAGCCTCAGAGGAGGGACCCATGCTGTTTGTCAACGGTACTTGGGGTCAGAGAACAGTGCCAAAACTCACTGTGCCAAAATAATTTCACAGTCTGGTTAGTCTGGTTAAGAAAATTGTTAGAGAGATTCCTCTCCCCAGTTAAGGTGATAATGAAATCAAATTCAAAATGAATTTTATTGAACAGTAAATGGGAGAGAAAAGGGGGGGACAGGAAGGGAATGACAGGAAAAAGAGCCCTCCCCTGGAGCAGGGTAAGTGTGATATTGTCAACCTGTGTGCCTGGCCTTCCCAGAGTGGAGATTTTACAGCTGAGCCAGTTTGGGTAAGGGGGGTGGTGTTCACCCCCTGAGCAGGGATTACCCCACTGTTTCAGGTTGCCATGCAAGATGTAACCAAATGCATGTTTTTAATCCCCATCTTCATCAACTGTTATAAACAGGTGGGGCAGTGTTTTTTACCTCTTCCATGACTCAGCCCTGATAACGCCCTCCAGGGGAGATATCTCCTGTGAATGGGCCATTGTGTGACACTGCAGGACTGATAAAATTCCATCATCCCATTGTGGGATGCTCCGCCCAGGGGGAGGATCCAAGCATTCCTACCTGGATATAAGCTGACACTTTGATACACCAGGAGCAGCTTGCCTACTGGATTGCCAGAGGACAAGAGCTCCAGAACCACCACTGGGCCTTCAGAGGAAGACCAGACCCTTCTACAGGATCACTGCTTTGACAGAATCATGTTCATCTCTCCAACAGGACTGCAGCCACCATTTAATTACACTTCAGTCACCACCCTCACCAGCAGGTTATATCCCGACCCTGTCAGTTTAAGGCAGTATCATTGCCTTGATCTTAATTTTCCTCTTAAATTGTAATTCCAGCTTAGACCCTTCCCCAGGTTTGCCTTCCAGTACAAAACTAAATGTGCTCATCTGTTGTTTTCCTCCAAAAACAGGATTTCCCATTTCCAAACCTTTGCCAGATGGAAGAGGAGGCTGCAAGGAAAAGGAACATGCCCCAGGACACCCAGGCAGGTGAGGAGGAAGTCAGTGCCCCTTTCCCTCTCTCTCCTGTTCCATCTCCCAGCCCAGGTCGGCTCCCAGCTGCAGGACAACCCTGCTGCCAATGCCATCCTGCCAGAGATGCACTAGGGGGATCTCCTTCCCCTTCCCTGTGGCACGGAGGCAAATCCCATCCTTTCCTTGTCCTTCCTCTCCCAAGGAAGGAGCTCAGGATGGAGACCAGAGAGGACAAATCCCCACAACAGAAGCTCATGGAAGCGGCTGTTTTGAGTGGCTTCATGGCACAGGAATCCAACGGGGAGGAAAATCCCCAGAGATCCCACAAGAGGAGGGGCTCCAAAGCCAGCCAAGGGTGCTCTGAGGAGGAAAGACCCACCCTGTGCCAAGAAGGTGGACAGAGGTTGATCCAGAGCTCGGAACTGGTGGTCCATGAGCAGCTTCATGATGGGGAGAAGCCACACAAGTGCTTGGAGTGTGGGAAGAGCTTCAGGCAGAGCAACCACATGATCAGCCACCAGATGATCCACACCAGGGAATGGGCCTACGAGTGTGGGGAGTGTGGGAAGGGCTTCAGCTACAGATCCGCCCTTGCCATCCACCAACACATCCATATTAGGGAGAGGCTCTATGAGAGACCCATGTGTCAGGAGAGGTTCAGATCAGCTCCCATCTCATCCACCACCAGCAGATTCACCGAGGAGAGGCCCTTCTGCTGCCCTGACTGCGGGAAGGGCTTCAAGCACAACTCCACCCTTGTCAACCATCGGCACATCCATACCAGCAAGAGGCCCTATGAGTTTGGGGAATGTGGGATAAGCTTCAGCTGCAGCTTCCACTTGATCCACCACCAGAGAATCCACACTGGGGAAAGTCTATACAGTGGTGGGGAATGTGGGATGACCTTCAGTCGGAGGTCCCAGCTGATCATCCACCAAATGATCCACAGTGGGAAGAGGCCATACAAGTGCCGTGAGTGTCAGAAGAGGTTTCAGACCAGCTCCAATCTCCTCAAGCACCAGTGGATTCACACAGAGGAGAGGCCCTTCCGCTGCCCCAGCTGTGGGAAGGGCTTCAAGGACAACTCCCACCTCATCACCCACTGGTGCATCCACACTCGGGAGAGGCCCTACAAGAGTCCCCAGTGTGGAGAAAGCATCTCCATGAGCTGTCACTTTACCAGACACCAATGGACACACTGGTAAGGGAAACCCTGCAAATGCCCCAACTGCTGGAAGAGCTTCGTGCACTGCTCCAGCTTCAACACCCTGGGAGGATCCACGCTGGGCAGAGCCATGGTAACTCACATTCAGTGATCTGTGCTGGGAGGACACCTGGCTTGCTATCCTTTTGGTTTGGTCCCAATTTCCTCTTGATTTTTCTTTATCGCTTAAAAACATCTGAAATGGGATTAAAAAGAAAGAAATTTATCAAAGATGTCGAAAGTTCCATCAGTTAACAGTTACTTGAGAAGGCATTTATAGTTTGGGGACATATTCTGGAAGATTTGTGGGTTCTTGGGGCATTTCAGGAAGTGTTCTCCATATATTTGCACTCCAAAAGTAAAGAGAAATTGATCTGTCACCCCAAAATGACTCAGTCCCACTGAAAACACCACAATCTGACCCCAAAGGGCTCAATCCAACCTCAAATTGCCTTGTTCCCACCTCAAAAAAAGTCAGTCCTATGCTAAAATTACTGAATTCCACAGCCTCCAGGGTGAGATGGGATTGGCTACAGACTGGGAGAAGTGGGATCCAAATTTGAGGGTGTGGGATTGGGATTGTGGGACCTGGGTGTGTGGGATGCATTTTGATAGTAAATAAAATTTTCAGAACTATTAGTTTCTGTCCCATTAATTTTCCATCATTTCCAGTTTGTTTTTCAGAGTGCCACCTTCTCAGCTGATTGTGTTTGTGCCCTCCTTTCCCTCCTGCCTCTCTTTCCCTGCTCTGTTTCTCTCTCAGTGTCTCCCTTGACCCAGGGCAGCTCCCACCACAGACCCTGCCCTGATTTAATTCCCAATCCACGAGCTACAACAACCATGGGGGAAGTTATGAGGGCTGGCAGTGAAATGTCACTGTAGGATCTTGCTGCGCTTGGCTTTTATCTCCTTTTAAGGTCTTTGCATCCCAGGGCAGGAACACCTTTTCCTGGCTGTAAACTGGAATTCCAGCCCCTGGGAGTGTGTTCCATGGATCCCAGAGGGGCATTCCCAGGGTTCCCAGGGTGCTGCTCCTGCCGTGCCTCCCAAGGCAGGGAGTGCAGGGCCAGGGTACAAGGTCCAGCAGCTCCAAGTGCAGGGCCAGGGTACAAGGTCCAGCAGCTCTCTTGGTTCTGCAGTACCACAAGGGCCCCGGGTCCATGAGTTTCCCTACTGCCAACAGCGGTTCCTTGGTTCCCATGATGCCCTGCTGTGTCACCATGGATATTTGGTTCCATGAGGTTCTTCTGTGTCACAATGGCCTCCCTCACTCCATGAGCTTCCACAGTGTCACAATGGCCTCCTTGGAGGGGCAGTGTCACCATGGACTATTGGCTCCATGCAGCCCTGCTGGGTCACCATGGACTCCTTGGTTCCATGAGGTTCTGGGGGTGTCTCCATGGTCTCCATGGATCCACAGTGTCACAACGGACCACTGGATCCACCTGGCCCTGCTGTGTCACCATGGCCCCTTGGTTCCATGGGACCCCAGGGTCACAATTGACTCCTTGCTTCCACATCAACCCCTTGGTCCCAAAATGGCCCCTTCATTCCATAAGGAAGACAAAATTTTTGTAGAAACATTGAGTAAATCCTGCTTAACACGCCTGGGAACATCTGTTGTAATTCAAGAGAGAGGTTAAAGGTGAGGATGGCACCAGCAGCTTCCATCTGCAACAGAGATCCAGGGAAAAGACAGGGACAGAGAATTCAGCTGGGAGACTCAGAGAATTCTGCTTCCAGAGATCACTTCTCCTCACACTGTCCCTTGGAGAAAGGTGACACCTTTCCAGGGCAGCCTGGCCTGAGCAGGTGGTTCCTGAGTGGGGTTTGTTGTTTCGGAAACCTGCTCAGGCTTTTCCATTTTTTCCTTCCCAGAAGGAAAACTTCTCCTGGGCCTGTGTGCAGGCAGAGCCCTGAGGAGAGCAGGTGGGACATGGTGCAATGGGCTGGGATATGGAGCTGCAGAGCTCAGGGGACAAGGTTCTGCTGCAGGGCACAGGGATGTCAGTGCCAGGTGGGCCATGTCAGACATGGTGAGGCTGGGGGTGAGGAACAGCTTATCCAAACAGGGTCAGCCCTCAAGGGGCTCATTCTTCTCTGTGCCCAGACCTCCTAAGCATCAAGATCACCTGGGAATGCTTCTATCAGCTCTTTTTGTAACTGGAAAATAAAAAATTACTCACTTGATTAATGAAAATGTCATGAGGTGCACTTTGAAATCTTCCTCCTTAAAGATGCTCTAAACAGACTCCAGTGTGCTGCACAAGGCCTGGAGACATGAAGACCACTGAACGAAGGGAAAGAGCTTCTGAGGGCTTTCTGCATTTTAATCAGCCCTTACATGGGTTGAGACTGAGTCCAGGACCCTCAGGCACTGAGAGAAGGATGAAGAAGCTGCTGAAGGAGTCAGAAGCAAAACTCCAAGTCCCTTGGAGCATCACTGGGCCCTAACGAGGGTAGGAAGTGCCAAAGGCTCCCCAGGGACTGATGAGGGCAGATCCTTGAGGCCAGGATTGCAGGGAGTCAAAGGCTCTGAGCAGGGAACTGCAATGTTGAGCAAGGCCTGGGCTGACTGTGGGAAGCAGAAAGGCCAAGCCCTGAGCGCAGACTGGTCCAGCAGGGCCTGTCCCTCAAGGATGGCTCAAGGTTGTTTGTGGGGCAGGGGGATGTGAGGGCAAGAAAGGACAAATGTAATAAACCTTTGTGACACTGCAGATCCTCACGGAACCAAGGGGCCAGTGGGACACTGTGGGGACTCATGGAAACAAGAGGCCACTGTAAGCCTGCAGGGCTGGAACACCCTATAACACTGAAATGCTGGGAGTAACCAAAGGTTCATTTACTCGAGTTTTGGTGCACAGGAGAAACATCAAACAGATAGTCTCAAAATGGACAGATACAAAGAGTATTATTGGTAGGAAGGGGCCACAAGGATCATCAAGTCCGGATCTTAAGTGAATGGCCCACACAGGGATTGAACCCACAGCCTCAGTGATGCCAGCACCATGCTCTAACCAACTGAGGTAAGATGTCAAAATAACACAAAATTTTACTGACAAAATATAGACAGTCGAGGAACTTTGGCAAATTTTTTAATACAACATCCACTTCAACATAAATCTCTCATCATAGCTTTAACTTCATTAAACTTAGCCCATTTAACCTCAAAACCTTTAACCCGTATGATATTAAGTTACCCAAAATAATTTCAGGTAAGTAGGATTAGAAGGAGAAAAAATAGAAAATAACAGAAAGACAGAAGATGCTTAGAAAGACACGCACATATAGAAAGGCACCAGCTACTCAGGTTCCAGCATCACCAACACAGGAACCCCAGGAGAAGGCAGGATCCACACCATGAGCTGGCTTCGTGCTCTGGCTTTTAACCCCCTGGGCCTTCATGGGCCTGCCCCTGGGGTGGGACTTCCAGTTGCTTGTCCAATCAGAGTCAGGGCAGGCACCAGCTGCTCCTGGTGTGTGATTGATTGACAGCTCAACCAATCAGAGCTGGGTTAACATCACCCCCTGCTGTGTGATTGACAGCTCTGCCAGGCCAGAGCTGGGGGCGGGGCTCTGTCCCACCACAAAGCAAGGCCTGACCTAGCCCTGGCCCCACACGGGCATTCTGAGCATCCCAAGGTGTCTCGGGACATTGATCTCATCCAGCCTCTGACAACAACCACGGTGACACTACGGAACCTCATGGGGCCAAGGGGCTGTTGTGACACTGTGGTGCCTCATGGGATCAAGGAGACCATTGTGAAACTCGGAGGCCCCAAGAAACCAAGCGTCCATGATGACCTTGTGCAGCCCATAGTGTAACAGACGAGCCACTGTGACATAGCAAGGGCGCATGGAGCTGAGGGGCCACGGTGACACATCGAGGCTTTGTGGAACCACGAAGCCATTGTGACATTGCAAGGTCCCATAGAAGCATGGGGCCACTGTGACACTACAGAAGCAAGGGGAACATTGTGACACTGCAGAGCCTCATGGAACCAAGGAGAGACCATTGTGACACTGTAGGGTCCCACCAAACCAAGGGAACATGGAACAGATCTGGCTGGCTGGGCCTCCTGGGGACCACCCGACAAGTCCAGCTGACCTTGGCATGTTGAGGGCTGCTTCTCATCTACCCCTGGAGCACTGGGGCTCTGGGCTTTACTTCCTATGGGAGAGAACTGTCCTTCTCCTCCAGTGGCCCATGGCCAAATTGTGATTCCTTCTCTAAATTTCCTTATATGCACAGATTGTTCCCAGATGAAATCTGCCAGGAGAGACAGATCTGGCTGCCTTGGCCACCCAAGGGCCACCTCTCATCTGCCTTTCAAAAGCTGAGACCAGGGGGTTTTCTTTCTTATGGGAAAAAAACATCCATCTCAACCAGGCACTCATGGCCAAAACTGGGCAACTGCCTCTAGAATTCCCTATATCCAAGGATAGCTCCCAGACAAAAGCTGCCAGGACTAAAAAGTCTGGCTGGCCTTGGCTTGCTGAGGGCTGGCCCTCATCTGCCTCTGAAACACTGGGGCTCTGTGCTTTCCTTCCTAATGAAAAGAACTCTTCTTCCTGTCCAGGCACCCACGGCCAAAACTGAGATTCCACCTCCAAAATGCCCTATCCCCAAGGATAGCCCCTAGACAAAAGGTGCCAGGAGAGACAGGTGTGGCTGGCTTGGCCTGAGGGTGGCCACCTCTCACCTGCTTCCAAAACACTTGGACTTTGTGCTTTTGTTTGCTGTGGGAAAAAAACACCCATCTTCACCAGGTGCCCATGGCCAAAACTGGGATTCCACCTCCAAAACTCCTCACATCCAAGGACTGCTCCCAGGTGAAAGCTTCCAGGACAGACAGGTCTGGCTGCCCTTGGCCTCTTGGGAGCTGCCTCTCACCTACTTTCCAGAAACTGGGGATTGGTGCTTTCCTTCCAATGGAAAAGAACCATCCTTCTTCTTATGTCACTTGGGTGAGAAATTGAGATTCCTCCTCCCAAATTCCATATATCCAAGGATTCTTCCATGAGAAAAGCTGCCAGGGCAAAGAGATCGGGCTGGCTTGGCATCCAAGGAGCCACCTCTCTCCTCATCTGCCTTTGAAACACTTGGGCTTGGTGCTTTCCTTCCTTTGGAGAAGAACCGTCCTTCTTATCTACACAGAAATGGCCAAAACTGGGGCTCCCCCACCCAAAATTCTGTATATCCAAGGGTTGCTTTCAGACGAAAGCTACCAGGACAGAAAGTCTGGCTGGCCTAGGCCTCTGATGGCCACCTTTCATCTGCCTCTCAAACACCGGTGTTCCGTGCTTTCCTTCCTATGGAAAAAAACCATCCTTCTCCTCTGGGTGTCCATGTCTGAAATTGGGATTCCATCTCTAAAATTCTGAATATCCAAGGGTTGCTCCCAGGCAAAATCTGCCAGTACCATCAAGTCTGGCTGGCCTTGCCCTCTGGTGGCTGCCGCTGCAACACTGGGGCAGGGTTCTTTCCTCCCCATGGAGATCCCTGGGACACTGTAGGGCCTCATGGAACCAAGGGGATCATTGTGGCACCACTGGAGCCCATGGAACCAAGGGGCCATGGTGACACAGAAAGGCTCCATGGACCAAGAGACCATTATGACTCTTTGGGGCCTGATGGAACTATGGAGACCATTGTGACCCTTCAGGCCCTCGTGTCACCAAGGGGGCATTATGGCACCTCAGGGCCTCATGGAAACAAGGGACCATTGGGACACTGTGGGGCCCCATGGAACCAAGGGAACATGGAGCAGGTCTGGCTGCAAGTACTGAGCCCAGCTGGGGTCACGGAACAATCAGCAGGCCCCAGGTGAGATATTAACTCTTTCAGTGCTTCCATCCTCCCTCAAGTGAGAGAAAAGGACAAAGTGCAGTCCTACAGAGGAGCAACATGAAGACACCAAGGTCAGTGAAGGGGAAGTTGAGTCCCAGATGGGAGGGATGAGGAGATGCCTTGATCTTGGGGCTGAAATCCTCTTGTAAAGCAATAGAGAAGGATGTAACTGATACATCAGACTCTCTTTTTCCCTGTATCGCATTGAAAATTATGGGGAACTGACTTGTTCAGCAAAGACCTCCATGCTAAAGTAAGCAAACGTTGAAGTAGCTGTGATCTCATGAGAAGTTAGAACATTGAAAAATGGAAGAGTGATGAGATCCTGTGCCTTCACTGAGAGAAGAAAAATATCTCTGTTCTCAGAGATGAAGATTACTTCAGAAATAGATGAGGAGATAATTTGCTCTTAAACAGCTCATCTTTAAACTAATACCCCACCAAGTTGACATGGCTTATAAACACAACTGTAAAAGAGCTTTGAAAAACTGGGAGGGGTGTCACAGTTGCAGATTTTTCTGGGCAGTTGCTATTCATGGAAATTGAGAGCCACAAGAGAAGTGTTTCTTCTGGAGAAGTCTCCATAGCATGAAAGAGAGACTCCTCTCCCTAAGTGAACTCAAGAAAGACTATTCTAGTTGGGGTAAACTGACTGAAAATTCTAGGTTTGTCTCTTTATATTGTCAGTAAGAAAGAAAAGGTTGTAGGGAGACGAGAAGTGTTCTGAAAGTTTTGTTCTTCTTACTCTTTCTTTTAGTTGCTCTTAATGAACTTTTCCTTATACCCTCTTAAAGTTTTGAGCCTGCTTTGCCGTTCTCCTAATCTTATCACACAGGAGGAAATGAGTACGTATATTCTCGTGAGTGTACTGGTAATTAGCCAACACTGAACCCACTACAATAATTGCTGCATTCTCCAAGAAATCTCAAATTGGTGAACGAAAACCACTACAGAAATATTTCTGAGGAGCTGCACTGCAGCAGAGGGAAATCAAGGCAGAGCCATGGTTTGTCAAGACTTGTTTGATCCTAATGAGCTACGTGGTGCATTTGGAGCTGAGCCTTGGAATCTCACGGCCTGAGAGGAGATTCCACAAACCTTTCCAGGAGTCAAAGTCAGAAGAAAACCCCAAAGTGTCTCAAAGCATGGATGGGTCCCACTGAGGTCCATCCCCTACACAGGCTCCTCATGGACTCCTTGGAGGAGAGAACTGGAGGCCAGGATGGCACAAAAACTTCTAAGAGATTCAGTGTGGAAGGGAAAATCCAAAGTACTTTAAAAACCTTGAGTATCGCAAAGTATTAATGAGCACCACTGAGTATCAGTACAAAGCTCTCAAGGGATTCGTTAAAACAGATAATTGGGGCTATGATTGCACAAACCTCTCAGAGAGTCTGTATCAAAAGGGAAACACCAATTACCTTAAAATAACTGAAGTACCTGAAAGCATTAATGAGCCCCACTGAGTGTTGTTACTGACAAAGCCTCTCCAGGGACTAATTACAGCAGATAATTGGAGGCCATGATTGCAGAAACTTCTCAGAGACTGCCAGGCAAAAGCCAAACCCAAAATCCTTTGAAAAACCTGCAGTCCCTTCAGGGAGCATGAAGGAGCCCCAGGGCCATTCCTGATCAATGCTCCCCACGGACTCTTTCCAGCAGATCCTTGAGGCCACTGGGATGTGGGCTAGGGGGGATGCTGAGGGCAGGACAAGGGGCTGACAGTGCCCAGCCTGGCTGGGGCTGTGCCAGGAGGCCCCAGGGCCTCAGGACAAGGTGTGTCCTCCCAGCCCTTGGTGGCACAGACCCTGCTGTGCCCCAGGGCACCAAGGCTTGGCTTCTCTTTGTCCCCACCTGTCATCACTGCCTCCAGTTCTCTGCTCTGCCTGGGGCCTGGGGACACTTTCTCAGTCGTGTCCCTCAGTGGGAGCCATTAAAACTTCAAGAAACTTTGGAGTTGGATTCTGACTGGAGTTCTGGAGAGGTTTCTTCAGCTCCCTCTCAGGGACTGATGCTCAGAGCCTGAGCAAAAAGCCCCAGAGGTTCATTCAAGTTCTTGTGCTGTGCCTGTGCTGCTGAGCTGGCCTGGGCTCCTGGCACAGACTCAGCTCCTGGTAATCAAGAAGAGCTTCAAAAGCACATTTCTCTTGATGAGCAGCTCTTCTGCCAGCCCAGCAGGGCTGGGGCACTGCCTGCAGCCACCCCGGGCACAACACAGAGGCACAGAGAGCTTCAATCAGGCAGGGTTGGGAAGGTGCTGAGAAGTGCCTGAGGCAGAATCACTGCCAGTCCTTGGCACAGGAACCTCTGGCTGCAGGACAATGCAGCTGCAGCTCCTGGAGCCATCTCCTAAACCTGGAACATCCCAGTGCCTACAGACCCTGTGAGTACATTCTCTGATTGTCTTTCGTGCAGAGCAGCCAGAGGTGCCCAGGGATGTCCTGCAGCCCAGGGCGCTGTGCTGTGGCAGGGACTCTGCTGCCTGCCAGGGACAGCTCTCAGTCAGCCCTGACAGCTTCTCCCAGCGCTGGGGAGAAGCTGTGGGGGGAAGGAGCCACCCTGAGCAGGGCAGTGGCTGCTGCTGAGAGGGGCTGGATGGGGCAGGCTGCTCTCAGCTCCAGACCAGCATGCATACAGCTCCAGAGCACACTTCCCAAAGAAGGTAAGCCTGGGATTGCTGTAAAGATCAGGAGCTTTCCTGAGAGTGTTTTCAATTTCTTGCTTGGAGAAGGATGGGAATGTTGGGGTGAGGACAAAAAGATTTTTTCATTTTATGCATTTTTCATATATTTGTAGCTCTATAAATTACTTTTACATAGTTATAAATCTATAATCCTTATTTAAGTCTGTTAATCTCTTAATGAACTTTATTACTATTATATACTTCTATAACTATCATCCTGTATTTTCTATTATTTTCCCTAAGCTTTTTCTATGATTTTAGAAAAATAAGCTGATTTTCTAAATACATTCCTGAAATACATATAGTATACAATACATATAGTATCCTGTATAGTCTTATTATCAGGAAGAGGACCTACAAGAACATTTTGATTTTTGACCAGAATGTGAGCAGTCATAACAAAAATAGAAGGCAAAGAAGCCCTTGGACTTACTTCAATGGATTGAGCCAGGGGTGTGCAACTGGGGTAAGTGAATCTCCTGTTGGATGTTCCTGTAAATTTTCTTTATTAATCAACCTTAATAAATTGTGTAAATGAGGGCCCGGGTGTTCCCCATCCCCACTGGGACACCTGGAAGCTTCCAATAAGTGTCTGGTTTTTACTTTACTGTTCTAACACTGTTGCAAGGGTTTTTTGATTTTTTTTCTCTTCTGATTATAAAAAACAAGGGGATGAGAGAAAAAGAACAGGAATTGTAATCCCAGAATCCCAGGACATTCTGAGTTGAAAGGGACACACTGGATCATCCAAGGAATGTTTGCACATTTACAGAGACTCCAGAACTCTAACTTTGGATGGTCTGTCTCTATGCTGGGAGCCTCCCAAAGGGCCCTCAGCCACTCCTCAGCCCTGGGCAGCAGCAGCATCACCTCTGCAGGGCCCAGCAGGGCTCTCCTCAGCTGCCCTTGCCCAGCTGCACACAGCGCCTGCCCCAGCCAGGGCCCTGAACACAGGCAGGCTTCTGTAGGGCCCCAACCAGGGCACACAGGCAGGGATGGGCTCTGTGAGCGCTGGCAGGGACAAGGCTCCTCTCAGGAGGGAATGTGCAGGCCCAGGGAGATGCTCAGGGAGGGAGAGGGGGCTGAAGAGAGCAGTGCTGGGGGCAGGAGGGCACTGTTGGTGTGTGGGAGGTGCTGGGCACAGCTGGGCACAGGAACACTGTCCTGAGTGCCCGGCTGTCTCTGCCCTGCCTTTTCAGGCACAGCACCACAACATCTCTTGGTTCTGCCCTGCCCTGATATTGTCACTATTATCTGCTGCTCCCAGGGAGGCTCTGGCATTTGCAGCAGCTGAGTCAGGCACTGCCCTTGGCATTCCTGCCAGGCAGGGCTGTCCATGGGAATGGGGTGTCCAAGCTTCCCTGGCACCTGTGGGGCTGTGGGCAAAGCAGTCCATGGGAAAGGGGAATGAGCTGAGCCCCCTCCCTGAGATCCCAGAGATCCCAAGCCTGGGCCACTGCCTTTCTCTATTCACTGCTGCACACGGCCAATACATTTTCCCTGCCCCTGTGCAATGGCAATGCCTTGGATCAGTTCTTCTGTGAAATCCCTCAGATCCTTAAGCTCTCCTGCTCTAAATCTTATCTCAGGGAACTCGGGGTCATTGCAGTTAGTGTTTGTTTGGTATTTGGCTGTTTTGTGTTCATTGTTTTTTCCTATGTGCAGATCTTCAGGGCTGTGCTGAGGATCCCCTCTGAGCAGGGACGACACAAAGCCTTTTCCACCTGCCTCCCTCATCTCACTGAGGTCTCTCTGTTGGTCAGCACTGTAGCAGTTGCCTACCTGAAGCCCCCCTCCATGTCCTCTCAATCCCTGGATCTGGCCCTGTCAGTTCTGTACTCAGTGGTGCCTCCTGCCCTGAACCCCCTCATCTACAGCCTGAGGAACCAGGAGCTCAAGGCTGAAGTGTGGAGACTGATGACTGGATGCTTTCAGGAACATTAAACTGATGGCCAATTTCTGCAAATCACTTCTAATGAAATCATCTTTGATACTTCTTATTGGCTTCAGTGTGGAAGTTTGTTATCTTTGCTCTATTTTTTCATACTATCCACAAAGAGGTGTCATTCTTTCTGCCATTTCTCATTTTGTTTCTCTCCACCTTCCCTGTGGCCACAGACTGTGTCAATGAGGGGCTATGCTCTTGGTGCCTTTAAATGAACTAAAAGATTCTCCCAGGAGAGTTTTCTGCAGAGATGCCCTTTTGTTGCCTTCTCTGGAGCTGCCGCAGCAATGTCTGTGTGCAGAGCTGGGGGCAGATCAGTGCTGGCACAGCAGCTGTGCCCAGCAGCAGCAGCACTTTGTGTTGCCAGTGCTGCTGCCCTGGCCCTGCCCCGCTGCCCTGGTAGCCCTGGTGTTGCTGCAGGGCCTGAGTGCTCTCGGGGCTGGGCACAGCCCTGGGGGTGGCAGTGCTGGGGCTGCAGCAGGGACAGGCCATGGGCACTGCTGGGCAGCGCTGACACCTCAGGCCAGGACCTGGGGGCTCCAGGCTCCTTGCCCAGACTCTCTCAAGAACACAGGCAGGCCAATGCTCAGCACAGAAAACCCCCGTGAGCAGCCCAGGCTGGCCGTGGGCAGGCTGGGGGCAAACAGCATGGCTGGGGCTCTGCAAGGGCCCTGGGGGAGATGGGAAGGAGCAGCAGAGCAGGGGCTGATCCATCCCCAGTGCGCTGCACAGCCCAGGGCAGCGTCCCAGAGCGTCCTCATGGAGCCGCCAACAACATCCCCCCTCTGCAGCCCTGGCCTCTCCCCCAGCTCACACAGGTGCCCCATCCTTGCAGGCACGGACACGGCAGCACTGCCTCAAGAGCCCCCGTTTGCATTGCACACAGCAGGTGGGAGCACCCCCAAGCTGCTGCTGTGGGGACATGAACCTGAGGGAGCACAAATGCCATCAGCCCCTGAGGCCAGCAAGGGCTGGGGACACCAGGGAAAGCACTCAGCTTTGTCCTGGCGTCTGCAGTCAGCCAGCAAGTTTGTTCCCATCAGCTTGGAGTTTCCTGTCCCACTGCAGACGCTGTTGCTCAGAGCCAGGGCTGCCTGGCAGCCACCCCCAAACTGCCCTGAGCATTTCCTTTGCTTCACCTTTGCTTTCTTTACTCTTCCTGTTACAAATTTCTTCCTATTACCCATGCCTACTCCCTCTCCTGCAAACAGCCCATCCCTGTTTGCCCTTTCCTCTCTGGCCCCACTCCCCATTGCAGTTCCTGACTTGGCCCCATGGGAACGTCCCTTGGGCAGCGGGATCATCCTGCAAGTGCTGCAGGAATTGTCTGCAGGCTCCTGCAGTGCCTGGGGCTGCTCCCTTGCCAGAGGCACCCCAGGCCAGGGGGGCACATCTGGGCTGCTGTGTCTGGCTATGGGGCTCCCTGTTCTGGGCAGTGAGGAGGAGCTGCAGAGGCTCTGCAGGACTGACAGGATGGGCTTTGGGGCTGGCAGGAGAAGCTGAGGGACCTGGGCTGCTGGAGCTCCTGAAGAGGAGGCCCAGGGCTCCTCCTGCAACTGTTCCAAGGGTGCTTTCAGAGAATCCCAGAATCAGGAAGGTTGGAAAAGTCCTTGGAGATCATCCAGTCCAACCTGTGCCCTGACACCGCCTTGTCTCCCCTGAGCCTCCTTTTCTCTAGCATAAACAACCCGAGCTCCCTCAGCCACTCCTCCCAGGACTTGTGTTCCAGACCCCTCCTCAGCCTTACTGTCCTGCTCTGGACACGCTCCAGCCCCTCGATGTCCTTCCTAAATTGGGGGCCCCAGAACTGCAAAGAGCACTCAAGGTGCTGCCCAACCAGTGCCACGCACAGAGGAAAATTGGGTGCTCTGCTCCTGCTGGCCACACCATTTCTCATCCATAGGTGTCCCAGGGCTTTCATGAGGGAAATGGTGGGGAGGAGGTAGGAACAAAGTAGGATTGGTTGTCAGCAGCCATGAAGGATCTTCGTTTTCATCTCTGTCCAGACTGCATTAGAAGGTGCTGGGGGTCAATATCAATTGTAAATTGTAGATATGAACCAATAAAGAGGAAAAGGAAAGAGGAAAAAACATTTCTCTCTGATTTTTTTTTAAAGATAGCAGATAAACTTTTACTATATTTTAGAAATGTGTACACCACAGAAAAATTGAAAATCTAAGTTATTCCCAAGAGCTTTCCTTGTTCAGGTCCTTTGAGCAAATACTTATCAGTTTTTGTCACTGAATTCCTGAACTGAGGAGATCCAGAAAGAAGAGGCCTCTGGAGTAGTAAAATTCATCAGCAACCTCCAAATGGCTGAGGATCCATCCCCATCAGAGCAGCAATTAGTAGAATTGGGCACAGCTTTGTGGCTGCCCCAGCTCTGGCATGGGCCCTGGGCCTGGAGCAGGAGCAGCTCTTGAGGGCCCCAAGGCTGCGGCTCTTGTGCTGCCCTGGGTAGATGGGATGGCAGCAGGGGCTGAAGAGCTCTCAGCACCTCAGCCTGAGGGGAGCAAGGCAGGCAGGGAGCCCCCTTTGGCCTTGGCCAAGCACCTTCCCCCATGGCTGGGGCTGAGTCCTGTGGCAGCTGCAGCTGCTGCTGTGCCCTTGCCAGGGGCTGAGGCCGTGGGGCAGTGCCCAGAGCAGCCTGGCCTGAGCAGAGCTGTGGGGCCAGAGCCGGCTGGGCTGGGCTGGGGAGAGGCCCTTGGTGCTGCCCAGAGCTCAGGGCAGCTGGCAGAGCTTGCAGGGAGCTGGGCTGGGCTCAGAGAGCCTGGCCCAGAAACCATCAGTGTCCATCTCAGCCTGGCTGAGTGTGCAGGGGCAGGACTCAGGCCAGGCCTTGTGGGGCAGGGCCAGTGCCTGTGCAAGGCATTGCAAACAGGCAAGCGGCCCAGAGAGGAGGCTGCTCTGTGCCTTTGGTAGCATGGACAGAGCAGGGAGGGGGCCCAGGACATTTGTCAGTGCCAGTCTCTGTGCCCAGCCCTTGGCAGCCGTGGCTGCTGAGCCCAGCTTTGTCCTGGGCTGAGTTTGGCTGTGGCCCAGCTCCATCCTCCTGCGGGGCTCAAGGCCTGTTCCCGGCCATGGCCAGCCCTGGCTGCCTCTCTGCTGGCCCAGAGGAGGGCAGAGCCCGGGGCAGGGCTGTCTGTGCAGCCCCACAGGTGCCACGGGCTCTGCAGGAGCTGGCAGAGGCTGCCCAGCAGGGAGGCCATGGGGCACAGAGCCCCAAGGCTGCTGTGGGCACCACGGCACAGGGGCCATTCCCAGCCGCAATGCTCCTGGCCTGGGCTGGGCCTGCACAGGGGCTGGGCCACCATGGCTGGGCCAGCACAGGGCCACAAAGGGGCCACGCAGCCGCTGCCAGGGCTGACAGCAAGGCCAGGCACACACAAGCAATTGCTGAGCATGGGCTGCATTGGCCAGGCCTGACTGTGCCTAAGGCAGAGCTCAGCTGTCCTTGGGGGCTGCAGGAACAGTCCAGAGCCCAAAGAGCCTCCATGGCTGTGTTGGAGATCAAGGCTGCAGGAGGGAAATGCAGGGCTGCTGCGAGATGGGGAGGGCATTCAATTCCAGCACACACCTCCGCTCTCTGGGATCCCAGCACCATGCTGGGCCCTGTTTCAGACTGGAGCAGAGTAGATGTTGATGGGACAGGAGCCCTGCGGGGCTGTCACGGACCTGCAGCTTGCAAGGCGCTCTGCTCTCCCTCAGGTGCTCTTGGAGAGATCCATTCGAAGTTGGGCACCTCAGGTCACAAGTGGCACTGCCTGTTCATGGGCGCACAACTGATGTCTGCCTGGAAAGGGGCTCAGGTTTTAATACCTGTTAGTTTCATCATATACAAACAAATCTTTATTATCTGGGTCATTTGAGTACTTTTAAGAAATGGCACAATTTTCCCACCAGGAACAGGAATTTCCTGGAAGTGTACTGATGGCAGGAGGAGAAATACTGATCTTCCCTTCTACTGGTGTGACCAATATTTTGTTTATTACTTCCTCTCCCTTTTCCTTCAGGTGTTTTCAGCTCCTCTGTTGAAATGGCAATGTCTAAGGACATCTCTTCTATTACAGCAGGTGGATCTATGTACTTCTACTGCTCTCTGATTTCCTCCTCTAGATGCTCTCTGGTCATTCAAGTGCCCCTCAACTGGCTGGCTTCATGTTTTGAGCTGGAAAAAATTGCCCAATATTTCTGAAGTTCAAATAAATATATAATAAATATCCTTTTAATTGTGTTTTTATCTATCACAGAATTACCTTATGTCTTTGTCTAAAATTGTTCATGTACAAAAATCCCTGGGGGACGGGGCACATGTCAGATGCTGCTGGGACAACACAGAGAGCTAAGGAAAGAGCTGTGATGGTTATTAAACTGTTCAAATGTTCAAATTGTGTTTGTTGGCATGAAACCTTTCCGTGCCTCTGAGTGTCACCAGTCCCTGAGCCCAAAGGACACAAACCTGATGAGTTGTGGTTCCCACTGCAGGGGCTGCACTTGGACCTTGGCTCTGCACAGGACAGCTCTTCATCCCCTTTCTCTCTTTTCCTTCCTCTGGGCATGGAGGGAGCTCCTGACTTCAGCCTGTGACTCGTGTGTGCAAAGAGCAAATCTGGGCAGAATCGGGGCAGGGAAGGTTTGGGGAAACATTTGGATCTGTGCTGGGCACAGAAGGTGTTTTCCATTGCTCTGAGACTGTCAGCTGTGGAAAGTAGATTTAATATACAGCAGAGAAATGATGTTTGCCTTTGATGGAGCTGTACCTTCCCCCGACTTTGTTGGCTGACAAGAAATGAACATCCCTCTGTGTCTTGGACAGCTCCTTCTCCAAGGAAAGCAGGTGGGAGTTGGAGCCAAGGATCTGAAAGCTGCAGGTGCGGCCTGGGCTGGAGGGAGCTCAGATTTGCACAAGGCTGTTCTGAGTGCCAGGGCTTGAATGGGGAATTGGTGGGGTGGGGGTAGGGACAGAGTCTGATTGATTGTCAGCCATGGAGGGTCTTGATTTTCATATCCATTCAAACTGCATGAGGAGGTACTTGGATTCAGTGACAATTGGAGATTGCACATATCAATTTATGAACAGGAAAAAATCCTATACAGGATGTAAAAAATATTTTCTCACTGTATGTTTAAATATAATGCATTCACTTTGAACACACTACTGAAATCTGTCAAATTAACCGCAAATGATTTGAACATTAAATTGAATTTTCCCCTGAGGCTTGGCTTGTTAAGGTGTTCTGAATGTCAATGAGCCCTGGGACACTGAATTCCTGCACCGAAGAGCTGAAGGCTGAACAAGCCTCTGCAGCAGAAAAATTCAGCAGCAGCCTCCAAGGTGCTGAGGATGTCAGCAGCCCCCACTGAGGCCATCCCTGCCCAGAGACCGTGGGGGAATGGGCAGACAAGGAGAGCGTCCCTGGGGCAGCACAACTCAGAGGCAGCAGCGGCTCCAGCTGGGAAATGGAGTGTGGAACGTGGCTGGGAAAGCCCTGCCTGGGCTGTGCCAAGCAGGACAGACAAGCCCTTACTGCCATTCCCCAAAAAACTCCCTCAATGAGACATTTAAAAGGAATTACAGTTGTTTCTGTACTCTTAGTTGGATGTACCGGAGAAATACCAACAAGAAATTCTTAGGAGCTCCAAACAACTAAACAGTCTTTATTGCGAACTTTAGAAAAGCAGAAAAACTTTGGCAAAGGTTTATTACAACATCCAGTCAACAAAAAACACTCCTGAAAGCATTACCTTGGCCCATTCAACTTCACAAACTACAAGACTGTTCAATGTAATGTTAATCAAAATTTGCAAGAGGGAATTTGAAAGAGAGAAAGACAAAAAAGATACAGAGGAGTACACACAGAGCTACAAACTCCTGGATTCCAACACTGTTCAGATGGAAATTCCAGGAGGAGGCAGGGTCAAGATGTGTGCTTGCCTTGTGGTCAGCCTTCTGTACCCCTTGGTCTTCCTGGGCCCTTCCTCCAGGTGGGACTTGGGGTCATTTGGTCCCTCAGGAGCTGGGCTGGGGCTCCAGAGGTGGCTGTGGAGCATTGTCTGTGCTGTGCCAGGGACTGACAGAAACTCCTGGGCTGGGATAGAGGCTCTGGGGGGATTGGGGTTCCAGGGCAGGGAGGGGCTGGGGTTCCAGGGCAGGGCAGGGCTGGGCTTACAGAGCAGGGCAAGGCTGGACCTCGTCCTTCCTCCCCTGTGACCCCCCTCCCAACAAAATGTTTTGAGCCAGCAATCTCCTCCAGTCTCTCACAACAGGGAATGTTGTAGGTGATATCCCAATCTTGGCCATGGGCACCTGGACTAGAAGGACAGCTCTTTCCCATAGGAAGGAAAGCATAGAGCCTTCACCAGTTTTTTGGGGACAGATGAAAGGTGACCCTTGTGAAACCATTGCCAGCCAGACTTGTCCTGGCAATCTTCCTATTGGAACAATCCCTGGATATATGGAATTTTTGGAGGTGAAATCCCAATTCTGGCCATGGGGGCCTGGAGGACAAGTCCAGTTATTTTCCATGGGAAGAAAAGCATGGAGCCCCAGTGTTTCAATAGCAGATGAGGAGACTCTCAATGTGTCAGGGAAAGCTGGACCAGTCAGCCAGACTTGTGGTGAAGCCAGACCTGTTCTATGTTCTGCTAGTTTTGTGGGACCCCACAGTGTCACAATAGCCTGTTGAATTCAAGAAGACCTGCAGTGTCACAACGGACCCTTGGTTCAATGGGTCCAACAGTGTCACAATGATCCCAATGATTCCATGAAACCTTGATGTGTCACAATGGTCTCCGTGGTTCCCCAGGCCCCACAATGTCACGTAACTCCGCTGTTCCATGATCCTGCAATGTCACAATGGACCTTGCACCCTGGGGCTTTGTGTTGTCACAATGGTCTCCATTGGCTCCACAGTGTCACAATGGACCATTGTGACAGAGGGGCCCCTGTGTCACCCTGGAGCTTTGGTTCCATGCAGCCTTGCAGTGTCACAATGAACTCTTGGTTTCACAAGGCCCCAGAGTATTACAATGGTCCTCTTGGTTCTGTAGGGAGCCCCAGGGTCACAATGAGGCCTCATGAGCCCTCACAGTGTCACAATGCTTTGCTTATTCCCTGAGGCCTCATAGTGTCACAATGGTGTCCGTGATTTCATGAGTCTTCTCAGTATCACAATGGTCTCCTTGGTGCCATGGTGCCCTACAGTGTAACAATGGCCCCTTGGTTCCATGAGGCTGTGAAGTGTCCTAATGGTCTCTCCTTTAGATTCCATGAGGCTTCTCAGTGTTACAATGGTCCTTGGTTTGATGGGGCCTCTCAGTGTCACAATGTTCCCTACCTTGCATGGAAGCACACAGTGTTAGTACAGTCCTCTTGGTTCCATGAAGCCCCACAATGTCACAGTGGTCTCCATGATTCCATGATTCCCCACAGTGTCACAATGGTCCCTTGGTCTCACAAGGCCCCACAGTGTCACAATGGTCCCTTGGTTCCATGGCCCTGTGCTGCTGCATTCCCCCTCCCCTTCTCAGGCCGCCCCGCCAGCTGAGAAATGCTCCTTGGGCCTTGGCCAACAGCCCCGGGGCTCAGCTCCTCTGCAGCACATCACAAACACTGTCTGCTCCAGGCACTGCTGCTGCCCAACCAGCTCCTGGTTCCTTTAGGAGCAGCCCTGGGAACTGTTTTTGTTTCCTCGGTGACACAAGATCCCTGTTCTCACACTGCCAAAGAAAGCTGTTGGTGCCAAGTGCGGCCAGGATGAACCATTGCTGGGACTGCAGCCCCTCTCTTGGAGACCTGCAAACAGCGCTCCAAAAGGGCTCTTGGAGCTCTCCTGGGCCAGCGACTCCCTCTGAGTGGGGCCTCTCCCAGCCGGGAACTCTCCCATTTGCTGCACTTGGGGATCCTGAACAACAACGGAGCCTGGGCCAATCCCCCCACTCCTCCAGGCTCAGCCCTTTTCCCTTTGCTGGGGAGATGCCAAAGGATCCACAGGGAGCATTTCCTGCCCTCAGGGGAATTGCTCACAGGCGCCTTGCACTGACTCTTTGTGTCTGTGTGCACACAGGAGTGCCTGTGCTGGGGAAATGTGTCAGAAATGCTGCTCTCTGAGGGGCTTGAGTGCCTTGGATAGCTGAGTCAGTCAGATATCCAGATATCAATAAGTAAGGTTAAGTCAGGAGGTCTATGCAAAGTTAAATGCTGCTAAGAGTTGTTCTTTTGGTAAGTTGTTAAGTTTAATTTAGGTTATTAACTAAGTTTTGTTAAGTGGTATTCCTCTGTTTAATTGTAAAGTCATAGGTTATAAGTTAGCCTAAATACTGTTAAGTGCTGTTCTTTTGCCAAATTGTGAAGTTGAAGGTATCAGTAAAGGGTAAGGTATCAGTTAAGTCCTGTTAAGTTTGAGCTCTGTTAAGCTTTTAGGCTGTATTCCTTTGATCCTTGCCCTCACTGTCCTTGTGTCACACACACACACACACACACACACACACACACACACACACACACACAGAGGGACAGACAGTTCTGGGTTAATTTCTGGTTTGATTGCCTGGATTCTGTTTGGTTTTCTTGTTGCTTTGTTTCCCTGGTATGCCTGAAGTGTCCAGTCAGGGGCAGAGTGATTCTTGACAAAGAACTTTGTGCTGCTGTCCTTTAATATTCAATCTGGTTTTTGCTGCTCCCTTGCCAGAGATTTTTTCAGCGCTCTCAAGGCCTCATTGGTAGCAGGGTGAAGGAGCCCTGGCTCAGGCTCTGGCCCTGGGGAAAATGGGGACATTGCCGGGGGGTCCCTGTCCCCCTGTGCCACCCCCAGGGCCCCGGCCCCTCGTCCCCGTGTCAGGCTCTGAGGTCGATCTCGTGGAACATCCTCTGGGGGAGGCTGCGGGGCTGGGGGCGGGGGGAGCCGGGGGGACAGGGGACCCCGCTGTACACGAGCAGGGTTGGACTGCTCTGGGGGGAGCTGTGAGGGGGGCCGGGGCAGAGTGACCTCCCCAGTGACCTCACACAGCCCCTGTGAAGTCACACAGTCTGCTGTGATGTCACAAAGCCCCCCTGTGATGTGACAGAGTCCCTGTTGTGCATCACAGCCACCGATGAAGTCACAGACCCACCTGTGATGTCACAGCCCACTCTGGGATGTCCCTCAGAGTGATGTCACAACACCCTTGTGATGTCAAAGAGCCAGCTCATTGATGTCACACTGGAATGTTATGCAGCTGCACTGTTATGTCACAAATTCACCATGTGATGTCACAGTCTGTTCTGTGATGTCACTGCCTGATCTATGATGTTACACAGTCACCTGGTGATGTCACAACCCACTCTCTGATGTCACAGAACCACCCTCTATGATAGCAGGATCTGCATAATGGCCATACACCCTATTCTATGATATCACAGACAGCTGTGTGATGTCACAATCCTCTCAGTGATGTCACCAAACCCTCTTTGTGATGTCATACTTCCATTCTGTAATGTCACAGCACACACTTTCACATCACACCCTGCTCTATGATGTAATACATCTATGCCATGATGTCACAGCCTGCTCTGTGATGTCACAGAATCCCCTCTATGATGCTCTATCTGCTCAGTGATCTCACACAACAAACTCTGTGATGTCACAGCCCAACTGGTGATCTCACACAGCGCACTCTGTGCTGTCACACAGCCCCTTGCTGACATCCCAGCTGCTCTGAGCCTCTGTGACACAGCCACAGAGGTGCTGCTGTGACACAGCCCCCTCTGGGCCATCCCACAGCCCCTGCCAGTGCTGAACCCCTGTGAGCTCTGTCTGTGCCCTGCTGGTGTCTCTGAGGGGCCCTGGCAGTGCCCCAGCCCTGCTGGGCTGTGCACAGGAGCTGCTCCTGGCCAGAGCTGTCTCTCTGCAGCGCTGCCCTTGCCAGGAGCTGCCTCTGGGCCAGGAGCCCGGCCCAGCTCAGCGGCACAGACACAGCACAGGGACTTTAATGACCCTCTGGGGCTTTGGTGCTCTTTGCATCAGACTCAGTCCCATAGAGTGTGCCAAAAAATTCTCAGGGACTCAAAAGGGAGTGAAACTTAAGTTTCTCATACTTTAAATAGATCCATCTGAGGGACAGGCCTGGGAAAGTGTCCCCAGGTGTTCCAGGTACAGCAGAACACAAGTGGCAGGGATGACAGATGGGGACAAGCAAGGGAAAGGTGTCTCTGGTGCTGAGCAAAGCTGCGCCTCTGTCCCACCCCAGCAGTGGCTGCCAGTCCCTGGCACAGCACAGGCAATGCTCCACAGCCACCTCTGGAGCCCCCAGCCCAGCTCCTGAGGGACCAAATGAGCCCAAGTCCCACCTGGGGGAAGGGCCCAGGAAGACCAAGGGGTACAGAAGGCTGACCACAAGGCAAGCACACATCTTGACCCTACCTCCTCTTGGAATTTCCATCTGAACACTGCTGGAATCCAGGAGTTGGTAGCTGTGTGTGTGCTCCTCTGTATTTTCTTTTATTACTTTCTCTCTTTCTGTGTTTTCTTTTCCTTCTTCTAATTCCCTCTTCTTGCCAATTTTGAGTAACTTAAAATTGAACACGCTTACAGTTTCTGAAGGGGAAGGGGACAAGTTAATGCTTTGAGAAGTGTTTTGTGTTGATTGACTGCCATATTAAACCTTTTGCCAAAGTTTCTCTGATTTTCTAAAGTTTCCAGTAAAAGCTGTTTTGTTGTTTTGAGCTAAGAATCTTTTGTTGATATTTCTCCAGTGAGTCCAACTCAGAGTACGCAAAGAATTGTAATTAATTTTAAATTGCTCTTTGAGAGAGTTGTTTAGTGGATGGGAGTCAGGGCTTGTCTGTCCTGCTTGGCCCAGCCCAGACAGGGCTTTCCCAGCCACATTCCACACTCCATTTGCCAGCTGGAGCCACTGGTGCTTCTGAGTTGTGCTGCCCCAGCCCCAGGGACGCTCTCCTTGTCTGCCCATTCCCCCACGGTCTCTGGGCAGGGGTGGCCTCAGTGGGGGCTGCTGCCATCCTCAGCAACTTGGAGGCTGCTGCTGAATTTTCCTGCTCCAGAGGCTTGTTCAGCCTTCAGCTCTTCAGTGCAGGAATTCGGTGTCCAAGGGCTCATTGACATTCAGAACAGCTTAACAAGCCAAGCCTCTGGGAATAATTTGATTTCAGTTTTCAAATCACCTGTGGTTAATTTGACCCATTTCAGTAGTGTGTTCAAACGGAATATATTTTATTTACAAAGATAATGAGAAAACATTTTTTAGGTCCTGCTTGGGTTTTTTTTCCTGTTCATAAATCAATACGTGTGATCTCCAACTGACATTGAATCCAAGTACCTCCTCACCTCCTCATGCAGTTTGAATAGAGATGAAAATCAAGTCCCTTCATGGCTGACAATCAATCAGACTTTGTCCCTGCCCTCACCCCACCATTTCCCCCACCCCAGCCCTGGAACTCAGAACAGCCTTGTGCAAATCTGAGCTCCCTGAAGCCCAGGCTACACCTGCAGCTTTCAGCTCCTTGGCTCCAACTCCCACCTGCTTTCCTTGGAGAAGGAGCTGCCCGAGACACAGAGGGATGTTCATTTCTTGTCAGCCAACAAAGCCAGGGGAAGGCACAGCTCTATCAAATGCAAAAGTCATTCATCTGCTGGATATTAAATCCACTTAGCACAGCAGAAAGCCTCAGAACAATGGAAAGCACCTTCTGTGCCCAGCACAGATCCCAAGGTCCCCCCCAAACACTCTCTGCCCCAATTCTGCCCAGATTTGCTCTTTGCACACATGAGTCACAGGCTGAAGTCAGGAGCTCCCTCCATGCCCAGAGGAAGGAAAAGAGAGAAAGGGGATGATGAGGTCTCCTGTGCAGAGCCAAGGTCCATGTGCAGCCCCTGCAGTGGGAACCACAACTCATCAGGTTTGTGTCCTTTGGGCTCAGGGACTGGTGACACTCAGAGGCACGGAAAGGTTTCTTGCCAACAAACACAAATTGAATATTTGAACAGTTTAATAACCATCACAGCTCTTCTCTCAGCTCTCTGTGTTGTCCCAGCAGCATCTGACATGTCCACCATCCCCAATAGATTTTTATGCAGGAACAGTTTTAGACATAGATATAAGAAAAGGTAATTCTGTGATAGATATAAAGACAATTAAGATGTTGCCTTATGTGATATTTATTTAAATTTCAGAAAGTTTGGGCAACTCCCTGAAGCTCAAAGCATGAAACCAGTCAGTTATGAGGCACTTGAATGACCACAGAGCATCTGGTGGAGGAAATCTGGGACCAATGGGAAGAAGAAATATCCAGCTGGTCTGGTGAAGAGATGTCCTTAGACATGGCCATTTAACCAAGAGAGATGGAAGCACTTGATGAAAAAGAGAGGGATTAAATATTAGACTGATTATTTGTGGCACAAGTAGATGGGAAGATCAGTAGTTCTTCTCTTGCCATCAGTACGCTTCCAGGAAATCCCCGTTTCTGGTGGGAAAAGGTTGCCATTCCTTAAGAGTACTCAAATTGCACAGATAATCAATATTTGCTTGTATATTATGGAACTAACAGGTATTAAAACCTGAGCCCCTTTCCAGGCAGACATCAGTTGTGTGCCCATGAACAGGCAGTGCCACTTGTGACCTGAGGTGCCCAACTTCGAATGGATCTCTCCAAGAGCACCTGAGGGAGAGCAGAGCGCCTTGCAAGCTGCAGGTCCGTGACAGCCCCGCAGGGCTCCTGTCCCATCAACATCTACTCTGCTCCAGTCTGAAACAGGGCCCAGCATGGTGCTGGGATCCCAGAGAGCGGAGGTGTGTGCTGGAATTGAATGCCCTCCCCATCCCACAGCAGCCCTGCATTTCCCTGCTGCAGCCTTGGTCTCCAGCACAGCCATGGAGGCTCTTTGGGCTCTGGACTGTTCCTGTAGCCCCCAGGGCAGCTGAGCTCTGCCTTAGGCACAGTCAGGCCTGGCCAGTGCAGGCCATGCTCAGCAATTGCTTGTGTGTGCCTGGCCTTGCTGTCAGCCCCAGCAGCGGCTGTGTGGACCCTTTGTGGCCCTGTGCTGGCCCAGCCATGGTGGCCCAGCCCCTGTGCAGGCCCAGCCCAGGCCAGGAGCATTGCGGCTGGGAACGGCCCCTGTGCCGTGGTGCCCACAGCAGCCTTGGGGCTCTGTGCCCCATGGCCTCCCTGCTGGGCAGCCTCTGCCAGCTCCTGCAGAGCCCGTGGCACCTGTGGGGCTGCACAGACAGCCCTGCCCCAGGCTGTGCCGGCCTCTGGGCCAGCAGAGAGGCAGCCACGGCTGGCCATGGCTGGGAACAGGCCCTGAGCCCCGCAGGAGGATGGAGCTGGGCCACAGCCAAACTCAGCCCAGGACAAAGCTGGGCTCAGCAGCCAGGGCTGCCAAGGGCTGGGCACAGAGGCTGGTGCTGACAAATGTCCTGGGCCCCCTCCCTGCTCTGTCCATGCCTCCAAGGGCACAGAGCAGCCTCCTCTCTGGGCCACTTGCCTGTTTGCAATGCCTTGCACAGGCGTGGCCCTGCCCCACAAGGCCTGGCCTGAGTCCTGCTGGGGCAGCCACAAAGCTGTGCCCATTTCTGTCCATTGCTGCTCGGATGGCGATGGATTGTCAGCCACTTGGAGGTTGATGATGAATTTTATTTCTCCAGAGGCCTCTTTTTTCTTGAGGTCTTCTGTTCAGAAATTCAATGTTAAAGGCTAATAAATATTTGTTCCAAACACACCTGAACAAGAAAAGCCCTTGGGAATAATCTAAGTTTTCAAGTGTTCTTTGGTCAATTAGACAGATTTCAGAAGTCTATTTAAAGTGAATATACTGTATTTAAAACAATGCAGAGAGAATTGTTTTTTCCTGTTTTCTTATTTTGTTCATAGATTGATATCAGCAATGTCCAATTGATATTGACCCCCAGCACCTCTTCATGCAGTTTGAACAGATATGAAAATCCAGACCCTTCATGGCTGACAATCAATCACACTTCGTCTCTATCTCCTCCCCAGTATTTCCCTCATCCAACCCCGGGCACTCAGAGCAGCTGAGGAATGCAGTCACATCCAGGGCTGTCCCCAGGGCTCAGAATTGGGGCCAGGTCAGTGAAATCTCTTTATTGCTGATCTGGATGAGGCCATTGAGAGTACCCTCAGTCAGTTCCCAGGTGAGCCCAAGCTGGGTGGCTGTGTGGCTGTGCTGGAGGGCAGGAAGCTCTGCAGAGGGATCTGGACAGGATGGAGCCATGGGCCCAGGACAATTCGATGAGGTTCACCACAGCCAAGGGCCAGGTCCTGTCCTGGGCTCACAACCACCCCAAATCCCTGGCTGTGCCCTGCCCCTGATCCCCACAGCCTGTCCTTTTTCCTTCATCCCTGCATTGCCAGGGACTTTACTGGATAAGGGAGCTCTGCTGTGGCTATGGAGGGAGGTCCAAGTGCTACCACTGGAGTGGGAACCACAACTCATCCCGTTTGTGTCTTTTGGGGGGTGTGGAACTGGTGTCACTCAGAGGCACAGAAAATTTCTCTTCATGGCAAACAGGCCCCAGTTGAACAGGACACCATATCATAACAATCACGCTCTTCCCTGAGCTATTTGCAACATCCCAGCAGCATCTGATGAGTCCACCATTCACAGGTGATTTCCATACTAAAATTAATTTCAGACAAAAGAACAATTAAGTTCTTGTATCAGGATGCTTGTCCTGGAGTGGGTGCAAAGCAGATCCAACAATTCCTGATTTGCAAAGCTGTCAGTGGTGGATGGAGATGGGAGGTCAGGCTGCTCTTGGTGTTGAGGAAAAGCTGAAAGCAGCCTGACTCATTTCATCTCCTCATACCTTGGCTGACATCTCCTCTTTCCCCTTCCACCCATTGGCTTTTGTCTCCCCTCAGGCCCCCCTGTGAAGAGCCTGGCTCTGTGTTCTCCATCCCCTCCTCACTGGCACTGCCAGGCTGGCATGAGGAGCCCCTCAGCTTTCCCTGCTCCAAGCTGGACCAGCCCAGTTCCTTCAGCCTCTGCTCACAGCCCAAGGGCTCCAGCCCCACCTTGGAGGCCCTTCCCAGACCCTGCTCCAGCTGCCAGACATCTTTCCTGCCCTAGGGAACCAAATCTAGGCCACGGTGACCTGGATAATCCCAGTTCTTGCTGTCCTGGTCACACAGCCCTGGCCCCTTGTCCCCTGTCAGTCTCTGGGGTGGATCCTGTGGAACATCCTTTGGTGGAGGCTGTGGCTCCAGGTGGGCTGGGGGGATCCCGGGGGACAGGGACCCTGCTGGGCATGGACAGCATTGGACTTGTTGGGAGAAACTGTGAGGGGGAGCTGGGGCAGAGTGACCAACCCAGTGACCTGACACAGCCCTGCTGGGATGTCACACAGCCCCTCTAGGATGTCACACAGTCCCTCTGTGATGTCACAGCCCATTCTCTGATGTCACACAGCTGGTCTCTGATGTTACAGCCAAATCTGTGATGTCATAGTCTGCTGTGTGATGTCTGACATCTGCCCTGTGATATCACAGCGGGCTCTGTGATGTCACAGAGGCAGTCTATTATGTCATAGCTCTCAATGACCCCACATAACCCACTCTGTGATGTCACAGCCCACCCTTGACCTCATGTTATGAGATGATAAATTGTCACCACCAGCTGAGCTGACACCTGGAACTTGTTCTCCACAACCCCAGGCCTGTGGAAACCACACAGTGCCCATTGTGTGAGAAGGGGAACTGGAAGTTCAGCAGCCTCAGTGTCCTGCCAGCTCAGCCAGGCCCACTGGAACATCGGGGTCCACTACCACCAGGGACCACCAGAGAGACCCCCAGGAGAACAGGGATGGGGAAATATATTAATGATTTGGGGAAAATTATTATCAGATGTATATCTAGTCTGGGACAATCAATGAATATGTATGCAAAATACAGAATATAAACAGAGATTTTCCTGCTCTCAGCCTGCAGGGCTTTGGGAGGAGCTCTCCCCCATGCATCCAGCTGAATAAAGAATGATGCTTCTTAATGCTACATTGGAGCTAAGGAGTTTTCTATTTTACTGAATTTTTGGTAACACTCCCACTGCCAAGGAAAGCTCTGTCTCCTGCTGTTCACAAACAGAGAAGGGCTGGTGGGAGATGTGGGGCTCAGAGGTTGCCTGGAGCACAGTGACCGTGAAATAATCAAGCTTTCAATGTTCTGGGAAAGAAGGAGGGGCAGCAACAAAACTTCTACACTGGAATTAGGAAGGGCAGACTTTGGCCTATTTAGGATGCAGATTTGGGGAGTACTGAATCAGGCACTGTTTTTTTTTAAGGAAAACATCCCTTAAAAACAAAGGGGTCCAGGAAGGATGGACACATTTCAAGAAAGTAATCATAAGGTGGAAGGAGCAGGCTCTCCCAGTGTGGCAAAAGATGAGCTAGTGAGGAAAATGACTGGCCTGGCTGGGCATGGAGATTTTGTGGGAACTCAAGGGTAACAAGAGGTGCATCAACTTTGGACAGAAGGTCAAGCAGCTTAGGAAATGTTTAAAGATGTTGTAAAGTCGTGCAGAAAAAAAAGTTAAGAGGTGAAAGCTCAATTAGAGTTTAACCTGACCACTTCTGTGAAAAAAAAATAGACAATGTTTCCACAATTAAATTAATAGCAAAACATGGGATAAGGAGAACCTCTACTCTTTATTGGATGCAGTGGGGAATATAGAAACTAAAGATAAGGAGAAGGCCGAGCTACTTAACATCTTGTTTGTCTCAATTTTCAATATTAGGACAGGCTGTCCTCAGGACAAGTGCTCTCCTCAGCTGGTAAATGGACACAGGGAGCAGAAAAGCCCCTGTAATCCAGGAGGAAGCAGCTGGTGAACTGCTGAGCCACTCAGATGCTCACAGGTGTGGGATCAGATGGGATCCATCCCAGGGGGATGAGGGAGCTGGTGGATGAGCTCCCCAAGCTGCTCTCCATCATTTACCATCAGTGCTGGCTCAGCACGGAGGTCCCAGAGCACTGGAGATGCCAATGTGAGCCCATCCCCAAAAAGGGCTGGAAGGAGGAGCTGGGGAACTCCAGGCCTGTCAGCCTGACCTGGGTGCCCGGCAAGGTTATGGAACAGATCACCCTGAGTGCCATCCCAGGGCACCCACAGGATGGCCGAGGGGTCAGAGCCAGCCAGCATGGATTTCAATGTCTGCACTGATGATCTGCATGTGGGGACTGAGTCCAGCATCAGCAAATTTGCAGAAGACACAAAGCTGGGTGTGAGTGTGGATCTGCTGGAGGGAAGGAGGGCTCTGCAGAGGGCCCTGGACAGGCTGGATGCACGGCCCAAATCCAACAAGGTGAGATTGAAAAAATCCAAGTGCCAGGCCCTGCATATTAGCCACAACAACCCCTGCAGCTCTACAGGCTGGGACAGAGGGGCTGCACAGCAGCCAGGCAGAAAGGGACCTGAGGGCACTGATGAACAGCAGGCTGGACATGAGCCAGCAGTGTGCCCAGGTGGGCAAGGAGGCCAATGGCTCCTGGCCTGGATCAGGAAAGGTGTGGCCAGCAGGAGCAGGGCAGGGATTCTTCCCCTGTGCTCAGCAATGCTTGGGCAGCACCTTGAGTGCTGTTTGCAGTTCTGGGGCCCCCAATTTAGGAAGGACATGGAGGGGCTGGAGCGTGTCCAGAGAAAGGAAACAAGGCTGAGGAGGGGTCTGGAGCACACGTCCTGTGAGGAGCAGCTGAGGGAGCTGGGGTTGTTTATCCTGGAGAAGAGGAGGCTCAGGAGAGACAAGGCAATATCAGGGCACACGTTGGACTTGATCTCCAAAGCCTTTTCCAACATAGCTGATTCTGGATTTCTCTGAAACCACCCTTGGAGCAGTTGCTGGATGAGCCCTGGGCCTCCTCTTCTGAAGCTCCAGCAGCCCAGGTCCCTCAGCTTCTCCTGCAAGCCCCAAAGCCCATCCTGTCAGTCCTGCAGAGCCTCTGCAGCTCCTCCTCACTGCCCAGAACAGGGAGCCCCATAGCCAGACACAGCAGCCCAGATGTGTCCCCCTGGCCTGGGGTGCCTCTGGCAAGGGAGCAGCCCCAGGCACTGCAGGAGCCTGCAGACAATTCCTGCAGCACTTGTAGGATGATCCTGCTGCCCAAGGGACGTTCCCATGGGGCCAAGTCAGGAACTGCAATGGGGAGTGGGGCCAGAGAGGAAAGGGCAACCAGGGATGGGCTGTGTGCAGGAGAGGGAGCAGGGTTGGGCAATAGGGAGAAAACTGTATCAGGAAAGAGGAAAGAAAGTAAAGGTGAAGGCAGGGAAATCCTGAGGGCAGTTTGGGGGTGGCTGCCAGGCAGCCCTGTCTCTGAGCAACAGTGTCTGCAGTGGGACAGGAAACTCCCAGCTGATGGGAACAAACTTTCTGGCTGACTGCACAGGCCATGACAAAGCTGAGTGTTTTCCCTTGTGTCCCCCAGCCCTTGCTGGCCCCAGGGGCTGATGGCATTTGTGCTGCCTCAGGTTCATGTCCCCACACCAACAGCATAGGGGTTCTCCCCCTGCTCTGTGCAATGCAAACAGGGGCTGCTGAGCCAGTGCTTCCATGTCTGTGCCTGCAAGGATGGGGCACCTGTGTGAGCTGGGGGAGAGGCCAGGGCTGCAGAGGGGGGATGTTGTTGGCAGCTCCATGAGGACACTCTGGGACGCTGCCCTGGGCTGTGCAGCGCACTGGGGATGGATCAGCCCCTGCTCTGCTGCTCCTTCCCATCTCCCCCAGGGCCCTTGCAGAGCCCCAGCCATGCTGTTTGCCCCCAGCCTGCCCACGGCCAGCCTGGGGCTGCTCACAGGACTTTTCTGTGCTGAGCATTGGCCTGGGGGAGTTCTTGGGAGAGCCTGGGCAAGGAGCCTGGAGCCCCCAGGTCCTGGCCTGAGGCGTCAGCGCTGCCCCAGCAGTGCCCATGGCCTGTCCCTGCTGCAGCCCTGGCACTGCCACCCCCAGGGCTGTGCCCGGCCCCGAGAGCACTCAGGCCCTACAGCAACACCAGGGCCACCAGGGCAGCGGGACAGGGCCAGGGCAGCAGCACTGGCAACACAAAGTGCTGCTGCTGCTGGGCACAGCTGCTGGGCCAGCACTGATCTGCCCCCAGCTCTGCACACAGACATTGCTGCGGCAGCTCCAGAGGAGGCAACAGAAGGGGGAACTCTCATGAAAACTGTGCTGGGAAATCCTTTCTCTAATTTATAGCTTCTGAAAGCACAGCTCCTAATTGACACAGTCTGGGACCACAATGAGGGTGGAGAGAAACAGAACAAGAAATGGCACAAAAAATGAAGTTTGTTTGTGAATAGTATTAAAAACTGAAAGAAAGGAAAGAAAAGTACAAACCAACCACCAAAACCAAGCAGAACTATCAAAGATTACTTTTATTACAAGTGATTTGCAAAAACGGGGCAGCACTTTATTGTCTCTGATACCATCTAGTCATCAGTGTCCACACTGCAGCCTTGAGCTCCTGGTTCCTCAGGCTGTAGATGAGGGGGTTCAGGGCTGAAGGCACCACTGAGTACAGAACGGACACTGCCAGATCCAGGGATTGAGAGGACATGGAGGGGGGCTTCAAGTAGGCAAATGTGCCAGTGCTGACAAACAGGGAGACCACAGTCAGGTGAGGGAGGCAGGTGGAAAAGGCTTTGTGGCGTCCCTGCTCAGAGGGGATCCCCAGCACAGCCCTGAAGATCTGCACATAGGAAAAAACAATGAACACAAAACAACCAAAAGCTAAAGAGATGGAAAACACAAGAAACCCAAGTTCCCTGGGCTTGGAGTGTGAGCAGGAGAGCTTGAGGATCTGTGGGATTTCACAGAAGAACTGATCCAAGGCATTGCCATGGCACAGGGGCAGGGAAAATGTATTGGCCGTGTGCAGCAGAGCATGGAGAAAGGCACTGGCCCAGGCAGCTGCTGCCATGTGGTCACAAGCTCTGCTGCCCAGGAAGGTCCCGTAGTGCAGGGGTTTGCAGATGGACACATAGCGGTCGTAGCACATGACAGTCAGGAGAGAAAACTCTGTTCCAATGAAGAAGACATACAGAAATAGCTGTGCTGCGCATCCAGAGTAGGAGATGGTGCTGGTGTCCCAGAGGGAATTGTGCATGGCTTTGGGGACAGTGGTGCAGATGGAGCCCAGGTCGCTGAGGGCCAGGTGGAGCAGGAAGAAGAACATGGGTGTGTGCAGGTGGTGGCTGCAGGCTACGGCGCTGATGATGAGGCCGTTGCCCAGGAGGGCAGCCAGGGAGATGCCCAGCAAGAGGCAGAAGAGCAGGAGCTGCAGCTGCCGCATGTCTGCCAATGCCAGCAGGAGGAAGTGCCTGATGGAGCTGCTGTTGGACATTTTTTCACTCTGGGCATTGTGGACTGTTGAAGGAAGACATTGACAAGGTGTGACCAAATTTTTTGAGTCAATTCTATATTTTTTTTTTAATCTCTGCAAAATCATTTCTCTTCCTGTGAGGAAATTTGGCTAAACTTTCTTTGATTTTGAGCTTGTGCAACTGAGTACCCGCCTCATCTTTAGCACTGCTCTCAGGCGGAACACTGCAGAGCCCAGAGGGAAAACAGGGCTTCCCGTGCCCCAGTTCAGACAGTGCTAGTCCCCACCCAGGACTCCTTTGATAATTAAAACTCCTCTGTTTGAAGGTGCCTGCACTTAAAAATTTATTGAAAAATAAATTGGACTTTTTGAACACTCCAGTTTAAAAATAATATTCTCTGAAATCTTCTCTCTTTCCCTATGCAGCTGGACAGGAATGGATACCAAGGGTTGGTCTGGCTCTCTGCTGCCTGGAGTTGTGCCTACTGGGAGCTGTTTCTCTCTATCCAAGCCTTGTCCCTGCCAGTGCTGCCCAAGCCCGGCCCAGCCCCGGGGGCTCAGCTCTGCCCTGCAGACCCCTCCCAGCACAGGGCACTGCCCAGGGGCATCTCCCTGGCAGCAAGGCCTTAAGAGCAGGGCAGAAAAACAGAGATGCTGCAAGCCAAGGTGCTGCTGCTGCTGGCTGTAGGGAGAAGAGGCTGAGGAGGCACTTTCTGAGGGAGATCTGAGGCCCATCTGGTGATGCCCAGGGTGACAGTGCAGGAGTCTCAGTGACACAGAGAAAGCTGACAGCCCCTTTCCCTTCCCTTGAGGAGAAAGCTGAGAGCAGCCCTGGCCATGCAGCACCATCTCCAGAGCAGGAGGAATCTGCCCTGATGGGGCTGGCTCCTTCCACCTCCAACTTCTCCCCAGCAGTGTCCATGGGGCGCTGCCAGGCAGGCTGAGAGCTGCCCCTGGCAGGTGGCACATGCCCTGGGCTGGCCAAGAGCCCTGAGGGCTGCAGGAGCTGCTCTGCAGGACAGTCCTGGGCAGCCCTGGCTGCAGCCCCAGCTTCACCCCCGGCAGCCATCCCTGGCAGCAGGAGCCGTCCTGCCCTGTCCCTCTGACAGTGCCCAGGGCAGGCCCTCTCTGCAGCACATCCTCTCACTCCTCCTCCTCCTGTGCCACAGAGAAACTGGGAGAGTCCTCCTGACACATCCCCCAGGCTGTGGGGTGCGCTGACTTCAGGGGATCCCTCCAGGAGCACGGGGGACATTGCCCTGCACCCACACACTCACCATGCACAGGGCTGTGAAGATGTTTCCCCAAGTGAAGTCTCAGCTCAATGTCTTCCCAATCCTGATTGCCTTCAGCCTGTCTCTGCCTGGCTCCTGTCCTCTCAGTGCTTTCTGGCAGAGCCCTCAGCCCTGCTGGGCTGGGACAGGAGCTGATACTGGGAAGAGCTGTTCCTTTAAAGCTCAGCAGCACAGACACAGCACAAGGACTTCAATGAGCCTCTTGAGATTTGGTGTTGTTTACATCAGACTCAATCCCTTAGAGAGTCTTCAAAAAACTTCTCAAGAACTCAAAATTAAATTTAGACTCCAAAGTTTCTTGAAGTTTTAATGGGTCCCCTTAAAGAACACAATTGAGGAAGTGTCCCCAGGTTCCAGTTAGAGCAGAACCCTCGAGGCAGTGATGACAGCAGGGGACAAACAAGGCCAAGGTGTCTCTGGTGCTGAGCAAAGCTGGATGTGTTTGAGGAATGCAAAGGGCCAAGGCCTGGGCCCCAGCCCCTGGCCAGGCAGATCCTGTCCCTCCCTCCTTGCTCAGGGCTCTTCCCGGGATGGGCACTGGCATGTGGGGATGTGCAATGGCAAGGGCAGGAGCATGGGGTAGCCCCTGCCAAGCTGCTGAGCAGGGACAAGGAGGCAATGAGGCCCCAGGCCTGCAAGGGTCACTTGTCTCCTGCTCCTGCCTCAGGCCCAGGGCCAGCAGCCACGGCCAAAGTGCTGCCCAAGTTGGCTCTGGCAGGGCTGTCTTGCAGCTGCTGCCCATCCCTGTGCCCAGTGCAGCCCAGGCTGTCCCACGGTGTCCCTGCCCTGCGCCTCTGTCCCTGCAGGCTGTCGGCATCCCCTGGCTGCCCCACCTGGCTGGGCCCTTCCTTTGCTGACAGCTCTGCCTCCTGCCTGCCTCTGCCTGCCCACACAGAGCCTGGGGCTGACCCAGACTCCTTCTGGGGGAAGTGTTGCACCACAGTCCTGCCCTAGGAAGGAAATCCCTTTCTCTTTGTTCCCAGTCTGGGCCTCCCCAGCTAGCTTAATCATTGATTTTTTCTTTCTCTGGCTGTTGTCTACTATGTCAGAAGGATGGACCATCTCTGAAACCACCCTTGAATCCCTCCCAGGGTTCTCCTCTGCTGTCTTCAGTCTCCATCCCACTGAGCACAGAGCTCCTCTGTCCCTGTACAGTGCTCATGTGCTTGAGGCCATGGGTGCCTGGACAAGAAGGATGGTTCTTTTCTACAGGAAGGAAATCACAGAGCCCTAGGACTTTGAAGGCAGATTAGAGGCACTCACCAGAGGCTAAGGCCAGCCAGACCTGTCTGTCCTTGCAGCTTTTGTCTGAAATCAGCCCTCGGATATTTGGGGAGTTTTGGAGGTGGAATTCCATTTCAGCCATGGGTGACTGGACCAGAATGACAGTTCTTCTCCACAGGAAGGAAAGGGCAGAGCCCCAGTGTTTTAAAGGCTGATTAGAGGCAGCCCCAAGGAGGCCAAGGCCAGCCAGACCTGTTTCCCTTGGGAATATTTGTCTCGGAGCAATCCTTGGATAGAGGGAATTTGGGAGGCCAAATCCCAGTTTTTACCGTGGGCATCTGGACAAGAAAGACAGTTCTTTTCCATAGGAAGGAAAGTACAGGGCCCCAGTGTTTCACAGACAGATGAGAGCTTGCCCTGAGGAAGGCAAGGGAATGTAGACAGTCCTGTCAGCTTTTGTATGGGAGCTATCATTGGATATAAGGAATTTTGGAGGCAGTTTCCAAATTTTAGCTATGGATATCTGCTCTTGAGAGATCATTTTTCCCTGGAAAGAATAGCACAGACCCCCAGTGTTTTGAAAGCAGATGAGAGGTGACCCCCAAGGTTCCAAGGCCACCCAGAACTGTCTGTTCTGGCAGATTTCATACGGAATCATCCTTTGATATAATTTAATTTGGACGTTGTCCTGGGGTGACGTTATGATGCTTGCATCCCCATTCATATGTTCTGTGCCTTTAAGACTGTTTCTGAAGAGTGAAAGTTTTCTTTGGGTTTCTCTTATCAGGGACACAGAGACTGGCAGTAATAGGGCTGTTTTCGCTTCTTGCTTTATGCTTTCTGCTTTGCTTGCTCTCTCTCTGCTCTCTCTTTTGCTTGCTTTTGCTTCTGCTTATTTGCTAGTTCTACCTAAACAGTCCAAATTCCTTCCTGGACTGTTTCTCCTCTCCTGTTTCTGTGAACATCTCGAACCTGCTCCGGACTGGGACCTGGGAACACCGAGGGTTTGCACCGTTTGGCTGCAGCAGCTGCTCCAGCGCCGGAGGGCCTAAGAGAGTAACCACCCCTGCAAGAGACTTTCTGATTTTGTCACGTTTTTCAGAGTGATGTCATCTGGTATTGTTCATTTTGTGTGCTGGGGGGTGCTGTGTCTGTCAAATCAACAGGTTCTTTCCACTTCTCTCTGAGGAATTCTTCCCGAACCAGTTGGGGGGAGGGGCCGTGTGGGTTTGCATTCTGGGGGGAGCCCTCCTTTGCAGATTCTCTGCCAAATTTGCCCTAAACCAGGACAAAATATCAGTGCCCATCCTGGGGGCTCGAGAGAGTGGAAAACCCTGTTTTGACTGCATTTTGGTTGCCATTACTCTGTGTTTATTTAAATCAGCTCATAGCCATACTTTTTGAATTCATCATGTCTGTTGGGGTGAAGGCTTGCATGCACTTCTGGTCCCTTGGGATTTTTGAGATTTTAATACCTCTCTGGTCCCTAGGTTTATTTTCTTATCCAGAAATAGCTTTAGTATTGCCCCTAATACGTAGTTTTTACATCAGAGGGGCAGTGACCAGAGTAGCTATCCTGCTGGGCTTGGTGGCAATGATGTGCAAGAAGTTTATAAACATGCTGGGGTCTGCTCCAGGTATGAATGGTTCATGGCTATGGTTATGCATCCAGTTTGTCAGAGGAGGAGCCGAGAATAAGACTTTCCAGCCTTCCCTTTCCTTCTTCTCCTTTGGATTGGTTATATCACTTTTTGAGAATGTTCAGTTTCCCCTGAATGTTAAAGAGACCATCTTTCTGGTATTTAATCTGGTAAGCTTCCTCTATATGGTCTGCAGCTTCTCTAGAATGAGGGCTGAGATATCCAGAGGAGCTGGTGAGACCCCTGACCCAGAAGCAGAGGCAGGCGTGAAAAATCCTGAGTGATGTGGAGAATGGGAAAATATAGGCCAAACCTTGAAGGAATTTTCTGATCCTGTAGACTGGGATTTTCCACAGGAACAAATTCAGAACCCAGCTGAAGTGGGCAAATACCTAAAAGAGAAGTGCCATGACGATTCTAAGGAGAAAAGGCTAATTGCAAATAAGCTGGGCCCTAGCCTATGCTTATTACACTTTTTTAGATAGTGTAGGGCAGCAGACAGAGGCAGGGGGGCAGGGAGATAAATCAGCTATCCCAGTCACTCAAGCTGTAGCCAACAGCCCAGGCTCGAAGCCAGCAGCCAAACCAGATAGTGAGCCTAAGCCAGCATCTAAACCCATGGCTGTTGCTACCAGCACTAGAAGTGGGAAATGCAGGACAAGACCAATCGACCAGTGGATGATGATGATGATGATGATGAAGGAGAAGGAACCTCAATGCCTCCTGACATAAAATCAGGAGTCAAAGCAGCAGGTGCAAGATCAGATGCAAATATTGAGTCCTTTTCCCTGAAGGACCTTGATGGCCTAAGGAAGGATTACACCCGACGACCTGATGAATCCATAATTAGTTGGCTGGTCCTTCTCTGGGATGCTGCAGGTGAGGCTACATTTCTGTATGGCACTGAAGCCAGGCATTTGGGATCCCTGTCACAGGATCCTGTCATTGATCAAGAAATGATGAGGGGGGCTAATCCACACAGCCACTGGGCATGGGTCTTGGACAATGTTGCACGAAGATACCTGTGTGCAGATGATCTCTATATACAACAAACTCAGTGGAAGATCATAGAGCAAGGGATCCAACGTCTGAGAGAAATGGCAGTGGCAGAGATTATCTTCTCAGATGATGTAACAACTAGGAACCCAACTTAGTACCACGCACGTCTGTGATGTGGCAAAAATGTGTACGACTTGGGCCATGTGAATATGCTTCTGCCTTAGCCATAATGAAGAGGGATGAGAGGGTTGAGACTGTGCTTGACATGGCAAGGAAGCTCCGAGCATATGCAGATGCTGTGCATGGCCCAACACATGCCAGAATTGCAGCAGTAAAAACACGTCTGGAGAAATTAGAGGATAAGATAGAGGAGAATCATAAGAAGCTTAGAGAGGAGATTAAAGAAGACCTTCTCCAAATTTCAGCAGTACAGATCAGAGGTTCTGGTATCCAAGGCGGACGTTTCCCAGATGGAGAGAGAAGGTACAACCCACAAGCTGAGCTGTGGTTTTACTTGCGTGATTGTGGGGAAACCATGAGAAGGTGGGATAGGAAACCTACTGCTGTTCTGGCACGACGGGTGCGTGAACTGAAGGAAGCCACCAGAAGGAAAGCAGCTCCAGTTGCCCGTAGCCGAATGGCCAGGTATGATGATGATGACATGTCCGATCCCCTTGAAGGAACATCCAAAACATATGCCCAGGGAAAGAAGGATAACCAGGCTTAGAGGGGCCCTGCCTCTAATCAGGTGGAGGCTAGGGAAAATCATGTTTTCTGGTCTGTGTGGATTCGTTGGCCTGGCACATCGGAACCACAAGAGTATAAAGGTTTGGTTGATACTGGTGCGCAGTGCACATTAATCCCATCAAGACATGTGGGGACAGTCCGTTTCTATTGCTGGTGTGACAGGGGGATCCCAGGATTTCACTTTGGTGGAGGCTGATGTGAGCCTAACGGGAAATGAGTGGAAGAAGCATCCTATTGTGACTGGCACAGAGGCCCCATGTATTTTGGGCATAGACTACCTTCGAAGTGGGTATTTCAAAGACCCAAAGGGACTCAGATGGGCATTCGGGATAGCAGCTGTAGTGACAGAGGGCATCCAGCAATTGAACACCTTGCCTGGGTTGTCTGAGAATCCATCTGCAGTAGGAGGCCTGATGAGAGAAGAGCAACAGGTGCCAATTGCCACTTTCATAGTGCATCGATGACAGCATAGAACCACTCAAGATGCTGTGATCCCCATCCATAAGATGATCCGAGAGCTGGAGAGCCAAGGGGTGGTCAGCAAGACCCACTCACCCTTCAACAGCCCCATTTGGCCTGTGCGAAAATCTGAAGGAGAATGGAGATTGACTGTGGACTACCGTGCATTGAATGAAGTGACTCCACCACTGAGTGCTGCCGTGCCAGACATATTAGAGCTCCAGTATGAGCTTGAGTCCAAGGCAGCAAAGTGGTATGCCAGTGAAGACATTGCCAATGCATTTTTCTCCATTCCTCTGGCAGCAGAATGCAGGCCTCAGTTTGCCTTCACATGGAGGGGAGTGCAGTACACCTGGAACCGACTGCCCCAGGGGTGGAAGCACAGCCCCACCATCCCACCATCTGCCATGGACTGCTCCAGACTGCATTAGAAAGGGGTGAGGCTCCAGAACATCTGCAGTATATTGATGACATCATTGTGTGGGGGAACACAGATGCTGAAGTGTTTGAGAAAGGGAAGGAAATCATCCAGATCCTCCTGGGAGCTGGTTTCGCCATTAAAAAGAGCAAAGTAAAGGGACCAGCTCGTGAGATTCAATTCCTGGGAGTGAAGTGGCAAGATGGACGGCATCAGATTCCTACAGATGTCATCAACAAGATCACAGCAATGTCTCCACCCACCAATAAAAAAGAGACACAAGCTTTCTTGGGTGCAATAGGTTTTTGGAGGATGCATATTCCTGAGTACAGTCAGATCGTGAGCCCTCTTTACCTGGTCACCCGCAAGAAGAACAATTTCCAGTGGGGCCCTGATCAGCAGCAAGCCTTTGTCCAGATCAAGCAGGAGATTGCCCATGCAGTAGCCCTTGGCCCGGTCAGAACAGGACCAGAGGTAAAGGACCTGCTCTACTCTGCAGCCGGGAACCATGGCTTGTCCTGGAGCATTTGGCAGAAGGTGCCTGAGGAGACTCGGGGTCAACCACTGGGATTTTGGAGTCGAAGCTACAGAGGGTCTGAAGCCAACTATACTCCCACAGAGAAGGAAATCCTGGCTGCCTATGAAGGAGTCCAGGCTGCCTCGGAGGTAATAGGCACTGAAGCACAACTCCTCCTGGCACCCTGACTACCAGTGCTGGGGTGGATGTTCAAAGGCAAGGTTCCTTCCACTCACCATGCCACCAGTGCTACATGGAGCAAGTGGATTGCTCTCATCACTCAGCGTGCCCGTATAGGTAATACTGAATTGCCCTGGGATTTTGGAGGTAATTACAAAT
Source organism: Melospiza melodia melodia (assembly GCF_035770615.1). Classification (NCBI taxonomy): domain Eukaryota; kingdom Metazoa; phylum Chordata; class Aves; order Passeriformes; family Passerellidae; genus Melospiza; species Melospiza melodia. Next base: position 2,079,788 of record NW_026948802.1, on the reverse strand, counting down.
TGGCCCGAAGGTGAGAATTTTGGTGTCACAGATGAAGAGGAAAAAGAACCAGTGACACGTGCTGAAGAGGCTCCTCCCTATAACCAACTGCCACCAGAGGAAGCACGCTACAGTCTTTTCACTGACGGTTCCTGTCACATCGTAGGGATGAACCAGAAGTGGAAAGCAGCCGTATGGAGCCCCACACAACAAGCTGCACAAGCTACTGAAGGAGAAGGTGGATCAAGCCAACTTGCTGAACTCAGAGCTGTTCAACAGGCCCTGGACATTGCTGAGAGAGAGAAGTGGCCAAAGCTCTACCTCTACACTGACGCATGGATGGTAGCCAATGCTCTGTGGGGATGGCTGGAGAGGTAGAAAAAGGCTAACTGGCAACGTAGAGGGAAACCAATTTGGGCTGTTGATGAGTGGAAAGACATTGCTACCAGGGTAGGGAGGCTACCTGTGAAAGTCCGCCATGTAGATGCCCATGTACCCAAGAGTAGAGCCAATGAGAAGCACCAAAACAATGAGCAGGTAGACCAAGCTGTAAAGATAGGAGTGTCCAAAATAGACCTAGATTGGGAACATAAGGGAGAGTTATTCCTAGCTCGATGGGTCCATGATGCCTCAGGCCACCAGGGCAGAGATGCCGCCTATAAATGGGCACGAGACCAAGGAGTGGATTTAACCATGGACAGTATTTCTCAGGTTATCCATGACTGTGAGACGTGTGCTGCCATCAAGCAGGCCAAGCGAGTGAAGCCCCTCTGGTACGGTGGGCGGTGGTCCAAGTACAAGTATGGGAAGGCCTGGCAGATTGATTACATCACACTGCCCCAGACACGCCAGGGCGAGCGCTACGTGCTGACCATGGTGGAAGCCACCACTGGATGATTGGAAACCTACCCTGTGTCTCATGCTACAGCCCGAAACACCATCCTGGGCCTTGAAAAGCAAGTTCTGTAGAGACATGGCACCCCTGAGAGGATCAAATCAGACAACGAGACTCATTTAAAGAACAGCCTTATCAACACCTGGGCAAGGGAACATGGCATTGAGTGGGTGTACCATATCCCCTACCATGCACCAGCTGCAGGAAAAGTGGAGAGGTACAATGGACTACTAAAAACCCAGTTGAAAGCTTTGGGTGGGGGATCTTTCAAGAATTGGGAGCAGCATTTAGCAAAGGCCACCTGGTTAGTTAACACCCGAGGTTCCACCAACCGAGCAGATCCTGCCCAGTCTGAGTCCCTGAATGTAATAGAAGGAGACAAAGTCCCAGTGGTACATATCAGAGGTTTGTTAGGGAAGACTGTGTGGATCAATTCTGCCTCGAGTACAGACAAACCCATTTGTGGGGTTGTCTTTGCTCAGGGACCAGGTTGCACGTGGTGGATAATGCAAAGAGATGGAACAACACGATGTGTACCTCAGGGAGATCTGATTGTGGGATTAGAATGATATGCAATATCACTGTTCATTGGATGTTACTGCCATTGTCTGTACATTAAACCATAGAGACATGAGACAGAAGGAAATGTGTAAGAGTTGAAGGTCTGGGCAAGTGGAAGATGGAGAAGGAAATGTGTAAGTGTTGAAGGTCTGAGCAAGCAATAGATGGAGCTTTAAGTGAGTAAAGTGAAAAGGGGGAATCCTGCAGCTCTGTAATATAGGGCCTGGATTCAGTGATCCAGTGTGGGGATGTGATGAAGGCATGATGGGTATTGCTTGTAATTTTGGGGGAACAGATGGAAATTTTGTATGAATAATGCATGATGTGTTGTAGTATGTTGATGATATGGGGATAAGGGGTGGAATGTCCTGGGGTGACGTTATGATGCTTGTATCCCCATTCATCTGTTCTGTGCCTTTAAGACTGGCTCTGAAGAGTGGAAGTTTTGTTTGGGTTTCTCTTATCAGGGACACAGAGACGGCAGTACATAGGGCTGTTTTTCACTTCTTGCTTGCAGCTTGCTGCTTTGCTTGCTCGCTTTTCTGCTCTTGCTTCTGCTCTCGCTTTTGCTTCTGCTTATTAGCTAGTTCTAGCTAAACAGTCCACATCCATTCCTGGACTGTTTCTCCTCTCTGTCGGTTTCTCGGCTGTTTAGGTGGCCTGGAAAGGCCCCGGGTGGCCTTGGACAGTCCGGCGCTTCAAAGGACGAGAAGAGACTTCTGATCTTTTCTCGGTCTCGGTGTTTATTAATTGTTTATCTAAAAGATTTTCTTTCAGCCCAACAGAGGTCTGCACAGCAAGCCAGCCATGAGCACACTGAGAGCCCCCGGGGTGGTCACTTATCTTTATACTCGAAATTACGTATACAATATTTATAATTTTTTCCCCAATACCTTCTACCCTTATTAACCGGTGCACTTCTAGTAATAACCAATCCCGAAGTGCCAACATCACCACAGAAGATGGAGGCCAAGAAGAAGAAGAAGAAGAACAGGACACGCCCCAATTCCTCCATCTTACTTCTTTAGACCCCCCTGTACAGAAATCCTAAACTCTGTGTTTCACACTAATTAACTTATCCCTCCACCATTCACCCCAGTGAAATCCTCCTATCCTCATACAGGTGTCGTCTCCTGTGTAGGATCAAAGTCCAGCCACCAGACACTTCTGGCAACATTCCAGGACTCCTGAGCCCCCCAAGGGTGTTCTCGGCCACTCTGCACCTCCGTCCTGAGGTGCTGAGATCCCACACCTCTCCTGTTCCTGTGACCATCTTGAACCTGCTCCAGACTGGGACCCGGGAACACTGAAGGTTTGGCTGCAGCAGCTGCCCAGTGCCGGAGGGACTGAGAACAGAGCAACCACCCCCGAAAGAGACTTTCTGATTTTGTCATCTTCCTCAGAGCGGTGTCAGCTGGTATTGTTCATTTTGTGTGGTGGGGGTGATGTGTCTGGTAAATAAACAGGTTCTTTCCACCTCTCTCCAAGGAATTTTTTCCCGAACCGGTTGGGGGGAGGGGCTGTGTGGGTTTTGCTTTCTGGAGGGGCCCCCTTTGGAGATTCTTTAACAAATTTAACCCTAAACCCTAACCCTTTAACCCTAAACCAGGACACCAATATTCTGTGAAAGAAGGAGGGGCAGCAACAAAACTTCATCACTGGATTTACGCAGGGCAGACCTTGGATTCAGGATGCAGATTTGGAGAGTACTGAATCAGGTACTGATTTTTTAAGGGAAAGACACTTAAAAACGAAAGTGTCCAGGAAGGATGGACACACCTCAAGAAAGGAATTTTAAGGGGGAAGAAGCAGCCTGTCCCTTTGTGCCAAAGTTCAGCCTGAGAGGAAAATGACTGTCCTGGCTGGACATGGATCTTTTGTGGGAACTCAGGAAAAAAGAGAGTGCATCACCATTGGATAAATCAGGCATCTCAGGAGGTGTTTAAGGATGTTGTTAGGTTGTGCAGAAGGAAAAGTAGAGTGGTGAAAGTTCAATTAGATCTTAACCTGGCCATTTCTGTGAAAAATAATAAAAAATTATTTTAAAAATAAACTAATAGCAAAAGGACAGATAAGTAGAACATCTACTCTTTATAGGATGCAGTGAGGAATAGAGTAACTAAAGATAAGGAAAAGCAGAGCTGCTTAACACCTTCTTTCCCCCAGTTTTCAACATTAGGACAGGTTGTCCTCAGGACAAGTGCTCTCCTGAGCTTGTGGATGGGCACAGGGAGCAGAACAGCCTCCCTGTAATCCAGAAGGAAGCAGCTGGGAACCTGCTAAACCAGGTGGGCAAGAAGGCCAATGGCTCCTGGCTTGGATCAGGAATGGTGTGGCCAGCAGGAGCAGGGCAGGGATTCTTCCCCTGTGCTCAGTACTGGTGAAGCCACACCTGAGTGCTGAGTCCAGTTCTGGGCCCCCAATTTAGGAAGGACAAAGAGGGGCTGGAGCATGTCCAGAGAAGAGCAACAAAGCTGGGGAGGGATCTGGAAAGCAAGTCCTGTGAGGAGTGGCTGAGTGGGCTGGGGTTGTTTATCCTGGAGAAGAGGAGGCTCAGGGGAGACCTCATCACTCTCTGCAACTCCCTGACAGGAGGGTGCAGTTGGGGGGAGTCGGGGTCTTTTCCCAGGGAACAGTGACAAGACAAGAGGACACAGCTTAACATGTGCCAAGGGAGGGTTAGACTGGACTTTTGGAACAGGTTCTTCACAGAAAGTTCGATTGGGCATTGGAAGGGGCTGCCCAGGGAGGTGGTGGAGTCACTGTCCCTGGAGGTGTTTAAGGAAAGACTGAACGTGGCACTGAGTGCCATGGTCTGGGTGACAAGGTGATGTTGAGTCACAGGTTGGAGTTGCTGATCTCCACGGTCTTTTCCAGCCTGGTTAATTCTGTGATTGTGTGATGATTGTGACACTGTGTGGCATCATAAACCCAAGGGTTTCTTCTAACAGTGCAGGGCTAAATCGAACCAAGGAGTCCATTTTGGGACTCTGGCACCTCATGGAATTCAGAAGACTGTTGTAATACTGTGTGGTTTTGTGGAAATGAGGAGACTGTTGTGACACTGTGTGGCTTTCTGGAAATGAGGAGACTGTTGTGACACTGTGCAGCCTTGTGTGACAATGGGGCCATTCTGACAATGCAGGGCCCAATGGAACCAAGGGGCCATTTTTGCACTGAGGACACTCGTGGAATGAAGGAAACATGTTTGACACCGTGGTGCCTCTTGGGACTAAAAGGCCATTGTGACACTGCGGGGCCCAGGTAGAACAGAGGACACTGTGAAACTGAGGGGCCCTATAGAACCAAGAGACCATTGTGACTCGGTGGAGCCTCATGCAATCATGGAGGCCATTGTGACACTCTAGGGCTCCATGAAGCAAAAGATATCCAAAGGTGAGTGTGAGTGTAGATCTGCTGGATGGTAGGAGGGCTCTGCAGAGGGCCCTGGACAGGCTGGATGCAGGGCCCAAATCCAACAAGGTGAGCTTGAACAAGACCAAGTGCTGGGTCCTGCTCTTTGGCCACAACAACCGCTGCAGTGCTACAGGATGGGGATAGAGTGGCTGGACAGCAGCCAGGCAGAAAGGGACCTGAAGGGACTGATGGACAGCAGGCTGGACATGAGCCAGCAGTGTGCCCAGGTGGGCAAGAAGGCCAATGGCTCCTGGCCTGGCTCAGGAATGGTGTGGCCAGCAGGAACAGAGCTGCTTTGCAGCCCCTGACATACCCCACCCCTGCACACAGACATTGCTGCTGCAGCTCCAGAGAAGGCAGCAAAAGGAGAATTGCCAGGGAAGACTTTGCTAGGAGATGCTTTAGGTCACTTAAAACCACTGAGAGCAGAGATCTTCATGGACAGAGTCTGGGGCCCCAGCAGATATGGAGAGAATAAAAATGAAATATGGCCCAAACAATGCCATTTGTTCGGGACAATATTAAAAGATTAAGACAAAGGAAAGACAAGAATAAATCAAATACCAAACCCAAGTATTATCAAATACAAAATTTATTACAAGTGACTTGCGGAAACTGGCAAGCAGTTTAGGTTACTGAAACCGTCCATTCATCAGTCTCCACACTGCAGCCTTGAGCTCCTGGTTCCTCAGACTGTACATGAGGGGGTTCAGGGCTGGAGGCACCACATAGTACAGAACTGACAGGGCCACATCCAGAGATGGGGAAGAGATGGAGAGGGGCTTCAGGTGAGCAAACATGATACTGCTGAGGAACAGGGAGAGCACGGCCAGGTGAGGGAGGCAGGTGGAAAAGGCTTTGTGCCGTCCCTGCTCAGAGGGGATCCTCAGCACAGCCCTGAAGATCTGCACATAGGAGAAAACAATGAACACAAAATAGCCAGAAACAACACAGACAGTAACAGCAATAAACCTGAGTTCCCTGAGGTAGGATTTGTAGCAGGAGAGCTTGAGGATCTGAGGAATTTCACAGAAGAACTGGCCCAGGGCATTGCCATGGCACAGGGGCAGGGAGAATGTATTGGCTGTGTGCAGCAGGGAATTGAGAAAGCCACTGGCCCAGGCAGCTGCTGCCATGTGGGCACAAGCTCTGCTGCCCAGGAGGGTCCTGTAGTGCAGGGGTTTGCAGATGGACATGTAGCGGTCATAGCACATGATGGTCAGGAGAGAATACTCTGCTCCCACAAAGAAGAGAAAGAAGAAAACTTGTGCAGCACATCCTGTGTAGGAGATGTTCCTGGTGTCCCAGAGGGAATTGTGCATGGCTTTGGGGACAGTGGTGCAGATGGAGCCCAGGTCACTGAGGGCCAGGTTAAGCAGGAAGAAGAACATGGGCGTGTGCAGGTGGTGGCCGCAGGCTACGGCGCTGATGATGAGGCCGTTGCCCAGGAGGGCAGCCAGGGAGATGCCCAGCAAGAGGCAGAAGTGCAGGAGCTGCAGCTGCCGCGTGTCTGCCAATGCCAGCCGGTGGAAGTGGCTGATGGAGCTGCTGTTGGACATTTGCTGGGGCTCGAATTGGGGATCTGTAGAATAAGTATTATTCTGTATTCTACTTATCTGTAGAAAAAGTATTATTATCTGTAGAATAAGTATAATGGAATACTTTGGTTTGTGGAGAATTTTAAATATCCCAGCACAGCTTGGGGGCACTTTCCCCCCACTGCCTGCCCAGGGCTCTGCTGCCTGGAGCAGTCCCTGCCAGCAGCTGCTTCCCTGTGCCCAGGGCTGGGCCCTGCCAGTGCTGCCAGAGCCCAGCCCAGCCCTGGGGGCTCAGCTCTGCCCTGCAGACCCCTCACAGTTCTGGCACTGCCCATGGGGCAGTTCTGGCTCTGCAGACTGATGGCAAAGTTAGAGCAACCCTGAGGAGGCTGGAAAAATCATACTGATGCAGCTTTTAAGAGGTCCTGCATTGATTGCTGTTGCTGCCTGCTTTACTCAGGTCTGAGATATTTTTTTTTATTTTTTTCAACCTTAATTGAGAGATGAATATCTAAGGGGAATTTCCAGGGCAGAGCAGTAGATTATAAAAGCAGAATTGTCCCTTCTGTGCAGCCCCTACCTTGCTCTGCTCCCTGTATAATCTACTTGGAAATGTTCTGCAATTAAATGTAATGCTGGCAGCAGTCTTGAACAATGCAGCATCCTCACCACAAGGAGAACACTTCCAAGCTGTACCAGCTGTCTCCTCCCACCCAGATCTTGTCCCCCAGTGCTGGGAGCAGCTGCCAGGGCTGGCTGAGAGCTCTCCCTGGCAGGCAGCAGAGTCCCTGCCCCAGCACAGCACCCTGGGCTCTGCAGGACCCTGCTCTGCATGACAGCCCTGGGCACCCCTGGCTGCTCTGCACAAGAGACAATCAGAGAATGTACTCACAGGGTCTATAGGCATTGGGATGTTCCAGCTTTAGGAGAAGGCTTCAGGAGCTGCAGCTGCATTGTCCTGCAGCCAGAGGTTCCTGTTCCAAGGGCTGGCAGTGATTCTGCCTCAGGCACTTCTCAGCACCTTCCCAGCCCTGACAGATTGAAGCTCTCTGTGCCTCTGTGCTGTGCCCAGGGTGGTTGCAGGCAGTGTCCCAGCCCTGCTGGGCTGGCAGAAGAGCTGCTCATCAAGAGAAATGTGCTTTTGAAGCTCTACTTGGTTACCAGGAGCTGAGTCTGTGCCAGGAGCCCAGGCCAGCTCAACAGCACAGTCACAGCACAAGGACTTTAATGAGCCTCTGGGGCTTTGTGCTTAGGTCCTGAACATCAGTCCCTGAGAGGGAGCTGAAGAAACCTCTCTAGAACTCCAAGTCAGAATCCAACTCCAATGTTTCTTGGACTTTTAATGGATCCCACTGAGGGACACGACTGAGAAAGTGTCCCCAGGCCCCAGGCAGAGCAGAGAACTGGAGGCAGTGATGACAGGTGGGGACAAAGAAAAGCCAAGCCTTGATGCCCTGGGGCACAGCAGGGTCTGTGCCACCAAGGGCTGGGAGGAGACACCTTGTCCTGAGGCCCTGGGGCCTCCTGGCAAAGCCCCAGCCAGGCTGGGCACTGTCAGCCCCTTGTCCTGCCCTCAGAATCCCCCCTAGCCCACATCCCAGTGGCCTCAAGGATCTGCTGGAAGGAGTCCCTGGGGAGCCTTGCTCAGGAATGGCTCTGGGAGCTCCTTAATGCTCACAGAGTTTTTCAAAGGACTTTGGGTTTGGCTTTTGCTTTGGAGTCTCTGGGAAGTTTGAGCAAACATGGCCTCCAATTATCTGCTTTAATGAGTCCCTTGAGAGCCTTTGTCAGTAAAAACACTCAGTGGGCTCATTAATGCTTCAAGGTACATCAGTTATTTTAAGGTACTCTGTTTTTCACTTTTCATACAAATTCTATGAGAAGTTTGTGCAATCATAGCCCCAGTTATCCGCTTTAATAATTCCCTTGAGAGCTTTGTACTGATACTCTGTGGGCCTCATCAGTACTTTGAGATACTCAAGGTTTTTAAGGTACTTTGGATTTTCCGTTCCACACTGAGTCTCTGAGAAGTTTTTGTGCCATCCTGGTCTCCAGTTCTCCAAGGAGTCCATGAAGAGCCTTTGTTGGGATGTACCTCAGTGGGACCCATTCATGCTTTGAGGCACTTTGAGTTGTTCCTCTGACTTTTACTCCTGGAAAGTTTTGTGCAATCTCCTCTCAGGCCCTGAGGTTCCAGGGTTCACTTCCAAATGCACCGTGGGGCTCATTAGGATCAAGCAAGTCCTGACAAACCATGGCTCTGCCTTGATTTCCATCTTCTGTTGTGCAAATCACTAGTAATTTCTTCTTATATAGTTATGGAGAAATATTTCAAAGAGCTTCTAATAAATCCACATTCCTGTTTTAAAGGTATGTTGTTCTCCTTAGAGCAGAGGTAATCGCAGCATTCAGTGACTGATAGTGATGCAGGGACTCTCCACAAGTGGTCTGGCCTGATCAGAGAAGCTGTGCCTTGAGGTCTGACCCTGTGTGGACCACCTTTCTCCACATTCGCCAACCCCATCCTCTCCCTCCTCTGTCACTTGAGGCCAGCTTAGCTTGGCGAACTGGCTGCACTCAGGCAAAGAGGGGTTTTCTTTTTTTATTTTAGTATTCTAAAACTCCTGAGTTCTCCACTGAATACAGACACCCTCCTCACGTGTTTGCCAAGCCCACGTGCCACCAAGATCACTCCTGATGCCGAATTTTGCCCCAAAAGGCGAGAATAACTGCTTAAGAGACTCAGTCTAAGTCAGATAAGCAGGAGGTATTTTATTACGACGCGTCGGAGAAATCACAAAATGGATTTCTAAATTATGTACAGCAAAAGCGGGTTTTTATACAATTTTAAACAGGGATTACATCATTTATTACATGCATATTCATAGGCAGGCAGGGTCTTCCGTGAATTCCTGGTCTTCCTTAGTTAAATTTTAAGCTTTTCCTAATTTGGACTTCTTCCTGTTATCTTTGGCATGTTTTTCCATGGCTTGGCTGAAGTTACTGTTGTACTTGGCTTGATCCTAACGGCTTGACAGGTCACTTTAACTTATTGGGTTGATTCTAACGGCTTGGCAGGTCACTTTAACTTATTGGCTTCCACTTCTGTTTCTTCAAATATTCTAATTCCAAAGTTTCTTCTGTGAGTGTATTTTAGATTATTTATTAACTTCTGCGATTCCCTTGATATACTTTTAAGTGTCTTTTAATTCTTTTAAAACTATATTTCATTATAATAAATGGCTTCACTCCAGACCTGCCCTGGGCCAGCTGTGAGGGTGTGTGGGTGCCCAGAGGCCTACCATCAAAGTCTCAATCCCCCAGACATGGAGGACTGGTTCCAGATAAGAGGAATAGGCTTTCAGGTTAGGGTGAGATGCTTTCTTCTCCCATAGATCTTTGCAGGCACATGCTGATTTATGTCATGTTATGTTACCCCATTGGTCCATTGGCATAATTACCCTAGTTCAGCTCCTATTGCTCATGTTTTTTTAGTCCTAGAATGTTCTTCTCTCTCTGTCCCTCCATGGGCCCTAGTTGGCTGCATTCCTTCACCCTTCTTTCCCTATTGGCTTACCTGACCTCTGACCTCTTGTCTGCACCATTTTCCCCCATATCCATTGGACCCTGACCCTCAGTTCCACCCTCACAACCCCATATAAGGCCCCATTCCCTCAGCCTACACCCTGTCTTCATCCCTGGAGCCTGTTCAGCTGTGTAGCCTGTTCCTGTACCAATAAACCCAGTTTGCTAGAGATCATATGAAGACCCATTCTGCCTATTCTGTCAGCTTTCTAAGGTAGCAGTGAGCTTTGGGCTCATGAGTGCTGGACGCTACAAGGGGCCTCAGTAGAGCCATGATGCTACACATGGCACCCAAACAGGGACCTGATTTGTTGAGTTCCCTGTGAGCGTCTCCAGCGGTGATCCTGCCAGCCAGATGTCACTGGAAGCTGTACGCCTTTGGGTCAGCTGCAACACTGAAGTGAAGTGAAACTTCAGTTTTATCGAATCTCACTGAAGAAGAAGTTAACAATCCCTTCAACATCTGTGGGACCAACTTCACTGACAGCCCCAGAAGCCCCACTTTGGCTGAAGATTCTGCCTGTGAGACTGAGAGTGAGTGACTGAGTGGCAGAGAGCTCCCAGCGGTTCAGGCTTTTGATTTTCTTCTCCTGTGAGTGGGAATTCCCTCCTCCATTGGGGGCAGCTATGAGAAATAATCAGTCCCAAGCCGAAAAGGATGTCTTTGTTAAATTTTGGAGAGTTTTAAACTTAGAGGGGAGTTCATTTTCTGAGGAGAGTTAAAAATGTTTTGTTCACTGGTTGTTTAAGGAGTTTCCTGATATCTCTGTTGATCCTATCTTTCAGTTATCATTTTGGGATGTTGTTGGGGAAAATCTTTATATTTTAAAAACACAAGCAATGTTAAAAGTTGGGAAATTTTATCTGTTGTTTCATTCAATTTATAGGATCGTTTAACAAGTTCATGGTTCCAACCCTTTGTCCAGGTTTATTCAACCCGCCGCCCACGTTTCTGAACCCACGTTCCCTGAGAACAGGATGGGAGATGGAGCCCATCCTTTGGCACAGACAAGCCATCTGCCACCTGCCGTCTTCCCTCCTTTTCTGTCCTCTCCTCAGGGTGGTAGTGGCCATGCTGCCCTGAGATACTCCCTTGACCACATTCCTTCATCCCCTGATCCTAATCACCCTTCCTATAAATCACAAGATGGCAATACTCCTGTTAGGGAGACGTCCATTTCAGATTCCCTCCTGCCTTCATCCCCCTTTCCTGCCTTTTCTCTGGGTACCTCCCCTGTGATGGGTCCCACCTTGACGTCAAATTCCATCCCCGGAACTGGACATGGGGCCAATTGGAAGGAAGCCATTTTGACTACCAAAGGCCTTCAACACTGGGTGTTGCCATTTGGCCGAAAGCCCTGCACCCCTCCCAGCAGACCTGCTTCCTCTACAGAGGAAGAGAGCGATAGGTTATCCAAGAGTGAGGATGAGCCCAAGGATTCTTGGCAGAGGACGCGAAGAAAAGCTGCAAAGGAAGGGGACTGGGATGTGGTATCCAAGATTCAGGTGGCACCTGTGCAGTATAAGGAGGAGCCAAAACCTCCATGGGAATTTATTCCTGTAGGGAAAGGAAGGATTTAGTAAAGGCTGCAAAGGATTATGGGAGGGATTCTACCTATTTTAACCATCTGCTGGACGTGCCATTTACTGCCCACATGATAGTACCATAAAATTTAAAACAGTGTATGAAAATTATATTGTCACCTGACTAATTTATTTTATGGAAAGGAGTTTGGATAAATAAAGTTAATGAGTTACCAAAAGGTTATGTTGAGGAAGAAGGGTGACAACACCTCACAATGGACCGCATTGCCGGGGAAGGAGACTGTACTAGACTGCAATATCAGGCTGAAGCCCTCCCCCAGTCAATACTGGAAGATCTCAAAGGTCCTGCATGGTCCACCCTCCTCCAAACACCTGATGCTTCTACATCCCACATTGACTTCACTGACATTTGCCAGGGCCTGGATGAGAGCTATATCAAGTTTGTCTATCACCTTATGAAAGCACTGGAAAAAAGAGTAGATGATCAAAATGTCCGGGATTATTTTATTAGCAAATTAGCTTTCTGTAATGCCAGTATTGACTGCAGAAAGGTTCTGCACACCCTCACCCTTGACCCTGAGTTGACCAGCGCTCAGATGGTTGATGCTTGCATTTGCCAAGCGGTGTCAGACTGTGACTCCAGCCTAGCCAAGGCCACCAGCCAGGGTGCAATGGAAGCACTGGTTGCAGCAAACGTGCTTCCCCACAATACAAAATGTAATAAAGGAAGTGGAAACTGTTGTAACTGCAGGAAATCTGGACATGTAGCAAAAGACTGTAAATACAAGAATACCAACCGTTCTTGTTTTTTACTAAGCCCTCAGTCCCACAGCCAGTGCCCAAACTGTTCCTCTAGCCAACAGCACTTCCAGCCCTCGGTAAGCTTACAGCAGAGCATGGAACAACCCCATGTGATGAAACAAAATGTGAGGTTGTTCCATCTCACCCTTCCATCGGTGATAGATGTCCTAGGTTACAATATAAAGATGTATTCTATTCCCATCCTCAAGAGCTGCTGAAACCAGGAGGAGCATTGTTTTATTCCTTATCTCCTGTCAATGGGCCCATCAATGCCTTTCTGCATGACTCAGAGATAACTCCCTCCAGGAACCATTTCTGTTTAATGGACCCACCACATGACTCACTGTGGAGAGCCTGCTTCAAGCATGGCTTAAAGAAAGAGGCCATGAAGGTATACAGCTGATGGGAAAGTAAAAGGTAGCTGTAAAGCAGCATTTCCCAGGCTTGATTCTGTAAATAATTAGGTTCTCAAGCAATTCTATAAACAATAAGATTCTCAGACAGTCTTCTCATAACAGGCAAACATTCTGTCCTTGGCTGCTGCTAGGAACAGATAGCTGCTCTGGGAACAGATATGAAAGTTTTGAGAACTTTTCATATCACGGTGAGAACACTGATCCTGGTTTCAATAAACAAACCACAGATATTGTAAACAAAAGGAGTGGTTAGAGTTTTCTCTGTAACCTATCGTGAGCTCGAATTTTGCAATATGCATGAAGTTATTTTACACTGTTATAAAAGGTGGCTGATTTGATCAATAAATCGGAGTCGATGCTCATCAATCGGATGGTCGTCTCCCTTCACTTCAATAACTCACAGAATGCTATCAGTTCAGTGTGAGATGCTCTGCCCAGGGGGGAGGAGCTAGGCATCCCCATCTGGATATAATCTGGGGTTTGGGACAGAACAAGCTGCCTTTCCACTGGATTTCCCACAGGAACAGCTGCCTTTGCCACTGGATCTTCAGAGGAAGACTACACCCTTCTACAGGATTACAGCTCCAGCAGAACCACACTTGCCACTGCAGAAGGACTGCAGCCACCATTCCAACTGGACTGCTACCAACACCCTGACCAACAGGGCATCAGGTTGTATTCTGACTTTGTCAGTGGTTTTTCTATTGTATTATTGCATGTATTTTGTTTTTGTTTTTTTCCTAATAAATTGTATTTATGACTTGGAGTCTTTCACTGGTTTTGCTTTCAAACTAGAACATAAATTTTGGCACCCAACATGAGGCAGGAGCTACTGAGAAAAGTCAGAATTAAAATTTTGTGTAGTAGAAGCCACCTATTCGCTATGATGCTCAACATGATTTTATGGGTCTTGTACCTAGCTCTCTATATTTTTCTCACATGGCAAATTATCTGCCAATTGTAATGCTTCTGTGTAAACCAGGGTATGGTTTACACAGCAAGAAAAATTGCTTTATTGGTCTATTATGTCTATGATAACTTCTGGTGCTATGATAATAATTTGGAATATGTACTCAATTTTGTTTGCTTGTCCTAATCTAGGCAGCTATGTCTGAGGCCTCACCAATCACACCTAGATCCTTGGGGGAGAGGTAAAGAATTACTTTTCCCAGCCTCTCAGGCTTGACACAGCAGTTTTTGAAAATGGTAAGTTCTCTCTGGATGCCAAGGACAGCATAGTGTTGTTAGTTCTGCTTTGTCTTCTCCACACAGCCTGCAACATATTTAGAAACTAAACACTACATGGTGTGGTGCAGTGTCTTGAGGAAGAGGAAAGGAGAAGCAAAGCAACAGCGTCCATGTCCGCACAGAATGCCACAGAGGAGGAAAGAACCAAATGCCAAACAACAGCATCCATGTCTATTCAGACTGTCACAGCAGAGGAAGAAACCAAAAGCAAAGCAACAGTGTCTGTGTCTACACAGACTGTCACAGAGGAGGAAGAAACCAAAAGTGCCATTAGCATCTCCACACACACCATCACGGAACCCGAACAGCCTGAACCAGTAGCAGTTGCCCCTATTCAGAAGAAGAAATCAAAGAGCAAATCAGTCCACATAGTGACTGATGAGGATGTGGCAGGATCCTCACACCCAGTGGAAGAGACAGAGCCAGAAAACATCACTCGCTCTCTATCCCTGGGTGAGCTGTGTGACTTGCGGAGGGAATTCACCTGCCAGATGGACGAGTCCATCCTGACCTGGCTGCTCCCGTCTGATATGCTGCAGCCAACAACACCATTCTGGATGGAAGTGAGGCCAAGCAACTGGGATTGCTGTACCAGGATGTGGTCATTGACCAAGGGATAGGGAGAACCCAAGAAACTCTCAGCCTCTGATGGTGACTGCTGATGAGTGTGAGGGACAGATGCCTTTGTAAAGAAGATTTCTAGGTGCACCGTGGAAAATGGAGTACAATGGAACAAGGTATCTGATGCCTGAGGGAATTGGCTGTGCTGGAGATAATTTTCTCAGGAGACAAGAGATTTCATAAAAGCCCAGATTGTATACAGTGCACATGGCAAATGTGGTTGAGATTTGCACAGCTTGGACCAGAGGTGTACTCCCATTACCTGGCACCACTACAATGGAGGGAAGGCTAGGAGAGGGCAGGTGCCTTGGCCAATAAGCTAAGAATTTATGAGGACACTGTCACCACCTCCTTTCGTACCCATCTCTTGTCCGTGTAAACAAGGCTGGCTGAGCAAGTCCGGAGCTTGGTTGAAGAGGGCCATCAGAAACTAAAAAAGGAACTTAAGGAAGAAGTCTACCATATCTCACCAGAAGCAACAAAAGTCTCTGCCATTAGGAGCCGGCGTTCCCCAGCCAAGGAGAGAGGATACACTCTACAATGTAACCTCTGGTTTTTTCATCAGGAGCATGGAGAAGACATGAGGAAGTGGAATGGAAAACCCACCTCCTCCTTAGCAGCCTGGGTACATGAACTGAAAAGAGTTCACCTTTTCAAGGTGAACACCTAACACAAGAAGCTCATCTAGAGTCAATGCTGCTCCAGTCTTTCGCACACAGAATTCCAGACAATCTATGAATGGTGATATGACTGATTCTCTTGAAGGAACTTCAGAAACCTATTGACAGGAAAAGAGCAATATGGGCCACATCCAGGAATAGAGGGGCCCTGCCTCTAGCCAGGTAGACGACAGGGACAATCGGATCTATTTGACTGTATGGATTTGATGGCCTGGCACATCTGACCCACAAAAATATATGGCTTTGGTTTACACTGGTGCCCAATGTACCCTGATGCCATCAAGGTACATAGGAGCAGAATCCATTTCTATTTCTGGGGTAACAGAAGGATCCCAGCAGCTGACTGTATTGGAGGCCAAAGTGATTTTAACTGGGAATGGGTGGCAGAATCCCCCCATTGTGACTGGCCCAGAGGCCCCATGCATCCTTGGCATAGACTATCTCAGAAATGCTTATTTCAAAGATCCAAAAAGACATCGTTGGGCTTTCAGGATAGCTGCAGTAAAGACAGAAGACATCAGAAAATGGAATACCTTGCCTGGTCTCTCAGACGACCCCTCTGCTGTAGAACTGCTGAGAGTTGAAGAACAACAGGTACCAACAGCAACGGTACACTGTCAGCAATATCGTAGCAACAGAGACTCTGTGATTCCCATGCATGAGATGATTTGTAAACTGGAGAGCCAAGGGGTGGTCAGCAAGGCTCATTCACCTTTCAACAGCCCTATATGGCCAGTGCATAAGTCCAGTGGAGAACGGAGACTGACGGTAGATTACTGTGGCCTGAATGAGGTCACACCACCGCTGAGCACTGCCGTGACAGACATGCTGGAGCTTCAGTACAAGCTGGAGTCCAAGGTAGCAAAGTGGTACACAACCATGGATATTGCCAATGCTTTCTTCTCCATTCCTTTGGCAGCAGAAGGCAGGCCTCAGTTTTCCTTCACCCGGAGGGGAATGCAGTACACCTGGAACTGACTGCCCTGGGGGTGGAAGCACAGCCCCACCATCTGCCATGGACTGATCCAGAGTGCACTGGAAAAAGGCAAGCCCCTCAAACATCCACAGTATATTGATGACATCATTGTATAAAGGAGCACAGCAGGGGAATCTTTGAAAAAGGAGAGAAGATTATCCAGATTCTGCTGGAAGCTGGTTTTGCCATTGCGCTATGTCGCAGTGAGGGAAAACTTGGACGCTCAATATGAGATCAGCAAGCTTCGGTTATTGCAAAGAGCATCAAACTTTTATACACAACAAGTAAAAAGCTCACAAATATTCTGCAAGCCAAGCGACCTATTGGTTATGCTATAACATCAATTCTTCCTCATTCTTTCGGGCCCACATTCCCTTTTCCCATGTCTATCTGTCTACTTGTTATCATACCCAGCTATGCCCAAGGACATGATATCTTGCTGGTGCAGGACTTAGACTAGCTGAATTTGGTACTTTCCCAGCCTTTGGTTGGCTAACAAGCGAATGTCTACGTGATCCCTGTCATGTAGCCATTTCTCCACAGCGCTAAGCAAGGTTAAGGGACCAGCTCAAGAAATTCAGTTTCGAGTAGTCAAGTGGCAACATGGACATTCTCAGATCCTGACTGAGGTAATAAACAAGATCACAGCTATGTCTCCACCTACCAGCAAGAAGGAAACAGAAGCTTTCCTAGGCACCATAGGCTTTTGGAGAATGCACATTCCTGAATACAGTCAGATCGTGAGCCCTCTCTACCTGGACACCTGCAAGAAGAATGATTTCCATTGGGGCCCTGAACAGCAACAAGCCTTTGTCCAGATTAAGCAGGAGATCTCTCATGCACTAGCCCTTGGCCTGGTCAGAACAGGACCAGAGTGAAGAATGTGCTCTACTCTGCAGCCGGGAACCATGGTTTGTCCTGGAGCATTTGGCGGAAGGTGCCAAGTGAGACTTGAGGCCAACAACTGGGACTTTGGAGCCGGAGCTACAGAAGCTCTGTAGCCAACTACACTCCCACAGATAAGGAAATCTTGGCTGCCTATGAAGGAGTCCAAGCTGCCTCAGAAGTAATTGGCACTGAAACGCAGCTGCTTCTCACACCCTGGATACCAGCACTAAGGTGGATGTTTAGAGGAAAGGTTCCTTCCACACATCACGCCACCAACACCAGATAGAGCAAATGGATTGCCCTCATCACCCAGTGCACCCGTATTGGAAATCCAAATCACCCTGTGATTCTGGAAATTATAACAAGCTGGCCTGAAGTGGTGCCTTTTGGATTATCTTCTGAAGAAGAAGAGGAGCAAGTGGCACGTGCCGAGGAAGCCCCATCACATAATGAGCTACCGGAGACTAAAAGACAGTATGCCCTCTTACCTGATGGTTCCTGCCGAATTTTTGGCACTAACCAGAAATGGAATGCTGCAGTGTGGAGCCCCACATGACAAGTTGCACAAGCTACTGAGGGACAGGGTGGATCAAGTCAGGTTGTAGAGCTTAAAGCTGTCCAGCTGGCTTTGGATATTGCCGAGCGAGAGAAGTGGCTGAGGCTCTATCTCTACACTTACTTATGGATGGTAGCTAATGCTCTGTGAGGATGGCTGGATTGCTGGATAAAGGCAAGCTAGCAGTGCAAAGGGAAACCCATCTGGGCCGCTGAGACTTGGCAAGACATTGCCACCCAAGTAGAGAGGCTGACTGTAAAGATTCGACACGTGGATGTGCACATACCCAAGAGCTGAGCTAATGAAGAGCATCACAACAATGAGCAGGTAGACCAAGCTGCCAAGGTGAAAGTAACACAGGTGGATCTAGACTGGCAGGACAAGGGAGAATAATTCCTAGCTCGTTGGGCCCATGATGCCTCTGGTCATCAGGAGAGAGATACAACACAATATACTGATAGGCCTGTGACCAAGGGGCGGACTTTGCTATGGAAAACATCTCACAGGTCATCCACAACTGCCAGACGTGTGCTGCAATCAAACAGGCCAAGCAGGTGAATCCTCTGTGGTATGGTGGGCGATGGCTGAAGTACAGGTATGGGGAAGCCTGGAAGATTGACTATATCACGCTTCCCTAAACCCGCCAAGGCAAGTGCTACGTACTGACCATAGTGGAAGCAGCCACAGGATGGTTGGAAACCTACCCTGTGCCTCATGCTACTGCCCAGAACACCATCCTGGGCCTTGAAAAGCAAATCCTGTGGAGACATGGCACCCGTGAGAGAACTGAGTTGGACAATGGGACACATTTCAAGAATAGCCTTATCAACACCTGGGCCAGGGAACGTGGTATTGAATGGATCTATCATATCCCCTATCATGCAGCAGCTGCCGGGAAAGTTGAATGGTGCATTGGACTACTTAAGACTACCCTGAAGGCACTTGGCATGCAGTGGATGGAGACAAAGTTCCTGTGATACACATGAAAGGTATTTTAGGAAAGACCGTTTGGATTAATCCCACTGCTGGCAGGGGCACACCCATCCATGCGATTGTTTTTCCTCAAGGACTTGGTTACACTTGGTGGGTAATGCAGAAAGATGGAGAAAGCCATTTTGTACCACAGGGAAACCTAGTCTTAAGTGAGAACTGTGTGTAAGGTTTCATTGTGATGCAGGTAGGAATAAAGTGCAAGGCTTCATTTTGTGTAAGGCTTCATTGTGATGCAGATGGATAATGTCCTGGATTGCAAGGCAATGTGTATATTCTATTTGCCATATGTTAGAGGTGTGGCAGTTATCTTCTGCTACTTGAGCAGTTTTCTTTATCTCTTCCACAACCAATCCTCCCTCTGGGGAAACATCTGCTATTAATGGGCCATTGAGTGTCACTGCATGACTGACAAAATTACATCATCCCATTGTGAAATGCTTCACTCAGGGGGAGCAGCCAAGTATTCTTTCCTGGCTATAATCTGAGATTTTGGGACACCAGAGACAGCTTTTTCCACTGGATTCCCAGAGGAAAACCAGGCCCAACTACACCACCACTGGATTTTCAAAGGAAGACTGCACTCTTTTACAGCATCACTGCCTCAATAGAACCACACCTGCCACTCCAGGAGGACTACAGCCACCATTTAATAGCACTGCTACCATCACAGGGTTTCAGGTCGTATTCTGACTCTTCTTAGTGTTTTGTATTACTGCATTGTTTTTTTTGTTTTGTTTTGATTTGCTTTTTTCCTGGTAAAGAACTGTTCTTCCTGCACCCATATCTGTGCCTGAGAGCCCCCTTAATTTCAAAATTATAGCAATTTGGAGGGAGAGAGTGTCAGGATCCATCCTAGTGAACGGATGACCTGATGGTTTGTAGGAGTGATCTCAGGGTGCAAAAACCAACACGGTACAAGGGGGTTTGCGGTGATAATCAAAACAAACACAGTTTTATTGAAATAACCACAGCAAAAATGCGATAGAGGGATTAAGGGAGAGAAAAAGATAGAGAAAGAGAGAGAAGAGAGAGAGAGGGGATATAGCTACCAACGCAGAGATGAAATCCTTTGGTCCAGTCCAGTCGAGGATCCGCCTGTTACGCTGGGGAGATTTCAAAGGCACGCTTCATTTGCACCCTAATTATACTCTTTTTGTTGGGGGAAGGGAGAATAAATTTCACAACCGGAACAAAGGTCTTCAGGGGGGAAGAATAGAAAGGGGGTACACAGACTCCAAGCTAGGCAGCAGTAAAGAGCCATTGTCTTCTTGTTCCAGTAGTCACAACCTGCAGGCAAACATCTCGCTTCGGTCAGCTTGCCTCTCCCACACACCTCCCCCGGGTTGGGGGTTTCAGTCCCAGTCCTTGGAAGGAATAGAGGAGCCTGTTAAGAGTTTCATGTCTCAGTCCTTGATGGAGAGGCTTCTTACATCTCAGTCTGTCTGTCACGGTGGTTATAAGACAGGTGAGGGTCTTCTGTGGGAGACCACCTGAAACTCAGCCTGGCCGAGAGGTGGGACAGCTTCCAGAGCTGCTATTGTTGCAAATGGGGCACGGTGCCCCCTTCTTAGCATACAGCAAACACACTTGTGAAAACAATAGCTTAACACTGAACTTTCAGGTCTCAGGGCCTTTGGCATGTGACTTTTCTCCTTCATAGCCAGATATAGACAGGGGGAGTCTTCTCTTCAGTGGTCTCCCAAAGATGATCGTGAGGCAGATGAGGGAAAACTCAGACAGAGTCTCACACATGGGTATTGTTCTTATATTTCTAGTGTCCCATACTGTTCCTATCATATTTCTAAAGTCCCATACTGCCTTGGTGTTTTCTTATGGCTAAAGATCTTCACACCACGGACTCCTTCTTCTGCATGTTGTTCCTTCTTAGTCAGGGCTCCTTCAAGGCTCTCCCTGACTGGCCAACTCCACCCCCTTTTATCCCAGTTATCTTCACAAGCCACAAGTGCAGCCCAATGAAAGACATCGCAGCTGCAGCCCAAGAACAACCGGGACTTACCGGGGCAAGGCCTATATACAGACATTGAAGTACAATACAGATATTTTACTAGGACTCAAAGGCCACCTATACTATACATGGGAACGTCCCTTGGGCAGCAGGATCATCCTACAAGTGCTGCAGGAATTGTCTGCAGGCTCCTGCAGTGCCTGGTGCTGCTCCCTTGCCAGAGGCACCCCAGGCCAGGGGGGCACATCTGGGCTGCTGTGTCTGGCTCTGGGGCTCCCTGTTCTGGGCAGTGAGGAGGAGCTGCAGAGGCTCTGCAGGACTGACAAGATGGGCTTTGGGGCTGGCAGGAGAAGCTGAGGGACCTGGGCTGGTGGAGCTCTTGAAGAAGAGGCCCAGGACTCCTCCTACAACTGCTCCAAGGGTGCTTTCAGAGAATCCCAGAATCAGTAAGGTTGGAACAGGCCATGGAGATCATCAAGTCCAACCTGTGCCCTGACAATGCTTTGTCTCCCCAGCCTCCTCTTCTTGAGGAAAAACAGCCCCATCTCCCTCAGCCATTCCTCACAGGACTTGTGCTCCAGACCCCTCCACAGCCTTGTTGCCCTTCTCTGGATATACTCCAACCCCTCCATGTCCTTCTTAAATTGGAGGTCCCAAACTGGACACAGCATTTGAGGTGCTGCCCAACCAGTCCTGAGCACAGGGCTCACCATTCCTAATCCAGGCCAGGAGCCATTCTTCTGTCCTGGGGGTCTCTCTGGTGGTCCCTGGTGCTCGTGGGCCCCAATGTTCCTGTGGGCCTGGCTGAGCTGGCAGGACACTGAGGCTGCTGAACTTCCAGTTCCCCTTCTCACACAATGGGCATTGTGTGGTTTCCATAGGCCCGGGGTTGTGGAGAACAAGCTCCAGGTGTCAGCTCACTGGTGGACAACTGATCATCTGGTAACATGAGGTCACAGAGTGGGCGATGACATCATTATGTTGGTTGTGCGAGGTCATGGAGAAGCTATGACCTATATCATAGGCCATCTCTGTGTCATTACAGGGCAGATGTCATAGAGCAGACTATGACATCACAGAGCAGGCTGTGACATCACAGAGGGGCTGTGTGACATCCCAGCAGGGCTCTGTCAGGTCACTGAGTTGGTCACTCTGCCCCAGCTCCCCTTCATGGTTTCTCCAAACAAGTCCAATGTTGTTCTCTCCCAGCGGGGTCCCTGTCCCCCGGGATCCCCCTGGCCCACCTGGAGCCACAGCCTCCACCAAAGGATGTTCCACAGGATTGTCATGGTTTAGCCCTGGCACAAAGCCAGTGCCCCCATGAGAATACCCTCTCCCTGGTGTCTGCTGTGAGATGTGACCAGGAATAAGCAAAGCAGGCTCCAGCTTAGAAATAAAGAAAACTTTATTAACTAAATTACAAGAAAAGAAGAAAGGAAAAAAAGAAAAAGACTGTAAGGGAAAAAAAGAAAAAATAAAAAACCTTACAAAAGCACTTTCCTCCTCTCTCCCACCAAAATTTCCATATGCAATACATTCCCCCAAATCACCAACTCTGAGTCCGGCACCGCTCTTTTGAATACGCAGTCTTCAGATCATGAAGAGGAGAGGAGTCCTTCTGGCACCATAGGCTTCCCCTGGAAACACGTTGAAACCTCAGGTGCTTCCCTGTCACTCAGCACTGCCCAGAAAATCCTTTTGCCATCGTGACACCTTCCTTCCATGCCCAGTGCTCTCACCACTGTGCATGCACCAGAGCTGCGTCTAGGGTTGTCTTTCAAGGCTGCCTTGTCTCACTCTAAAAAGGCACAGTCTCTCCTTCGGGACATCTGTCCCCCCCATTTTTTCACCCCCTGGGGCCAGGGGTACTGAACCCTCCTGGTTCTGAGGCACTGCCTCCCCCTAAATGCAGTCCCTGTGTCACAGGAAAAAACTGGTTCAGTCTATGGCCACACAAGAAAAGTCCAGCCAAAAGGCCACTCTGTCATCTCTTCCCCCACTCAGCCAGTCTTCTCAACTTCCGTCGGGCTTATCCCTTGTTATCTCATCTCTTATCTCTCTTCTTATTCAGCTCCAGGAGGATCAGCATTTTGCAAGGTCTCAGTTATGCAAGGAAAGGGTTAAAAATTTCAGTCTCTGCCTGTCCCAGAGCTCCAGTACTCCCACGCTGCCGTCGCATTCTCCCCCCTTCTCCTCCTGGGCCGGCACCGACGCCAGCTCTCCCTCTCTCTCTCTCCTAGGGGGGAGGAATGGCTGCCTGATGTCTCTTGGTCTCTTCCACCCTTCCATCCTTGGGCTGGGCCTACCTCATGGCCGCATGGCTTCTCCCCTCCCCCCGCCCAGCAGGCAGCTGGAACAGGGGGAGAGATCCAAAGCCTTTCCTGACGGAAGTCCCAAAAAGAGCCTCCTAGGGCTGAAGCTCTGGTTTTTAACCCCTGTGTGTTCTCAGAGGTGTGTCCAAACCCCACTGGCCAAATCAGATGCCAATATCAAAATCTGAGCACCCATTGGTTTGATCACAGCATCCCGGAATTCCCACTTCCTGGTCAAACCAGCACAAGGATCCACCCCAGAGCCTCACATGGGGACAAGGGGCCAGGGCTGTGTGACCAGGACATCAAGGACGTGGGTTATCCAGGTCACTGTGGCCTGGGTTGGGTTCTCCAGCACAGAAAAGATGTCTGGCAGCTGGAGCAGGGTTTGGGAAGGGCCTCCAAGGTGGGGCTGGAGCCCTTGGGCTGTGAGCAGAGGCTGAGGGAGCTGGGCTGGTCCAGCCTGAAGCCAGGAAGGCTGAGGGGCTCCTCATCCCAGCCTGGCAGTGCCAGCGAGGAGGGGATGGAGAACAGAGCCAGGCTCTTCACCAGGGAGGCCTGGTGGGAGACAATGGGTAGAAGGGTTGGATGACGGAAGTGTTGGGGACGGGGTAGGGACAAAGTGTGATTCATTGTCAGCGATGAGGAGTTTTGATTTTCATATCTGTTCAAAATGCATTAGAAGGTGTTGGGGGTCAATATAAAATGGAAGTTCCTGATATCAACCTAAACTGGAAAAGACAACTGAAAAAAACGTTCTCTCTTCATTGTTTTCAATATAGTATATTAATTTCTAATACACTTCTGCAATGTGACTAATTAACCAGAGATGAAATAAAACTTGAATGATTCCCAGAGACTTGTCTTGTTTGGGTATTCTGAACAAATATTTATGAGTTTTTCTAAGTGAATTCCTGAACTGAAGAGCTCAAGAAAGAAGAGGCCTCTGGAGCAGTAAATTTCATCATCGATCTCCAAGTGGCTGAGAATCTATCCCCATCGGAGCAGCAATGAACAGAAATGGGCACAGATTTGTGGCTGCCCCAGCTCTGGCATGGGCCCTGGGCCTGGAGCAGGAGCAGCTCTTGAGGGCCCCAAGGCTGCGGCTCTTGTGCTGCCCTGGGCAGATGGGATGGCAGCAGGGGCTGCAGAGCTCTCAGCACCTCAGCCCGAGGGGAGCAGGGCAGGCAGGGAGCCTCCTTTGGCCTTGGCCAAGCACCTTCCCCCATGGCTGGGGCTGAGTCCTGTGGCAGCTGCAGCTGCTGCTGTGCCCTTGCCAGGGGCTGAGGCTGTGGGGCCAGTGCCCAGAGCAGCCTGGCTTGAGCAGAGCTGTGGGGCCAGAGCCAGCTGGGCTGGGCTGGGGAGAGGCCCTTGGTGCTGCCCAGAGCTCAGGGCAGCTGGCAGAGCTTGCAGGGAGCTGGGCTGGGCTCAGAGAGCGTGGCCCAGAAACCATCAGTGTCCATCTCAGCCTGGCTGAGCATGCAGGGGCTAAGGAGAGCAGCCCAGAGTCCACAAGTTCTCTTTGTGGGAGCTGAGCTTTTGAGCCCCGTAGCCCTCCCAAGTGCTAAGGCTGCACCTCTAGCTCCAGAGGAGATGTGACTGATGGGAACAGAGACAAATAATTCCATCTGCATTCTATATTGTGTTTGCTTATACAGGTGACCTTGAGCTGCATGTAGATGAGATGTTTTGCATCAGATAACACTGGGAAAGTGATAAGAATAATATTTTTTTAACTGAAATTAATATTTCATGCATAATACACAACAGGGAAAAAAGACACGTATGATCAGAAGAGCATCTGAGTTTTTCAGAGGAGGAGAGACTCATTGATGTTCCAGCAGTCAAACCTGTTCAAATACTTTCCTCAGAGCTTCCTTGAGATGAGAGGTGACCACAAGAGGCCAAGGCCAGCCAGAGCTCTCTGTCCTGGCAGCTTTTGTCTGGGACAACCCTTGCATACAGGGAATTTTTCAGTGGGAGTATCACTTTTGGCCATAGGGACCTGGAAAGATGAATGGTTCTTTTCCATAGGAAGGAAAGCACAGGGCCCCAGTTCTCCAGGGGCTGATGAGAGGCAGCCCTCAACATTCCAAGACCAACTGGCCTGTCAGGTGGCCCTGGGAGGCCAAGCCAGCTAGGCCTGTTCCATGTTCTCTTGGTTTCATGGTGCTCTGAAGTGTCACAATGTTCTCCTTGTTTCTGCAGTGTCACAATGGCCCCATGCTTCCATGAGGCCCCACAGTGTCACAATGGTCTCCATGATTCCATGGGGCCTTGCAATGCCACAATGGTCTCCATGGATCCACAGTGCCCTGCAGGATCACAAAGGCCCTTTGGCTCCTCGAGACCCTGAAATGCAACAATGACCTCTTGGTTCCACAAAGCCCTGCTGCTTCACCCTGGCCCCTTGGGACCATGCAGCCCAACAGAGCCACAAAGATGTTTTTGGTTCCATGAGGCGTCACAGGGTCACAATGGCTCCTTGCTTCTGTGAGGCCCTGAAGTGTCACCATGGTTGCACAGAAAGGAAAGCACAGAGCCCCAGTGTTCTCGGGGCTGATGAACGGCAGCCACCAGAGGCCAAATCCAGCCAGATCGGTCTGCCCTGGCAGCTTTCATCTGGAAGCAATGGAATAAATATATTGGATACCATATCTAGGCTATACAGAATTTTGGGGCCAGAATCCCAATTTTAGCCATGTGTGCCTGGATGAGAAGGCGGGTTCTTTCCCCAGGGAAGGAAAGCACAGAGCCCCAGTGTTTCCAGGGCAGATTAGAGGCAACCATCAGACGCCAAGGTGAGCCAGGCCTGTCTGTCCTGGCAGATTTTGTCTGGGAGAAACCCTTGCATAAAGGGCATTTTGGAGAAGTACCAATTTTTGCCATGGGTACCTGGGCAGAAGAGATGGTTCTTTTCAATAGAAGGGAAAGCCCAGAGCCCCAGTGTGTCAGGAGCACATGAGAACAGTAAACCCAACATTTTGAGGTCAGTTAAGCCAGTCAGGCCAAGTCAACCAGACCTGTTACCTGTTTCCTTGAATCTCTAAGGTCCCGCAGTGTCACAATGGCGGTGTCAAATTGGATCCAGCTGTGTCACACTGACCCCTTGTTTCCTTAGGGCCCCATAGTGTCACAATGGCCCTTTGCTTCCATAAGGCCTCACCGTGTCACAGGGGTCTCCTTGGTACAGCAGTGTCCCAGTGGATCCTTGGTTCAGTGGGACCCTGCAGTGTCAGAAGGGTGTCCTTGGTTCCACAAGGTCCTGACGTGCCCCTTGTTTCAATGAGGCCTTGAAGTGTCATAATGGTCTCCAGTATTCCATGAGGCCCTGCAATGTCACAATGAACCTTTGGTTCCATGAGTCCCACATTGTTCCATGAATTCTTTGTTCCATGGAGCCCTGTAGTGTCACAATGGTCTCCTTGGTTCCATGAATCCTTGGTTCCATGGAGCACCACAGTGTCACCATGGTCCCATTGGTTCCACATGGCCCCACAGTGTAACAGTGGACCTTTGGTTCCATGAGGTTCCACTGCATCACAATAGACTTTGGTTCCATGAGGTTCCTCAGTGTCTCAATGGCCCCTTGGCTCCATGTGGCCCCACTGTGTCACAGTGGCAGGTGGTTCCATGAGGCCCCACAGTGTCAAAATTGTCTCCTTGGTTCTGTGAAGCCCTACAGAGCCACAATGGACCCTTGGTTCCATGAGCTTTCACACTCAAGCTTTCACACTCAAAAAGCTCCACAGCATCACCATGGATCCTTTGTTCCATGAGGTTCTATAGCATAACATGATCACCTCAATTCCAGAAGGTTCTGCAGTATTACAATGGACCATTGGTTCCATGCACCCCCAAACTCTCACAATGACCCCATGGCTCCATGAACTTCCATAGTGTCGGCAATGGTCTCTCGGCTTCCATGAGGCCTTGCTCTGATACAATGGACTTTTGGTTCCATGGGGTTCCACTGCATCACAATGGATCCTTTCTGCCATGAGGTTCCACATGTCACAGCTGGATCCTTGGATCTGTGAGCCTCTGCTGTCACCAAATGGCCAAAATATCAGAATAAGACTCCTTAACTGTAATTTGGTGTTTAAGAGACCATCATTTATTCAGGCCTGAAGTCCAGCAGGGGATAACTCCTTACATGGACACGTGATTTTACCAGCATATCACTTATATACAGTCACTATGTGTATATTAAAATGTACCCAATTTCCATAAAACCCACCCCAAGTTCCCAGATTCAGTCCTTGCTTTTTCTATCACTGCATTCTCCACATTCTCTTCCAATCATTCCTGCTGGGAAAGCCGCCCCTGTCTGCCTGGTTTCTCTGCTGAAAGCACAGTAAAAACTGAATTAACCCTTTTGGTATCAAGGCCAAGGCTTTGTGTGGGCAGGTAGAGGCAGACAGGAGGCAGAGGTGTCAGCAAAGGAAGGGCCCAGCCAGGTGGGGCAGCCGGGGGATGCCGACAGCCTGCATGGACAGAGGCGCAGGGCAGGGACACCGTGGGACAGCCTGGGCTGCACAGGGCACAGGGATGGGCAGCAGCTGCAAGACAGCCATGCCAGAGCCACCTTGGGCAGCACTTTGGCCATGGCTGCTGGCCCTGGGCCTGAGGCCATGAGGGGACAAGTGACCCTTGCAGGCCTGGGGCCTCATGGCCTCCTTGTCCCTGCTCAGCAGCCTGGCAGGGGCCGCCCCATGCTCCTGCCCTTGCCATTGCACATCCCCACATGCCAGTGCCCATCCCGGGAAGAGCCCTGAGCAAGGAGGGAGGGACAGGATCTGCCTGGCCAGGGGCTGGGGCTCAGGCCTTGGTCCTTTGCATTCCTCAAACACATCCAGGTTTGCTCAGCACCAGAGACACCTTTCCCTTGCTTGTCTCCAGCTGTCATTGCCTCTAGTGTACTTCTCCAACTGGAACCTGGGGACACTTTCTCAGTTGTGTCCCTGACAGGGATCTCTTCAAAGTACAAGAAACTTCAGTGTTTCAATGTAACTGAGTTCTTGAGGGCTTTGTGACACCCCCGAGCTGGCTGTGACATCACACAGTAGGATGTAAGGCTATAGAGCAGAATCTGCCATCATAGAGTGTGGCTCTGTGGCATCAGAGAGTGGATTGTGACATCACCAGGTGGCTGTGTAACATCATAGGGCAGGCTGTGATATCACAGAATAGATTGTGATATGACAGGGTAACTTTGTGACATTACTGTCTTTTGTGACATCACAGCACTGCTGTATGACATCACATGGTAACACCATAGAATTGTTTCTGTGACATCACAGGGGCTGCGTGACATCAAAGGGGGAGTGTGATATCCAAGTGGCTGTGTGACATCACAGGGGCTGTGTGAGGTCCCTGGGGAGGTCACTCTGCCCCGGTCCTCCTCACAGCTCCCCCCAGAGCAGTCCAACCCTGCTCATGCACAGCGGGGTCCCCTGTCTCCCTGGGTCCCCCCGCCCCGGCCCCGCAGCCTCCCCCAGAGGATGTTCCACGAGATCGACCCCAGAGCCTGACACGGGGTGGAGGGCTGGGGCCCTGGGGGTGGCACAGGGGAACAGGGACGCCTCAGCAGCGTCCCGGTGTCCCCCAGGGCCAGAGCCTGGGCCAGGGCTCCTTCACTCTGTTACGAACGAGGGCTTGAGAGCGCTGAAAAAATCCCCAGCAAGGGATCAGCAAAAACCAGATTTAATATTAAGGGACAGAAGCACAGATTTCCTTGGCAAGAGTCACTCTGTTCCTGACTGGGCACTTCAGGCACACCAAGAAACAAAGCAACAGCCAAACCAAATCCAGGCAAACCAAGAGCTGTCCCTCTGTGTGTGTGTGACACAAGGGCAGTGAGGGCAAGGATAAAAGGAATATGGTCAAAAGCTTAAAAGAGCTCAGACTTAGCAGGACTTAACTTAGTTACACCTTAATCGTAACTGATACCTTCAATTTTACAATTTACCAAAAAACAGCATTTAACAGCATTCAAGCTAACTTATAACCTATGACTTTGCAATTTAACAGAGGATTAACATTTAACACTATTTAACTCAGATTATAAATTATAATAAACATAAAACTTAGCAAAAGAACCAACTATTAGCAGGGTTTAACTTCACTTAGACGTTGTGATTTAACCTTACCTACAGGCAATGTTTCATCCTGGCCACACTTGGCATCAACAGCTTTCTTTGGCAGCATGAGAACAGGGATTTTGTGACACTGAGGGAACAAAAACAGTTCCCAGGGCTGCTCCTACAGAAACCAGGAGCTGGTTGGGCAGCAGCAGTACCTGGAGCAGACAGTGTTTGTGATGAGCTGCAGAGGAGCTGAGCCCAGGGGCTGTTGACTAAGGCCGAGGCCCAAGGAGCATTTCTCAGCTGGCAGGGTGGCTGAGAAGGGGAGGGGGGAATGCACCAGCACAGGGTCCATGGAACCAAGGGACCATTGTGACACTGTGGGTCCTCATGGAACCATGGAGAGCACTGTGACATTGCCCAGGGAACCAAGGGGACCGTACTGACTCTGTGTAGCTCCAGGGAGTGTAGGGATCATTGTGACACTGAGAGGCCCCATAAAACCAAGGGTCCATTGTGACACCATGGGGCCTCATGGAACTGTGGAGACCCTTATTACACTTTGGGGTGTCATGGGACCAAGGGGCCATTGTGACACTGTGAGACCTCATGGAGCCAAAGGTCCATTTGTGCTGTGCTATTGCAGGGCCTCATAGAACCATGGAGAGACCATTAGGACACTTCACAGCCTCATGGAACCAAGGGGCCATTGTGACACTGATGGGCACCATTGTGACACTGTGACGCCCCATGGAATAAGCAAAGCATTGTGACACTATGTGGCCTCATGGAACCAGTGAGACCATTGTGACCTTGGGGGTCCCCACAGAATCAAGAGCACTGTTGAGATACTCTGGGGCCTCGTGAAACCAAGAGTCCTTTGTGACACCGCAAGGCTGCATGGAACCAAAGCTCCAGAGTGACACAGAGGGGCCTTCTGTCTTCAATGGTCCATTGTGACACTGGGGAACCAAAGGAGACTATTGTGACACTGCAAACCCCCATGGTCCAAAGGTCCTTAGTGACATTGCAGGGCTCATGGAACAGAGGAGTCATGTGACATTGTGGGGCCTGTGGAACCACAGAGATCATTGTGACACTGCAAGGCCTCATGGAGATGTTGAAACCATCGTGAAACTATGGGGTCATATGGAACCTAGGGGCGACTGTGACACTGTGGGACCCCTTGGAAGCAAGGGTCCATTGTGACACTTCAGGTCTTGTTGTAATCAAGGGGCCCTTGTGGCCCTGTGGGGCCCCATAGAACCAAGGGCCCATTGTGACACAGCAGGGCCCCATAAAAGCAAGAGAACACAAAACATCTGGCTGGTTTGGCCTCCCAAGAGCCACTTGACTGCACAGGCTGACTTTGGCATGTTGAGGATCACTTCTCATCTGTTACTGAAACAATGGAGCTCCATCCTTTCCTTCCTTTGGAAAAGAACTGTCCTTCTCAGCCAGGTGCCCATAACCAGAATTGGTATTTCACCTCCAAAATTCCCTATTGCGACCGACTGGAGGAGATCCTTGGCTCAAAACATTTTGTGTGGGGAGGAGGAAGGGGCAGGTCCAGCCTTGCCTTGCCCTGTAAGCCCAGCCCTGCTCTGCCCTGGAACTCTATTCCCCCCAGAGCCTCTATCCCAGCCCAGCAGTGTCTGCCAGTCCCTGGCACAGCACAGGCAATGCTCCACAGCCACCTCTTCAGCCCCCAGCCCAGCTCCTGAGGGACCAAAGACCTTAAGTCCCACCTGGGGGAAAGGTTCAAGAAGACCAAGAGGTGTTGAAGGCTGACCACAACGCAAGCACACATCTTGACCCTACTGCCTCTTGGAATTTCCATCTGAACAGTGCTTAAATGCAGGAGTTGGTAGCTGTGTATGCGCCTCTCTATATCTTTTTTGTCTTTGTCTCTTTTTGTGTCTTCTTCTTCTGTTTCTCTGCCCCTGCCAATTTTGATTAACATTAAATTGAACAGGCTTAGAATTTGTGAAGTTTAATGGGCCAAGTCAATGCTTTGAGAAGTGTTTTTTGTTGATTGAATGTCTGTTGTAATTTGACATGAGAAGAATTTTCAAAAGTAATACAAAACTTTTTGTGTAACTGACAACTTGTTAAACCCCTAAGATACTGAACACACTTTTGTGAAACACAAATGTTAAAGATGAAAAAACCCAGGAACCTCCTCTTTCTTTCCCAGTCAATAAAGAAGCAGCGGGCCCTGGCTCCAGTCCCCATCTCAACCAAACCAAACCAAACCAAACCAAACCAAACCAAACCAAACCAAACCAAACCAAACCAAACCAAACCAAACCAAACCAAACCAAACCAAACCAAGCAACCCTGCCCTGGGCCGAGCCCCTTCTCCTCTCCCCAGGCTGCCCCCCTCCGTCGGCCCCACTCTAACCAAACCAAACCCCAACAACTAGCAAACAGGAAAACAAAAGAAGCTACAAAAGCCCAACCAGAACAAAGCTAGCCACAGCTATTAAAATCTTACCATCAAGTCCCCTCCCTCCAACACAACTAAAACCATAAACCCCTACAACCTATAACCCATACAAAATAACCCTACAACTAAAAAATTAAGCAGAAAGAAAGCCTTAAACCAACATAAAACGAACCCTAACAAAAGCCAACCACAAGTTCCACCACAAGTTACAAGTGGGTCAGGTGTTAACCCATTCAATACTTCAGTTCTCCCTTGAGTAAAAGAAAAACAAAATGCAAGCATATTAAAAAAACCTATAAAACCATCAAAGCAAGTAAAGAAGAAATTAAATCCCAAATAAAAAGAAAAACTACCTTATTCTTAAAATTAAAAACCTCTTATAAACTAAGAAGAAAAAAACTTTTTTTAATAACACATAAAACTCTAAAAAAATATTCAAATTAATATAAAAAAACCCTGCATACTAAAATGAACAAATATTCAAATAACTTTAATTTCATAAGAAGTTTAAACAGAAAAAAAAGGAATCCAGTATCCTCAAGAAAAATCTCTATTCCCAGAGATAAAAATAATTTTTAAAGTAAATAATACAAACTTTTACCTTTAAAGAACTCATCTTTAAAGCAATAAAGCTGTTTTGTTTTTTTGAGCTCCTGAGAATGTCTTCTTGGTATTTCTCCAGGGAGTCCAAATCAGAGTACACAAACAATTGTAATTCCTTTAAAATGTCTCCTTGAGAGAGTTTTTTAGTGGATGGGAGTAAGGGCTTTTCTTTCCTGCTTGGTACAGCCCAGGCAGGGCTTTCCCAGCCACATTCCACACTCCATTTCCCAGCTGGAGCCCCTGGTGCCTCTGAGTTGTGCTGCCCCAGCCCCAGGGATGCTCTCCTTGTCTGCCCATTCCCCCACGGTCTCTGGGCAGGGATGGCCTCAGTGGGGGCTGCTGACATCCTCAGCAACTTGGAGGCTGCTGCTGAATTTTCCTGCCCTAGAGGCTTCAGCCTTCAGCTCTTGAGTGCAGGAATTCAGTGTCCCAGGGCTCATTAACATTCAGAACACCTGAACAAGCCAAGCCTCTGGGAATAATTTGATTTCAGTTTCCTAATAATTTGTAGTTAAGTAGATCTCAGTAGCGTATTCAAAGACATGGTATTTTAAAAGACAGTGAGAAAAGATTTTTTAGGTCCAGTTTACTTTTGTTTTCCTGTTAATTCATTGAAATGTGCAATCTCCAATTGACATTGAATCCAAGTTCCTCCTGATACAGTTTGAATAGATATGAAAATCAAGACCCTTTATATCAGGCCATCAATCAGACTCTGTCTCTCCCCCCACCCCACCATTTCCCTGCCCTGGCACTCAGAGCAGCCTTGTGCAAATCTGAGCTCCCTCCAGGCCAGGCTGCACCTGCAGCTTTCAGCTCCTTGGCTCCAACTCCCACCTGCTTTCCTTGGAGAAGGAGCTGCCTGAGACATAGAGGGATGTTCATTTCTTGTCAGCCCACAAAGCCAAGGCACAACACAACTCCATCAAATGCAAAAGTAATTCCTCTGCTGGATATTAAATCCACTTTGCACAGCAGATAATCTCAGAGCAGTGGAAAACACCTTCTGTGCCCAGAACAGATCCCAAGGTCCCCCAAACCCTCCCTGCCCTGTGATTCTGCCCAGATTTGCTCTTTGCACACACGAGTCACAGGCTGAAGTCAGGAGCTCCCTCCATGCCCAGAGGGAGAAAAAGAGAGAAAGGGGAGGAAGAGCTTTCCTGTGCAGAGCCAAGGTCCAAGTGCAGCCCCTGCAGTGGGAACCACAACTCATCAGGTTTGTGTCCTTTGGGCTCAAGGCCTGGTGACACTCAGAGACACAGAAAGGTTTCTTGCCAACAAACACAACTTGGACATTTGAACACTTTAACATCGCAGCAAACAAGCAGTTCTCCGTGATGTGCCAGCAGCATCTGACATGTCCACCATCACCAAGGGTTTTCTGTACAGGAAGAGTTTTAGACAAAGACACAAGAAAAGACAGTTCCGTGATAGATATAAACACAATGAGGATGTTGATTATTGATATATTTACTTGCCCTTCGGATGATTAGGCAACTCCCTGAAGCTCAAAGCATGAAGCTAGTCAGTTAAGAGGAACATGAATGACCAGAGAACATCTGGAGGAGGAAATCTGGGAGCAATGGGAAGAATAAAGATCCAGCTGGTCTAGTGAAGAGATGTCCTTAGACGTGGCTATTTCAATAAGATAGCTGGAAACCCCTAATGGAAAAGAGAGATTTATATAATAGAATGAATACTGGTGACGTTAGTAGAAGGCAAGATCATTATTTCTTCTCCTGACATTAGTATACCTCCAGAAAATCCCCATTCCTGGTTGGAAAACTTTGCCATTTTTACACAGTACTCAAATGACCCAGATAATAAAGATTTGCTTGCATATGGTGAAACTAACAGTTCTTAACACCTGTGCCACTTTACAGGCAGACATCAGCTGTGTGCCCATGAACAGGCAGTGCCACTTGTGCCCTGAGGGGCCCAGCTGGGATTGGATCTCTCTGAGAGCACCTGAGGGAGAGCAGAGCACCTTGCAAGCTGCAGGTCCCTGACAGCCCTGCAGGGCTCCTGTCCCATCAACATCTGCTCTGCTCCCATCTGAAACAGGGCCCAGCATGGTGCCAGGATCATCAGAGAGCTGAGGTGTGTTCTGGAATTCAATGCCCTCCCCATTCCACAGCAGCCCTGCATTTCCCTCCTGCAGCCTTGGTCTCCAGCACAGCCATGGAGGCTCTTTGGGCTCTGGACGGTTGCTGCAGCCCCCAAGGGCAGCTGAGCTCTGCGTTTGGCACAGGCAGGCCTGGCCAGCGCAGGCCATGCTCAGCAATTGCTTGTGTGTGCCTGGCCTTGCTGTCAGCCCTGGCAGCGGCTGCGTGGCCCCTTTGTGGCCCTGTGCTGGCCCAGCCATGGTGGCCCAGCCCCTGTGCAGGCCCAGCCCAGGCCAGGAGCATTGCGGCTGGGAACGGCCCCTTTGCTGTGGTGCCCACAGCAGCCTTGGGGCTCTGTGCCCCATGGCCTCCCTGCTGGGCAGCCTCTGCCAGCTCCTGCAGAGCCCCTGGCACCTGTGGGGCTGCACAGACAGCCCTGCCCTGGGCTGTGCCGGCCTCTGGGCCAGCAGAGAGGCAGCCACGGCTGGCCATGGCTGGGAACAGGCCCTGAGCCCTACAGGAGGATGGAGCTGGGCCACAGCCAAACTCAGCCCAGGACAAAGCTGGGCTCAGCAGCCAGGGCTGCCAACACACGGGGACAGAAGCTGGTGCTGAAAAATGTCCTAGGCCCCCTCCCTGCTCTGTCCATGCCTCCAAGGGCACAGAGCAGCCTCCTCTCTGGGCCACTTGCCTGTTTGCAATGCCTTGCACAGGCGCTGGCCCTGCCCCACAAGGCCTGGCCTGAGTCCTGCCCCTCCACGCTCAGCCAGGCTGAGATGGACACTGATGGTTTCTGTGCCAGGGTCTCTGAGCCCAACCCAGCTCCCTGTAAGCTCTGCCAGCTGCCCTGAGCTCTGGGCAGCACCAAGGGCCTCTCCCCAGCCCAGCCCAGCCCAGCTGGCTCTGGCCCCACAGCTCTGCTCGGACCAGGCTGCTCTGGGCACTGCCCCACGGCCTCAGCCCCTGGCAAGGGCACAGCAGCAGCTGCATCTGCCACAGGACTCAGCCCC
Source organism: Melospiza melodia melodia (assembly GCF_035770615.1). Taxonomy (NCBI): domain Eukaryota; kingdom Metazoa; phylum Chordata; class Aves; order Passeriformes; family Passerellidae; genus Melospiza; species Melospiza melodia. Next base: position 2,044,558 of record NW_026948802.1, on the reverse strand, counting down.
AGCCATGGGGGAAGGTGCTTGGCCAAGGCCAAAGGAGGCTCCCTGCCTGCCCTGCTCCCCTCGGGCTGAGGTGCTGAGAGCTCTGCAGCCCCTGCTGCCATCCCATCTGCCCAGGGCAGCACAAGAGCCCCCTGGCCCTTGGGGCCCTCAAGAGCTGCTCCTGCTCCAGGCCCAGGGCCCATGCCAGAGCTGGGGCAGCCGCCAAGCTGTGCCCATTTCTGTTCATTGCTTCTCTGATGGGGATGGATCCTCAACCACTTGGAGTTTGTTGATGGATTTTATTACTCCATGGACCTCTTCTTTCTTGAGTTCTTCAGTTCAGGAATTCAGTGACAAAGGCTCATAAATATTTGTTCAAAACACTCAAATAGGACAAGCCCCTTGGAATCATTCAAACTTTTAATTGTTCTGTGATCAATTAGGCAAATTTCAGAACTGAATTCAAAATCAATATCCCATATTGAAGATAATGAAGAGAGAATTGTTTGGTCCAGTTTTTTTCTTCCCATTATAGATTGATATCAGTAATGTCCAATTGCTATTGACCCTCAACACCTCCTCATGTAGTTTGACTATATATTAAAATCAAGACCCTTCATGGCTGACAATCAATCATACTTTGTCCCTTCCCCTCCCCACCATTTCCCTCATCCAACCCCTGGCACTCAGAGCAGCTGAGGAATGGAGTCACATCCAGGGGTGTCCCCAGGGCCCAGACTGTGGCCTGGTCAGTTCAATCTCTTTAATGGTGATCTGGATGAGGCCATCGAGGTCACCCTCAGTCAGTTCCCAGGTGAGCCCAAGCTGGGGTGGCAGTGTGGCTGTGCTGGAGGGCAGGAAGCTCTGCAGAGGGATCTGGCCAGGCTGGAGCCATGGGCCCAGGACAATGGGATGATGTTCACCAAGGCCAAGGGCCAGGTCCTGTCCTGGGCTCACAACCACCCCAAATCCCTGGCTGTGCCGTGCCCCTGATCCCCACAGCCTGTCCTGTTTCCTTCATCCCTGCATTGCCAGGGACTTTCTGGGACAAGGGAGCTCAGCTCCCGGGAAGGAGGGAGGTCCAAGTGCCACCACTGGAGTGGGAACCATAATTCATCAGGTTTGTGTCTTTTGGGGGTCAGGAACTTGTGAGACAGAGGCACAGAAAGTTTCTCTTCATGGCTAACAGGCCATAATTGAACAGAACACAATTTAATAACAATCTCACTCTCCCTGAGCTATGTGCAATGTCCCAGCAGCGTCTGAGGAGTCCACCATCCACAAGTGATTTCCATACTAAAAGTAATTTTAGACAAGCATGGTTCTTTGTCAGATATAAAAACAATTAAGTTGTTTTATCAGGATGCTCATCCCGGAGTAGGGACAAAACAGTCAGAACAATTCCTGATTTGCAAAGTTGTCAGTGGTGGATGGAGAAGGGAGGTCAGGCTGTTCTTGGTGCTGAGGAAGTGCTGAAACCAGCCTGACTCATTTCATCTCCTCATGCCCTGGCTGATCTCCCCTTTTTCCCCTTCCACCCATTGCCTTTTGTCTCCCACCAGGCTCCCAGTGAAGAGCCTGGCTCTGTGTTCTCCATCCCCTCCTGGCTGGCACTGCCAGACTGGGATGAGGAGCCCCTCAGCCTTCCCTGCTCTGGGCTGGACCAGCCCAGCTCCCTCAGCCTCTGCTCGCAGCCCAAGGGCTCCAGTCCCACCTTGGAGGCCCTTCCCAGACCCTGCTCCAGACATCTTTCCTGCCCTGGGCAACCCAACCCAGGCCACAGTGACCTGGAAAATCTCCTGCACTAGGGGAGGTTCAGGCTGGACAATAGGAAGAAGTTTTTCACAGAAATGATGAGGGGGAACTGGAATGGGCTGGCCAGGGGGAAGGTTGCAGAGTCACTGTCCCTCTCCAGTGGCAATTAGTGGCTTGGTCTGGGTGCTAAGGCAGTTTTAGGGCATTGGTTGGACTTGATGATACCAAAGGTCTTTTCCAGCCTATCAGATTTTGTCATTCTTGGATGATTGGGACACTCTGGGGCCATTGTGACACTGCAGAGCCTTGTGGAACCAAGGGGAGCATGGTGACACCGTGCAGCCCTATAGAACTAGGGGTCCATGGTGGTGCTGTGGGACCAAATGGAACCAGGGAGTGCCCCGTGACATTCCGGGTCCTCATGGAACCACAGAGGCCATTGAGACACTGCAGGGCCTTGTGTATTCAAGGGGTTTCACCATTTTGATACTGCAAAACCAAGGAGACTACAGGACCCAGTGGAACCAAGGGGCCGTTCTGACACTGCTGGGCCTCATGGAACCAAGGGGACATTGTGACACTGCAGGATCCTGTGTAACCAAGGGGCCACTGTGACAGGATGAGGCCTCAAGGAATCTGGAAGAAGGTTGTGACACTGTGGGGCCTCATGGAAACTAGGAGTCCATTGTGATACTGAGGGAACTTGTGGAACCACAGGGACCATGGTGACAGTGTGGGACCTCATGTGACCATGGGGCCTTTCTGACACTCTGGGGCCCCATGGAACCAAGGGGCCACTGTGAAACTGCAGCATCAATAAGAACATTGTGTCACTGTGAAGCCCCATGGAACCAAATAGACCAGTGTGACAGTGCAGGGCCTGGTGTAACCAAGTGGCCATTGTGGCACTGAGGGGTCCCATGGAACCAAGGATATCTTTGCAGATGACACCAAGCTGGATGTGAGTGTTGATCTGTGGGAGCATAGAAGGGCTTTGCAGAGAGATCTGGACAGGCTGGACTGAGGGGCTGAATCCAGAAATTTTAGGTTTAACAAATCCAAGTACCAGGCCCTGCAATTTGGCCCCAGTGCTACTGGCTGGGGACAGAGTGACTGGACAGCAGCCAGGCAGAAAGGGACCTGAAGGGATTGATGGACAGCAGGCTGCACACGAGGCAGCAGTGTGCCCAGGTGGCCAAGAAGGCCAATGGCTCCTGGCCTGCATCAGGAATGGTGTGGCCAGCAGGAGCAGGGCTGCTGGGCCAGCACTGATCTGCCCCAGCTCTTCACACAGACATTGCTACTGCAGCTCCAGAAAAGGCAACCAAAGGGTGTCTCTGCAGAAAACTCTGCTGGGAGATCCATTAGTTCCTTAAAGCCACCAAAAGCACAGCCCCTCATTGACACAGTCTGTGGCCACAGGGAAGGTGGAGAGAAGCAAAATTAGAAATGCACAAACAATGACATTTATTTGTAGATATTATTTCAAAAGCAAAACAAAGAAAAGGAACTTCCAAAATGAAACCAACAAGAAGTATCAAAGATGATTTTTATTACAAGCTATTTGAGGGAACTGGCCAGCAGTTTAATGTTCCTGAAAGCATCCAGTCATCAATCTCCACACTGCAGCCTTGAGCTCCTGGTTCCTCAGGCTGTAGATGAGGGGGTTCAGGGCTGGAGTAACCACCGAGTACAGAACTGACAGGGCCAGATCCAGGGATGGGGAGGAGATGGAGGGGGGCTTCTGGTAGGCAACTGCTACAGTGCTAACAAACAGGGAAACAACAGCCAGGTGAGGGAGGCAGGTGGAAATGGCTTTGTGCCGTCCATGCTCAGAGGGGATCCTCAGCACAACCCTGAAGATCTGCACATAGGAAAAAACAATGAACACAAAACAGCCAAATATAAAACAGACACTAACTGTAAGAAGCCCAAGTTCCCTGAGATAGGAGTGTGAGCAGGACAGCTTGAGGATCTGAGGGATTTCACAGAAGAACTGATCCAAGGCATTGCCATTGCACAAGGGCAGGGAAAATGTACTGACTGTGTGCAGCAGCGAATAGAGAAAGGCAGTGGCCGAGGCAGCTGCTGCCATGTGGGCACAAGCTCTGCTGCCCAGGAGGGTCCCGTAGTGCAGGGGTTTGCAGATGGACACGTAGCGGTCGTAGCACATGATGGTCAGGAGAGAAAATTCTGCTGAAGTGAAGAACACAAAAAAGAAGAGCTGTGCGGCACATCCTGTGTAGGAGATGTTCCTGGTGTTCCAGAGGGAATTGTGCATGGCTTTGGGGACAGTGGTGCAGATGGAGCCCAGGTCGCTGAGGGCCAGGTTGAGCAGGAAGAAGAACATGGGTGTGTGCAGGTGGTGGCCACAGGCTACGGCACTGATGATGAGGCCGTTGCCCAGGAGGGCAGCCAGGGAGATACCCAGCAAGAGGCAGAAGTGCAGGAGCTGCAGCTGCCATGTGTCTGCCAATTCCAGCAGAAGGAAGTGGCTGATGGAGCTGCTGTTGGACATTTGCTGAGGCTGGCCACAGGGACCTGTTCATGGACAAAAGGACAGTGAAGAGTTTGAGGAGATAACTGTAATTGAAATCAAAGCCATTTCCAATATACCCTCCTCTGTAAAACACAGACACAGGCTTCAGTGTTGAAGAGTTGTGAGGCTTTTTTTTCGAGCTCCCCCCATGTGTCTGCTGGTATTTTTGCATATCAAAACCTCAACATTTCTGCTGCCCTCAGGGAGAACAGAGTGAGTTCCCTGGCTCAAGATAATGAGTAGAGACTGAGGGGAGTTGGTCTTTCATTCTGACCTCTTCAGAGATTCTTTGGGCTTTAGTCTCTCTCTGGTGCGGGGTGATCACCTTCCCTGCTTCTCCTAAAAGGTCACCAGGTACCGCTTAGAGCAGATGAATCCAGTACAGCCAAGCTCCACATTTGTAGCCAAGGACTTACGTGTCTAATTTCACTGATCATCTCTCTGCTTCCTGGAGATTTTCCTCCTGCAGGTGTTTCCCTGTGCCTGATCTCTCCCCGGCAGCACTGACAGACCACAAATCTCTGTGCAGTCTCCTTAGCCTGACATAACGCTCCCTCTTTGCAGGGCACTGGCTGCGGGCAGGTTCTGTTTGCAGCTTGGAGAAAGGACAGCTCAGACTGAGCCTGATGGCTCCAGCAAAGTTGATGCTGGTGCTGTCCATTGGCTGTGTGGCTGAAAGCTCATTAGGGATTTTCTGTGGACCTATTGATCAGTGAAAGGAACAGTTTGGATGTCTCAGGCATGGACAAAATAATAACTGATAATTTATACTACCTTTACTATTTAACTCTCCCTTCCTGAAATTCTCTAATACTAGGAAACTGAATACAAAGTCTTAGAAAGTTTCCTTATTTTTATCAAAATCCTTGACTTGGAAATATTCTCTGACTGATCAGAACCCCTCAGCATGACAGAGCTTCATGAGCATTTCACATCCCCTGCACCAGAAATACGTAGAGTTGTACTCACAGAGTCTGTAGGCATTGGGATGTTCCAGCATTACGAGATCACTCCAGGAGCTGCAGCTGCATTGTCCTGCAGCCAGAGGTTCCTGTGCCAAGGGCTGGCAGTGATTCTGCCCCAGGCACTTCTCAGCACCTTCCCAGCCCTGACTGATTGAAGCTCTCTGTGCCTCTGTGCTGTGCTTGGGGTGGCTGCAGGCAGTGCCCCAGCCCTGCTGGGCTGGCAGAAGAGCTGCTCATCAAGAGAAATGTGCTTTTGAAGCTCTGCTTGGTTACCAGGAGCTGCCTCTGTGCCAGGAGCCCAGCCCAGCTCAGCAGCACAGTCACAGCACAAGAACTTTAATGAGCCTCTGGGGCTTTGTGCTCAGGTCCTGAACATCAGTCCCTGAGAGGGAGCTGAAGAAACCTCTCCAGAACTCCGAGTCAGAATCCAATTCCAAAGTTTCTTGGACTTTTAATGGGTCCCAGTGAGGGACACGACTGAGAACGTGCCCCCAGGCCCCAGGCAGAGCAGAGAACTGCAGGCAGTGATGACAGCTGGGGACAAAGAGAAGCCAAGTCTTGGTGCCCTCGGGCACAGCACGGTCTGTGCCACCAAGGGCTGTGAGGAGACACCTTGTCCTGAGGCCCTGGGGCCTCCTGGCACAGCCCCAGCCAGGCTGGGCACTGTCAGCCCCTTGTCCTGCCCTCAGCATCCCCCCCTAGCCCACATCCCAGTGGCCTCAAGGATCTGCTGGAAGGAGTCCCTGGGGAGCCTTGCTCAGGAATGGCCCTGGGGCCTTCTTAATGCTCCCAGGGACTGCAGGTTTTTCACAGGACTTTGGGTTTTGCTTTGGCCTTCAATTTCTGAGAGATTTTTGCAATCATGCCCTCCAATTCTCTGTTGTAATTAGTCCCTGGAGAGGCTTTATCAGTAACAACACTCATGGGGGCTCATTACTACTTCAAGGTACTTCAGTCATTTTAACTTACTTGGTGTTTCCCTTTTGATACAGACTCTGTGAGAGGTTTGTGCAATCATGGCCCCAATTATCTGCTTTAATGAGACCCTGGAGAGCTTTGTACTGACACTCAGTGGTCCCCATTAATGTCTTGAGATGCTCAAAGTTTTTAAGGTACTTTACGGATTTAAGAATAGTTTTAGTTACTTTTAAGGTGTTTCCTTCCCACACTGAGCCTCTTAGAGGTTTTTGTGCCATCCTGACCTCCAGTTCTCTCCTGCAAGGAGTCCATGAGGAGCCTGTGTTGGGAATCTTCCTCCTTTCTGTTTTACAACAAAGATGGAACTGAAAGAATTTTGTAAGATTTTCTAGAAGGATCCAAATAAACATGGGACAATTAACAATACAACAACAACTAAGAGAATTTATAGTCCTGTTTTAGCTAGATATCATCCAACCCTTTAGTCCCTTGGATTGGAAGAGTTTATTGAACCAGACTTTGTTTTCCACTTGAAGATTCTTCAACCCTTCAGTACCTGAATGCTGTTTTGGATTGACTCACTGTGGCTAGAGAGGTTCATACAGTACATTCCCTCAGAGTGTAAACAGCCATGCCCATGTGCCCAGAATAAAAACTCCATCGCTGTTCTGCAAGTTGGCATGTCTGATGGTCCCTATATCTGAGAGCTGGCCACTCAATGTGAGTGATGTAGCTTTTGTTTCCTTACTTAACAGGCACTCAAGATGGTCTAATTGTCTTAAAGCTCTAGCTGCAAACACCCAAGGTAGTCCAAATTGGAGGTGCTACCACCAGGAGGTACCTGGATTAAAGCTTGCAAAGCCATCTCTTTGATATCATCCCATACTTCTCTGGGCATACCTGCTGCTTGATCATCTGGTAGGCTGTGTTGTCCTTCTCCAGCTAGATGGCTGATTGTCAATTCCACCTTTGCCTCACTATTAGCATAGATTGATATTAATTGATTTAGTAAACACTTCCTTCCCCCTTCCCACAGGGTGTATTCTGTAGGTGACAGCAACATGGTCATAATGTATTTTAAATCATACGGGGTTAAGACATGTGCTGTAAACATGGCCCTCATTAGGCTATTAAACAAGGTAAGTCCTTCCTATGGTCTTTAGCTGGCCTACACAGATCCTTGATTTCCCCATAAACCAGGGGCTGATATCTGGGATTCTGCCCCCTTCTTTCATAACATACGGGGGCAAAGAGGAGTTTAGAGACTATTTGCCAGTCTCCTTCCTTTCCCAGGGATCTTCGGGAATTAAGGGGTAAGGTGGCTCTGGGGAATCCAAACTGTCTTCTAGGGAGGAAGAATAACTTGGAGCAGAAACATTTGGATTAGAAATAGTGTGATAGTTGGGCTTATTACCTGGACCATGGGGGTTATATTGTTGTCGGAGGGTGAAGCAAAAAAAGGGCACTGCCATTTTAACAGGTGTTGGAGAGGAAGGGCCTTGATTTAGGATGGCAGACTTCCAGGCAGGTCTTCTGGAGGCATGGCCCAGGGTAGAGGTGGAATGATTGAGAGTGGGGCATGACCTGCAGCTGTGGGAGTGGAGTCTGGAACTTTTTTCAGGGCAGAAGAGAAGGCTGTGGTAGCAGGAAGTGGAGGAGCCAAGATGGAGGGAGGACGGTCAGACTCAGGGGCATCTGGAAAATTTTTAATGATCCACTTCATGATTGATTTCAATTTGTTCTTTGAAGATATATGGTCATGATCAGTGAGAATTAAAGCATCCATATACACACCTTTCTACTTTGGATATCCAGCTGCCCATTTTTCTCTTTCTCTGCCTTAGGTGGACAGCCACTGGAACACCCCAAATCAATTATGGGATGTGGATCTGTGTTGTAAAAACACAGTAGCAAAATGGGCAATAAATGTCTTGCATTTCCCCAAACCCACCTGCAATCCTATGCAGGTGAAACCGTCGTTGTCCCTGCAGATCCTGGGCCAAGGTCCCTTGAAGCAACAATGAATCCACCGGGCCCGGCACAATCCAAAACCCCAGGGAGCGCTGGCCTATCGGTCAGCTAACCCCAGCTGACGTGACTGACACAGGGAGCCCTGAACATCATGGTCCCTCTTCGGGTGCCAAATGTCTCAGTGAGGGTGGCTGCGACAAACCTCTCTGGTTCCCTGACTTCAGGGCGAGAGTGGCAAAAATGAAAATTAGCAGGATCGATGGAGTTGATTAAAAGGAACTTTAATAACAGGGTGAAAAACAATAAACATGGAGAAGTCAAGAACAGTATGAGGGGAAGGATCCAAAGACCTGAGACAAAGGGGAAGCAACAACATGTACACCTGGGGGTAAAACATTCTAGAACAATAATCATAGAAGGGAAATAAGTAACCAATAGGGTAGTAGAACTCGGATAAACTGGCATAGCAACACTAAAGGCTTATGCGGGAACTTTCAAACTCACCCGAAGTTAAAGAAATTATTCCCAGGGCTTGAAACTCATGCCCAGTTCTTTTGGGTTAAAATCTGGCTGACTCTGAGTTACAGCTGAGCTAACTACCACACCGCTGCTTTGCACTGGCCTCTTGGGAACTATGCGGCCCAACAGAGCCAGAATGGTGTCTTTGGTTCCACGAGGCTCCACAGTGTCACAGTGGTCCCTCTGATCCATGGTACTCTGCAGTGCCACAATGGCCCCTGCATTTCACAAGGCTCCCAACTTTCACACTGGTCTCCATAGGAAGGAAATTACGGAGCTCCATGATTCAGGAGCTGATGAACAGCAACCACCAGAGGTCAAGGTGAGCCTGACCTGTCTGTCCTGGCAGGTTTGCAAGGAGCAACCCTTGGATATTAAAATTATGAATGCAGTCCTAATTTAAAAAAAAAAATTGTGCCTGGAGAAGAGGGATGGGGTTTTTTCATAAAAAGAAAAGCACAGAGCCCTTTCCATTGTTTGGAAAATAGGTGAGTGCTGCCCCTCAGGAGTCAAAGACCAGCCAGACTTGTCTCTCCTGGCAACTTTTGTCTGGCAGCAATCATATAATACAGAAAAATTTGGAGGAGGAATCCTAATTTTGGCCATGGTTGGCTGGAAAAGATGGACAGTTCTTTTCCATGAAAAGAAGAGCCCAGAGCCCCAGTGTTTCAGGGGCAGATGGGAGTGGCCTTCCACATTCCAAGGTCAGCCAGACCTTTCAGGTGACCCCTTGGAGCCACACCTATTTCATGTTCCCTTGCTTCCACAGGGCCCTGAATTGTCACAATGGCTCCTTGTTTCCATGAGGCCTTGCAGTGCCACAGTGGTTCTCTTGCTTCCATGATGCCCTCAGGTGTCATAATGGCCCCTTGATAACACAAGTCCTTAAAGACCTTAATGGTCTCCATGGTTCCACAAGGCCCCACAGTGTCATAATGGTCTCTTGGTTCCATGATGCCTTGCTGTTTCCAATGGCCCCTTGGTTCCATTGGGGCCCAGTAGTGCAACAATGATTCCCTTGGTTCGACAAGTTCTCATAGTGTCACAATGGCCCCCTTACCTCCATGAGGCCCTGCAGGGTCACAATGGTCTCCATGATTCAATGGGGCCTTGCAATGTCACAATGCTATCCATGGCTCCACGGTGCCCTGCAGGATCACAATGCCCCTTTGGCTCCACGGCCCTGAAATGCAGCAATGGCCTCTTGGCTCCACAAAGCCCCGCTGCTTCACACTGGCCCCTTGGGACCATGTGGCCCAACAGAACCACAGTGATGTCCTTGGTTTCATGAGGCCCCACAGTGTCACAATGGTCCCTTGTATCCATGGTACTTTGCAGGGTAACTCTGATGCCCTGCATTTCAGAAGACCCCAAAGTGTCACAATGGCCTCCATGGTTCCTTAAGACTCCACAGTGTCGCAATGGCCCTTTGGATTCATGGTACTCACAGTGTCACAATGATCCCCTTTGTTCCACAAGTTCCTACAGTGAAGCAATGTCCTTTGGCTCCACAACACCCCACAGTGCCACAATGGTCTCCATAGGAAGGAAATAAGTGAGCCCCAGTGGTTCACGTTCAGATGAGAGGCAATCACCAGAGGACAAGGCTAGCCAGACTTGACTTTATTGGCAGATTTTTTTGGAAATTAACCCTTGAATATATGGAATTTTAGAGGTTGAATCCTAATTTCAGCCATGGAAGCCAAGACAAGAAAGATAGTTCTTTTCCATAGGAAGAAACTCACAGAGTCCCAGTGCTTCACAGTCAGATGGGAATGGCCCTTGGCATGTCTAATTCAGTGGGACCAGTCAGACAGCCCCCAGGAGTCCAAACCAGGCAGACCTGTTCCATGTTCCCTTTATTTAATGGTTCCCCATACTGTCACAATCGTCCCCTTTATTCCATGAAGTCTTGCAATGTCACAAAGGCTTCTTCGTTTAATAAACGCCAACAGAGTCACAAGGGTCCCTTGGCTCCATGCAGCTCTGCTGTGTCACAATAGCTCCTTGTTTCTATGGGCCCCCCTGTTTGATCATTGACCCTTGCATCCATACTGCCCCTGAGCTGCACAACGGTCTCCTTGATTCCATGAGATTGCATAGTCTCACCATAGTTTCCTTGAATCTTCATTGTGACAACTGAGCCACGGTTCCATGAGGTTCCGTAGTGTCATTGTGGTGTCCTTGGACCCGCGTTGTCACAACTGACCCATGGTTCCATGAGGTTCTGTAATATCACCCTGGTCCCTGTCAGAGACTGGATGAGACCAATGTCCCGAGACACCTTGGGATGCTCAGAATGCCCATGTGGGGCCAGGGCCGGGGCAGGCCTTGGTTTGTGGTGGGACAGAGCCCCACCCCCAGCCCTGGCCTGGCAGAGCTGTCAATCACACAGCAGGGGGTGATGTTAACCCAGCTCTGATTGGCCCAGCTGTTAATCAATCAATCACACACCAGCAATTTGCTCTACCCTGACTCTGATTGGACAAACAACTGTTAGTCCCACCCCAGGGGCAGGCCCATGAGGGCCCAGGGGGTTAAAAGCCAGAGCACGTGACCAGCCCGTGGTCTGAATCCTGCCTTCTCCTGGGGTTCTTCTGTTAGCGATGCTGGAACCCCAGCAGTTGGTACCCATGTACGTGCCTTTCTATGGATCTTCTGTCTTTCTGTTGTTCTCTATTTCTTCTCCTTCTGATCCTACTTACCTGGAACATTTTTGGATATCTTCACATGCAAAGGGTTAAAGGATTTTAGGTAAATGTGTGGGAATCCAAGGCACGGGGAATATTTCTCTGTCTTCTCCGAGAGGTCCTGATCCCCAGAAAAACACTGTCTTTAACCCTCGCCCGTGGAGAGGGCTTCCAGGACTTTGAGAAAAATTAGAATTTACCAAAGTGGGAAATAGTTTAGAGGGCAGAATACTATGTTCCTTGGGTGAGAAATTTAAGTTTTGGGATTTTTAGTATGGGGTAGATAGGAAGCAAGATGGAGAAATTGGAGTGTAGTCCTTGTCTTCTTCATCTACTCCATTTTCTGCTGTGCTGGTGGCAGATGGTCATTGGCCAAAGAAGGCACAGTGCAGAGGTTATGTGGACAGTCAAGGGATGAGTTATTGGTAGATAATTAGAAATAACACGTTTTAAGAGTTTAAAGGATGAGACAACTTTAAAAGACCTTGAAAACATACATTTTAGAGCTATTCTGAGGTGTTTTTCCAGCATGCAGGGCCTGGTGCAGAGAGCAATGCAAAACTTTGGATAAGATAACAATAAACGAGAAGCTGAAGACTGAAAAAGTCCCATGCATCTCCTTTTACCTGGCACAGAACTGCTACAGGAGGGTTTCCCCCATCCAGGGAGACTCCAGAAAGGCCCAATGTAAAACAAATATCAATAACTGGTGCCTTGACAATGTTTGCAATAAGTTGTTTTTTTTCCATAAAGTTATTTACTGCAGGGTGTTGTCTTAATTGGCCAACCATGTGAAATGTGTTGATTAAATGACCAAAGAGGTCCACCTGTAGCAAACCAAGAGGATTGAATAAGAGTGTGGCTTTTAGCCTTCTGATCTGAGTCTGTGTAATTTCTGACTCAGCGGTAACATTTGGGGATCTATGGGGGCTGGTGGGGTTCCTTTCTGAATGTTGAGACCCAACAGGAACTCCTCCAATAAACTTTGCTTGAAGCTCCCACTGTGCCCATGACAGGAACCCCTGTGAGTGTCTGGGACATCCTGGCCCTTTGGCACCCTGGGGACTCCTGGGATGTCACCGTGGAGCCCCCGTGAGTGCCTGTGACAGATTGGTGCCTTTGCAGCCCAAGGTGCTGAAGCCCTAAAGCAGATAGCCTTCTAGAAGTAATGGGTTAAAACATGGAATGTGAGGCCTGTAAAGCAGGGCCTAGCACTAGAACACACGGAGAAAGCACAGCACTAGGAAAACAGAGTAACAAATTAGATAAGGGGTAGAGCATCATGACAGGGGAAGAGATAGGTATAGGAGAAACTAATGGACTAAGCAGGTTTAGAGCCAGCAATGTCGAAACGATCCTAAGGGTTTTGCCAAACCACGGGATCTAAGCCAAACACACCGGGAATTGACCAAATTAGGAAATGAGTTCAAAAGTTTAAAGAGGAAGACTCATCGGAAAGACCCCGTCTATGATGAAGGCAACAGGAACGACCACCTGAAAATTCCCCAAAAGAGATGTCTCCACTTGCGCTCCGCCCATGCTCCGCCTACACCACGCCCCATATGAATATGCATGATTATGTACCTGATCTGATGTAATCCTATACCCAAAAATTGTATATAAGGCTTGCTTTTGCTATGTGAACTCAGAAATCCATTTTGTGATTTCTCCGACGCGTCGCTAATAAAAATACCTCCTGCTTAATTGACTTAAGTTGAGTCTGATTAGGCAGTCACTCTGCCTGTTTGGGGCAAAATTCGGCATCATTTCTGGCGAGCCAGGTAGGAGGTATGGCACCAGACAGGAGATCCAAGCCTTAAGGGTCCTCTCCCGAGCCGGGTCCGGGGCCGGGGTCTTCTGGGCGCCCCTGACGGCTTTTCGTCGGGAGAAGCTCCTTCCCTGGACCAGTGCTCTCGGATGGACGCTGGCTGCATCTCCTGCTCAATTAAAGAGGTATTTTAATTGCCTATTGGCTTTAAGAGGTATTTAAATTGTTTGTTGGTTTTGGGATAAAGCGCTTTGTTTGGAAAACGAGGGTCAGACGTGACCGCTCGCGGGGTAAGCCGGAGGGACGCCTCGGTAAAAATCCCTGATTATACGGGTTAAAGTCCCGTAAACGCGGGTTAAAGTCCCGCTACTGGGTTAGAGTCCCAGCTACTGGGTTAGAGTCCCAGCATTCTGATTATACGGGTTAAAGTCCCGTAAACGCGGGTTAAAGTCCCGCTACTGGGTTAGAGTCCCAGCATTCTGATTATACGGGTTAAAGTCCCGTAGACGCGGGTTAAAGTCCTGCTACTGGGTTAGAGTCCCAGAAATAAAGACGCAGGTTAAAATCCTGCTACTGGGTTAGAGTCCCAGCATTTGGTTTTGTGAACGTAAAAAAAAAAAAAAAGGAAAAAAAAGGAAAAAAAAAAAAAAGAGAAAAAAAAAAAAAAAAAGAAAAAAAAAAGAAAAAAAAAAGGAAAAGAGAAAACAAGGAAAAGAGAAAACGCAGGTTAAAGTCCTGCTGGAAGGAGTATTTGTTTGTCTTGTTATCTTGGTATCTTTGGTTTGTTTTGCTGTATGGGAGATTGCCTACTGTTCTTTGAGAACGGGAGAAAGATGTGTTAATTGGTGGTTTCATGTGTTTGTTTTATGTGTCCATTGTAAAATCTTATAGGGGACGCTTTTATTACTTTCTATGTAAACAGATTGGAAATGTATGTGCATGAACTTGAGAACCCGGTATTTCACGGTCTATCGGCGACCTCTTGTGACCAAACCCGGTAAAACAGTCTGTTCTGACATAAGACCATAAGGTAGGAACCTTTCACTGTACGGGTGTGTGTGTGGAGTGAGTGAGACGCGGCATCGCTGCGAAACGAGAGCGGAGTCCCGATCCGCATTTCCTGGACGAAGCGAATGGAAATTGTGTGAATGAAGTGTTAAGGTATATTGGCATATAGTACTTGTGGAAAAGAGCACGAATACAGAGAATAGCCATGGGAAGCCAACAGAGTAAAGATATAAATATGAAAACCCCCTTAGGATGTATCCTAAAACACTGGAAGGACCTGGGAGGGATTCCAGGGGGAAACATAAGTAAAAAGACACTTCTTAAGTATTGTACACAATGGTGGCCCCTGTACCGTCTGGATGACGGAGAAAAATGGCCACCGGAGGGAACAACTAATTATAATACCATTTTACAACTTATGCTCTTCCTCCGGCGGCTCAATAAATGGGATGAGGTAATATACGCAGACATGTTTTTCACCCTAAGGAATAAACCTGAGTGGCAAAAGGAATGTGGAATTAATGTAGCCCCTCAGGACCCCCTAGTATTGGCTTTGGAAAGAGATAAGAAGGGTCCGAAGTCAAAGGACCGTTGCTGTGATGCATGCAGTATTGGACAGCAGTGTCTCAAGTTAACAAGGAGAGATAGTGGAAAAGAGAGCGAAATAAGCTTGTGGGAATACCATCCATTCGCTCCAGGGCGGGAAGGACCCCTTCCCAGACCAAAAGAGGAACAGGGGGATCCTAGCCCATTAAAGGAATTGGAGCAGTGGTGGAAATCTAAGTTTGGATGCAGCCCTCAGAAGCTAGACAACGGCTGGGAGGAGGGTAGCCCATCAAAATCGGGGATTAGCGAGGGAAAGGGCAGCCCTCAGGGACCAGATAGCCCACAGGGGTCGGGGAGCCATGCTGACAGCCCACCCAGACTGGAACTCGAAAGGGAAGAAGGCAGTCCGTCGGGAGTAGAGAGCCGGGGGGAGACACGCAGCCCACCCGAGCTCAGTCCATATGGGGATAGTAACACATCCAGAAATGGGGGTGACTGTAGAATGGAAACTAGCACACCAAAGGCCGGTGCTTGCAGAATGGAAACCAGCACACCAAAGGCTAGGGACAAGAGCGACTCATTGGGGGGCGACGTCTCTGAATTAAAATATAGTAAGGGGAGTGGTAATGTGACATGCGAAAAGGAGACAGAGAACAACTCGCAGAGACTGAGTATAATAATACAGATAGAGGATAAAAGAGATGGGAAAGCAGCAGAGGACGAGAGGGGTAGTAGCCCGGGGCAGGATAGGAGTCGACAGATATTAGGGGGACGACAGACCCAGGACGGGAATCGGACGGACTGTGTAATAGAGATAGGAAGTGAAAATGAGGAATTGGACATGGAGGCGCAGGAAGAGGACCCCGGGGCAAGGACCAGTCATTCGTATTATACCAGATCTGTGGCACGGGGGGAAGCAAAACGAAGAGAGGAGGGGAACCATACGATAGCTCCTCTCCGACAAATTATGCCAATGGTAGGGGAAAAGACTAGAGTAAAGGTGCCATTCTCGACAAGTGATTTGAACAATTGGAGAGATGAAGCAAAAAATTTTAGGAGAAATCCGGAGGGAGTAGCAAAGAGATTTGAACTAATGGCGAAGAATTTAGATATTGATTGGGAGGATATAGAAGTGATGCTGTCGGAGCTGACAGATACAGAAAGGGAGCTTGTGTTGGAAACAGGGAGACAACATGCTCGAGTGTTACCGGGGAGAATAGAAGATAATTTTCCCAGCAGTAAACCAGAATGGGACCCAGGTAACGCGGACCATTATCAACGGTTAGTGCAGTATAGGAAACTGATAGCGATGGGCTTGCGTAATGCAATCCCTAAGGCTATCAACTGGTCAGTGCTATATAACATCAGGCAGGGAAAGGATGAGACCCCATCAGAGTTCTTGGACAGACTCAGGGCGGCAATGAGACAATACACACCCCTAGACCCGGCAACAGAAGAAGGGAAACAGCACTTGCTAGGGTTAATGATGGGACAGAGTAACCCAGACATCAGGAAGAAGTTACAAAAGCTTGAGCATCCAGCAAACAAAAACCTAGAGACACTGCTAAACGAGGCATGGAAGGTATACAATAATAGAGAAGCAGAAGAGAAGAAAAAGGAAGACAGGAGGATAGCTCGAGTGGTGGCTGTAGCAGTGGCAGCTCAAAAGACAGGTTACCCGGAACCTGGAACTCGAGGAAGGGGTAGAGGCAACCCAATGGGAAGGGGAGGAAGACTCCAGCCCCACCCCACTAGGGTAGGGCCAAATCAATGTGCGCACTGCCTACAGATGGGGCACTGGAGGCGAGAATGTCCCCAACTGAGGGTTATGGCCACTACCACCACCACACATCAGGATAGTGAATGACGGGGACCGGTGGGCCGTACCCTAGCAGACCCACTGGTTAAAATGGAGCTAGGGGAAGGTAAAAAGGAATTGAGCTTTTTAATTGATACGGGAGCAACTTTTTCGGTTTTAAATCAGGAATTGGTACCTAAAAGTGATGAATTTGTACAAGTTGTGGGAGCAACAGGCCAACCAGAAAAAGCTTACTTTTTGAAACCCATTAAATACAAAATTGGGAAACAAATGGGAATTCATCAGTTCCTGTATTTACCAAATTCGCCAAAGCCCTTATTGGGAAGAGACCTATTGGAAAACCTGGGAGCCATAATAAAGTTCAACAAAGATAAATTGGAATTTCAAGTAAACGATGAACAACTGATTACAGCCTTAAGCCTAACAATCAGTTGTGTGGAACCCAAACCTGAGAACCACAACTTCGAGCGAATCCTGAGCAAGACTTATCCATTAGTATGGGCTACGGATATACCTGGAAAATCAAAACGAGCGACACCGATTGTTGTCGAACTTAAGGTCGGGGCAAGACCGGTGGTAAGAAAACAATACCCTCTGAGGATAGAAGACAGAAAGGGAATTGAGCCCATAATCAAAAGGTTTTTAGAACTGGGGTTATTGGTAGAATGTGAATCGGATTTTAATACACCGATCTTGCCAGTAAAGAAACCTAATGGAACGTATAGGCTTGTTCAGGATCTGAGGGCAGTAAACGAAATAACCAAGACATTACACCCGGTGGTTGCTAATCCATATACACTTTTAACTAGGCTAAAGGATAGCCTGGCTTGGTTCACCGTATTAGATTTGAAAGACGCATTCTTCTGCCTTCCCTTAGCCCCCGAGAGTCAAAGGATTTTTGCCTTTGAGTGGGAATCAGTAGATAGGGGGAGAAAGACCCAACTTACCTGGACACGGTTGCCCCAAGGCTGATCTAACTCGCCCACAATCTTTGGGAATCAGTTAGCCAAAGAATTAGAACAATGGGAAGGGCCACCGGGAGATGGCGCCCTCCTGCAGTACGTAGACGACCTCCTAATAGCGACAGTGACGGAGGAAGAATGCATTGAATGGACTATTTCCTTGTTGAATTTCCTGGGTTTAAGTGGATATCGAGTCTCTCAACAGAAAGCACAACTGGTGCAAAAGGAAGTGGTGTACCTGGGATACGAAATCTCCAGAGGGCAGCGATCCCTGGGAGCAGCCAGGAAAGAGGCCATCTGCCAGATGCCCAAACCAGAGACGGTGAGAGACCTGCGCGCCTTTCTGGGGATGACAGGTTGGTGTCGGCTATGGATCTATCAGTATGGGATACTCGCTAAACCACTATATGATTTGCTGAAGGAAACCAAGAATGTCCTAGTTTGGACTCCTGAGGCGGAAGGGGCCTTCAAGAGACTGAAGCGGGAGCTGATGAGAGCACCAGCCTTAGGTCTCCCAGATGTGTCAAAACCATTCTGGCTATTTTCCCATGAGCGGCAAGGGATGGCCCTGGGAGTCCTAGCCCAGCAGTTGGGACCACACAAGAGAGCTGTGGCCTACTTCTCCAAGCGATTGGATGAAGTAAGTAAAGGATGGCCAGGCTGTCTGAGGGCAGTGGCCGCAGTGATAATTAACATAGAAGAGGCCAGGAAGCTCACGCTGGGCCAAAAGGTGACTGTGTTAGTATCCCACACTGTGTCAGCCGTGCTGGAACAGAAAGGCAACCATTGGTTGTCGCCTTCCAGATTCTTAAAGTACCAGGCCATCCTGGCTGAATCAGATGATGTAACCATTCAGGTAACTAATATTGTGAACCCAGCTTCATTCTTAGAAGGAAGAGCCCCAGCAGAACCCATCGAGCATGACTGCCTGGAAACAATTGAAGCCGTCTACTCCAGTCGCCCAGATCTCAAAGAGGAGCCGTTCGAAGGCGCGGACAACTGGTTTTCGGATGGCAGCAGCTTCGTGAAACAAGGAGTAAGAATGGCTGGCTATGCAGTCACCACTACAGAAAGGGTAATTGAGTCAAACCCCCTGCCTGCAGGGACTTCAGCTCAAAAGGCAGAGCTGATAGCTCTGACCCGAGCCCTGGAATTAGCAGAGAACATGCAAATTAATATATGGACAGACTCTAAATATGCCTTTTCTGTCGTACATGCTCATGGAGCCATCTGGAAAGAAAGAGGACTGCTGACTACACAAGGAAAAACAGTCGAACATGCAGAAGAGGTTCTGCGACTGCTGGAGGCGGTCCAACTCCCAACACAGGTGGCCATAATGCATTGCAAGGGGCATTTGAAAGGCAATACTATTCCAGAAATAGGGAACAGGAAGGCAGATACAGAAGCTAAATTGGCAGCCGCAAGAAATAGGGAAGCGGAAATAGCGGCCCTAATACCAGGGGAGCTGGATATCAATATCCAGCCAGATTACCAAGAATCAGATCATAGATGGATTCAAAGGAATAAGGGCAAAATACTAGAAAATGGTTGGGGTCAATTAGAAACAGGACAGTTAGTGATACCAGGAAACGTGATGTGGCAGTTTGTGAAGGCAGAACATGAGAAGGCCCATTGGGGCCTAGATTCGCTTTACCAATATTTGCAGACCAGAATAGCAGGACCAAAATTATTTACTACTATAAAACACGTTACGTCCCAGTGTGAACGGTGTCTGAAGAACAACCCGAATACAGGAACCAAAGTACACCAAGGAGCCATAAGCCGAGGTAAATTCCCAGGAGAGGTATGGCAAATTGATTTTTCTGAACTCCCAAGAAAAGGGGGGTTTCGGTACTTGTTGGTATTAACTGACACATTTTCTGGGTGGCCTGAAGCATTCCCCTGTAGGACAAATAAGGAAAGAGAGGTAGCTAGAGTACTGTTGAATGAAGTTATTCCACGGTTTGGGGTACCGAAGAGCATTTCTTTGGATAGAGGTACACATTTCTGTGCAAAAGTAGTGAGAGCAATAAGCAAAGCATTACAAATCAAATGGCAATTGCACACACCCTACCGTCCACAGGCCAGTGGGCAAGTGGAAAAGATGAATCATCTTATCAAACAACAAATTGCTAAAATATGCCAAGAGACTAATTTGCAGTGGTATCAAGCTTTGCCTATTGCTCTGCTGAGACTGAGAGTCAAGCCAAGATCGAAGGAAAAATTAAGTCCTTTTGAAATTCTATATGGTAGACCTTATGCTATGCAAGCTGTAAATGGGGATGTCATAGACCAGATCGGTAATCAATACATTTACGATTATGTAATTGCGGTGGGGAAACAGTTTGATAAGAATGCTACTGTGATGATCGAGCACCAACCTAAGCAACCTGATTGTAAATTGCATCCGTTTAACCCCGGTGATTGGGTGTATGTTAAGAATCTTTTAGGAAAACCCCTACAAGAAAAGTGGGAGGGACCTTTCCAAGTGCTGCTGACTACCTTCACCGCGGTTCGGATCAAGGAACGACCTACGTGGATCCACTATTCACGGGTCAAGAGAGCTCCGGAAAACAAACAAGAAGAGCTTAAACCCGCCCTAGATGTACAGACTTCTGAGTCAGCTGACTCCGCAGGATCACGTGAGAATCCAACATAAACTAACATTGACTTTGCCAAAACCTTTATCTATCATAGCAGAATTTAATGCCGAAGCTAGAGCTGCATTGCGTAGCACGCCAATACAGTGGATAGGGTGGGTTGAAACATATAGTCAACAAGGACCTGACCCACAGGACCCTATTCACGATCAGCCGTGTTTTGGGTGTGGGGAAAGAAACTGTGTGGGACTAATTGGATTTCTTTGTGGAGGTTGTGATAGAAAATTTTGGAACGTACAAAGTTGTTTACTGGACCTTCAATGTTATGAGTGTAGCTGCAAAGAAGCAAGGGAAAATGACGACTATTTGGCCTTAGAGAAATTCGCCAACAGACCCATTTTAGAGGCTAGGGAATTGTTTGAAGCTCCCGAACAAATTGTATTAGGGTGGTGCCATTGGAAAGTACACCGCTGGTTACAATATTGTTTGAAACTTAGTCGTTCCAAGGTTTTATCGACCCGCTGCTATTCTTCTCTCCCACGACATCCACTAACAAGTGACCAAATTGGACCCTTTAAAAAACAAAGGGATTTAGACACTGAACTAGAAAAGGTTATTTTACGGGTAGAACAAATTCACATCAAGCAACGAGAGCACCAAAAGAAACAAAATTGACAGCCAGACATCATGACCCCGACTCCACCTCAAACCTTTACAACTTTGATCATTGGACTCTCGATAAGTATAGCTCTTCCCCAAGACCCTTCCCCAATAGACCCATGGTCTCAGGCACACCAGTGTATCCATCCAGAATTGGGAATGAGGAAACTCTATTTCGAGGTTTATGCCTTACGTAACAACCAGCCATTTCCAAGTGAAACATGGGAGCGGCTCTCCATGGTAGCGAACAAGGGAGACCAGATTCAGGTTGGGTGTCGAGAGCTTGACCCGGTAGAAGGACCAGTAGAAGGAAAAACGAGGCGACTAGTATTAACCATTCAACCCTCGAACCCAGACTCTGAAAATGACATAATCACCTATAGTCCAGTGAAGATGGGCAAGCCGACTATTTGGACTCAGCATAAGGGCCCAATTTCATGTCAGTGGGCCGATTTCAGGGGAGATCCACCCGGGTCCCAACCCCGGACCTCGGTAATTTATAGAGAGGATTCGCTTGGGGAACTACGTCCCCAGAACATAACCTATAACCCTCACCCCCTTCTCCATCTTCCGGGAGAAATTGTAGCATCTAGTGGCCCGAAGGAAGGGAAAGCACAGTGTGAGATGGCATTCAGATTAGATCAGGCAATGATGTTCACGTGTGAAAGAGAATCGAAGACACTGAGACAGGGTTCTTTCTTCCCTAAGCGTAATGGTGCATATGAGGTGGGCGTGATCCCATCAGATCCGGATGTAAACTCGACCCAAGAAACCATCCTACCAGTGGAATGTAAAGCAGTACATAACCTAACCTTTATAGGGCCTCAGGTGATAAGAAAATCTAACGAACTAAAATTGTTGTTAGACCCCACTTATTCCCTGAAAAAGGTGCAAATGAACATTCAGACCGATATTACTTATTTGCAAAAGGATTGCCGACCATTTATACAGCAAAGCCTTAAGGGATGGAATGCATGGTTAGCGACAAGGTCTCATCACAGAAGAACAAAAAGAGATCTAAGTGGGTGGATTGGCACCGGATTTGGCATAGTAAACACAATAGATCAGGAGGTATTAGTAAACAAATTAAGTACCGTCACATCAAGCTTAGGAAAGCTTAAGATGCCCCTCAGTTCATCCATGCTTACATTAGCTGAAACACAATCACTAGTGGTGAAATTACTAACCATGGTAGCAAACCACACTGCAGAGGATTTTGTAAAGCTCGCTGACTACACAGGGGAACTTAGCAGAGACATTGCACTCGCTATCCAATGCTCTCAGACGCAACAATGGGTGCAATCAGTAGCGGCAGGAATAATGAGAGAAGGAACGTCAGGTATATTACCTCAAGAAATAAGGGAAACAATATTAAAGGACAATCATACTACACAATTTGAGAGGGACCATCAGGCTTGGTGGCAATTAGTGAACTTCACTTATGAGCCTCAACAGGAACACATTGAAGCTTATGTCCTCACCATTAGTGCGGCAGAGGAAAGAGCTATCTTTCCCATCCTCACCCTAGGGACAATACACCAAGATGCCATTGTCAGGCCAATAGACCATAACGTCTGGGCCAAGACCATAACGTCTGGGCCAGTTATGATTACACCAAAAATAGGTGGCAATCGGTTAGCACAGAAGCATGTATCCCTAGAGGACAATTAGGCTATGTTTGCGAAAATGCTGTGGTAGAAGCCGAAGATTTATGTTTAGATGCTGAAAATAGTGTATGTACCTTAGAAATGCTTCCGCATGATAGAACACAATCACAAGTTTACTATATAGGAAATGGGTGTGCTTGCGTAAGGACGGCTTGTGACAACGTCACTATAGATAATTGCCAAGAAGAGACTAACAATACTAACTTTTGTGTATGCAACTTTGCCAAGATCGTAGGTTGTGATTTTCATTACACTGTCCCAATAACTACCCAACAGCTAATTAACGCAAATTTCAACCTATATCAAGAGATATCGAAATTACAAATAGGGATGGACGTCAAGATTCTTAAAGCAATGCTTGCACACCCTGAAGTAAAGAAATTGGTGCAAAAGGTGAATCAAACAACTAAACGAATGGTATGGCAGATCGAACACAATTCAGAGAGAATAAAAAATGTCCTGACCAAAGTAGAACAAGTAGGCCAGCATCACTGGTGGGACATCTTTACAGGATATTCCCCAACAGCTACACAGGTCTTCCATTACCTGGTGCACCCAATGCTAGTAGTAATTGGAGCTTTGCTATTACTAACTCTTATAAACATTTGTTTGTGGTGGAGACTCAGGAGCATAATGAAAAGGACCCAAATGATTTGGGCAATGGTACGAGCCTATCAACGTCCTGTGGGACCAGAACTTGACGAAAGAATTCGTAAGTTACAAGAAAAAGGGGGGAAATGAAGCCCTAAAGCAGATAGCCTTCTAGAAGTAATGGGTTAAAACATGGAATGTGAGGCCTGTAAAGCAGGGCCTAGCACTAGAACACACGGAGAAAGCACAGCACTAGGAAAACAGAGTAACAAATTAGATAAGGGGTAGAGCATCATGACAGGGGAAGAGATAGGTATAGGAGAAACTAATGGACTAAGCAGGTTTAGAGCCAGCAATGTCGAAACGATCCTAAGGGTTTTGCCAAACCACGGGATCTAAGCCAAACACACCGGGAATTGACCAAATTAGGAAATGAGTTCAAAAGTTTAAAGAGGAAGACTCATCGGAAAGACCCCGTCTATGATGAAGGCAACAGGAACGACCACCTGAAAATTCCCCAAAAGAGATGTCTCCACTTGCGCTCCGCCCATGCTCCGCCTACACCACGCCCCATATGAATATGCATGATTATGTACCTGATCTGATGTAATCCTATACCCAAAAATTGTATATAAGGCTTGCTTTTGCTATGTGAACTCAGAAATCCATTTTGTGATTTCTCCGACGCGTCGCTAATAAAAATACCTCCTGCTTAATTGACTTAAGTTGAGTCTGATTAGGCAGTCACTCTGCCTGTTTGGGGCAAAATTCGGCATCAGTGCCCTGGGATGTCACCATGGAATGGCTGTGACCTCCTCTGACCCCAGGGCTCTTTACCATCCCCAGAAACCCCTGCTAGGTCTCCATGGAGCCCCTGTGTCTGCCTGTGACATTCCAGCTCTGGATCAGCCTGGAGACTCTTGCAAAGTCCCCATGGAATCCCTCTGAGAGCCTGTGACAAATCTGATCCTTAGCAGACAACCATCGCAGGATCCTGTTGCTATGGTCAGTTTCCATGGCAACCATCCCCAGCCCCCTGTTTCTATGGTCAGTCCCTTGGCAGCTCCATGGAGACCCCATGCCAGGGGTGGTTGCCATGGACACAAGCTCAGGCCTGCAGCCACAGCCCGTTGCCATGGCAACCATTGGCAGCCCCATCCCCAGGCTCATGGGATCCCAGAACCACAGAATTGGCTGAGCTGGGAGGGACCCATCAGGATCCTCCAGTCCAACTGCTGGCCCTGCACCGGACACCCCAACAATGCCAGCCTGGGCCTGGCAGCGCTGCCCAAACGCTGCTGGAGCTCAGAGAGCCCTGGAGCTGGGACCCTTCCCTGGGGAGCCTGGGCAGGGCCCCAGCAGCCTCTGGGCAAAAACCTTTTCCTGACATCCAACCTGAGCCTGCCCCAACTCAGCTGCAGCCGTTCCCTCCACTCCTGTCCCTGGGCACCAGAGGGAAGAGGTTCCCACAGCCCCAGCCAGGGACCTGCTCCCAAAGCTTTTGCCATGGCCACCAGGGCTGGGACCAGCTGGGATGCTCGGTTTCCAGGGGCTGGGGTTCAGGGATGGGATTCCCCAATTTCCTGCCTCCGCTAAAACCGCACTGCCCTTGCTGCCCTCCCATCTCCCCTGGAAAGCACAAAAGGCAAAGATGCCAGCATGGGATAAGAACAATTTATTGGGAACAACAATGAGATAAGGAACGAATGGAACAGAAACCATATTGATAACAGAGTGTATAAATAAAACTGTTTACAGGGAAAACTACAACACAACTTACTGGGTCTGCCTGGCCGCGTATTTCCTCCTGCCTGGAAAGCACACCCTTCTTCTCAGGGAGAGAGAGAGAGAGAGAGAGAGAGAGAGTGAGTCCCTTTCCTGTCCCTGGCAATGACCTGAGGTGGGAGTGAATGTGATGACACAGTCATGGCAAGACCCTCATGTTCTTCCATCCCACATCATGTCAATGGCAGAGGCAGGAAAAGGGACAGGTGTCTTCCTAACATGGATCAGAAGGAAAAATGGATCACCAGGGCTCTTCCCAACATGGATCCTCCAACTATGGATGAAGTTGGGGCAGTGCACAAAAGTCCTCCTGCATTGGGGCATTGGCAGAGCTTCCCTTACAGGTGCCTCCATTGGTGTCTGGTTAAGACAGAGATCTGGGTGAAGCTTTTCCCACACTGGGGACACTCGTAGGGCCTCTCCCCAGTGGGGATGTGCCGGTGCCTGATGAGGTTGGAGTTGTGCTAGAAGCCCTTCCCACACTCAGGGCAGCACAAGGGCCTCTCATCCATGTGAATCCGCTTATGCCGGAGGAGACTGGAGCTGGTCTGAAACCTCTTCTGACACTGGGGACACTCGTAGGGCCTCTCCCCAGTGTAGATGCGTTGGTGTATGACAAAGGCAGAGCTGGAGCTGAAGCCCTTCACTCATTACCCACACTCATAGGGCCATTCCCCAGCGTGGATCCTCTGGTGGCTGATCAGGGTGCTGCTCTGCCTGAAGCTCTTCCCACACTCCAAGCACTTGTGGGGCTTCTGCCCATCATGAAGCTGCCCCTGGACTACCAGCTCTGAGTTCTGGCTGAAGCTCTGTCCACCTTCCTGGCTCAGGGTGGGTCTTTCCTCCTCAGAGAACCCTGGGTTGGGTTTGGAGCCCCTCCTCCTCATGGGGGATCTCCAGGGCTTTTCCTCCCCATTGGATTCTTTTCCCATGGAGCCACTCAAACCGGCCTCTTCCATGAGGTTGTGCTGTGGGGATTTGTCGTCCCTGATCTTGATCCTCAGCTCCTTCTCTGGTAGAGGAAGGACAAGCACAGGATGGGATTTCCCTCCGTGCAAGAGGGAAGGGGAAGGAGATCCCCCCAGTGCATCCCCAGCAGGATGGCATTGGCAGCAGGGATGTCCTGCAGCGAGGGGATTTTCTGGGCTGGGAGATGGAGCAGGAGAGAGGGGGAAAGGGGCACTGACTTCCTCCTCACCTGCCTGGGTGTCCTGGGGCATCTTCCTTTTCCTTGAGGTGTCTTCCACCATCTGGCCAAGTTTTAGGAATGGGATATTCCTAAAACAAGGGAGGAAAACAAGGGATGAGTACAATGAGCTTTGTATTGATTTAAAGGCAAACCTGAGGAAGAGTCTAAGCCAAAATTCCAATTCAGTAACAAAATAAGGATCAAGGCAATGATACAGAAACACTGCCTTAAACTGACACAGTCAGGATATAACCTGACACCCTGTTATTCAGGGTAGTGGCAGCAGTCCCAGTAAATGGTGGCTGCAGTCCTGTTGGAGAGATGAACACGATTCTGTCGAAGCAGTGATCCTGTAGAAGGGTCTGGTCTTCCTCTGGAGGTCCAGTGGTGGTTAGGGAGTTCTTGTCCTCTGGCAATCCAGTAGGCAAGCTGCTCCTGGTGTATCAAAGTGTCAGCTTATATCCAGGTAGGAATGCTTGGATCTTCCCCCTGGGTGGAGCATCCCACAATGGGAGGATGGAATTTTATCAGTCCTGCAGTGACACTCAATGGCCCATTCACAGGAGATATCTCCCCTGGAGGGCGTTATCAGGGCTGAGTCCTGGAAGAGATAAAGAACACTGCCCCACCTGTTTATAACAGTTGCTGAAGGTGGGGATTGAAAACATGCATTTGGTTACATCTTGCATGGCAACCTGAAGCAGTGGGGTAATCCCTGCTCAGGGGGTGAACACCACCCCCCTTACCCAAACTGGCTCAGCTGTAAAACCCCCACCCTGAAAAGGCCACACACACAGGGGACAATGTCACACTTACCCTGCTCCAGGGGAGGTCTGTTTCACAGGCTGGGGACTTTGCCAAATGTTAGAATAATTTTTCTCTTTGTCCCTGTCACCTTTGTGACAGGTACACATAGCTTCCCCTTCCTTTCCATAATCCGTATTGGGCCTATTTTCCACTTTTCTTTTTTTAGAATGTGCCAGCAGCTGAGCTGGAGCTGTGCAGGACCAAAGGAATTTGGATTTGCCACAAAATAGCTTCTATTGTAAGTTTATAAAATTTTGGGATTTATTTGCCTTTCCATCACAAGTGACTTGTGGGAAGAGTAAATTCAAGGCATTTTATCTACGGTCAATTTTGATTTCTGACAAAAAACAACATTAATTTGTCTGATGCCCAGGGGATGCTTGTGAAGCCTCTGTTCCTCTTGCCCTGGGAGATGCTTGGGGGGGTTTTTCCCTGTCCCTGTCACCCCAGGCCATTCCCCAGGGGGTCTCCATCATTCTCACCCCAGGGAATGCCTGGAGGGTCTCCCTCCCTCTCACCCCTGTGCCAGGGGGTACTCAGGGCAGTCTCTGTCCCTCTCAGCCCAGGGGATGCTCGGGGGTCTCTGTCCCCTCACCCTGGGGGATGCTCGGGGGTCTCCATCCCTCTGGCCTCAGGCAATGCCTGTGCAGGGCTGGGGACCAGGGGCTCTGTGTCCCTCTCACCGCTGAGGGTGCTCGGGCCTGGGGGGGCTCTCCGACCTTCTCACCCCTGGGGAGGCCGGGGGGGTCTCTGTCCCTCTCAGCCCTGCTGTGACTCCACCCAAACATCATCGGGCTCAGAGGGACAGAGACACCCCCAAACCCCCAGAAGGGCTGAACCTGGGATTTGGTTTGGGGCTGAGGATTTAGGAAGGGGCTGGAATTGGGGCTGGGATTGGAGTTGGGGCTGAGGTTTGGATTAGAGCTGGGATTGGGGTTAAGGCTGGACATGGGATTGGCTTTAGGGTTGGGGTTGGGATTGGGTCTGGGGCTAGACAAATCTGGCACTGGGATGAGATTAAATACAGAACTGTGAGTGTGTCTAAACATGAAGTGAGATTGAGACCAGGATCAGGGTAAGGTTTGGGATTGAGCTCACCCAGGGCAGGACAGGGGGGATGTCACTGCAGGATGTCCCTGGTGTTGTTCCAGCCCTCCTCAGGCACCTCCAAACATTGGGAGCAGCTGGGTGCCCCAAGATCCAGGTGCTCTGTCGTGGTTTGACCGGAAATGGGACATCTGGGATATGTTGTTTTTGCTGTGGTAACCAATGGGTGTTCGGATTTTTAGATGAGCACCTGGTTTGACCAGTGGGGCATTGGATCCGCCTCTTGAGACCACAAACCCAAGGAGTTAAAAGCAGGGCTCTTTTCCTTGAGAGCTCTCTTTGGATTTCTGGCGGGAAGGAGTTGGGTCTCTCCCCCGGCCCAGTTGCTGGCTGGGCTGGGGGAGGGGAAAGCCACGTGGCCCATCTACGGTAGGCCCGGATTCGGTGGAAGGGTGCAGGGGCACCGAGCGACCTGTTTACCCCCCCCCCCCCCCCCCCCTTTTGGAGACGGAGAGAGAATGCAGCCTGTGCTTGAACTGTTACCTTGAAACTTGATATCATGTGCTGGCAAGCACGGCTGGGAGGAGAAGGGGGGGGGCTGTGAGCAGCCCAGCGGCCTGGGAGAGCTTTTAACCCTTGTGGATAATGAAAACTTCACATAACATTACCTTTCCTAGGAAACGGATAAGAGTGGAGGATGAAGGAAGAAATAGGCCAGTAAGGAGGTCTGGCAAAGAGAAAGAGAGATGTTGAAGGAATGGAGGAAGATGGAGTGGCAATTTTGCTGGACTCTTTTGTTGTATTTCCATGGACTGTTTCCTGGTGATACAGAGGCTGCATTGCAGGGGGAAGCGGAGGCTCGGAGCCAGGAGAGTTTGGTGTTGAGACCCCTCGGCCCCAGGGGGTGTAGAAGAAATGGGGGGGACAAAGGTCCCAGAGATGAGAGTGTGCTCTGCTTGGAACAAGACGAGGCATCCTTAAAAGGCCCACCCTGAAAGCAGGCGTCTGCCCCATCCCATGCCTGGTGGTGAGAGCACCTTGGCATGGAAAGGAGATGTCACGAGATAGCAGGACTCTGGGCGGTGCTAATTGTGACAAGAAGTCCGTGGCACAAGGAAGGACTCTGTCTACTCTTCATGAGCTGAAGATTTGATTTTCTAAAGGGTGGTGCCAGACTGAGTGTGGATAATTTTGGGAAATGTAATTGTACTGGGGATCTGGAGGAGGAGGAGGGGGAAGTGTTTCTGTGTAGTTTTCATTTTCCTTGTGTTTTCTTTTTTTTTTTTTTTTTTTTTTTTTTTCCTTTGTGGTTTAGTTTTTTGTAGTTTAGTTAATAAAGTTTTTTCCCCTTTTTTCCCTAAGCAGGAGCCTGCTTTGCTTATTCCCGGGTACCACCTCACAGCAGAAGCCAGGGAGAGGGAATTTTCATGGAGGAACTGGCATTGTGCCAGTGTCAAACCATAACATGCTCCCACGCTGCCCCTCAATACCAGGCGAGCATTCCCTGAGGGCAGCCCTGACTGTGACCACTGGGGCTCTGGGATCAGCCCTCACATCCCTGTGGGAGCGGCAGCAGACAGGATGTGAGATTCCCCCGCCCCGTTTTTCCTATGGAAGGGTGAAGCCTAGCTGCCCTTTTCTTCTGGTGCCTCCTCCTCTCCTCAGCTGAGGATGTCAAACTCCCCAGGAGCAGGAAAATCCCCATTCCCTCTTTCCTTGTGGCTGCAGCCTGGAACATCCACCCAGAATGAGGGACTTTCTGACAGCCCTGCTGAATGACACTGGCAAGAGGTTTGTGAGAAGAGGAAGAAATTGTATTTCGATAGTAAATAAAAAGGTGCAAAATTATTCCTTTCTGTTATATTCCTTTTCAGTCAGTTCTGGTCTGTTTTCAGAGTGCCACCTTCTCAGCTGACTGCGTTTGTGCCCCCTTTCTCTCCTGCCTCTCTTTGCCTGCTCTGTTTCTCTCTCAGAGTCTCCCTTGACCCAGGGCAGCTCACACCAAAGACCGTGCCCGGATTTCATTCCCAATTCAGGAGCTACAACAACCATGGGGGAAGTTACGAAGGCTCGCAGTGAAATGCCACTGTAAGATCCTGCTCCACTTGGCTTTTGGCTCCTTCTTGAGTGCTTTGCCCTCAAGGGCAGGAACATCTTTTCATAGCTGGGAACTGGAATCCAGACCCTGGCAGTGTGTGCCGTGGATCCCAGAGGGGCATTCCCGAGGCTCCCAGGGTGCTGCTCCTGCCGTGCCTCCCAAGGAGCTTCTCTCCCAAGGGGAGTAGATCCAGCAGCTCTGTGGGCTCCCAGGGCACACAGCAAAGGTGGCTTTGATGGACATTTTCCAGCACCTTCCCCTCTGGAAGCAGAGGGAGGGAGGAAATAGAAGCGAGTCCTGGAAGGACCGGGGTGGGAAGGGACCCTGTCCATGGATTACGACCCCGCGAGGGAGAGACGCCTCTGCCCCAGTGAAGGAGCGAATGAGAGCGTGGGAAAGCAACCGATGATTATTGAGCGTGGACTGAACGGAACAAGAAATGGGGAGGAGGAAGGGAGAGAAAGAAATCGGGAAGAGGTCTCAAAGAGAGAAAGAAATAGGAAAGAGGTCTCAGAGAACAGAAAGAAACAGGAAAAGGCTCCCGCCCGGCCTCCGCAGCTCCCAGTACCACCCGCAGGACGTAGCGCCTTTTACATATCCAGCCAATCAGAGGACGCGGTAAACAATTTCCAGCCAACCAGAGCATTTCTCTCCGATGACTCACCGGTTGCCAGGCGGGCCCGCAGAGCCCGGCGGCCCCGGAGCGGAATTTGGGGCTCGGGCCGGGGGGACGGATCCGCCCGGGGGGGTCCCCGAGCCCCTGCCCAGCCCTGGGGCCGATCGGGGGCTCCCCCAGCCAGCAGCCGGTGCTGCGGGGCCGCGGGGCAGAGCGGTGGGAAAGGGGGCTCCGGGCTGGCAGCGGAGGAAATGCGGGAGGAAGAGGAGGGAGAGGAGGAGCAGGAGCAGGAGGGGGAGAATCGCGGCGCTCGCAGAGCCCGCACGCCGAGCCTGCAGCGCCCCCTGCCCCGGGAGCAGCGCCCCCAGCCCCTAGCCGCAGGTGAGGGCGGAGGCCGAGCTCGCCCCGGCTCCAGCCAGGGGTCTCCGGGAGGATTTTTAGAGAGTGTTCGGAGCCGGCAGATCCCGGACTCGAGCCCCGGGTATCCCCGGGCTCCCCAAGAGGAGCTTTTTCGGGGGGAGAGGAGCCGCGATCGCCCCTCGGAGGGTCCCGGGGGTCCACGTGGGGATGGCCCGGTACCGACGGGGCGGGACATTGGTTTTGGGGTTCCCCGTGAGAGCCGGGGCTGTGGAACGGGGGACCCCCGGGGCGGGGAGAGGGGAAGGGGCGATACCGGAGCTGGGGAACCCCCGGCAGCCCGGAGATGAGGCGGGGACGGGACCCCCTGACCCTGACAGGGGTGTCCTGGGGTGACTTCATGATGCTCGTACCCCATCGGTCTGTTTAGCCCAGAAATGAGTTCTGCACCTTTAAGGCTGGTTCTGAGAGCAAAGGGGAGGAGGAAGAAGCTGCAGTTTGTTCTCATACACTGCACTCACTCCTCTACATTCCAGCTGCTGGATGGACAGACAGCAGGACAGAGCTGTCCTTTGCTTTTAGTTAGTTTTTAGCTCGCTGAGGCAGTTCCCTGGACTGTGGTTTTTCTTTTTCTTTGGAGCTGTTTAAATCTGCTCTGCACTGAACAGCCAGAACACCACCGGCAGCTTGCACCTGTGGCCCACCTGGCTGAGCCTGGGCCGAGGCAGTTCCAGTGCTGGAAGGACTGATAAGAGACTGATAAGACACTGATAAGAGACTGAGTGTGCGGAGCTACAACCCAAGGAGGAACTTTCAGAGTTTGTCATATATTTTGGAGCGGCAAGAGGTTTTTTTGCTTAATATTGTTCAATTTTTGTGCTGGTAAATGCTTTGCCTGTAAAGTAACTTTTTTTTCCCACTTTCCTCTAAGGAAATATTTTCCCAAACTGGCTGAGGGTGGGGCTGCTGAATCAGCATTCTAGAGGAAACTCCTTTTGGAGGGTTTCAACCAAATTTGCCCTAATCCAGGACAAGGTGGTAGAAAGAAGGGGGAACCCCAAGTGGCTGGACTGGGGTGAGGCTGGAGAGGGGGACCTTGGGACCCCAGAACCTCCCAGAATCCAAAAGCAGGACCCTGGAGAGGGGGGATCCCCAGGACCCATGGGATCCCCACAAGCCCTGAGATGGGGGACCAACCATAACCCAAGAGGGATGAGACTGGAAATGGGAAACTCCTGGTGGCTTTTTTTTATTTACTCTTTATTTTGGGACATCAGGTGACTTATAGAAATGGACGTGGGTGGGAGGAATCCCCAACCAAAGGCATTCACACCTTATCTTTCCCCAAACCAGGATTTTCCCCAAACCTTCCCACCATAACATCCCCTCTGTCCCACTCTGGGTGAGCTCAAACCCAAACCTGATCCTGGTCTCAATCTCACTCCATGTTTAGACACACTCACAGTTCTCTATTTATTCTCATCCCAGTGCCAGACTTGTCTAGCCTCAGACCCAATCCCAACCCCAGCCCTAAAGCCAATCCCATGTCCAGCTTTAACCCCAATCCCAGCTCTAATCCAAATCTCAGCCCCAACTCCAATCCCAGCCCCAATTCCAGCCCCTTCCTAAATCCTCAGCCCCAAACCAAATCCCAGGTTCAGCCCTTCTGGGGGTTTGGGGGTGTCTCTGTCCCTCTGAGCCCGATGATGTTTGGGTGGGGTCACAGCAGAGCTGAGAGGGACAGAGACCCCCCCGGCCTCCCCAGGTGTGAGAAGGTCGGAGAGCCCCCCCAGCCCCGAGCACCCTCAGCGGTGAGAGGGACACAGAGCCCCTGGTCCCCAGCCCTGCACAGGCATTGCCTGAGGCCAGAGGGATGGAGACCCCCCGAGCATCCCCCAGGGTGAGGGGACAGAGACCCCCGAGCATCCCCTGGGCTGAGAGGGACAGAGACTCCCCTGAGTACCCCCAGGCACAGGGTATGAGAGGGAGGGAGAAGCCCTCCAGCATTCTCTGGGGTGAGAATGATGGAGACCCCCTGGGGAATGGCCTGGGGTGACAGGGACAGGGAAAACCCCCCCCAAGCATCTCCCAGGGCGAGAGGAACTGAGGCTTCACAAGCATCCCCTGGGCACCAGACAAATTAATGTTGTTTTTTGTCAGAAATCAAAATTGACCGTAGATAAAATGCCTTGAATTTACTCTTCCCACAAGTCACTTGTGATGGAAAGGCAAATAAATCCCAAAATTTTATAAACTTACAATAGAAGCTATTTTGTGGCAAATCCAAATTCCTTTGGTCCTGCACAGCTCCAGCTCAGCTGCTGGCACATTCTAAAAAAAGAAAAGTGGAAAATAGGCCCAATATGGATTATGAAAAGGAAGGGGAAGCTATGTGTAGCTGTCACAAAGGTGACAGGGACAAAGAGAAAAAATTATTCTAACATTTGGAAAAGTCCCCCAGCCTGTGAAACAGACCTCCCCTGGAGCAGGGTAAGTGTGACATTGTCCCCTGTATGCGTGGCATTCCCAGGGTGGGGATTTTACAGCTGAGCCAGTTTGGGTAAGGGGGGTGGTGTTCACCCCCTGAGCAGGGATTACCCCACTGCTTCAGGTTGCCATGCAAGATGTAACCAAATGCATGTTTTCAATCCCCACCTTCAGCAACTGCTATAAACAGGTGGGGCAGTGTTCTTTATCTCTTCCATGACTCAGCCCTGATAACGCCCTCCAGGGGAGATATCTTCTGTCAATGGGCCATTGAGTGTCACTGCAGGACTGATAAAATTCCATCCTCCCATTGTGGGATGCTCCGCCCAGGGGGAGGATCCAAGCATTCCTACCTGGATATAAGCTGACGCTTTGCTACACCAGGAGCAGCTTGCCTACTGAATTCCCAGAGGACAAGAGATCCCTAACCACCACTGGACATCCAGAGGAAGACCAGACCCTTCTACAGGATCACTGCTTTGACAGAATTGTGTTCATCTCTCCACCAGGACTGCACCACCATCTACTGGGACTGCAGCCATCACCCTGAACAACAGGGTGTCAGGTTATATCCTGACTCTGTCAGTTTAAGGCAGTGTTTCTGTGTCATTGCCTGGATCCTTATTTTGTTACTGAATTGGAATTCTGGCTTAGACTCTTCCTCAGGTTTGCCTTTAAATCAGTACAAAACTCATTGTACTCATCCCTTGTTTTCCTCCCTTGTTTTAGGAATATCCCGTTCCTAAAACTTGGCCAGATGGCGGAAGACACCTCAAGGCAGATGAGGATGCCCCAGGACACCCAGGCAGGTGAGGAGGAAGTCAGTGCCCCTTTCCCCCTCTCTCCTGCTCCATCTCCCAGCCCAGAAAATCCCCTCGCTGCAGGACATCCCTGCTGCCAATGCCATCCTGCTGGGGATGCACTGGGGGGATCTCCTTCCCCTTCCCTCTGGCACGGAGGGAAATCCCATCCTGTCCTTGTCCTTCCTCCCCCAGGGAAGGAGCTGAGGATCAAGATCAGGGACGACAAATCCCCACAGCACAACCTCATGGAAGAGGCCGGTTTGAGTGGCTCCATGGGAAAAGAATCCAATGGGGAGGAAAAGCCCTGGAGATCCCCCATGAGGAGGAGGGGCTCCAAACCCAGCCCAGGGTGCTCTGAGGAGGAAAGACCCACCCTGAGCCAGGAAGGTGGACAGAGCTTCAGCCAGAACGCGGAGCTGGTAGTCCATGGGCAGCTTCATGATGGGGAGAAGCCCCACAAGTGCTTGGAGTGTGGGAACAGCTTCAGGCAGAGCAGCACCCTGATCAGCCACCAGAGGATCTACGCTGGGGAATGGCCCTAAGAGTGTGGGGAATGAGTGAAGGGCTTCAGCTCCAGCTCTGCCCTTGTCATACACCAACGCATCCACACTGGGGAGAGGCCCTACGAGTGTCCCCAGTGTGGGAAAAGCTTCACCCAGATCTCTGTCTTAACCAGACACCAACGGAGGCACCTGTAAGGGTAGCTCTGCCAATGCCCCAATGGAGGAGGACTTTTGTGCACTGCCCCAACTTCATCCATAGTTGGAGGATCCATGTTGAGAAGAGCCCTGGTGATCCATTTTTCTTTCTGATCCATGCTAGGAAGACACCTGTCCCTTTTCCTGCCTCTGCCTATGACATGATGTGGGATGGAAGAACATGAGGGTCTGGCAATGACAGTGTCATTACATTCACTCCCACCTCAGGTCATTGCCAGGGACAGGAAAGGGACTTACTCTCTCTCTCTCTCTCTCTCTCTCTCTCTCTCCCTGAGAAGAAGGGTGTCCTTTCCAGGCAGGAGGAAATATGTGGCCAGGCAGACCCAGTAAGTTGTGTTTTAGTTTTCCCTGTAAACAGTTTTATTTATACACTCTGTTATCAAAATTGTTTCTGTTCCATTTGTTCCTTATCTCATTGTTGTTCCCAATAAATTGTTCTTATCCCAGCCCAGGATCTTTGCCTTTTGTGCTTTCCATGGGAGGTGGGAGGGCAGTGAGGACAGCGCGGTTTTAGTGGAGCAGGAAATTGCGGAATCACATTCCTGAACCACAGCACGTGGAAACCGAGCATCCCAGCTGGTCCCAGCCCTGGTGGCCATGGCAACAGCCTTGGGAGCGGGTCCCTGGTTTGGGCTGTGGGAACCTCTTCCCTCTGGTGCCCAGGGACAGGAGTGGAGGGAACGGCTGCAGCTGAATCAGGGCAGGCTCCGGTTGGATGTCGGGAAAAGGTTTTTGCCCAGAGGCTGTTGGGGCCCTGCCCAGGCTCCCCAGGGAAGGGTCCCAGCTCCAAGGCTCTCTGAGCTGCAGCAGCATTTGGACAGCGCTGCCAGGCCCAGGCTGGCATTGTTGGGGTGTCCTGTGCAGGGCCAGCAGCTGGACTGGAGGATCCTCATGGGTCCCTCCCAGCTCAGCCAATTCCGTGGTTCTGGGATCCCATGAGCCTGGGGATGGGACTGCCAATGGTTGCCATGGAAACGGGCTGTGGCTGCAGGCCTGAGCTGGTGTCCATGGCAACCACCCCTGGCATGGGGTCTCCATGGAGCTGCCGAGGGACTGAGCATAGCAACAGGGGGCTGGAGATGGTTGCCATGGAAACTGACCATAGCAACAGGGAGCTGGTGATGGTTGCCTGCTTAGGATCAGATTTGTCACAGGCCCTCGGAGGGGTTCCATGGGGACTTTCCAGGAATCTCCAGGCTGTTCCAGAGCTGGAATGTCACAGGCCGAGAGAGGGGCTCCATGGAGACCTCCCTGGGCTTTCTGGGGATGGTAAAGAGCCCTGTGGTCAGAGGCAGTCTCAGCCATTCCATGGTGACATCCCAGGGGACCTTGTGCTGCAAAGGCACCAATCTGCCACAGACACTCACGGGGGCTCCACGGTGACATCCCAGGGGTCCCCAGGCTGCCAAAGGGCCAGGATGTCCCAGACACTCACAGGGTTCCTGTCATGGGCACAGTGGGAGCTTCAGGCAAAAGCTTTATTTCTTTATTGGAGAAACTCCTGCCGAGACGTGAGGTGGAAAAATGACACTCGACAGCCACCATGATTCCTCAAACTTGTGCAGGGCCCCAAGAATTCTAAAATTCCTTCTAAGAGAGGAGTCTGGGAGTGGCTGGATCCAAGCCCACCCCCAGTCTTTCTCAAAGTTGTAAAAGATTGGACATTGGAATTGGACTTTAATGCTATTTGTCCCACAGGATAAATCATAGAATACCAGATAAATTTACATAAATACTGCTCTGATTTTTTCTGATCATGATTAGACAGAATGGTTTATTTACACCACAGAGTAAATGAAAAAAAAATGAGTTATTGCTGTAGTCTTAGGTGGTCTGGACAATACCTTCCCCGAGAGTGTCTTGTGCCAATGGGTAGGAACCACGAGAGCACCAGCACACAGACACACTGTAGAAGTCCATCCGAAAATCCTTCATTTTTTGCCTCACAATCATCATGAGAAAAGACTACCAAAGGGTTAAAACTGCTGAGCCAGTTGGGAAAGAAAGTCTCCTGCTTATCTAGTGTGTTCACAAGTGATGTTTGCAGAACACGCCATGCTGTACTCGAAGGGGGCATGCTGCCCTTTTCTGGAAAATTGAACTGGACTTTCTTCCAAACTCCTGACCTGGCTGGACTGAGCTCTGGGGTGGCTCCCCCCCGCTCCATGAGAAGACCCCTCTTGCCTGTCTTCAACCACCGTGATGGACCAACCGAGATGCGAATCCCCTCATCAAGGAACCAAGAACCCCTCTGGCACCCTATTGACACCCCCATGGCACCCCCATGGCACCCCCATGGCAACCTCCTTCCAGAGACTGGGACTGTACTCCCTCCCAACTCAGGGAGGGGGAAAACTTAACGTACCTGTGAGCATTCGGCCATGAAAACAATGGAACTGTCTCACCCCCTCCTCCTGTTCCTATTCTTCTCCCCTCCATGGAAACCTAATTTCAGCCACCTTCCCCCAACCAAGAACAGTATATATATTGGGGTTCGGTTTCGACTGTCCTCTGAGATCTCCCCAAGACGTGTACCAGCGAGTTTCGGCGGCGGGACCCCGAAGACATCACGTCTTGGTAGCTATACCCCATTCCCTGATCTTCTTTCCTCCCTTTTTCCCTTGTCCTACCCTTCTCTTCCCCAGATTCCCTAACCAAACGCATATTTAGCTGTGGTTATAATCAATAAAATTGCACCTTGTTGATTTGTTACTGCAAAACCCCTGTGCCTTTTGTTGGTTATTTTTGCACCCAAAAATCATTCATCACCCGTTCATTTCGGTGGACCTTCACATAATTGGCATCACAGACAGGATTTCCAGTAGCCAGTGAGATTTTGCAGGTAATGTATAGTCTGTAACCTCTCGCAGACTGCAGACACCAAAGCCAAATCTCACACTCGATTGAGCGCTCAGGCTCCGGAATTGACACAAAAGATTTTTTGGTGCAAAAGCAGGGGAAATTGTTACTGTCACTTCTGTTACTTATCTTACCGGCACTGACACTGACACTGATACTTCTCCCGATCCTGATATTGATGCTGCTACTGATATTGATATTGATATTGATACTGTTGTTGTTGTTGTATTTGAGCTGAATGTGAACCTGTTACTGTTGTTACTGCTGTATTTGTGTACCTGGACTGTCTAAAAGGGAAGGGACAGACCTGAGAAATTAGACAGATATTGTCCCTTCACCTACACAGGGGAGTGAGGGGCAGCCCAACGAGGCTGAGTGGCTTTCCCCCTGTTCTAGGTTCTGGTCCCCTCACAAAGAAAACATTTGTGTGTGTGTGTTCATGTGAGTGTGTATCTGTACTGTCTGGGAAGGAAGAGACAAATTTGAAGCAACCTCACAGAGCCTCCCAGACTGATTCTGTCTCTTCAACTACCCAGGGAAGCAAGGGGACAGTGGAAAGGCTGTGTGATTTGTGTAACTTAAGTTAACTCCCTGGTGTAGCTTTGGTCCCCTCACAAAATGACTAAGAACTTCAGAGCAAAAGGTAAAGCTGAATTTTATGCTCTGCTTGCTAAATACAATGCCACACCTTCTCCAGGGGGAGAAGAATGGGCAAACTGCAATTGGGTTTAACTTAGAAAATGTTATTGATAGAATATTTTCTTTGCAACATGAATCAAAATTTAAACTGGGCACAAATAAAACCATCCTCTGCTCACTCTTGGGTGCCTGCCTCACAGCAGCCATAGAAACTCGCTTTAAGCGAAAAAGTGAGGAAAATGCTATCATAGACTCCCTCCAAAACCTAGTTGAAGTTTTGCAAAAACAATTGGATGAAGAAAGAAATGTAAATATCTTGTTACGGACTGCCCTGAGAGAGGAACATGTTAAAAATTCACAGAACTCTGATTCCTCAAAAGAAACAGAGGAGAAAGAAACTCCTCACACTAGTCAAAATTGTTCTCAAACAGAATTAACCCTGATGAAAAATTGCGGGAAACACTGCTGTAACAACATAAAACCTCTAATTAAAACAGAATGCAATTATATCAATAATGAAGATCTTAACCCACACAAAACCACTAAAGAAATCCCGTACACTGCTACTGAATTAACAAAACTTGCAAAGCAGTACGGGCTTCTCCCTCAAAAATCTGAAACAGAACACATTTGTCAAGTGTCTCTCACCGGGGGAGATCAAATTCTCTTGTCAGAACAAGGAGCCGGTGGGTGCTGGGGACATGGGGTGCTTCTAGCCACAGCAGACAGACGCATCCCATGGTCCCTAACTCAGCACACAGCTCTTTGGGCAGGGGGTTCAACCCCTTGGGAAAAAGAGACCCTTTGGTCGGTACCCCCGACTAACTCTGGGAAAACATTCACAAATCCGGCTGCCTGCAATTGATTAATGAAAAGAAATTAATTCCCGGTTTTGAATCTCCAATCCTATCACCTGTAAAGCCTGAAATTATGACCTCTTTAACTCAAAGGCTTCCGGGAAAAATTAAACCTACAGCAATTCTCCTTCAGAAAACCATAGTAGCTCTGTCTCCTATAGAAAGACTAGATAAATTTCTTAGTAACCAGAATGACCCTTTTGTTCTCCTTTATGACTTGCTGAGAAAAAGAATCAAATGGGATTGGACTTCTTCTCAAAAGGAAACATTGCAATTGCTGATTCTTGAAGTGACAGCTCATCAAGCACTGGACCCTATCCATCCTACAGACCCCTTTCAGGTGGAGTGGGGATTTGCCTCCTCACAGCTTTCAGTACACATTTGGCAGCAGGGTCCTGAGGGTCTGAAAAAGCCTGTTGGTTTTTATTCCTGTGGTTTCAAAGATGCTGAGAAAAGGTACACTACCTGGGAAGGGGGAGTGTTTGTGGTTGGCTTGGCTCCCAGGGAGGTGGAGGAGAACTGGGCAATCCAAGAAACTGGGAGCTTGGGTAGCAGCCAAAATAAACCTGCCTCTGTGACTAAAGCAACCCCTCCTCTCTCCCCCGCTTCTGCTAACAGAAAGGAACAAGACAATGTCCAGGTTGGGGAACTGTTAACTGTTTGGAGCATTTTCCAAAGTGAGGGACAGAATTGCTTTCTTGTCTGTATTAACACCAAGTCCTATGCTATGTTTATATTTGGGTTGCTCCACGCTGATGCTTTTAAAAGAGATACAGGAGATAATACTGTTAAAGCAATGCAGGGATGGTTTGGAATTTTCCTAAAGCCACAGGAAATTCAATCTGATAATATTTCTCACTCTACTGTCAAAGGTGTGCAGGATTGGGCAGAAGGTGAAAAGATTAAATGGATTTCTCACGACTCTCACTATGGATGGGGGGCAAATGAGTGTTCCAAAATCACTGCTTTTTGCCCAACAGCTCCAAGCACAATTCCTTCACTACAGAGACCAGATGATGATTTCAAGAACCCAGCACATTACCCTGGACAGCCTGTTTTTGGTGGACCCCCCGCTGCTGTAGGGGAAGTACCACTGCTGTTCAAAACCTCTCTGACAATTCCATTGTTCTAACTTTTTCTGCCTCTTCGTGGCAGAGTCTGTTGTGTTTACTTTTTCAGAAGAACTCCAAGGGACATGAAGACCTGATAAACCATGATAACACTAGTGATGGACAACAGAAATAATGCTTTCCCCTCCTTTATGTTAACACCAGGTGATGATAGTATACATGACATGTAAATTAACTGAACTTGAATAAATTGGCTGTCACAATTAAAGATTTGATCAAATTACAGCAACTACTGCAGTCATTCTTATTGGCTTTGTGAACACACCAGTGGCTGCTATCAAGCATATTGCCAAATTGGGAGAAAGTAAATGTAAATGATCACAAATTGGTAATTGATGCACTTGGTGCTACACAAAACAATGTTTATTTGGCTCTCAGCTGTATCCAGGCACAATTGTGGGTGCAGTCAATTTTTGCTTCAATTATAAGAGAAGGTGAAGAAGGCACTTTTCTCACTGAAATTCGGAAAATAATTTGGGACAGTGCCACTGACTTTGAAATAGAATTCCAATCCTGGTGGAACCTAGTGAATTTTGACCTGTGACGTAATTTTAAATACAACGACAGTTTTTTTTTTAACTATACAAAATGCCTCAGAGTATTTGATTTTCCCTGTTCTAGCATTAGAACTGAATTATGACGGTGCTATTCTCTATCTTTCTGAACATAGAGAATGGGCCTGTCAAATTGGTAAGAAATGGCAAACTGTTGATTTGGAATCTTGTATTGCCCGAGAACAACAATGGTTCATCTGTGAAAGCAATGAAATCATAGTTCAAGACATTTGTTTAGACATAGAGCAAAATATCTGTCATTTTGAGATTTGTCCTAATGAGGCTTTTGAAACAATTCATAGGCAATACATGTGCATGTTTTAGAACTATTTGTGATTTTTTGCTCATATAAAATGTTATAGTAGATACAAAAAATCATTCAAATTTCTATGCTTGTAACTTTACTAAGATTTCAGGATGTGATTTTTCTTTTGAAGCTCCAGTCAATTCTCACTACCTGTGGCAATCTAACTACACACTGATTCACAAACTGATGTCTACTCCTATTGAGATGAATCTCACTCTGGTAAAACAACTGCTGCTCCATCAGAACTTGGTTGAAATCCTGGAGAAGTTCAAGGAAAGCGGACAAGAGACCCGGGTGACTGTTCATCACAATGTAAGACAGATACACCGTGTCATGGAAAGGGTGGAGAAAGATGCCGAGCACAGGTGGTGGGATACTCTTTTGGGTGGTCTCCTACTGCTACGAGTGTCTTGAACAGTGTGTGTCATCCCATTGTTATCCTTTTGATTTTAATTCTGTTTGGTTTCATTTTATCAGCAATCCTAGTCGTTATGAATTGGAAGATGGTGAAACAGCTGACAAGATTGATGTCTATAGT
This sequence comes from Melospiza melodia melodia, assembly GCF_035770615.1. Lineage (NCBI taxonomy): Eukaryota > Metazoa > Chordata > Aves > Passeriformes > Passerellidae > Melospiza > Melospiza melodia. The sequence goes on along the minus strand of NW_026948802.1, from coordinate 2,002,809 downwards.
TAAGGCACACAATTTGGCTGATGTCCCCTGCACTGTGGAAATCCCCGAGACATTTGACACAAAGCAATTATGAATTAAGCATATGTGTTTTAGAGTAATCCTGATTTTCTTTTATGATTTTGTGAAAATTACTTTTGATTTTTAGTGAATTGTTTTAGAAAATTATTTTAAAGTTAATGCTTGTATTATGATTTATTACTTTTGCTGTTGATTATTTGTGATTTGTTTTAACCATCTCTTGAAATTGTTATAAAAATAATATTGTTAATTAATTAATTATTTTTTGAAATTGTTATAACAAGAATATTAATTAATTAGTTGTAATTAATCAAACACTTCTGAAAAATGTTATGATAATCAATATTAATTATGTTTGTTTATTGTCTCCCTTTTTTCCCCTTCTTTTTCCTATCCTTTCTCTTCCTCCTTTTCTCTTTTCTGTCTCTCTGACATACTGTCTCTGCTTTTCCGGGTATGCTACCAACGTACGGCAAGACTGATCAGCAACACTCCAGAGCCCTGCTGACGAAGATCCCTTCAAGACAATTGTGAGTCACGGGGTCGTGTGAGAGTCTGTCCAAATTTTCCCTCATCTGCCTCACGATCGTCCTTGGGAGACCACTGAAGAGAAGACCCCCCTATTTAGAATCTGGCTCTAAAGGAGAAAAGTCACACGCCATAGGCCCTGAGACCTGAAAGCTCAGTGTTGAGCTATTGTTTTCACAAGTGTGTTTGCTTTATGCTAAGAAGAGGGCACCGTGCCCCGTTAGCAACAATAGCAGCTCTGGAAGCTGTCCCACCTCTCGGCCTGGCTGGACTTCTCCTGAGTTTCAGGTGGTCTCCCACAGAAGACCCTCACCTGTTTTACAACCACCGTGACAGACAGACAGAGATGTGAGACGCTTTTCAATCAAGGACTGAGACATGAAACTCCTAAAAGGCCCCTCTGCTCCTTCCAAGGACTGGGACTGAAACCCCCAGCCCGGGGGAGGTGTGTGGGGGAGGCAAGCTGACCAAAGCGAGATGTTTGCCTGCAGATTGTGACCACTGGAGAAAGAAAACAATGGCTCTCATTTACTGCTGAGAACATGGACTACCTGTTACATCTGTTCCCTATTGTATCTTTTCTCCCCCCCCCCTCACAATTTTCAGTAATAAAATCCTCTGAGTTAGCTACAGCCTTTGAGATCTCCCCAGCGTAGCAGGCGGATCCTCGGCTGGACTGCACCAAAGGACTTCGTCTCTGCGTTGGTAGCTATATCCCCTCTCTCTCTCTCTCTCTCACCACTCTTTCTCTCTTTCTCTATCTTTTTTTCTCCCTTAATCCCTCTATCACATTTTTGCTGTGGTTATTTCAATAAAACTGCATTTGATTTGATTATCACTGCAAACCCTCTTGTACCGTGTTGGTTTTTGCACTCTGAGATCATTCCTACGAACCATCAGGTCATCTGTCTACTAGGACAGACCCTGACATTGGAGAGACATTTCTATGAGCTTTTTCGATGGGCAAAGTTCTTTGGGTTTTTCACGAATGTGCTCTTTGCCCTTGATACGTTCGTATGGGAAAGCATGGAACCCATTTTCCAAGCCATTTTGAACCTTGGATTCGGGTTCCCCCGCATGGATCCAATGTTCAGGGCACTCTTTCCGGTTTTGAAAGAGAGAGCGGCTGCCTTTCCCTGGATTGCTGACTGCAGGAGGCAAGCCCTATTCCCCCGAATTCTCATGGGAGAAGTTCCTTTTGGGGGAGATGATCTGCTGCTTCCCAGCCTCCCTGGCTCGCAGCAGAGGGGTGAAGTCTTGCCCGCAGCCAAAGAAGTTTTTCGCCTGCATTTTCGGAGCATGCTCAGATGGAGCCACTTTTTCCCTCCTCCCTTGCTCTCAGAGGGGGTTTGAGTGGGCTGAGCCGCCCCTGGAAGCTCGGCAGGCATCGCCCCGTCCGGCCTCTTGGACCCCGCATCGCTCAGACCTGGGGGTGGCATCGGTGCCTGAGGTTCCGCCTCCCGAGTTTGTGGGGCTTCCCCAACCCTCCCCACGGGTGCGGGCCTTCCCCACGTGGCCTCTCCCGCGGCCGTCCCTCCTGCAGAGCCTGTGGGTGCAGCGGCCCCGCCTGGGCTTGCGAGCTCAGAAACACCGCTTCCCGCAGCTGCACTGGTGTTGCAAGGCAACAGCGATCAGACACCGCTTCCGCCGCTTCCCGCAGCTGCGCCGGTGTTGCCAGGCGATGCACTCAGTGACAATGGCAGTCGCCGCCAGCGTGTGTCCGAGGCTGCGCCGCCTGTGGATGCACCAAGAGCCGGCCCCATGTGGGTCCCTGTAGCTCCGCTCGCGGTGGCCCTGCTTTCACCCTCAGCGCCGATGCCGGAGGTGTCAGTTGAGACCAGCGACCCAGTGCTGCCGCCGTCACCCCCCCTGCAGCCTGCTGCAACTGCACTCTCTCTGGCCTCGCCCCCCCCACCAGCCACCCCAGCAGTTCTGCCGCCTTCGGGGACTCCGTCCTCCATGTCTGCGTCAGAGGCTGCCCTGGAACCGGAGGCATATCTGAGCTCAGACCGTCCCATGCCGTTTGCCCTTGCAACAGCGGTTTCAGCAGCTGGCCTCTCCTTCCGTGGAGGAGGCATGGCTCAACAGCTGAGTGCGGGTGCAGCCCGGCCGCCATCTTTCAAGCTCAGTGTTCTTGGCGGGTTGGGGGTGTTTGGTCGGTTGTTTCCCCTTGGGGGGTGCGAATCTCCCTGCCGTCCCTCATGCGCCCCAGCCGCAAGGGGGAGGTGGGTCCTGAAAGTTCTGCCTTTGGTCCCCAGCCCAGAGGGGGTGGGAGGGGTACTGGGAGGCAGATGGGGGGAACACCTTTTGCATTTGCATTGCAGAGGCAGAGGGAATGGCGGAAAGCCATCATCGCTTGTTTTCTGTGGGGAACAAACATTCCCCGTCCCGAGATGGAGATTCTCAGGACAGCTTCTGTCCCCTCACTGCCATCATGCATCAGTGATTTTGGGGGGAAGGATGCGTTTGGTCACTTGTTCTGCCATTGCACTGGCAGTGTGGTGCTGGGCTGTGACAACACAGAGCCCGCCTCGCAGACCGGGCCTGGGCTGTTTGGCTCGGTTCCCTGGGCCAGGGCCACCGCCCGGCCGGCTGCTGGGTTTGGGGGCTTTGCTTCCCCCGTCAGGACCTGGACCACTGTTCTGTGGGACAGGTCTGGGGTTCCTGATCCTTCCACGTGGGCCAGGGCCCACTCAGGGCCTCTCAGGCTCCTCTCTGCTGCTGCTGCTCTTTCCAGAAAAAAAAAAAAAAAAAAAAAAAAAGTTGAAAGAGCTAGTAGCACCTCAAAAGCATTGAAGAGCCAAAAATTACAAGTAGTTCAATAAAGGAGTGTGGCCAAGGCATTAAAAATTTTTTCTCAAAATTGTTTGGTAACTGTCAATGGATTTTTGATAATTATTGATGATTTTTCTTCAGCAATTTGTTGTTTCAGGATTCTGCAAGCCTGTTTCAGGACCAAAAGGGACTTTCAGAAACGTCAAAGAGGAACATCTTCATTCGATGGACTTTCTCCTGTAACTCAGCTGTTTGGAGTTGAAGCAATGAATTTCTTTGCATTGTTTAAGCATTTTCTTATGTTGTAAGATTGTTTTAGTGATATGATAGAATTTTATGTTCTACAAGTGAAGAATTTCCCTGATCATTCCACATCAGCACTTGATTGAGGTTTTTCATTGGCAACAGATAACCCGTCAAGTGTTTGTTCTTTCTTCTGCATGGGTACAGCAGACAAAATGACAAACACTTTTCTTTTTAATTTAACTAAAATAAAAAGGGTGATATGTCACAGACATCTTTTATGAAAAATCCTTTCCTTAGGATTTTTCCTCCTGAGAAGCTGAGAGGCCTCAGGAACAAAATGTAAACAATGGTTATCTGCTGCTGTGGAATGCAACAGGTGGATCTTTGATTGGCCCATGTTGGTTGTTTCTAATTAATGGCCAATCACAGCGAGCTGGCTTGGACAGAGAGTTTGAGCCACAAGCCTTGGTTATCATTCTTTGCTATTCTATTCTTAGCTAACCTTCTGATGAAATCCTTTCTTTTATTCTTTCAGTATAGTTTTAATATAATAAATATAAATAAATAATAAATCAAGCCTTCTGAAACATGGAGTCAGATCCTCGTCCATTCCCTCATGCTAAGACCCCTGTGAACACGGCCACGGTGACAGGCTGCCAGGGAGACAGCGTGACCGGAGCTCCACCACCCCCACATCCCGGGCACAGGCGAATCGGGGGCATTTCCATGGCACCCCTGCCACACTTCCCCTCCCCCCTGCCAACCCCCCCTTTGTCACTCCCTCAGCGTGGGGGACTTGGTGGCACTGCAGGACCCCTCTCTGTGCCATCCCTGAGGTGGCACCTGTGCTTTTTGTCACCACCACCCACCAATTTGTCACCAGTGCCCCAAAACAGGGGGTGGCCCACATCCTATGGTGGGGGAGAAGGGACAGCAACATTTTTGGTGTCTCCCTAACCACTTCCATCCCCCCAAGGATGCTCTGTGACTCTGCACTGCCCCCCCCCCCCGCCCCTACGTCCTCCTCCTCCTTCACCTGTGCCCCAGGAGGTGATGCCGCTGCTCCCACTGGGGACGTGCCAGTGACACTGAGGGGACACCGTGGGTCACCCCCCAATGGGGCTGCAGGGTCACAGTGGCTCCTGGAGTGACAGCTGGTGGCTCCTGCAGTGACAGCTGGAGGTCCCACCATGCTGTGGTGACAATTTGGGGGGTGGGTGCTCTTTTTGGGGTTCTCCAGGGTTGGTCCCAAAATCCCCTCCCATCACCACAAAGTCACCTCCCCAGGCCTCGCCTCAGTTTCCCTCTCGCTCTGCAGGGACCATGTGGAGCTGATGTGATAGCATTGGGTTTATTTGGGGGGATTTTGTGTTGGGGGCTACTGGGATGGACTGGTGGGACAGTGGGATGGGCAGGCTGGTGGTCATCTGGGCTGGGGGCAGGCCAGGCTGGGGGGCTGCAGGGCCAGGGGCTGTCCAGATCAGAATCCAGCTGGGATCCATGGCTCGGATGTCCATCTGGACCAGTGTCCATCCAGAGTGGGATCCATGGTCTGGTGTCCATCTGGACCAGGGTCCAACCTCTCCTGCCCCCATCCATCCCATACTCTCCAGCCAGGGCCACTTCTCACTGCAGAGTGGACAAGACCCTCGGTCAGTGCCAAGATGACCCCAAACCCTGTCCCAGCAACCCTGCCACGCCACCCACCCCGAGCCCCAGTGCCACTGGTGTTCCCTGGAAGCCAGGCCAGCTCCGGAATTCCTGGCAAAGGAGATCCAGAGTCCTGGGCTGGGGACTCAAGGGCATCCAGGATAGCGAGCACTGAGTCCATGTGGCATGGGGGGACAATTAGGAACACAGCTGGGGACATGCCTGGGTGGACAGGGGTGGGGGGTGAAGGGGGTTTAGGGGTGGGGAGAGGGGTGGAGGGCGGGATGCACCCAAAACTTCACCAAGTCAAAGGGGAGGATGTTCAAAACTAGAGGGGGGAAGGATGGAAAATAGGGAAAGGAGCCAAAAAGGGGGAAAAGAACCCCAAATAGGGGAAGAGTGACCCAAAATGGGGGGAGGACCCAAATGACAGAGAAAGGATCCAAAGTAGGGAGGAAAAGACACAAAACAGGGAGAAGGGACGCAAAAGATGGGAAAAGGATCCAATCTGGGGGAAACGTCTCAAAGGGGGAGGAAAGGACCCAAAATCAGAGGACAAAGGGTGTCACGGGAACAAAGCTCTTCCTGCACTTGGGGCACTCCCAGGGCTGCCCTTAGTGGTGGCTCTGTTGGTGTCTGGTCAAGATAGAGCTCTGAGAGAAGCTCTTCCTACACTCAGAACACTCATAGGGCCTCTCCCCAGTGTGGATGCACCAGTGGCTGATGAGAGCAGCGTTCTCATCAGAACTGCTTGAAGCCCTTCCCGCAGTCAGGGCAGTTGAAGGGCCCCTCATCTGTATGAAGCTGCTGGTGCAGGAGGAGAAAGGAGCTGGTCTGAAACCTCTTCTTGCATTTAATACACTCATAGGGCCTCTCTCCAGTGTGGATCCTGTGGTGGCCAATCAGGTGGGACTTTGACATGAAGCTCTTCCCACACTGCCCATATTTGTAGGGCTCTTCCAGACCTGTGTGGACTTCCATGTGGCGGGTCAGGTGGCTTCTCCTCTGGTAGCTATTCCCACATTCCCGAAACTCAAAAGGCCATTCCCCAGTGTGGTTTCTCTGGTGGATGGTCAGTTCAGATGTCGTCCTGAAGCTCTTCCCACACTCTGCATACTCATAGCTTTGTTCCTCCGTGTGGATCCTCAGGTGGGCAGTCAGGGTGGAGTTCTGGGTCAAGCTCTTTCCAAACTCAGGACACTCGTAGGGCCTCTCCCCGCTGTGGACACGCAGGTAGTGATGAGGCCGGAGTTGTATCTGAAGCCTTTTGCACAATGGTGGCAGCAGAAGGGCCTCTCGCCTTTGTGACTCTGCTGATGCCTGATGAGACAGGAACTCATCTGAAACCTCTTCCTGCATTTATCACACTCGTCGGGACGTTCTTCTGTGTGGATTCTCATGTGGCGGATCAGGGAGGATGTCAGGGAGAAGGTCTTCCCACATTCTGAGGACTTGCGGGACTCCTCCCCATCCTGGAGCTGCTCATGGATCCCCAGCTCTGAGCTGCAGCTCCATCCCTGGCCCAGGGTGGGCCTTTTCCCCTCAGATCCCCGTGATCGGCGTTTGCAGCCCCTCCTCGTAAGGGATCTCTGGGGCTTTTCTTTTCCCTTTGATTCCTGTGCTGTGGAGCTGCACAAAACAGCCTCTTCCACAAGGTTCTGCTGTGGGGATTTGACCTCCCTGGTCTCTGGCCTAAGCTTCTTGTCTGGGGAAGGAAGGACAAGGAGAAGATGGGATTTGCCTCCGTGCCACAGGGAAGGACAAGGAGATCCTCCCAGTGCATCCCCAGCAGGACAGCTTTGGCACCAGGGTTGTCCTGCAGCCGGGGGCCGTGCTGGGGTGGGAGATGGAGCAGGAGAGAGGGGGAGAGGGGCACTGACGTCCTCCTCACCTGCCTGGGGCTCCTGGGCCATCTTCTTCCTCACGGCGTCCTCCTTCTTCATCGGGCCAAGGTTTGGAAAAAAAAAATCCTGGTTTGGGGGAAAACAAGGGCTGAACGTGTTGGGTTTGATAGTCCTGTTGCCCAAGTGCAGCTGGAGAAGTCAATGCCCCTTTCAGCCTTGAGGGGCCTGGAGCCCGCTCATCCCCAGCCTCCCCCACCCCTCCAGGCAGCCAGTTTGTCTCCCAGCTCCGGGATCGCCCCTCTGCGCTCTTCCCCACTCCAGGGCTCCCGAGCTCCCGTCTGCTCTCCTGGGCATCCCCCAACCCGAGATCACCCCTGTGCCCATGGGTACCAGGCGAACGTGAGGCTGTTCCCTCCACGGGAAATTAACGGTTTAGGTTTGAGGTCCTGCAAGAGTCAAAGATCCCCTGCCCCATGAAAAAACCCTCCCAGAGACCCCCCGATGGATCTGGTGCAAGCTCCCCCTCCCCACTCACCTGCGGCTTCTGGAGAGGGCAATGCAGCAGGAGTCAGGGGAGCTTCAGCCTGAGCGGCAGGGGAAGGAGGCGGGGAAACCAACGTGGTTGTGCTGCTCCTCTTCCTTCTGCTCCTCCACTTACTCCTCGTCTGTTCCTCCTCTTCCTTCCACTTTTCTTTCACTCCTAGACTGGCCCAGGCAATGCTGACACCCAAAAGCAGCCACGCGCTGCCCTGGGTGGGTTCCGAAACAGCATGGCAGTAAAACTGGGGAGTGAAACTGGGAGCATTGGGAAAGATCATGAGAGCAGCGGAAAGGAATTGGGAGCCCTTTCCCTGCCAGTCCCGCTTTTACTGGGAGAACTGAGAGGGAACTGGGAGCAAAGAGCACTCGGAGGCGGCTGCAGCCGGCAGCTAGTGGGGCCACGATAGAAGGCCTGGTTATGAGAATAAGAGAGCGATCACGCGCTGGGATTGGTGGGCGGGAGCAGCGCGGGGTTTGCTCGGTTATGTGAGGGCCGGGAGGGGCCGGAGCAATGGCGGCGGCGTCCGGTGAGAGGGGACAGGGAGCGGGAATGGGGACCGGGAGCGGGAATGGGGACGGCAATGAGGACAGGGAGTGGGTATGGGGACAGGGAAGAGGCATGGGAATGGGGACATGATCGTAAATGGCACGTGGAACTGGAATGGCACAGAGAATGGGGACAGGGACCGGGAATTGGAATAGCGGTATGGGACGGGGAATATTGAAATGGAAATATGGGAACAGGAGCGGGACCGTGAATAACAGAAGGGGAACAGAGACTTGGAATATGGGAGACGGATAGGGAATGAGACTGGAATGAGATTCAGGCTGGGATGGCAGCGGAACGGTACCAGGGTGACATGGGAATGGGTGGGTGAGAGGGGGTGACAGCAGGGAGAGGGGGATCCTGAACAGGGACACTGGCAACCAGGACAGAGGGACATGGAGACAGTTCCAGGGCAGGGGGGCCTTGATCAGCCACGCCATAACTTTCACCAGGGTCCCCAAGCACTTTTGCAGCTACTCGGCCTGTTCTGCCCAAAGGCCTGAGCAACCCCCAAGTCCCTCCCAGGAACCCCCACCTCCCTCAAACCCAACATGCCCCCCGTCCCCTGGCAGATCCCCCCATGTCCCCATCAATGGCTTATTCCAATGTCTTTTTTTTACCCTAGTTTTGTGTGTTTTGAAGGGACCAACAGAAATGAAAGGAAAATCCAGGCCACGGGGTGCAAGGAAGATGTGAAGCAGCTGGACAGGTGGTTTCTAAAATGGATAACCAGCAACAGGAATGGCCTGGGCTCTGCTTACCGGGGTTTCCTGGGGATTACCCAGGGTGGATGCCTCTGTGGCGGCTGGAGCTGGAGCAGCGCAGGAAGGTCTTCCTGCACTTGGGGCACTCACTGGGCTGCCCTTAGTGCTGGCTCTGTTGGTGTCTGCTCAAGATAGAGCTCTGAGAGAAGCTCTTCCCACACTCAGGACACTCATAGGGCCTCTCCCCACTGTGGATGCGCCGGTGGGTCACGAGGGTGGAGTTGTCCCTGAAGCCCTTCCCGCAGTCAGGGCAGCGAAAGGGCCGCTCCTCTGTGTGAATCCTCTGGTGCCTGACAAGATGAGAGCTGGTCTGAAACCTCTTCCTGCATTTATCACACTCATAGGGCTTCTCCCCAGTGTGGCTCCTCAGGTGGTAGATCAGGTGGGAGCGCTGGCAGAAGCTCTTCCCACACTCCCCACACTCGTAAGACCTCTCGCCAGTGTGGATCCTCTTGTGGACAATCAGGTTCGACTTGTGGGTGAATCTCTTCCCACACTCGGGACACTCATAGGGCCTCTCCTGGGTGTGCATGTGCTGGTGGCTGACAAGGGAGGAGTTGTACTTGAAGCCTTTCCCGCAGTCGGGGCAGAGGAAGGGCCTCTCCTCTGTGTGAGTGCGCTGGTGCCTGAGGAGATCAGAGCTGGTCTGAAACCCCTTTCTGCATTTATCACACTCGTAGGGTTTCTCCCCGGTGTGCCTCCTCATGTGGACAGTCAGGTGGGAGATCCGGCTGAAACTCTTCCCACACTCCTCACACTTGTAACACCTCTCCTCGGTGTGCCTCCTCAGGTGGACAATCAGGCAGGATATCCAGCTGAAGCTCTTCCCACACTCCTCACACTTGTAAGACCTATCCTTGGTGTGGCTCCTCAAGTGGACAGTCAAGTTGGATCTCCGGCTGAAGCTCTTCCCACACTCCTCACATATATAGGGCCTCTCCCCCGTGTGGATTTTCATGTTGCAGATCAGGTTGGATTTCTGGCTGAAGCTCTTCCCACATTTCAAGCACTTCTGGGGCTTCTCCTTACCCTGAAGCTGCTCGTGGACCACGAGCTCTGAGCTCCAGGCGCCTCCCCGGTCCAGGGTGGGCCTTTCCCCCTCAGATGCCTGAGATCTGCGTTTGCAGCGCCTCCTCGTGCGGGATCTCTGGGGTTTTTCCTCCCCGTTGGATTCCTGTGCTGTGGAGCTGCTCAAAACAGCCTCTTCCACAAGGTTCTGCTGTGGGGATTTGTCCGCCCTGGTCTCCATCCTCAGCTCCTGGTCTGGGGGAGGAAGGACAAGGAGGGGATGGGATTTGCCTCCGTGCCACAGGGAAGGACAAGGAGATCCCCCCAGTGCGTCCCCAGCAGGACGGCTTTGGCAGCAGGGTTGTCCTGCAGCCAGGGGCCGTGCTGGGGCGGGAGATGGAGCAGGAGAGAGGGGGAAAGGGGCACTGAATTCCTCCTCACCTGCTTGGAGCTGCTGGGCCATCTTCCTCTTCCTCACGAACTCCTCCTCTTGCATCGGGCCAAGGTTTAGAAACAGGAAATCCTGGTTTGGGGGGAAAACAAGGGCTGGGCGCGTTGGGTTTGATGGTCCCGCTGCCTGTCTTGGTGTCTGCTAAGGAAGGCAGAGCCTCCCTTAAAATTGAAAATGTAAACCCCCTCCCTCCAAAGTACTATAATTTTGAAATTAAGGGGCTCTCAGGGAAAGATATGGAAATAGGAATAACAGTTCTTTGCTAGGAAAAATAAAATGAAAAATGTAATAGTAGAAAGAAAACCACTGACAGAGTCAGAATCCAAGCTGACACCCTGTTAGTCAGGGTGTTTGTTGCACTCCAATTAAATGGTGGCTGCAGTCCTCCTGGAGGGACAGATGTGGTTCTGTTGAAGCAGTGGTTCCTGCAGAAGGGTGTAGTCTTCCTCCAAAGGTCCAGTGGTGGTGTAGATAGGTCTGGTCTTCCTCGGCGAATCCAGTGGAGAAGAAAAGCTGCTCCTCTGGGAATCCAGTGGAGAAGAAATGCTGCTCCTCTGGGAATCCAGTGGGAAAAGCCTGACTGTGGTGTTCCAAATCTCTGATTATATCCAGGTAGGAATGCCTGGCTCCTCCCCATGGGTGGAACATCTACCAATGGGGTGAGGTAATTTTATCAGTCCTGCAGTGAGGCTCAATGGCCCATTCACAGAAGATATCTCCCTGGAGGCTTGTGGAAGAGATAAAGAAAACTGCCCAATTAACAGAAGATAACTGCCCCACCTCTAACAGATGGCAATAGAATACATACCCCCACCCACATCTTGCATTTCCAACCTCAGACACTCTCCGTTGCTCTCAGTAGCCCAAAGTGTGATCCCAGTTGCTCCCTTTTAACAGCAGTATGATCCAGTAACTTCCAATATGATCCAAGTCATCTACCACTATTCCCAGTATGGTCCTAGTATAATCCTAGCTGCTTCCAGTCCATCCAAGTATGGTCCAAGCTGCCTCCAGCTACATCAACACAATCAGTCCCAGTATGATGCCATTTGCTACCAGCGTGCTCCCAGTTGCTCACAGCATCTCCACTCACTCTCAGAATGATCCCAGTCATTCCCAGTATATCACATTAGCCCCTAACATGGTCTCAATTGTCCCAGCAGGTTCCTACTCACGTCCAAAATGATCCCTGGATGATCCCAGTACAGCCCAGTCCTTCCCAGCGATGCCACTCCTGGCATCCCCCAGCCCTGTCTGTGTTCCCCCTTCCCAGATTGCCTGATAGGAGCCCCAGGGGCTGGAAGGCCTCAACCAACATCCCCAGCAAGCCCCAGTGTGGATGTGCAGCCTCCAGTTTTCCCAGTTTGCTCCTTCCTCTCCCCAGGCAGGGTTCTACTCCTCCTGCTCCTCCCGGCCCCAGCGGCTGGGAGCAGCTGAGAGCCCCGCACTGCCCATCCCAACCTGTCCTGGCTCCATCCCCGTTCCTGCTGCGGACTGCGAGGGCTGCAGGACCGGGACAGGAGGAATGGGATGGTGGAGCAGGGAGGGAGAAGCAGCAGGACAAGGGCTGGAGGGAACAAGAGAAGGAGGAGGAGGAGGAGGAGGTGTGGAGCAGGAAGAGGAGGAGGACGGGTGGGAGGAAGAGCTGGGTGAGAGGAGGAGGAGTGGGAAGTGGAAGCGGGGGGAACACAGGCTCCAGCCCTCGCTTTCTCCGCAGCACTCCCGGACCCTGGGGCATTTCCCCCCCATATCTCAGGTGATCACAGAGGGGGAGCTCAACCAAATATCCTGGGTGCTCCATAGGTGGGTATTTTTTTGGGGATGGGGGATTTTTGGAGCTCAAAGGACTCCAAAGCTAAGCTGCAAATGCCCATTGGGGAGATTTTGGCGGTGTCCTGGCAGGTTGTTTCTTCGCGGGGGAGGGCAAGAGAGGGAGAACACTGGGACACCGACGTGTGTAGCCCAGAGAGAGAGGACCGCCAGGATTCAGCCCGGAGAGGGGAACACCCTTGCGAGGGGGAAGCCCTGGAGCTCCCCACAGCCTGGAGCAGAGTCAGGGGAAACGGGAGCGCTGAGACACCAAGAGCCCCGGCATTGCTAAGAGGGAGCCCAGAGAGGGGGATCTGGGGAACCCCTGGGGGCTGCAGGGAACCCCCAGCAGCACAGAGAAGGGGGAGCCCCAGAAGCCCAAGGTCAGAAGAGCAGAGAGGGGGGACCCTGGGGATTCCCGTGGCAGCCTGGACAGGGTGTGGACTCCTGGAGAGGAGAACGCTCAATAGATGCAGGACTCCAAGAAGTCCAAAGTGGAGAGACCAGAGAAGGGCAATTCATGGGGAGCTCTTTTTTGGGATAATCATGAGACATTCAAGTCTTGGCAGGCTTAAGGATGGTATTTCTCAGGGTTTTTCCAACTAAAGTTTTTGGTCTGGAGATTTTTATGGACACAAAATGTCTGGAGACTTCTAGAGATGGGTTGGGGCAGGAGGAATGCCCAACAAAATGCTCTCATACCTTGTTTTTCTCATTTCCAAACCTCAGCCAAGTCTGTTGCCCTGTCTCTGGGAACACCCGCTGGTGTCACCTCTGTACATTGTCCCTGCTGCCTGGTGTCGCTCTCTGGTCTGTTCCCTGTGTCATCCCATTCCTAGTGTCCACCGTGCCTGGCATCAACCCCTGGTCCATGTCCATCTTGTCTTATGTTGCAATGCAAGATTTAACCAGCAGTATGTATTTTTCACCATCTGTTGAAACCAGGAGGAGCAGCGTTCTTTATCACTTCCATGACACATCCCTCCTAACACCAGGGGCAGATATTCTCTATTAATGGGCAAGCTGTTAAAACCAGGTGAGGCAGGTTTATTTTTATCTCTTCCATAACCCATCATCCCTCCAGGGAGATATCTTCTGTTAATGGGCCATTGAGATTCACTGAGTGACTGATAAAATTAATCAACAGTGGGTGTTCCCAGAAATGGAGCTCACAGACTGGGCTAAGGTTTGGAAATGAGAAATCCTATTTCCAAGAGAAAAACAAGGTATGAGAGCATTTTGTTGGGCATTCCTCCTGCCCCAACCCATCTCTAGAAGTCTCCAGACATTTTGTGTCCATAAAAATCTCCAGACCAAAAAACTTTAGTTGGAAAAACCCCGAGAAATACCATCCTTAAGCCTGCCAAGACTTGAATGTCTCATGATTATTCCAAGCTCCCCATGAATTGCCCTTCTCTGGTCTCTCCACTTTGGACTTCTTGGAGTCCTGCATCTATTGAGCGTTCTCCTCTCCAGGAGTCCACACCCTGTCCAGGCTGCCACGGGAATCCCCAGGGTCCCCCCTCTCTGCTCTTCTGACCTTGGGATTCTGGGGCTCCCCCTTCTCTGTGCTGCTGGGGGTTCCCTGCAGCCCCCAGGGGTTCCCCAGATCCCCCTCTCTGGGCTCCCTCTTAGCAATGCTGGGGCTCTTGGTGTCTCAGCGCTCCCGTTTCCCCTGACTCTGCTCCAGGCTGTGGGGAGCTCCAGGGCTTCCCCCTCGCAAGGGTGTTCCCCTCTCCGGGCTGAATCCTGGCGGTCTCCTCTCTCTGGGCTACACACGTCGGTGTCCCAGTGTTCTCCCCTCTCTTGCCCTCCCCCGCGAAGAAACAAACCTGCCAGGACACCGCCAAAATCTCCCCAATGGGCATTTGCAGCTTAGCTTTGGAGTCCTTTGAGCTCCAAAAATCCCCCCATCCCCAAAAAAATACCCCACCTATGGAGCACCCAGGATATTTGGTTGAGCTCCCCCTCTGTGATCACCTGAGATATGGAGGGGAAATGCCCCAGGGTCCGGGAGTGCTGCGGAGAAAGCGAGGGCTGGAGCCTGTGTCTCCCCCGCTTCCACTTCCCACTCCTCCTCCTCTCACCCAGCTCTTCCTCCACCCGTCCTCCTCCTCTTCCTGCTCCACACCTCCTCCTCCTCCTCCTCCTTCTCTTGTTCCCACCAGCCCTTGTCCTGCTGCTTCTCCCTCCCTGCTCCACCATCCCATTCCTCCTGCCCCGGTCCTGCAGCCCTCGCAGCCCGCGGCAGGAACGGGGATGGAGCCGGGACAGGTCGGGATGGGCAGTGAGGGGGCTCTCAGCTGCTCCCAGCCGCTGGGGCCGGGAGGAGCAGGAGGAGTAGAACCCTGCCTGGGGAGAAGGAGAGGCAAACTGGGAAAACTGGAGGCTGCACATCCACACTGGGGCTTGCTGGGGATGTTGGTTGAGGCCTTCCAGCCCCTGGGGCTCCTATCAGGCAATCTAGGAGGAGGGAACACAGACAGGGCTGGGGGATGCCAGGAGTGGCATCGCTGGGAGGGACTGGGCTGTACTGGGATCATCCAGGGATCATTTTGGAAGTGAGTAGGAACCTGCTGGGACAATTGAGACCATGTTAGGGGCTAATGTGATATACTGGGAATGACTGGGATCATTCTGAGAGTGAGTGGGAGATGCTGTGAGCAACTGGGAGCACGCTGGTAGCAAATGGCATCATACTGAGACTGATTGTGTTGATGTAGCTGGAGGCAGCTTGGACCATACTGGGATGGACTGGAAGCAGCTAGGATTATACTAGGACCATACTGGGAATAGTGGTAGATGATTTGGATCATATTGGAAGTTACTGGGATCATACTGCTGTTAAAAGGGAGCAACTGGGATCACACTTTGGGCTACTGAGAGCAACGGAGAGTGTCTGAGGTTGGAAATGCAAGATGTGGGTGGGGGTATGTATTCTATTGCCATCTGTTAGAGGTGGGGCAGTTATCTTCTGTTAATTGGGCAGTTTTCTTTATCTCTTCCACAAGCCCTCCAGGGAGATATCTTCTGTGAATGGGCCATTGAGCCTCACTGCAGGACTGATAAAATTACCTCACCCCATTGGTAGATGTTCCACCCATGGGGAGGAGCCAGGCATTCCTACCTGGATATAATCAGAGATTTGGAACACCACAGTCAGGCTTTTCCCACTGGATTCCCAGAGGAGCAGCATTTCTTCTCCACTGGATTCCCAGAGGAGCAGCTTTTCTTCTCCACTGGATTCGCCGAGGAAGACCAGACCTATCTACACCACCACTGGACCTTTGGAGGAAGACTACACCCTTCTGCAGGAACCACTGCTTCAACAGAACCACATCTGTCCCTCCAGGAGGACTGCAGCCACCATTTAATTGGAGTGCAACAAACACCCTGACTAACAGGGTGTCAGCTTGGATTCTGACTCTGTCAGTGGTTTTCTTTCTACTATTACATTTTTCATTTTATTTTTCCTAGCAAAGAACTGTTATTCCTATTTCCATATCTTTCCCTGAGAGCCCCTTAATTTCAAAATTATAGTACTTTGGAGGGAGGGGGTTTACATTTTCAATTTTAAGGGAGGCTCTGCCTTCCTTAGCAGACACCAAGACAGGCAGCGGGACCATCAAACCCAACGCGCCCAGCCCTTGTTTTCCCCCAAGCCAGGATTTCCTGTTTCTAAACCTTGGCCCCATGCAAGAGGAGGAGGTCGTGAGGAAGAGGAAGTTGGCCCAGCAGCTCCAAGCAGGTGAGGAGGAAGTCAGTGCCCCTTTCCCCCTCTCTCCTGCTCCATCTCCCGCCCCAGCACGGTCCCCGGCTGCAGGACAACCCTGCTGCCAAAGCCGTCCTGCTGGGGACGCACTGGGGGGATCTCCTTGTCCTTCCCTGTGGCACGGAGGCAAATCCCATCCTCTCCTTGTCCTTCCTCCCCCAGACCAGGAGCTGAGGATGGAGACCAAGGCGGACAAATCCCCACAGCACAACCTTGTGGAAGAGGCTGTTTTGAGCAGCTCCACAGCACAGGAATCCAACGGGGAGGAAAAACCCCAGAGATCCCGCATGAGGAGGCGCTGCAAACGCAGATCTCAGGCATCTGAGGGGGAAAGGCCCACCCTGGACCGGGGAGGCGCCTGGAGCTCAGAGCTCGTGGTCCACGAGCAGCTTCAGGGTAAGGAGAAGCCCCAGAAGTGCTTGAAATGTGGGAAGAGCTTCAGCCAGAAATCCAACCTGATCTGCAACATGAAAATCCACACGGGGGAGAGGCCCTATATATGTGAGGAGTGTGGGAAGAGCTTCAGCCGGAGATCCAACTTGACTGTCCACTTGAGGAGCCACACCGAGGAGAGGTCTTACAAGTGTGAGGAGTGTGGGAAGAGCTTCAGCTGGATCTCCTGCCTGATTGTCCACCTGAGGAGGCACACTGAGGAGAGGTGTTACAAGTGTGAGGAGTGTGGGAAGAGTTTCAGCCGGATCTCCTGCCTGATTGTCCACCTGAGGAGGCACACCGGGGAGAAACCCTACGAGTGTGATAAATGCAGAAAGGGGTTTCAGACCAGCTCTGATCTCCTCAGGCACCAGCGCACTCACACAGAGGAGAGGCCCTTCCTCTGCCCCGACTGCGGGAAAGGCTTCAAGTACAACTCCTCCCTTGTCAGCCACCAGCACATGCACACCCAGGAGAGGCCCTATGAGTGTCCCGAGTGTGGGAAGAGATTCACCCACAAGTCGAACCTGATTGTCCACAAGAGGATCCACACTGGCGAGAGGTCTTACGAGTGTGGGGAGTGTGGGAAGAGCTTCTGCCAGCGCTCCCACCTGATCTACCACCTGAGGAGCCACACTGGGGAGAAGCCCTATGAGTGTGATAAATGCAGGAAGAGGTTTCAGACCAGCTCTCATCTTGTCAGGCACCAGAGGATTCACACAGAGGAGCGGCCCTTTCGCTGCCCTGACTGCGGGAAGGGCTTCAGGGACAACTCCACCCTCGTGACCCACCGGCGCATCCACAGTGGGGAGAGGCCCTATGAGTGTCCTGAGTGTGGGAAGAGCTTCTCTCAGAGCTCTATCTTGAGCAGACACCAACAGAGCCAGCACTAAGGGCAGCCCAGTGAGTGCCCCAAGTGCAGGAAGACCTTCCTGCGCTGCTCCAGCTCCAGCCGCCACAGAGGCATCCACCCTGGGTAATCCCCAGGAAACCCCGGTAAGCAGAGCCCAGGCCATTCCTGTTGCTGGTTATCCATTTTAGAAACCACCTGTCCAGCTGCTTCACATCTTCCTTGCACCCCGTGGCCTGGATTTTCCTTTCATTTCTGTTGGTCCCTTCAAAACACACAAAACTAGGGTAAAAAAAAGACATTGGAATAAGCCATTGATGGGGACATGGGGGGATCTGCCAGGGGACGGGGGGCATGTTGGGTTTGAGGGAGGTGGGGGTTCCTGGGAGGGACTTGGGGGTTGCTCAGGCCTTTGGGCAGAACAGGCCGAGTAGCTGCAAAAGTGCTTGGGGACCCTGGTGAAAGTTATGGCGTGGCTGATCAAGGCCCCCCTGCCCTGGAACTGTCTCCATGTCCCTCTGTCCTGGTTGCCAGTGTCCCTGTTCAGGATCCCCCTCTCCCTGCTGTCACCCCCTCTCACCCACCCATTCCCATGTCACCCTGGTACCGTTCCGCTGCCATCCCAGCCT
The DNA here is from genome assembly GCF_035770615.1 of Melospiza melodia melodia. Lineage (NCBI taxonomy): Eukaryota > Metazoa > Chordata > Aves > Passeriformes > Passerellidae > Melospiza > Melospiza melodia. The sequence goes on along the minus strand of NW_026948802.1, from coordinate 1,984,946 downwards.
GAATCTCATTCCAGTCTCATTCCCTATCCGTCTCCCATATTCCAAGTCTCTGTTCCCCTTCTGTTATTCACGGTCCCGCTCCTGTTCCCATATTTCCATTTCAATATTCCCCGTCCCATACCGCTATTCCAATTCCCGGTCCCTGTCCCCATTCTCTGTGCCATTCCAGTTCCGCGTGCCATTTCCGATCATGTCCCCATTCCCATGCCTCTTCCCTGTCCCCATACCCACTCCCTGTCCTCATTGCCGTCCCCATTCCCGCTCCCGGTCCCCATTCCCGCTCCCTGTCCCCTCTCACCGGACGCCGCCGCCATTGCTCCGGCCCCTCCCGGCCCTCACATAACCGAGCAAACCCCGCGCTGCTCCCGCCCACCAATCCCAGCGCGTGATCGCTCTCTTATTCTCATAACCAGGCCTTCTATCGTGGCCCCACTAGCTGCCGGCTGCAGCCGCCTCCGAGTGCTCTTTGCTCCCAGTTCCCTCTCAGTTCTCCCAGTAAAAGCGGGACTGGCAGGGAAAGGGCTCCCAATTCCTTTCCGCTGCTCTCATGATCTTTCCCAATGCTCCCAGTTTCACTCCCCAGTTTTACTGCCATGCTGTTTCGGAACCCGCCCAGGGCAGCGCGTGGCTGCTTTTGGGTGTCAGCATTGCCTGGGCCAGTCTAGGAGTGAAAGAAAAGTGGAAGGAAGAGGAGGAACAGACGAGGAGTAAGTGGAGGAGCAGAAGGAAGAGGAGCAGCACAACCACGTTGGTTTCCCCGCCGCCTTCCCCTGCCGCTCAGGCTGAAGCTCCCCTGACTCCTGCTGCATTGCCCCCTCCAGAAGCCACAGGTGAGTGGGGAGGGGGAGCTTGCACCAGATCCATCGGGGGGTCTCTGGGAGGGTTTTTTCATGGGGCAGGGGATCTTTGACTCTTGCAGGACCTCAAACCTAAACCGTTAATTTCCCGTGGAGGGAACAGCCTCACGTTCGCCTGGTACCCATGGGCACAGGGGTGATCTCGGGTTGGGGGATGCCCAGGAGAGCAGACGGGAGCTCGGGAGCCCTGGAGTGGGGAAGAGCGCAGAGGGGCGATCCCGGAGCTGGGAGACAAACTGGCTGCCTGGAGGGGTGGGGGAGGCTGGGGATGAGCGGGCTCCAGGCCCCTCAAGGCTGAAAGGGGCATTGACTTCTCCAGCTGCACTTGGGCAACAGGACTATCAAACCCAACACGTTCAGCCCTTGTTTTCCCCCAAACCAGGATTTTTTTTTTCCAAACCTTGGCCCGATGAAGAAGGAGGACGCCGTGAGGAAGAAGATGGCCCAGGAGCCCCAGGCAGGTGAGGAGGACGTCAGTGCCCCTTTCCCCCTCTCTCCTGCTCCATCTCCCACCCCAGCACGGCCCCCGGCTGCAGGACAACCCTGGTGCCAAAGCTGTCCTGCTGGGGATGCACTGGGAGGATCTCCTTGTCCTTCCCTGTGGCACGGAGGCAAATCCCATCTTCTCCTTGTCCTTCCTTCCCCAGACAAGAAGCTTAGGCCAGAGACCAGGGAGGTCAAATCCCCACAGCAGAACCTTGTGGAAGAGGCTGTTTTGTGCAGCTCCACAGCACAGGAATCAAAGGGAAAAGAAAAGCCCCAGAGATCCCTTACGAGGAGGGGCTGCAAACGCCGATCACGGGGATCTGAGGGGAAAAGGCCCACCCTGGGCCAGGGATGGAGCTGCAGCTCAGAGCTGGGGATCCATGAGCAGCTCCAGGATGGGGAGGAGTCCCGCAAGTCCTCAGAATGTGGGAAGACCTTCTCCCTGACATCCTCCCTGATCTGCCACATGAGAATCCACACAGAAGAACGTCCCGACGAGTGTGATAAATGCAGGAAGAGGTTTCAGATGAGTTCCTGTCTCATCAGGCATCAGCAGAGTCACAAAGGCGAGAGGCCCTTCTGCTGCCACCATTGTGCAAAAGGCTTCAGATACAACTCCGGCCTCATCACTACCTGCGTGTCCACAGCGGGGAGAGGCCCTACGAGTGTCCTGAGTTTGGAAAGAGCTTGACCCAGAACTCCACCCTGACTGCCCACCTGAGGATCCACACGGAGGAACAAAGCTATGAGTATGCAGAGTGTGGGAAGAGCTTCAGGACGACATCTGAACTGACCATCCACCAGAGAAACCACACTGGGGAATGGCCTTTTGAGTTTCGGGAATGTGGGAATAGCTACCAGAGGAGAAGCCACCTGACCCGCCACATGGAAGTCCACACAGGTCTGGAAGAGCCCTACAAATATGGGCAGTGTGGGAAGAGCTTCATGTCAAAGTCCCACCTGATTGGCCACCACAGGATCCACACTGGAGAGAGGCCCTATGAGTGTATTAAATGCAAGAAGAGGTTTCAGACCAGCTCCTTTCTCCTCCTGCACCAGCAGCTTCATACAGATGAGAGGCCCTTCAACTGCCCTGACTGCGGGAAGGGCTTCAAGCAGTTCTGATGAGAACGCTGCTCTCATCAGCCACTGGTGCATCCACACTGGGGAGAGGCCCTACGAGTGTTCTGAGTGTAGGAAGAGCTTCTCTCAGAGCTCTATCTTGACCAGACACCAACAGAGCCACCACTAAGGGCAGCCCTGGGAGTGCCCCAAGTGCAGGAAGAGCTTTGTTCCCGTGACACCCTTTGTCCTCTGATTTTGGGTCCTTTCCTCCCCCTTTGAGACGTTTCCCCCAGATTGGATCCTTTTCCCGTCTTTTGCGTCCCTTCTCCCTATTTTGTGTCTTTTCCTCCCTACTTTGGATCCTTTCTCTGTCATTTGGGTCCTCCCCCCATTTTGGGTCACTCTTCCCCTATTTGGGGTTCTTTTCCCCCTTTTTGGCTCCTTTCCCTATTTTCCATCCTTCCCCCCTCTAGTTTTGAACATCCTCCCCTTTGACTTGGTGAAGTTTTGGGTGCATCCCGCCCTCCACCCCTCTCCCCACCCCTAAACCCCCTTCACCCCCCACCCCTGTCCACCCAGGCATGTCCCCAGCTGTGTTCCTAATTGTCCCCCCATGCCACATGGACTCAGTGCTCGCTATCCTGGATGCCCTTGAGTCCCCAGCCCAGGACTCTGGATCTCCTTTGCCAGGAATTCCGGAGCTGGCCTGGCTTCCAGTACTGGAACACCAGTGGCACTGGGGCTCGGGGTGGGTGGCGTGGCAGGGTTGCTGGGACAGGGTTTGGGGTCATCTTGGCACTGACCGAGGGTCTTGTCCACTCTGCAGTGAGAAGTGGCCATGGCTGGAGAGTATGGGATGGATGGGGGCAGGAGAGGTTGGACCCTGGTCCAGATGGACACCAGACCATGGATCCCACTCTGGATGGACACTGGTCCAGATGGACATCCGAGCCATGGATCCCAGCTGGATTCTGATCTGGACAGCCCCCGGCCCTGCAGCCCCCCAGCCTGGCCTGCCCCCAGCCCAGATGACCACCAGCCTGCCCACAGCCTGGCCCATCCCACTGTCCCACCAGTCCATCCCAGTAGCCCCCAACACAAAATCCCCCCAAATAAACCCAATGCTATCACATCAGCTCCACATGGTCCCTGCAGAGCGAGAGGGAAACTGAGGCGAGGCTTGGGGAGGTGACTTTGTGGTGATGGGAGGGGATTTTGGGACCGACCCTGGAGAACCCCAAAAAGAGCACCCACCCCCCAAATTGTCACCACAGCATGGTGGGACCTCCAGCTGTCACTGCAGGAGCCACCAGCTGTCACTCCAGGAGCCACTGTGACCCTGCAGCCCCATTGGGGGGTGACCCACGGTGTCCCCTCGGTGTCACTGGCACGTCCCCAGTGGGAGCAGCGGCATCACCTCCTGGGGCACAGGTGAAGGAGGAGGAGGACGTAGGGGCGGGGGGGGGGGGGGCAGTGCAGAGTCACAGAGCATCCTTGGGGGGATGGAAGTGGTTAGGGAGACACCAAAAATGTTGCTGTCCCTTCTCCCCCACCATAGGATGTGGGCCACCCCCTGTTTTGGGGCACTGGTGACAAATTGGTGGGTGGTGGTGACAAAAAGCACAGGTGCCACCTCAGGGATGGCACAGAGAGGGGTCCTGCAGTGCCACCAAGTCCCCCACGCTGAGGGAGTGACAAAGGGGGGGTTGGCAGGGGGGAGGGGAAGTGTGGCAGGGGTGCCATGGAAATGCCCCCGATTCGCCTGTGCCCGGGATGTGGGGGTGGTGGAGCTCCGGTCACGCTGTCTCCCTGGCAGCCTGTCACCGTGGCCGTGTTCACAGGGGTCTTAGCATGAGGGAATAGACGAGGATCTGACTCCATGTTTCAGAAGGCTTGATTTATTATTTATTTATATTTATTATATTAAAACTATACTGAAAGAATAAAAGAAAGGATTTCATCAGAAGGTTAGCTAAGAATAGAATAGCAAAGAATGATAACCAAGGCTTGTGGCTCAAACTCTCTGTCCAAGCCAGCTCGCTGTGATTGGCCATTAAATCGAAACAACCAACATGGGCCAATCAAAGATCCACCTGTTGCATTCCACAGCAGCAGATAACCATTGTTTACATTTTGTTCCTGAGGCCTCTCAGCTTCTCAGGAGGAAAAATCCTAAGGAAAGGATTTTTCATAAAAGATGTCTGTGACATATCACCCTTTTTATTTTAGTTAAATTAAAAAGAAAAGTGTTTGTCATTTTGTCTGCTGTACCCATGCAGAAGAAAGAACAAACACTTGACAGGTTATCTGTTGCCAATGAAAAACCTCAATCAAGTGCTGATGTGAAATGATCAGGGAAATTCTTCACTTGTAGAACATAAAATTCTATCATATCACTAAAACAATCTTACAACATAAGAAAATGCTTAAACAATGCAAAGAAATTCATTGCTTCAACTCCAAACAGCTGAGTTACAGGAGAAAGTCCATCGACTGAAGATGTTCCTCTTTGACGTTTCTGAAAGTCCCTTTTGGTCCTGAAACAGGCTTGCAGAATCCTGAAACAACAAATTGCTGAAGAAAAATCATCAATAATTATCAAAAATCCATTGACAGTTACCAAACAATTTTGAGAAAATTTTTTTAATGCTTCGGCCACACTCCTTTATTGAACTACTTGTAATTTTTGGCTCTTCAATGCTTTTGAGGTGCTACTAGCTCTTTCAACTTTTTTTTTTTTTTTTTTTTTTTTCTGGAAAGAGCAGCAGCAGCAGAGAGGAGCCTGAGAGGCCCTGAGTGGGCCCTGGCCCACGTGGAAGGATCAAGAACCGCAGACCTGTCCCACAGAACAGTGGTCCAGGTCCTGACGGGGGAAGCAAAGCCGCCAAACCCAGCAGCCGGCCGGGCAGTGGCCCTGGCCCAGGGAACCGAGCCAAACAGCCCAGGCCCGGTCTGCGAGGCGGGCTCTGTGTTGTCACAGCCCAGCACCACACTGCCAGTGCAATGGCAGAACAAGTGACCAAACGCATCCTTCCCCCCAAAATCACTGATGCATGATGGCAGTGAGGGGACAGAAGCTGTCCTGAGAATCTCCATCTCGGGACGGGGAATGTTTGTTCCCCACAGAAAACAAGCGATGATGGCTTTCCGCCATTCCCTCTGCCTCTGCAATGCAAATGCAAAAGGTGTTCCCCCCATCTGCCTCCCAGTACCACCCCCACCCCCTCTGGGCTGGGGACCAAAGGCAGAACTTTCAGGACCCCCCTCCCCCTTGCGGCTGGGGCGCATGAGGGACGGCAGCGAGATTCGCACCCCCCAAGGGGAAACAACCGACCAAACACCCCCAACCCGCCAAGAACACTGAGCTTGAAAGATGGCGGCCGGGCTGCACCCGCACTCAGCTGTTGAGCCATGCCTCCTCCACGGAAGGAGAGGCCAGCTGCTGAAACCGCTGTTGCAAGGGCAAACGGCATGGGACGGTCTGAGCTCAGATATGCCTCCGGTTCCAGGGCAGCCTCTGACGCAGACATGGAGGACGGAGTCCCCGAAGGCGGCAGAACTGCTGGGGTGGCTGGTGGGGGGGGCGAGGCCAGAGAGAGTGCAGTTGCAGCAGGCTGCAGGGGGGGTGACGGCGGCAGCACTGGGTCGCTGGTCTCAACTGACACCTCCGGCATCGGCGCTGAGGGTGAAAGCAGGGCCACCGCGAGCGGGGCTACAGGGACCCACATGGGGCCGGCTCTTGGTGCATCCACAGGCGGCGCAGCCTCGGACACACGCTGGCGGCGACTGCCATTGTCACTGAGTGCATCGCCTGGCAACACCGGCGCAGCTGCGGGAAGCGGCGGAAGCGGTGCCTGATCGCTCTTGCCTTGCAACACCGGTGCAGCCGCGGGAAGCGGTGTTTCTGAGCTCGCAAGCCCAGGCGGGGCCGCTGCACCCACAGGCTCTGCAGGAGGGACGGCCGCGGGAGAGGCCACGTGGGGAAGGCCCGCACCCGTGGGGAGGGTTGGGGAAGCCCCACAAACTCGGGAGGCGGGACCTCGGGCACCGATGCCGCCCCCAGGTCTGAGCGATGCGGGGTCCAAGAGGCCGGACGGGGCGATGCCTGCAGAGCTTCCAGGGGCGGCTCAGCCCACTCAAACCCCCTCTGAGAGCAAGGGAGGAGGGAAAAAGTGGCTCCATCTGAGCATGCTCCGAAAATGCAGGGGAAAAACTTCTTTGGCTGCGGGCAAGACTTCACCCCTCTGCTGCGAGCCAGGGAGGCTGGGAAGCAGCAGATCATCTCCCCCAAAAGGAACTTCTCCCATGAGAATTCGGGGGAATAGGGCTTGCCTCCTGCAGTCAGCAATCCAGGGAAAGGCAGCCGGTCTCTCTTTCAAAACCGGAAAGAGTGCCCTGAACATTGGGTCAATGCGGGGGTACCCGAATCCAAGGTTCAAAATGGCTTGGAAAATGGGTTCCATGCTTTCCCATACGAACATATCAAGGGCAAAGAGCACATTCGTGAAAAACCCAAAGAACTTTGCCCATCGAAAAAACTCATAGAAATGTCTCTCCAATGTCAGGGTCTGTCCTAGTAGACAGATGACCTGATGGTTTGTAGGAATGATCTCAGAGTGCAAAAACCAACACGGTACAAGAAGGTTTGCAGTGATAATCAAATCAAACTTAGTTTTATTGAAATAACCACAGCAGCAATGCGATAGAGGGATTAAGGGAGAGAAAAAGATAGAGAAAGAGAGAAAGAGGGGGTGAGAGAGAGGGAGAGAGAGGGGATATAGCTACCAACGCAGAGACGAAGTCCTTTGGTCCAGTCCAGCCGAGGATCCGCCTGCTACGCTGGGGAGATCTCAAAGGCTCTAGCTAACTCAGAGGTTTTTATTACTGAAAATTGTGAGGGGGGGGAACAGATGTAACAGGTAGTCCATGTTCTCAGCAGTAAATGAGAGCCATTGTTTTCTTGCTCCAGTGGTCACAATCTGCAGGCAAACATCTCGCTTTGGTCAGCTTGCCTCCCCCACACACCTTCCCCGGGCTGGGGGTTTCAGTCCCAGTCCTTGGAAGGAGCAGAGGGGCCTTTTAGGAGTTTCATGTCTCAGTCCTTGGTGGAGAATCTTCTCACATCTCCGTCTGTCTGTCACGGTGGTTGTAAAACAGGTGAGGGTCTTCTGTGGGAGACCACCTGAAACTCAGGAGAAGTCCAGCCAGGCCGAGAGGTGGGACAGCTTCCAGAGCTGCTATTGTTGCTAACGGGGCACGGTGCCCTCTTCTTAGCATAAAGCAAACACACTTGTGAAAACAATAGCTCAACACTGAGCTTTCAGGTCTCAGGGCCTATGGCGTGTGACTTTTCTCCTTTAGAGCCAGATTCTAAATAGGGGGGTCTTCTCTTCAGTGGTCTCCCAAGGACGATCGTGAGGCAGATGAGGGAAAATTTGGACAGACTCTCACACGACCCCGTGACTCACAATTGTCTTGAAGGGATCTTCGTCAGCAGGGCTCTGGAGTGTCGCTGGTCAGTCTTGCCGTACGTTGGTAGCATACCCGGAAAAGCAGAGACAGTATGTCAGAGAGACAGAAAAGAGAAAAGGAGGAAGAGAAAGGATAGGAAAAAGAAGGGGAAAAAAGGGAGACAATAAACAAACATAATTAATATTGATTATCATAACATTTTTCAGAAGTGTTTGATTAATTAAAACTAATTAATTAATATTCTTGTTATAACAATTTCAAAAAATAATTAATTAATTAACAATAATATTTTTATAACAATTTCAAGAGATGGTTAAAACAAATCACAAATAATCAACAGCAAAAGTAATAAATCATAATACAAGCATTAACTTTAAAATAATTTTCTAAAACAATTCACTAAAAATCAGAAGTAATTTTCACAAAATCATAAAAGAAAATCAGGATTACTCTAAAACACATATGCTTAATTCATAATTGCTTTGTGTCAAATGTCTTGGGGATTTCCATGGTGCAGGGGACATCAGCCAAATTGTGTGCATTAACTATAGACGTCAATCTTGTCAGCTGTTTCACCATCTTCCAATTCATAACGACTAGGATTGCTGATAAAATGAAACCAAACAGAATTAAAATCAAAAGGATAACAATGGGATGACACACACTGTTCAAGACACTCGTAGCAGTAGGAGACCACCTAAAAGAGTATCCCACCACCTGTGCTCGGCATCTTTCTCCACCCTTTCCATGACATGGTGTATCTGTCTTACATCGTGATGAACAGTCACCCGGGTCTCTTGTCCGCTTTCCTTGAACTTCTCCAGGATTTCAACCAAGTTCTGATGGAGCAGCAGTTGTCTTACCAGAGTGAGATTCAGCTCAATAGGAGTAGGCATCAGTTTGTGAATCAGTGTGTAGTTAGATTGCCACAGGTAGTGAGAATTGACTGGAGCTTCAAAAGAAAAATCACATCCTGAAATCTTAGTAAAGTTACAAGCATAGAAATTTCAATGATTTTTTGTATCTACTATAACATTTTATATGAGCAAAAAATCACAAATAGTTCTAAAACATGCACATGTATTGCCTATGAATTGTTTCAAAAGCCTCATTAGGACAAATCTCAAAATGACAGATATTTTGCTCTATGTCTAAACAAATGTCTTGAACTACGATTTCATTGCTTTCACAGATGAACCATTGTTGTTCTCGGGCAATACAAGATTCCAAATCAACAGTTTGCCATTTCTTACCAATTTGACAGGCCCATTCTCTATGTTCAGAAAGATAGAGAATAGCGCCGTCATAATTCAGTTCTAATGCTAGAACAGGGAAAATCAAATGCTCTGGGGCATTTTGTATAGTTAAAAAAAAACTGTTGTTGTATTTAAAATTAGGTCACAGGTCAAAATTCACTAGGTTCCACCAGGATTGGAATTCTATTTCAAAGTCAGTGGCACTGTCCCAAATTATTTTCCGAATTTCAGTGAGAAAAGTGCCTTCTTCACCTTCTCTTATAATTGAAGCAAAAATTGACTGCACCCACAATTGTGCCTGGATACAGCTGAGAGCCAAAGAAACATTGTTTTGTGTAGCACCAAGTGCATCAATTACTAATTTGTGATCATTTACATTTACTTTCTCCCAGTTTCATAATATGCTTGATAGCAGCTACTGGTGTGTTCACAAAGCCAATAAGAATGACTGCAGTGGTTGCTGTAATTTGATCAAATCTTTAATTGTGACAGCCAATTTATTCAAGTTCAGTTAATTTACATGTCATGTATACTATCATCACCTGGTGTTAACATAAAGGAGGGGAAAGCATTATTTCTGTTGTCCATCACTAGTGTTATCATGGTTTATTAGGTCTTCATGTCCCTCGGAGTTCTTCTGAAAAAGTAAACACAACAGACTCTGCCACGAAGAGGCAGAAAAAGTTAGAACAATGGAATTGTCAGAGAGGTTTTGAACAGCAGTGGTACTTCCCCTACAGCAGCAGAGGGTCCAACAAAAACAGGCTGTCCAGGGTAATGTGCTGGGTTCTTGAAATCATCATCTGGTCTCTGTAGTGAGGGAATTATGCTTGGAGCTGTTGGGCAAAAAGCAGTGATTTTGGAACACTCATTTACCCCCCATCCATAGTGAGAGTTGTGAGAAATCCATTTAATCTTTTCACCTTCTGCCCAATCCTGCACACCTTTGACAGTAGAGTGAGAAATATTATCAGATTGAATTTCCTGTGACTTTAGGAAAATTCCAAACCATCCCTGCATTGCTTTAACAGTATTATCTCCTGTATCTCTTTTAAAAGCATCAGCCTGGAGCAACCCAAATATAAACATAGCATAGGACTTGGTGTTAATACAGACAAGAAAGTAATTCTGTCCCTCACTTTGGAAAATGCTCCAAACAGTTAACAATTCCCCAGCCTGGGCATTGTCCTGTTCCTCTCTGTTAGCAGAAGTGGGGGAGAGAGGAGGGGTTGCTTTAGTCACAGAGGCAGGTTTATTTTGGCTGCTACCCAAGCTCCCAGTTTCTTGGATTGCCCAGTTCTCCTCCACCTCCCTGGGAGCCAAGCCAACCACAAACACTCCTTCCCAGGTAGTGTACCTATTCTCAGCATCTTTGAAACCACGGGAATAAAACCCAACAGGCTTTGTCCGACCCTCAGGACCCTGCTGCCACATAGGAATGGAAAGCCGTGAGGAGGGAAATCCCCACTCCACCTGAAAGGGGTCTGTAGGATAGATAGGGTCCAGTGCTTGGTGAGCTGTCACTTCAAGAATCAGCGATTGCAACGTTTCCTTCTGAGAAGTCCAATCCCATTTTATTCTTTTTCTCAGCAAGTCATAAAGGGGAACAAAAGGGTCATTCTGGTTACTAAGAAGTTTATCTGGTCTTTCTATAGGAGACATAGCTACTATGGTTTTCTGGAGGAGAATTGCTGTAGGTTTAAGTGTTTCTGGAAGCCCTTGAGTTAAAGAGGTCATAATTTCAGGCTTTACAGGTGATAGGAATGGAGATTCAAAACCAGGAATTAATTTCTTTTCATGGATTGTTTGCAGGCAGCTGGATTTGTGAATGTTTTCCAGGAGTTGGTCAGGGATACCGACCAAAGGGTCTCCTTTTGCCAAGGGGTTGAGCCCCTCAGCCTGATGAGCTGTGTGCTGAGTTAGGGACCATGGGATGCGTCTGTCTCCCGTTATTAGGAACACCCCATATCCCCAGCACCCGCCGGCTCCTTGTTCTGACAAGAGAATCTGATCTCCCCCAGTGAGAGACACTTGACAAATGTGTTCTGTTTCAGATTTTTGGGGGAGAAGCCCGTACTGCTTTGCAAGTTTTTTTAATTCAGTAGCAGTGTACGGGATTTCTTTAGTGGTTTTGTGCGGGTTAAGATCTTCATTATTGATATAGTTGCATTCTGTTTTAATTAGAGGTTTTATGTTATTACAGCAGTGTTTCCTGCAATTTTTCATCAGGGCTAATTCTTTTTGAGGGCAATTTTGATTAATGCGAGGAGTTTCTTTCTCCTCTGTTTCTTTTGAGGAATCTGGATTATGTGAATTTTTAACATGTTCCTCTCTCAGGGCAGCCCATAAAAAGTTATTTACATTTCTTTCTTCATCCAAATCTTTTGCAAAACTTCAACTAAGTTTTGGAGGGAGTCTATGATAGCATTTTCCTCACTTTTTCGCTTAAAGAGAGTTTCTATGCCTGCTGTGAGACAGGCACCCAAGACTGAGCAGAGGATGGTTTTATCTGTGCCCAGTTTGAATTTTGATTCATGTTGCAAAGAAGATATTCTATCAATAACATTTTCTAAGTTAAACCAATTGCAGCTTGCCCATTCTCCCCCCGGAGAAGGTGTGGCATTGTATTTAGCAAGCAGAGCATAAAATTCAGCTTTACCTTTTGCACTGAAGTTCTTAGTCATTTTGTGAGGGGACCAAAGCTACACCAGGGAGTTAACTTAAGTTACACAAATCACACAGCCTTTCCACTGTTCCCTTGCTTCCCTGGGTAGTTGAAGAGACAGAATCAGTCTGGGAGGCTCTGTTTGGTTGCTTCAAGTTGTCTCTTCCTTCCCAGACAGTACAGACACGCACTCACATGAACACAGGCACACAAATGTTTTCTTTGTGAGGGGACCAGAACTTAGAACAGGGGGAAAGCCACTCAGCCTCGTTGGGCTTCCCCTCACTCCCCTGTGTAGGTGAAGGGACAATATCTGTCTAAAAGCTACAGCTTAATTTCCTCAGGTCTGTCCCTTCCCTTTTAGACAGTCCAGGTACACAAATACAGCAGTAACAGGTTCAGATTTAACTCAAATACAACAGTAACAGGTTCAGGTTCATTCAAATATAACAGTGACAGGTTCATTATCAATATCAATATCAGTATCAGTATCAGGATCAGTATCAGTGTCAGTGTCAGTGCTGGTATCAGATCAGTAACAGTAGTGACAGTGACAGTTACCCCTGTTTTGCACTGAGAGACCTTTTGTGCCAATTCCAGAGACAGAGCACTCAATTTAGCATGAGATTTGCCTGCAAATCCCTCTATCAGAATCATTTCCGTGACACCAATTTAATGTCAGGGTCCGTCCTAGTGGACAGATTACCTGATGGTTCATAGGAATGATCTCAGAGTGCAAAAACCAACACAGTACAAGGGGGTTTGCAGTGATAATCAAATCCAATGTGGTTTTATTGAAATAACCACAGCAGAAATGTGATAGAGGGATTAAGGGAGAGGAAAAGATAGAGAAAGAGAGAAAGAGGGGGTGAGAGGGGATATAGCTACCAACGCAGAGACGAAGTCCTTTGGTCCAGTCCAGCCGAAGGTCCGCCTGCTACGCTGGGGACATCTCAAAGGCTCTAGCTAACTCAGAGGTTTTTATTACTGAAAATTGTGAGGGGGGGGGGGGAACAGGTACAATAGGGAACAGATGTAACAGGTAGTCCATGTTCTCAGCAGTAAGTGAGAGCCATTGTTTTCTTTCCCCAGTGGTCACAATCTGCAGGCAAACATCTCGCTTTGGTCAGCTTGCCTCCCCCACACACCTCCCCCGGGCTGGGGGTTTCAGCTCCAGAGCTGCCCGCGGCTCCTGGCCGGGCCCTGTCCCGGGGAGGCGGCGCCCGAGCGGGGCCTGGGGGACACCGGGGAACACGAGGGGGCCCTGGAGGAGCTCTGCGACCTCTGCGAGAGCCTGGACAATGCCAATGGTGAGGTTAAAGGTCATTGGGGTCACTCTGGGGTCACTCAGGGGTCACAGGGGACACAAGGGGGCCCTGGAGGAGCTCTGCGACCTCTGCAAGAGCCTGGACAATGCCAATGGTGAGGTTAAAAGTCATTGGGGTCACTCTGGGGTCATTCAGGGGTCATTCAGGGTCTGGGATGGGCAGTCAGGGTCACTGGGGTCATTGAGAGGTGATTTGGGTCACTCAGGGTCAGTGGGGTCACTCAGGGGTCACTCTGGGGTCACTCAGGGGTCATTTTGGTCACTCAGGGTCACTCAGGGGTCACTCTGGCGTCACTCAGGGGTCATTTTGGTCACTCAGGGTCACTCAGGGGTCATTGGGGTCACTCATAGCTGGTTTGGGGATGGATTTTGTGCCATTTTTTCCCCATTTAGCCCTACATTTTCCTGTTTTAACCCTGTTTTTTCCCATTTCTGTCCCATTTCTCCCCAGAATTATGCTCTTTAGGGGGCCTGGAGGTGATCCTAGACCTGCTGGGTCACCGCTGGCCCCCTCTCTGTGCTGGGGGTGCCAGGGGCTGAGTTGGGGGCCATTTGGGCCATTTGAACCCCATTTTCTCCCACTTTCACCCATTTTAACCCATAATTTCCCATTTTAACCCAAAGTTTCCATTTTTCTCCCCAGAATTCTGCTCTTTAGGGGGCCTGGAGGTGGTCCTGGATCTCCTGGGTCACCGCTGGCCCCTCTGAGCCGGGGCCGCTGGGCTGGGCCTGAGTTTGGGGCCATTTGAAGCCCATTTTTTCCCATTTTAACCCAAATTCTCGGTGTTTCTCCCCAGAATTCTGCTCTTTAGGGGGCCTGGAGGTTGTCCTGGACCTGCTGGGTCACCGCTGGCCCCCTCTCCGCACCAGGGCCGCGCGGCTCCTGGGCTCGTGTGCCCAGAACCTTCCGGCAGCGCAGGGCCGGGCGCTGGCGCTGGGGGCTCTGCCCGCCCTGCTGGGGGCGCTCCGGGGGGACCCTGACCCGCGCGTGGCCCCCGCTGCGCTCTTCGCCGTCTCCTGTGAGTCTGGGGAGAATTTGGGCATTTTGGGGTTTTTTGGGATCTTTTAGGGATTTGGGGATTCTTTTTGGATTTTTTTCAGGTTTTTTTTGCCTTTTTTGTGATATTTTTGTGAATTTTTGTGACTTTTTTGTGATTTTTTGTGTATTTTTGGGGTTTTTTTAGGGGAGGATTTTAAGGGTTTTTTTGGGGGGGGTTTTAAAGATTTTTTGGGGGATTTTTAAAGGGGTTTTTTTGGGTATTTTTGGAATCTTTTAGGCATTTTTTAGGGAATTTTTCTGATTTTTTAGGGTTTTTCTGGGATTTTTAAAATTTTTTTTTCTGATTTTTTTGCCGTTTTTTAGGGTTGTTTCAGGTTTTCTTGTGAATTTTTTGTGATTTCTTATGTGTTTTTTTGAGATTTTTTGGGGGAACTTTTTCATTTTTTAGGGACTTTTTTATTATTCTTTAGGGATTTTAGGAAGATTTATTTGGGATTTTGGGGGGACTTTTTAGGGATTTTTTAGGGATTTTTTGAGATTTTGGGGGATTTTTAGGGGATTTTGGGATTTTTTGAGGGGAGATTTTTGTAAGGAATTTTTTTGGGAGACTTTTTTAGATTTTTTTTTTTTTTAGTTTTTGGATTTTTTAGGGATTTTTGGGGGATTTTGGGGTTTTTGGGGGAAATTTTAGGGGATTTTTGGGGCATTTTTTGGAGGTTTTTTGGGATGTTTTTGGGGGGAGGTTTGGGAAGTTTTTAGGGGCTTTTGGGGTGGTTTTTTGTCAATTTTGGTGCTATTTTTCCCGTTTTTGGCTGTTTTAACCCCGTTTTTTCCCCTCCCCAGGCCTGGTGCGGGCCCAGCCCGAGGGTTTGCAGCAGCTCGAGGCCCTGGGGGGGCTGGAGGTGCTGAGGGGGGCCCTGCAGAGCCCCCACCCCCCCGAGGGCCCGCGCCGCCTTCCTGCTGCACTGCCTGCTCAGGGAGCACCCCCGCCTCAAAGGTCAGCCCAAAACCGCCCAGATTCACCCCAAAAACTGCCCTGGGACCCCCTCGGTAACACCCCGGCAGGGAAACCCCAAAAATCCCCGAAATAACCCCAAAGTTCCCACAAAAATCCCCCCAGAATTGCCCAGATTCACCCCAAAAAATGCCCTGGGATCCCCTCAGTACCAGCACAGCAGTGAGACCCCAAAAATACCCAAAATAACTCCAAAATCCCCCCCAGAAAACCCCAAACTCACCCCAAAAAATGCCATGGAATGCCCTGGGTACCAGCCCAGCAGTGAGAGCCCCAAAAACCCCCAAATTCACCCCAAAGCCAGCCCCAAAGCCCAAAACTCACCCGAAAACCAGCCCTGGAATCCCCTTAGCACCAGCCCAGCAGGGAAACCCCAAAGATCCCATAAATTCCCAAAAAAATCATCCCAAATTTTACCCCAAAATCCCCCAAAATGGCCCCAAAATCCCCGAATTTCACCCCAATTCCCCAGAACTTCCCAATTTTCCCGTTTTTCACCCCAATTTTCCCACAGCCCCCTGGTGCAGCAGGGCCCGGTGCCGCAGGGTTCCCCACATTTCACCCCAATTTTCCCGGGTTTCACCCCAAATCCCCCTTAATTTCCCCCCAATCTCCCCGGATTTCCCCCCAGTTTCCAGGATTTGCCCAATTTTCCCGTTTTTCACCCCAATTTCTGCAGCCTCCCTGGAGCAGCAGGGCCTGGTGCCGTGGGCGGCGGCGCTGCTGCGCTTCGAGCACAATGGGGCCCACGAGCACGGCCTGGGGGTCCTCTGCAGGTAAAAGGGGGGGAGAGACCCCTCCTCAAATTAACAAAAACTCAAAAAACCCAAAAATACCAAAAAACTGAAATTTGGGGAAAAAAACCAAAAAAAAACCAGGGAAAAATCATCAAAATTTGGGTGGAGAATGAACGGGAAAGGGCAAAGGGGAGGGCCCCACGAGCACGGCCTGGGGATCCTCTGCAGGTAAAAGGGGAGGAGAGACCCCTCCCCAAATTCATAAAAACCCAAAAAACCCAAAAAACCGAAATTTGGGGAAAAAACCCGAAATCCCGGGGAAAATCCATCAAAATTTGGGGCAAAAATGTCCAAGAAAGGGGGAAAGGGGAGGGGCCCACGAGCACGGCCTGGGGATCCTCTGCAGGTAAAAGGGGGGGAGAGACCCCTCCCCAAATTAACAAAAATCCTAAAAACCCAAAAAACCTGAAATTTGGGGAAAAAAGTAAAAACAAACCAAATAAAAACCAGGGAAAAAACATCAAAATTTGTGTGGAAAATGAACAGGAAAGGGGCAAAGGGGAGGGGCCCACGAGCACGGCCTGGGGATCCTCTGCAGGTAAAATGGGGGGAGAGACCCCTCCCCAAATTAACAAAAACCCTAAAAACCCAAAAAACGGAAATTTGGGGGAAAACCCCAGAGAAAATCAAAAAATTCTGAAGAAAAATATCAAAAATGGAGGGGAAACACTCAGGAAAGGGGAGTAGATAGGAGCAGTAAAGGAGGGCGGAGACCCCTCCCCTAATTACCAAAAACCATAAAAATCAGAAAATCCCAAAGAAACTGAAATTTGGGGGAAAAAACCCCAAAATCCTGGAGAAAAAGCATCAAAATTTGGGGGGAAAATACAAAAAAAAAAAAATACTGGGGAAAAACATCAAAATTTAGGGGGAAAAAAGGGGAGGGGGTGGGGACCCCTCCCCAAATTAACAAAAAACCCAAAAATCCAAAAAATCCCATAAAAAAACCCCCAAAATTCAGGGGGAAATCCCAAAATTCAGGGGGTCTTGGGATGGTTTGGGGAGGTTTTGGGTGATTTTGGGTGATGTTTGGGCAATTTCTGGGGGATTTTTGGTGGTTTATTGGCTGGGTTTTGGGGCAGATTTTGGGAAATTTTCAGGTGATTTTTGGGCATTTTTGGGGGATTTTTGGGTGATTTTTTGGGTCATTTTGGGGTGTTTTTTGGGGCAGATTTTTGGGGGAGTTTTGGGTGATTTTGGAGGGAATTTTGGGGAAGGTTTTGAAGGGATTTTGGGGTGATTTTTGGGCTGTTTTGGGTGATTTTGGGGCAGTTTTTTCGGGATTTTTGGGTTATTTTGTACTATAAATAATGAATTTTCCCAAAATCAGTGTTTTTCACCCGAGCCTGGCGTCGGGCTGCCTCGAAGGGCTCCGCAAGCGCCGGGACCCCGTTTTGGGGGAGTTTTGGGCTGTTTTGGGTGATTTTGGGGCAGTTTTTTGGGGGGTTTTGGGTGAATTTGAAGTATAAATACTGAATTTTCCCAAAATCACCGTTTTTCACCCCAGACTGGCCTCAGGCTGCCCCGAGGGGCTGCAGGAGTGCCGGGACCCCATTTAGGACGAGTTTTGGGGGATTTTGGGGCTGTTTGGGGTGATTTTTGGGTGTTTTTTGGGGGTTTTGGGGTGAATTTGAACTAAAAATACTGAATTTTCCCAAAATTGAGGAAAATTCGGAGATGAGGGAAAATTCGGACAGACTCTCACACTGGCTCAGTGCCTTTCTGTGACCCAAGTATGGGGCTCGGGCTCTTCCTTTTTGCTCTGGGATGCAAAACCTTTTCACTGCTTCCATGTGACTGAACTCTCGAGGTCCCTGATGTGAAATGTTTTAACACAGCTCCTGCTACAGCAGACAAGTTTGGATTTACAAATGTGAAAGGAGAGCTTTTCTTTTGGAATATAAACCCTGCCAAGTATGCTGGAAGGAAAGAAGAATAGGATTCAAACATCTGCAGAAATGTGCTTGATTTTATAAAATGGGGTTGGCCCTGCCCTTTCTCCTATGACCTGAGAAAAGTGAGCAGAAACATGTGTTTCCCTTGTAGATAAAGTGTCCCTGCTGAAAGAGTTCAGCTACCAATGGAATCACCTGAGTGGCCAAGCCCTGCTGGATGTCACCGAGCGTATCACAGGCATGGCCTCCCCTTCTGAGCCCAGAGCTCTTCCCAGGGAGCATTTACAGGGAATGCCTGTGAGCAGACAGCAGAGCAGCTCCTCCAAACCAGGAGGTGCTGAGCGTGTCCCTGCTGCCCCATAGCCAAGGCAGGTGGGTTTGGCAGGTTTTCCCTGGCTGCTGCAGAGCTGGGCAGCACCTGAGATGGGGGCAGTGCTCGGCCTGGGGCTGAGCTCTCACTGGGGCATCTCAGAACCACCTCCAGCAAAGGGAGGGCTAAAAATGCCCCAGCTGGCTCCTCTCTGGGGAGCTCAGGGACATCTGTGATCTTTGAGGGGAAATGGTGGCCAATGCTGTTTCAGGGCATCAGTTTGTTTTGTCCTCACAGAATCCTTGTTTTTCTCTTGGAAAGTTTTGAGGCTGAACCGTGCAGGGCCTGGGGGTCACAGCTTAGGCCAGAACTCAACAGAGGTACCAGAGGCACGGGTTTAGTGCAAGGCAGCCTCTGGGGCACAGGGACAGAAGCAGAGTGCTGAGGCTCCCTGCCTGTGCTGTCACAGTGGCCTTGGACTGAGCCTTTCAGTGGGTGCAAACAGTGTCTGCCTGTGTCAGCGCTGCCCAAAATGCTACAAATGCAGCTGATAATTGATTCCTCAGAGGAGCTTGCTGTGTCAGCAATAGCCAAGGAATGGAAAAAGGATAATCTCAATATATAGCAGAGAAAATGATAGATAGCCTTGCTTCAACTGGGGCTAAATCCACTGCTAATTATGCCAACATCTTTGAATGCAAGGTTTAATACACTTTGTATCTTCATTAGGAATCTCAAAAGGGCATGTTCAGCGATTGGGAATGTCAAAGGCCCTTAAAGAGCATTTGAATAAAGTAGATCTCCAGCAATAGGGAATTAAGTTTAGCAGTTCTTTTGATCTCTTTTTCAAATAAAGGAATTAACCATAAATTAGGACTACTTTAGAAAAAGCAGATGTTCTCTCTGAGATTTAGTAGGAACAGACAGCTGTTCCTCACGTTCCGTAGTCACCGATGTCTTTAAATGCATTTAAATTCAAATTCATTCCCATTTTAAAATACGTACCATAACCCTTTCCTGCTTAGCAGAATTGGTTTTGGGTACTTGCAGGAGCTCTTTCAATGTTGATGACTGCTGGTGGAATAACAGCGTAGAGAAAATGAAGTCTCTTCCGCCACAGAATATTAAATTGCTGCTGAATAACATTTTGTCTGATCAGAAAATAAGAATGGTCTCCAGAGCATTTCAGGTTTTCATCTCTTAGCCAAATCTGCCAAGCAAGGATCATGTTGGTAGTAAACATTTGTCTATGTTTGATACAGTTCAGTTAAGAAAATGGGCAGAGAGATTTCAGAGACAATATGAGAAAACACTCGTGTTTTGGTTACATTTCAGTCCCCTGTGTAGCATTTTTCTTTCTCTATGCCCCTATTTGAGTGGACATTATAGGAAAAAATGCCATTAACATTGGGAGGGGAAATGGCATTAAAATGTGGAGATGCCCAAATGCCAAGGCAATGGGGTCTGGGTAATTCTCTAGAGATGCCCTGAGGTTTGAAATAGCTCTTTGTTGGAAGCCCCAAAAGCATTCTGCCAAAGACCCCAGCTGGTCACTGATGTTTCTCATCCAGCTGTCAGGCAGCAGCCATCTCTGGTGGGCTGGAGTTTTGAGGTGTGTTCTAATCCTGTCCTTTGCTGTGTGCCGCTGAGAACAGGGAAGAGCCAGATTAGACATTTGGTACTTGACATCAAAGTTACAAAAATGGAATTATCCCTTTTATTAGAAATCTCTCCATTTCCTCTCTATGGTGCATTTCCAAATCTTCAGTGTGGGTTTAGACAACTTCTTAATGGAAATCAAAGGCAATTGGACATTTGATTCATTGTTCATGCAGAAAGAGATTGTGAAGTAATTTAGTAAAGGTAGGAAGTCTGCTGCAGGGACAAGGCTCTGGTTGGAGCAATTAGTGCTGACGGGTTGGTGGTTCTGTTTCCAGGATGCTCAGCTGCTTTGCCCGTTTCTGGACCAAGGGGCTCTGGGTGCTATTTTGCTGCTCTTGGCCAGAGAGGCTGGCAAGAAGCAGAAGCAGAGGCAGATCCTTGTTGCAGTGAGGCTGGTGGGTAAGGAGCTGTGTCTGTCCCGGCAGTGCTTGTGCAGGGGGTTCATGCCAGGAGCCCTGAAGTTGTCCAGCGCGACGCCCTGCCCGTGCTCTGGCCCTGCCTGGGGAACAAGGCGCTGCCTGTGCGGAGCGCCAACGTCCGCACCGTGGCCACCAAGCTGGCCTCTGCCCTCTGCAAGGTGATGGGCACCCAGCTGAAGGAATGTGCTGCCAGCAAGCCTCCACATGTGCGGGAAAACCTCTCCAAAATGCTGGGCTGGTGAAGGCGAGATGTTCTCCAGAAAGCTGAGGAAGCGCTGAGTTGGACACCTCTGGATTTGCCTTTTGAGCTGTGCCAAAAATGACAGAATCCTAAGGAAGGGTGTGCATCTGCCCCCACTCTCTCCACCACATTTCCTAGTCATGGCATGGGGGGCCTGAAGCAACTCCAGATGGAGGACAAGATGAAGGGCAGTCATGGCTCAGCCGCACGCAGAGGTGAGGGGGGAGCTGGGCCAATCTCTGCTGGGAGGAAGGGTCTTGTGGCAGCCCAGAGAGGCTGTGCACATTGCCAGGGAACAGCTCTGCCCTGCACGTGCCCCTGCAATGAGCTGTGCTGCTGCCAGTGCCCCTGGAGCTGCGGGGCTGCTGAGCTGTGGGGCAGGCAGAGGAGCAGGAGGGTGCATGTGCAGCTGAGCCATTCCTGGGGAGCACAGGGCTCTGGGCTCCCTGCTGTCCCAGGGCAGCCCCGAGGCCAGGCTGTGCCTGTGCCAGCTCTGGGCAAGTGGCTCAGGGTTTTGCCCTGGCCTGCCTCAGTGTCTGCCAGCAGGAGCATGTTTCCCTGTGCAGCTGTTTACACATCTCCAGGAAATGTGTCCCAGGAATTATGGAGCTTCAGATGCTTTAGGTTTGCATGGTGGCCTCTGTTAAACTTTGCCTCTCTGTTAAATTTTGTGTCTCCATTTTGCAGATCTGGCTGGTTACAGTCCTACCGAGAAGTTTTCTCTGCACACTTCCGATGTTCCCTCACCCACAAAGTTCTCGCCTCCCATCCAGAAGAGCTCTCTTTCCTCCAAGCTCAGGAAGAAGCTGCCGCCTGTGTGAAGAGTGTTTGAAGAATAGGATTGATGTGTTAGGCCTGATAGTTACAGCTGTACATATGTTCTGATCTTTAGATGTAGTTTTGAAATAATGTCTTTTGATTCTGTCTTTAAGTTTTGATGACATACTTTTAATGGTATATATCTTATTTTGATGATGAAAAACAAAAATAAATAAATAACATTTAAATAAACCAGGAGGAGAATGTGAGACCATGACCTGCTAGCCTAGAGATTATGGGAGTGCAGCTCATTCAGTGTGCCAGTGTCTCACCACATCCTTTCCTCATTGGGCCTCTCCTCTTCCTCTTTGGCCATGGTTTCTTTGTGTCATTTGTGCTGCTGTTTTCAACTTGTGATTGTAACAGGGCCACACATTGACATGTTTGGGGGACAATGGATCCAAAAGATCCTGTCTAGTCAAAAGTTTTCTACCTAGGTGTGTTCTGTGCTCACCAAAGGGCTGAGCAAAGAAACCAAGAGAAGTGTGCCCAAATCCCAAAGCTTTGCTCCTTTGCAATCTCCCACAGATATGGCTCACAGGTGTCTTCAATCACAATTCCATAGGTAAGAAGAGGTCATGGATTTCACTGGGAAATGATGCACTGCTTTGGCAATCACCTGTATGTATATTTACCCAGGACAGCACTCCAGCTGCGTTGTTTGCACCTTGTTTGCAGAAGGATGAGTGCACTGGGAGGCCGATAACAAGTGACAAGGGTTCCTCCAATCTGCGCTGCAGCCTGGGTGCCATTCAGCCCAGAGCTAGGGGATCATTTGTTCCCATGGACCAGTGCTTGCCAGTGGAATGAATTCCTGCACAGCTGGAAGAAGCAATTCTGGATTCAGCTCCAGCTCTTGGTGGGCTGCATGATCATTGACAATGCTGCCCTTCCAGAAATTATTCTGCAGTTTCCTTTCATAGTCATTTGAAGCTTTTAAACCTCACATTTCAATTTGCTTTGCCTTAGGGAAAAACACTTCTGGGCCCAGTGCAAACTGTAACCTTTTGGCAGCAAAGTCCTCATGGTTGCCAGCTTCTGTTGTTACAGAATGTCACCTGGCTGAATGAGTTTGCTTAGCTCTGGGTCTAGTCCTGGCCTAGTAAAACAGTTGGTAGCTCTATA
Source organism: Melospiza melodia melodia (assembly GCF_035770615.1). NCBI lineage: Eukaryota > Metazoa > Chordata > Aves > Passeriformes > Passerellidae > Melospiza > Melospiza melodia. The sequence goes on along the minus strand of NW_026948802.1, from coordinate 1,962,535 downwards.
CCTTCCTTTCTCTTCCTCCCTCTTTTTCCTTATTTTTCCCTTTTCCCCCAGTCCATCCTCAATGCATTTTGCTGTGGTTATTCAATACAGGTACATTTGTTTTGGTTATAGCAGCAACTCTCTCTACCGTGTCGGTGTTTTTTGCACTCTGAGATCAACCCACAAACTACCACAAAACCCGTTCGTAAGGACGGATCGTGACACTTGTATACATACTATAGAAACCTTCTATCAAACTTTAAAAATTCTCTACAAATTCATTTCCAACATTACTGGGCCTGGCACCACCCAGATCTGGTGTTTGCTGCCACCACCAGTGCCCAGATCTGGAAATTCCCTTGTTCTGGCAGAGCCAAGTCTAGCAATTTTCTGGTAAAGAAAGCCAAAATCTGGCAATTTCTGCTGTCGGCACTGGCAATGCCAAGATCTGGTGTTTGCTGCCACTGCACGTACCCCAGTCTGGACATTTCTTATTCCAACACAGCCCAAGTGCAGAAATTCTTTAGAAAAAGAAGACAAAAGGCAGCAATTTCCTGGTGCCAAGACTGTCACCACCCAGACCTGGTGTTTGATGGCACCGCCCATGCCCAGATCTGGATATTTCCCTGTGCCAGAACGGCCCAAATGCAGCAATTTGCTGGCAAAGAAAGCCAAAACCCGGCAACTTTCTGCTACTGGGTCTGGCACCGACCACATCTTGTGTTTGCTGCCCCAGTACCCAGATTTGGAAAATACCTGGTGCCAGCACAGCGCAAGTCCAGTTATTTGCTGGCACAGAAAGCCATAATTTTGAAATTTGCACGTTCTGGCTCCAGCACCATCCAGCTCTGGTGTTTGCTGGGACTGCCAGTGCCCAGATTTGGAATTTTCCTGATGCCTTCACAGCCCAGGTCTAGCAATTTGGTTTTAGCTAGCTTAGGCAGAGAAGTTCCTTTGGACTGTGACTTTCCTTTCTCTTGGAATTGTTTAAACCTGCTCTGGACTGAAAACCCAGAAAAACACCAGCAGCAGCTCACACCTGTGGCCCCCCGAGATCTGGGACACTGCATTCCAGCACCAGAGGGACTCAGGAGAGACCGAGTGAGCCAACTACAACCCACAAAAAGGACTTTCTGAATTTGCCATCTCTTCAGCACTGTCAGAGGTTTGATTTAATATTATTCATTTTTCATGCTTGTGAATAGTTTACTTGTGAAATAAAGTGGGGTTTTTTCACTTTTCTCAAGGGAAGTCTTTTCCTGAACTAGTAGGGGGAGAGGCCGCTTGAACTTGCTTTCTATACAGACCCCTTTTGGAGATTTCCTCCCCAAATTTGCCCTAAACCAGCAAAAAGAGTCACAATGAAAATTTCACCAGTGGCATAATTTCCTGGTGGAAAGTCTTGTGACCGAAGCTCGACCTTGCTCTCCGTGAGAGATTCTTGGGAAGAGCAGACAGGAGAAGATTCCTGGAAAACTGAAACAGCTTTCCAGAAGGGAAATGAAAATGAAAGAAACAATCCAAGATGTTTTCCTCTATTAATTTCTATGCTCCCCTTTTCCATGTTGCACTACTTCTCCACCCCAGTAATTCCAGATGCACTGCACCTCTAATATCTGTGACTTAGTGATTTTTAGATGGTCTAAAATACCATGAGCCACACACAGTTTTCCTTCCCCTGCTTTATTGGAAAGCAACACTGGAGGTGTAAGTGCAGTGCTGGGGTCAGGTAGGAATCCTACCCCAAGGGAAGGCGGCCCGACAGCGTTTGCCCCTCAGCAAGGACAATGCCCAGCAGCAAGCGAGGGGATCGCTCTGCCAGAGTGCAGGAGTCAGGGCTCTGCATCCGGGCTCAGCACTGCAAAGTTCCCGTGTTTGGGCAGACGGAGGGGCTGTCCCCGGGGCACGCGGGGCTCTAACGTGGGGCTCGTGGGGCGAGCGGGGAACGGACACGGGGACGAACGGCCCCGGTGCTTCAGTTGCAGCAGCGGCAGCGGCGGCAGCAGCAGCGGCGGCAGCAGCAGCGGCGGCAGCAGCAGCGGAAGAAGCAGCAAAAACAGATTCGTTTTCTCGCTTTCTTTCTCTTATTCTCGTTCTTTCTCTCTCTCTCCCTTTCCCGCTGTCGGGCACCCTTCTCCCGCAGTCCCTTGCCCGACGTCCCTCCCCTCTCCCCGCCTCCCTCTCCCCTGCAGGGCCGGGCCATGCCCCCGGCCCGCCCCCGGCCCCGGGCGGGGCTGCCCCGTGCCCGGCCCCGGCCGTCCCGCCGCGGTCTCGCCTCCGCCCGGCTCTGGCCGTGCTGGCGGTGGCGCTGCCGGGCGGGCATCGGTGCCGGGGGCCGGGGCGGCACCGCCACCCTTCGGCTCCGCCTGGCCCGAGCCCGGCCCCGGCCCCGAGGCAGGCTCCAGTCCCGGCCCCGGTCCCGGCCCCGGCTCCTCCCGGGGCCCGCGGAGGACACAGGCGGCGCGGCCGCTCCCGCCGCCTCCGCTGCGGCTTCCCCGGCCCGAGCTCCGCCGCTCGGCAGCGCGGCCGCCGGCCCCGAGCCGCCCGTGCCGCGTTCCGAAGATGGAACGCCGGGGCATAGCCGGCCCGGGGCGGGTGAGGGGCGCTCGGGGGCCGTTGCTGGCCCCGGGCCGAGCGCTGACCGCCGCGTCCCGCCCGCAGGTGAGGCGCAGGAGGCCCTGCAGGAGCGGCACCGGCTGGGCTCGCTGCTGGGGCGCGCTCCAGGCACAGCCATGGAGCAGAGAGCCCCGAGAGCGCCCAAGCTGGCCTGGGTGGAGAAGGAGGAGGAAGAAGGCCCTGGAGCTACCCCAGCGCAGGAGATTGAAGAGGTGGTGCCGTTCATTCCACCGCAGGAGGGTGAGTGGCAGAGCTGGGCTGCAGGGCTGGAGCCTGCAGCCAACTTGGCCCCATCCCACCCCATCCCATCCCCTGGGGAAATGCCCACGGACAGGATGGAAGAGGGGCCGGGCATACACCCTGCAGGGGCCGTGCTCCATCCCCTGGGGCGTCCCGGGGCTCTCCCTGCCGGGGTAGCACAGTGCTGCGCTGTGTTCTCCGGCCTCTCCCGCAGCCCCTCAGCTCTGGCTGCGCTCGCTCTTTGCCAGATGCAGCCCTGGAGCGCACACAGGAGCAGGAACGCACCCGTGGCCTCTTCCGCAGCACAGCGCAGGTACCTGCAGCCACCCCCACCTGGGCTGGGCTTGTTGTCCCTGCTCAGCCCAGCACCATGTGTGCAGCACTCCATGCAACATCCCTGGCTTCTTGCCCTTCTGCTACAGATGGTTGGCAAATTCATGAAGAGGATTCGGGAGGAAGAGACCAGCGTCATGGGCACTGTGCTCAGAGCATACCCTCCCATCTTCAAAACCAACACCAGTGCTGCCCTGCTGGATATGCTTGTGGAGGAGGGTCCTTCCAGTGCAAAGCAAGTAAGCAGCCTGTGGCCTGACTTCCATCCTCCCAACAATTGCTTGGCCTCCCAAGCCACGCCTGCTGGTTACTGTAAGCCTTGAGGCCATGGCAGTGTGGAGGCAAGGGAAGCACTTCTCTGGGGCAGCTGGGCACATGACTCCCTCTGGCAGCTTTCCAAGTCTCCCCTGCCTTCTCCAGGTGCCTGCCATGGTGAGCTACATCTACCAGTGGCTCATGGCCAATGATTCTGCCGAGCACAGGCTGGACAAGGCCCTGCTGAATCTCACCAGAGCACACCCGAATGACGCAGTGGTGACGCTCCTGCGTGTGGCCCCGTCCTGTGACAGGTATGGGGCCCACCTGCCCAGAGGGCTCAGGCCTCCCCTGCCCATCACCCTGTACGGCCTGGCCCAGGTGTGTGACCAACTGAGAGTTCCAGGGCCCTCTGGCTGCTCCCTTTCCCAGCCCTGGAACGTCAGCCCCCAAGCCTGCTGCCATGCTCCCTTGCCGCCCCTCAGGGCTCTGTCCCCACAGGGCTGGGCTGCCTGGCTGCTGCTGGCAAGGGCCAGTGGGCAGAGGCAGCGCCGGTGCTCAGCCCCGGCCCCTAGGGATGCCCCGGCCATGGTGCTGTGTCTGAGACCCGCCCTGAGACAGAGCTCTAACCCTGCAGAGCTGCCATCTCCATGTGGAAGACCATCATGTGCTCGCCCAGGACTGCAGAGCCAGTGCAGCTGATCCTCCTGGATGTGCTGGGGAGCTGGCCAGAGCACAGCACGTGCACCTCCAATGGGGACGAAACGAGTGTCTTTGGCCTGGCTGTGAGTTTCTGACACTGGCCTTTGCTGGCCCCAAGGCTGCCTCTCCAGCAGCTCTCCATCCTCCTTCCCCCACTGCATCTCCCTGCCTCAGGCACTGGCCTGAAACCTGGCCCAGGGGCAGCTTCAGGCCCACCAGGCCCCGTGCTCCCCCTGCCAAGGTCTCTCTGGGTCTCTCCCTGCCCTGCTCGGGCTCTGCCACACAGACACCTGGGCACTGAGCGCTGTCTCGGGGGTCTTTGTCCCTTGCAGGCAACCGTGGTGATGTGGAAGATCCTCCAGGAGCCCCGTGTCCCACGTGTAGTGACGCTCTATTTCCCCCACCTGTTTGTGCATCTGCTCTTCCAAGTGTTCTTCAGCACAGAAGAGATGCCAGAGGAGGTGGATACCTTCTGGAAGAAATGCCAGGAAGAGCACGGCCTTGCCACCAGCTCCAACAGGTGCTCCATCCCACTCCTCCTGTCCCTGCCATGTGGCCTGCAAAGGAGCCAGTGCTGCCAGTGTGACCTGGGCTTTGCTCTCTGCCCACAGGTTTGCAGTGCAGACCCTGCAGTCCCTGCTCTGCCTTCTCCAGTGTGAGCAGGTGGTGGTGTCAATGGAAGGCAAGCGTGGCTGGGACACGCTGCTCTGCGTTGATACCCACCACTCTGCTGTGGCTCTGCTGGCCGGGTGAGACACCCCCTTCTCCCCATTGCTCCTGGCATTTGTGCCCCATGCCTGGGCTGTCCCAAGCAGTCCCCGTGGCTGGGGCCAAAGGGACGAGGGAAAGCCAAGCAGACTGGAAAAGGCTGGGAAAGGAGGTGCCCAGGAGCGGCCACACCTCAAAGGGCCCAGGTCCCCTGGCAGTGGGTGGTGGGGAAAGACAAGAACCGTGTGAGACAGTGCTGGGAGAGGCTAGGCTCCCCCCCTGCCCCCCCAGCTCAGGATCTTAATGCCATTTTCTGCCTTGCAGGGAGATGCGCCATGCATCCAGGCCCTTGTGTAAAAGCATCTTATGCTGCCTCCTTGACATGCTCAGTGAAGAGATGCCATACTGGGATTTCCCTGCCCTGGCATTCCTTGCTGAGGTGAGCCTGAAGGCCAGCATGACCTGGCTGAGCTGCCTCCCAGCTCTCTGCCCTCTCAGATGCCTGGGACGGTGCCCGTGCCCTGCGCTGCTGGCTGGGCCCAGCCCCGTGCGGCTCCGGGCTCCTGCCGGCCGGCTCCCCCGTCACTGCCCTGTGCCTTGCAGGTCCTCGAGTGCCTGGACTTGAGGGACTGCAGGGACAGCATCATGGATGTCTTGTCATGGGAGCTGCGGAGGGAGCGTGCAGACATTGGCAGCCAGCTGCTCAGGGTCCTCCTCCCGCGCAGGGACCATTCCCCGCTGGTGAGAAGGGGGCAGTGGCTGAAGCTGTGCAGGCAGCGTGGGGCTGGGCAACGCAGTCGCTTGGCCTTGCCTGGGCTTTGGGTGCTGGGGCAGCTGCTCCCAGCTCTCCTGCCTCCCGCTTCAGCTGCCCCAGTGCTTCAGGACAGGCCTTTGGCCTCTGGGCCCTGCGGCAGCAGGGTGGCCTTTCACAAACTTGCCTTCCACGCAGGCCGAAAGAATGCAGGGTCTGACTGAAGGGCTTGTGGAGCTCCCGCAGGTCAGGGTGACCACCATGCTACTGGACTATCTGTTCCTGGACAATGGTGCCCCAATACCCAGCCCCATGGCCCTGCAGCTGGCTAAGGTGTTCCTGCCACTCTTTGACCACGTAAGGCTCTGTGCCCCCAGCCACGGCCACTGGCTGCTGCCCGCACACTTGGTGCCCTGTGCAGATGCAGGCCTGTGCCAATGTGGACCAGAATCAGCTGCTGCTGAGCTCTTGCTGCCTTCCTGTTCTACAGGGTGACAGCCAGGTGCAGCAGCTCTCCATGACTGTCTTTCAAAACTTGATGTCTGCTGTAGAAGAAGAAGGAAAAATGCCCCTGATGACACAAGTGTGTGAGAGCCTGCTCCCACTGCTCTTCCACTGCCATAATGAGAATCTGCGTGTGGCAGAGGTGAGGACTCGTGGGCTGCTGCTGTCCCCCTGGCAGGGGGCTCGGCTGCCTCCTGCCCTGCGCTGTTGGACTGCAGCCTCCTCCAGGCTGCAGCTCCTGTGCCTTGGGCTCTGGGGCCATGTCCGCATCTCTGCTGCTCTCCAGACTTCTCGGGAAACACTGCTTTGTGCGGTCAAGTTCCTGAAAAGGAAAGCTCTTGAAAAAACTGTGAAGAAAGAGAAACTCTCAAAGTTCACTGAGCTCCTGGTAAGGAGGGCCTGCAAGCCCCAGCCTCACTCTGGAGAAGGCCCCTGAGGGCGGTGCTCAGTGTGCGGGGCTGGCAGCTGTGCCCTGGCCCGGTGCTGCACCCAGAGGCCGCGCGGGCTCTGCTCCAGGCTCCCGTGGGCCCGAGCCGGGTGCCCATGGAGACCCGGCCCGGCGGGGCAGCGGGCCGGCACCGCGGCTCCCCGGGCAGCAGCCGGCCCTCTGCCCCTTCCCCTCGGGAGCCCTTGGCCAGCGGCTGCTGGCCGCGCCTCAGGGCTGTGCGGGCAGGGGAGGCCGGGGATGGGTGCAGGCAGCGCCCGGCCCAGGGGCTGAGCCCGCGCCAACCCTTCCCTCCTGCCGCTCTCTGCAGCTGGCAGAGGACAGGAGCCGAGCGGCCGAGCACCTGCGCCGGGCCATGCCCTACCTGGAGAGCCCACAGGAGCCCCTGCGAGAGGCGGCCATCAGGTTCATGGGTGAGTCCCGAACCCGGGCTGCCCTTCCCTTCCCCGGCCCGCCGCAGCTCGGCCCCAGCCCCGCCTGCTGCCCCGGCAGTGCGAGCCGTGCCCTCGGGCGCCGTGGAGCCCCGCCTGGCCTGGGCATTGCTGCTGCCGCCCTCTGGCAGCCGTGCCCTGGGGCGGCAGCCTGCGGCAAGGGTCAGGCTGAGCTCTGCCCGGCCAGCAGCCCGTGCGGCCACAGCGCCGGCAGCGCCGCTGGCAGGGAGCTGTGCCGCTGGGGCCGTGACAGGCTCTGTGTTCACAGGCATGGCCGGGCGGCGCCTGAGGGGGCAGCAGCAAGAGCTGCAGCTGATCTGCACTGGTGAGTGAGGGCAGCGGGCTGACGGCGGGGGCTGGAGGGGGCAGCTGCAAGCCCTGCCCCGGCTGCGGAGGGCTCTGCTCCCGTGGGCAGAGTACACGGAGCTTTCAGGGCCACGTGGGCCATTGGTGGCCAGCAGCTTCGGGCTGATCCCCTTCCTCCCTGCTCCCTCCTGGCCATGGCAAGAGCCGGCTGGGATGGCCCTGGCAGGGGGCTCTCCTGGGCTCTCCACAGATCCGGCTCTGACCGTGCCTCTGCTCCTCTCTCTTACAGCCCTGGAACCCCTGACAGAGGTCACGAGCAGTGCCGTGTCACAGCTGGCACTTGAAACACTGCATGTCCTCCGGGCATTACAGCATGGGCGATATTCCACCATCTGGAGGCTGCACAATCAGCTGCGCAGGGCATGGCGGAGTCGGCCTCACCTGCCGGGGCTCGGCTGCTGCACTGCCAGATGACTGAGGAGGAGAGCTGATCTGGGAGGCTGTCTTTGCTGGGGCAACCTGAGCCAGGGGTAATTTTCCTTTTCTTGAAGATTTTTCTTTTCTTCTTTTCCATTTTTTATCTAGATTGTAAATAAATAATATAGAGTATATTTCATTATATATATATTTGTATATATTATAGATTATTGTAAATAACTCAATTCTAGAATGTGTTATGATCTACAGACTGCCAGGAGCTTTTCTTTGATGCCCAGGGTCTGCAGGGCAAGAGGCAGGAAAGGGTGAAAAGGGAGCTTGTGCTCAGCACCAAAGCAGGCTGAGGGGTGGTGAGGCCCTGAAGGGGGCAAAGGGTGCTTGCGCTCAGCCAGCTGCCCAGGCATGCAGTGGGTAAAGGGAAATGGCCAGAAGGCCCTTGGCCTGTGGTGGTTCTGCTGAAGCCTTTGTGCTGGTGACAGAGCGGCTGGGCAGGGGCCGGGGCTGCGGGGATCCCTGCCAGAGCGGTGCCCGGAGATGGCCACAAGCCCTGTGCCAGGAAGGAACCACCCTCTGTATCCTCCTGCCCGTGTGCTGCTGGCTGCCTTGCTGAGGGCTCCCAGGTGCCTCTGGATGGGGCTGCTCTGGAGCTGCTGTGGGGCTGCGGCGCTGCTGCCGGGCAGCTTGGCCGGGCTGGGGCAGCCCCTGAGGGGCTGGGGCACTGGCAAGCCCTGAGCAATGGGCTGTCAGAGGCCACAAGCAGCCCTTGTTTGCTTTGGGATCACCGTGATTTTGGGGGGCAGTGCAGGGGGGAAGAGAGAAAATGTGGGCTTTCCTCAGCCATGGCTGGGTTTTTCCCTACCATGTAGGAGTTGGGCCTTCCTCAAGGCTCTGACAGAGATAAGAGTTTTTCCATTTTTCCTTGTTTTCCCTTTTTGCATCTAATCTCTTTTCAATAATGTGTTGTTTGTTTTTCCAGAGGAAGCGTTCCAGGTGGTCCAGTGTGAATGGGGAAGTGCTGGGGAACAGCTGTGGCATGGATGGGCCATGCCCTTGGAGAAGGCTGAGGCCATGGTTTGGGAGCAGCTTTTCTTGCAGATGTAGCTGGCGTGAGGTGGGTCCCTGTGTGCTTGGCAGGGTGGGATCAGAGCTTTTGGGAGCTGGCAGCGAGCACAGGAGCATCCTGCTCTGGGCAGCTGCTGAGGGCTGGATGTGCCGTGGCTGGCTGCAGGCTGGGCACATGTGCTGCTCTCCTGCTCTGCTGCCAAAGGCAGCAGGGATGGGCAGCTCTGGGCACAGCTCTGGGCACAGCTAGCATGGCCTGGGCACCGCAGGCCTTGGCACAAGGGCACAGGAGCCCTCAGCTGACGGGCACTTTCTGCTTTCTCTCCTTGCAGCCGGGCTCTGCGGGTGCTGAGGCTGCTCTGGGCTCTGCCAGGGCTCTGCTGGGCTCAGCCCTGGGCCCAGCTGGGCTGGCTCTGCCCTCACATTGCTCTGACAGCTCTGCATCAGACGAGCCCCTTGCGAGCACAGCGCCTGAGCTTTCTGCTTTGGCAGGTGAGTGAGACTCTGCTGCAGGCCCAGAGATTGCAGCTGGGGACACACATCCAACTGGCAAGGACCCAAACTCTCCACAGTCCCAGCTGAACGCCTGGATCTCCCCAGGATGTTTTGTCTGTCCCATTCTTCCTTCTTGATTGGCTGGAATTGTGCAACAGCACTTTCTTCCTCCTCTAGAAGTGCCACGAGTGGGCCAAAGCTGGCGAGTGGGCCGTGCTCCTGAGGCAGTGCAGTCTGGAGCTGATGGAGGAAGAATTGCCCTTCTGCAGTGCCATACCAGAGCAAAAAGCCGTAAGTGGGACTTAGTTTCTCTTTGAAATCCCTAACAGTTTCAAAAGGAATGTGCAGCTCATTCCCAGGCTGAGAAGGAAGGTCATCTAAGGGATTTGGGCTTTGACAGAGTTTCCATTCCCAGTCCTGCTTGGAGCTGGAAGGGCACAAAGCAATTTCCTCTTGCTTAGACCACAGTTTCAAATACCAATGTTGGAAACAAAGCCCAAAATCTTTTAAGAGGTTGCTGAGGTCAGTAAAATGGATCCATGCCATCAGCATATTTTCAATGGAAATAACTGAGTTCTCTTTTTCAAAAGATCATTTACTTCTTAATGCAAAGAATGTAACTTTGCATTTATGTTTTGGTTTTTTCACTAATATTATGTTATGTTTTTTCACTAAAACTTGGATTTTATTCTTATCTTTTACAATTAACCTAATTTTTTCTTTTTTCCTATTTTTTCCTTTCAATAGAAAACATGTCCTGTCAAAGCAATGTGCTTTGATCCTGGTTCCCGTGTGGAGCAGCTCCCTTCCTGCTGGCTGAGCTGCTCAGGCACAGCCCGGCAGCTCCTGGCCCTGCAGGGCTGAGGCTTTTCCCCGTTGCTGGGCACAGACTGATGGAGCAGCACTGCTGAACACAGGCACACAGAGCGACCAGCAGCAGCTGCCTTTGGCCACCTGAGGCCCCAAGGCCCAAACTCTGAGCAGCCAGGGCTGGAAGAGACTGGCAGGATCTGATCCCTGACTCTGGGCCAGGGCTGCACAAATGACCCCGCAGGAGCAGCAGCAGCAGCAGCAGATGGAGCTGACTTTGAGCACAGCCCCTGCCCCTCTTGCCTCCCGTGTGCAGCGGTGTCACAGCAGCCTGAGGCACCTGGGAGCCCCCAGTGCCAGCAGGGACTGGAGATGGCAGCCCTGGGCTCCTGGAGGCTGTGCAAGCAACGGAGCTGGGCACTCCCTGTGCATGGGGAGCTTCCAGATGGAAAAGGCTGCTGTGCCCAGGCAGCTGCAAGGGCACAGAAAGGAAGCTCTGGAGCACTGGATCTGTGCCAGTGCCACAGTCCTGGGCAGCAGCCAGCGAGCCCTGGGGGAACAGAGGGCACAGCAAGAGGGACAGAACCAGGCAAGGGCAGAGACTGGAGAGAGCCAGGCCTGGAAGCAGGAACAGCTGCTTCATTGCACTCTTGGAGAAAGCTCTTGGCTGGTTCAAAGCGCTGAAAGGCATGAAGGGCAGAGAGGAGGCCACAGCAAACAGTGCTCCTGTTTGCACAGCCTCCCCTCTCCGTGTCCCAGAAGGAATTGCATGGACTGTGTTCTTCTCTCCGAGTCGTCTCGTTCAGCATGAGCAGCTCAGCACCAGGAGCTGAAGGAGCTGAAGCCTCAGGCCACAGGAGCTGGGCAAGAGGGAGCTTTTGGAGCAAAGTAATGCTGTTAAAATAGCCCCAGCTGAATGCAGTGGATATAATCATGGAATCACAGAATCCTTTCTCTTGGAAAAGCCCTCTGAGCTCACCCAGTGCAGCCGGGCACCCAGCAGTGCCAAGCCCAGCACTAAACCACGTCCCTGAAGTGCCAAGGCCTGGACACCAGCCCTGAGTGAGGCCTGGACAGCAGGCCCTGAGCCAAAGGTGGCCTCTGGATGAACCTTCCAAGCAAAGGTTATCTTTGTATCTGCTCCCTAATGAAATATGCATGGTCATTAGGCCCTGTAATAGATGTAGCCACTCATTAGTGAGACATGTATTGACCTTTGTGTATTTAGAAGCCAGACAAGGCCATGAAATCTGACATCTGGCTTTGTTTGGGGCTGTATGGTCAAAGTCACCTCCCTTGGTTCCTCCTTGAGCCCTGGCCAAGCTCTGGGAGGCACCCAAGAGGAGGATGAAAGCAGATGCTGCCACACTAGCAGTGCTGTCAGTTTTTTCATTCAGCACTGTCAGAGCTGGGCCCTCTCCCAGCGGGGTTGGAGCCTCACCTGGGGCTGGAGGCACCTGCAGGAATTGCCAGTGCCCAGGAGTGGCTCTGCAGCCCTTGGCTGTGACAGCTTCCCCAGCTGCTGTGTCGGTCTGGGGGATGGTAAAGGCTGAGGGTAAATGCTACTGAATCTTTCTTAATCACTGCTGCAATCTATGGTGGGGATGGTTGGGTGCATTGCTGAGCTGCTCCTTTTGTCATTCTTTGCTTCCCTGAACTGCAGCAAATGACACTGATTCCTTCAGTTGGAGTCTGTGTCTTTGGTGCTGACCCTGCCCACTGGTAAAACAAAACTGTCACAGTCTGGCCAGATCCCAACAAAATGTCACTTGTTCAGTGTAAATGTGAGGAATCAGTGCCATCAGAAATTCCCAGCTGGGAAGCTCTTCCCTGGAGTTCCCTGGCTCTGGAGTGGGCTGAGGTCGGAGCCCCGTGGGAGCAGTGGGGCAGTCGGGTAAAAGAGGCTGCACCCCTGGATGGCTTCAAATGCATCCAAAAATTGCAAATGGAAAAGGAAAAGACCTTGTGGGTTTGGGCAGACAAAGATGAATTTGTTAAGAGTACATAGGAAACAGCACCTTCAGAAGGAACAATGATTGTTGGAATGCTCCCACATGGAGCAACAGAAGAAGGTTCTAATCTGGAGCTCAGATGCATTTGTGCAAGTGAAATATTAATATAATAAATAACTATATATATATATTTATAGGATAATAATACCTTAATATATATATTTATCTTTTATATATGTCCATATCAATCTATATCTATATTTCTCTATCACTGTCTACATGTAAAATTATCATAATGTGAAGTAGTGCTGACAATGCTAATTTGGTAGCTTTGGGTGCTGAGGGATGTAACACTAAATACCCTACAGAACAGGATTGGCCAGGACCCTAATGTCAGTGGCCAACTTTGTGAGATTGTATACAATGAAATGGGAGGAAGGGAGGAAATTGGCTATTTTTACAGGGTTTGCTGATTCTGTGATGCAGAGTGCTTTGTTTGTTCCTATGAAAAATACAGTGATTAAGCCTGCAGGGTTTTTCATGTACCAGACTATGCACAAGCTACAGGACTGGTTGAACAGGTTGTTTAAAGAGCAGTGTAAAAAATGAGGAGATGGAACCTTTGCCCATGGAGAGCCCATCTCCCAGATGTGCTCCATGCCCTTCACAATGGCCCACTGGGGAAATGGAAACCCCCTGGCTGTGCACGGCTGCCCCCAGTTTGCAAATCCAACCCTGGGCAGTGAGACTTGGGCTGCCTGGGAAATTGTTCTGGCTGTGATGGCCCCTGGCAGGGCCAGCCCAGAGGCTGCAGGGCTGGGCCTTCATGCATTGGAATTAATGTGGAGAAATTCAAAGCAAATGAGAGCTATCAATCCTGAAACAGGAATTCAGATTCCTCCAGGACACTTTGCTTTGGTAACTGCTCCCTTGGAGCTTGGCCTTGCAAAGTGTTCCTGTCATGGCAGGAGGAATCGATGCAGAATATCAAGGAGAAATTACAGTAATTGTGTTAAACTATAGTGACCAGGATTGGATTATTCAACCCCATGACAGGGTAGCACAATTACTGATCTTGCAATATTAAGAATGATTTTGCTAAAAGGAGATCCACCTCCAGTCACCACCGTTTGTGGAGATAAAGGGTTTGGATGCAGCAGCCCTGATAATGGAGCCAGAGTGTGGGTCCAGAGGCCAAATGGCCCTCCCGAGGCAGCTGAAGGAGCAGCTCCTAGGAAAGACAACTCTGAGTCCTGAACCCTGGGCAGGAACAATGGGAATGTGTCCCTGCAGCCAAGGATTCTGTGTGAGAACAAGTAGATCTGACAGGAGATTGTTTTACACATCCTGCCAGACCAAATCTCCCTGTTTGCCCCAAGGGCCCTTGTGGAAAATGCTCTGATCCACGGGGTTCCATGTGAAGGCTGCTGTGACACTGAGGGACTTGCACAGGAATTCCATCCAGGAGCCTGGGTGCCCCTCAGGGACTGGGACCCGGCCCCTTACAGCCAGAGGGGAAAGGGCCCCCCAGGCCTTGTTAGCCACAGACAGCATGGTAAAGCTGAACAGCAAAGGGCCTGAGGGCATTATTCTGGAATTAAAAAGGTGCCAGCTCCAGGCACAACAGAATTCTTGTTCCTAACTCCAATGGGATTGAGAAAAAAGAATGAAGAATGGTGTCACTAAAGTACTCCTGATGTCTGTAAGGTGTACCTTGAAAGTCAGCCAGAATCTTTGTCTGTCACAAACCCCTCCAGTGTTTCACCAAGGGATTGGTCATCAAAATGTAATGATGAGTTATGATGGATTGCTGAGCTTATCCTTTTGTAATTCTTTGCAACTGTGCATGATATAAATGACACGATTCCTTAAGTTGGTGTCTGTGTCTTTGGTAGTGACCCTGCCCACTGGGGACACAGGGCCCCCTCTTGCCTAAGTGTTACCTGGCAAGGCAAAAGCCCTCCCTCCAAAATTCCCCCCTTCCTCCCTGTTCCCCCCTTCACACCCTGAGCATGATGTGCTCTGGTCTGGGCTATGCCTGGGCTCAGTTGGGGTCCCCTGTCCTGGCTGTGTCCCCTGCCCAGCTCCCCCGCAGCCCCAGCCCCTCCCCAGCGTGGCTGGACGAGGGGCAGGACAGGCCTTGGCTGTGCTGCAGCTCAGCAAGAACAAAACCATCTCTGCGTGCCCAGCCCTGTGCTCAGCACCCGGCCCAGCAGTGTCTCAGTGCCAGGGGCTGTGCCCTCAGTGCCTGCCAGGGGTTTCCATGGCAACTGCCAGGCCAGGTGACCCAGGTGTCCCCCCAGTGCCAGTTGCCATGGGAACAGTGCCCAGCCCTGCCCCTTTCTGTCTGGCTGACCTGGCCTTTGGCCCTGGCAGTGCCGGTGGCTGCTGGTTCCTGGTGCCTGAGCGGCCAGCGCGGCACAGGGCAGGTGGCCATGGCACAGCCCCCAGCCAGGGATCCCCTCTGGCTCTGGGCACTGACACCAGCCTTGAGCCAGGGACCAGGGCAGCTTTCCATGGCCACCAACCATCACAAGGGCTCCGGGCATTGGTTGCCATGGCACCAAACCAAGGAAGGGGTCCCTGTGGCCATTGCCATGGCACCTGGTGGCACCAACGAGTGTCACTGCAATTGTACCTGGAACAGCCCTGGCACCGCTTTGTCCCAGGGTTGCCATGGCAGCTGGGGACAGCATGGCTGGGGCTCTGCAAGGGCCCTGGGGCAGACGGGAAGGAGCAGCAGAGTAGGGGCTGATCCATCCCCAGTGCGCTGCACAGCCCAGGGCAGCGTCCCAGAGCGTCCTCATGCAGCTGCCAACAACATCCCCCCTCTGCAGCCCTGGCCTCTCCCCCAGCTCACACAGGTGCCCCATCCTTGCAGGCACAGACACGGCAGCACTGGCTCAGCAGCCCCTGTTTGCATTGCACACAGCAGGGGGAGCACCCCCATGCTGTTGGTGTGGGGACATGAACCTGAGGGAGCACAAATGCCATCAGCCGCTGGGGCCAGCAAGGGCTGGGGGATGGCAAGGAAACCACCCGGGTTTGTCCTGGCCTCTGCACTCAGCCAGAAAGTTTGTTCCCATCAGCTGGGAGTGCCCTGCGAGTGCCATCCTGTGGGTGCCCTGTGATGGCACTCAGGGTGATCTGTTCCATAACCTTGCTGGGCACCCAGGTCAGGCTGACAGGCCTGGAGGTCCCCAGATCCTCCTTCCAGCCCTTCTTGGGGATGGGCTCACACTGGCACCTCCAGTCCTCTGGGAGCTCCCTGCTGAGCCAGCACTGATGGTAAATGATGGAGCGCAGCCTGGGGAGCTCATCCACAGCTCCCTCATTGCCCTAGGATGGATCCTGTCTGATCCCATTCACCTGTGAGCATCTGAGTGGCTCAGCAGGTCACCCACTGCTTCCTCCTGGATTCCAGGGGCTGTTCTGCTCCCTGTGCCCATCTACCAGCTCAGGAGAACACTTGTCCTGAGGATATCCTCCCCTAATATCGAAAATTGAAAAATACTAGGGGTAAAGTAGCTCATCCTTTTCCTTATCTTGTGTTAGTATATTCTCCTCTGCAACCAATAAAGAGTAGAGGTTCTCCTACTCCTCCTTTTTACTATTATTTTTTTATAAAAACATTTTTATTCTTTTTGCAGAACCCTTCAGGTTAAGTTTTAATAGAGTTTTCAACTCTCAGCTTTTCTTTCTGTATGACCCAGCAACATCCTTAAAGACTTCCTGAGTTGCTGGTCCTTTTTCCACCCCTGAGTCTCCAGAAAAGCTCCATGGGCAGCCAGGCCAGTCATTTTCCTCACTAGCTCATCTTCTGCCGCACTGGGACAGGCTGCTTCTTCCCCCTTATGATTACTTTCTTGAAATGTGTCCATCCTTCCTGGATCCCTTTGTTGTTAAGGGCTGTTTCCCTTAAAGCAATCAGTACCTGATTATGTATTCCCCAAATCTGCAGCCTAAACAGGCCAAAGTCTGCCCTTCCTATTTCCAGTGCAGAAGTTTTGTTACTGCCCCTCCCTCTTTCACAGAACATTGAACACTTCATTATTTCATGGTCACTGTGCCCCAGGTAGACTCTGAGCCCCACATCTGCCACCAGTCCTTCTCTGTTTGTGAACAGCAGCAGACAGAGCTTTCCTTGGCAGTGGGAGTGCTACCAAAAATTTAGTAAAACAGAAAATTCCTTAACCCCAATGTAGCATTAAGAAGCAGCATTCTTTATTCAGCTGGATGCACGGGGGAGAGCTCCTCCAAAAGATGTGCATGCTGAGTACAGGAAAGTTTCTGTTTATATTCTGTATTTTGCATACATATTCATTGATTGTCCTGGACTAAAAATACATATGATAATCATTTCCCCAAAATCATTAATATATTTCCCCTCCCCTTTACCCATGCATTCTCCTGTCCTGGGGTCTCTCTGGTGGTCCCTGGTGGTCGTGGACCCCAATGTTCCCATTGGCCTGGCTGAGCTGGCAGGACACTGAGGCTGCTGAACTTCCAGTTCCCCTTCTCACACAATGGGCATTGTGTGGTTTCCACAGGCCTGGGGTTGTGGAGAACAAGCTCCAGGTGTGAGCTCACCTGGTGAAGACAATATATCATCTGGTACCATGTGGTCACAGAGTGGGCTATGACATCACAGAGTGGGTTAGGTGAGGACATAGAGCAGCCATGGCATCATAGTCTGCCTTTGTGACATCAGAGATCCAGCTGTGACATCACAGGGCAGAGGTCTGACATCACAGTGCAGACTATGGAATCACAGACTCTGGTGTGACGTCAGAGACCAGCTGTGTGACATTGGAGAATGGTCTGTGACATCACAGAACAGGCTGTGACATCCCAGAGGGGCTGTGTGACATCCCAGCAGGCTGTGTCAGGTCACTGGGTTGGTCACTCTGCCCCAGCTCCCCCTCACAGTTTCTCCCAGCAAGTCCAATGCTGTCCATGCCCAGCAGGGTCCCTGTCCCCCGGGATCCCCCCAGCCCACCTGGAGCCACAGCCTCCACCAAAGGATGTGCCACAGGATCCACCCCAGAGCCTGACAGGGGACAAGGGGCCAGGGCTGTGTGACCAGGACATCAAGGACTGGGATTATCCAGGTCACTGTGGCCTGGGTTGGGTTCCCCAGGACAGGAAAGATGTCTGGCAGCTGAAGCAGGGTCTGGGAAGGGCCTCCAAGGTGGGGCTGGAGCCCTTGGGCTGTGAGCAGAGGCTGAGGGAGCTGGGCTTGTCCAGCCTGGAGCAGGGAAGGCTGAGGGGCTCCTCATGCCAGCCTGGCAGTGCCAGCCAGGAGGGGATGGAGAACACAGAGCCAGGCTCTTCACAGGGGGCTGGGGGGAGACAAAAGCCAATGGGTGGGAGGGGAGAGAGAGGAGATCAGCCAGGGCATGAGCAGATGAAATGAGTCAGGCTGCTTTCAGCATTTCATCAACACCAAGAGCAGCCTGACCCGCTTCTCCATCCACCACTGATAGATTTGCAAATCAGGAATTGTTTAAACTGTTCTGTCCTCAGTCCAGGACAAGAATCCTGATACAAGAACGTAATTGTGTTTATATCTATCACAGAACCACACTAGTCAAAAATTAATTTTAGTATGCATATCAGTTGTTAACAGTGGACTCATTAGACATACTGGGACATTGCACATAGCTCAGGGAAGAGTTTGTAATTGTGTAATTGTTATTTTAATGGTGTAATTTTTATTAAGTTATATCCTGTTCAGCTGTGGTCTGTTGGCTAGGTCCAGTGTGGGCTGGAGGGAGCTCAGATTTGCACAAGGCTGCTCTGAGTGCCAGCCTTGGATGGGGAAAATGGTGGGGTGGGGGTAGGGACAGAGTCTGATTGATTGTCAGCCATGAAAGGTCCTGATTTTCATACCCAGTCAAACTGCATGAGGAGGTACTTGGATTCAATGTCAATTGGAGATTGCACATTTCAATGAATTACTAGTAAAAAAAAAATTACAGGACCTAAAAAAATATTTTCTTCCTGTTTTTTTAAATTCAGGGTATTCACATTGAATTGGCTTCTGAAATCTGACTAATTAACCACACATTTGATTTGAACGCTTAAATCAAATTATTCCGACAAGCTTAGCTTGTTTAGCTGTTCTGAATGTTAATGAGCCCTGGGACACTGAATTCCTGCACTGAAGAGCTGAAGGCTGAACAAGCTTCTGGAGCAGGAAAATTCAGCAGCAGCCTCCAAGGTGCTGAGGATGTCAGCAGCCCCCACTGAGGCCATCCCTGCCCAGAGACCGTGGGGGAATGGGCAGACAAGGAGAGCATCCTTGGGGCTGGGGCAGCACAACTCAGAGGCACCAGCGGCTCCAGCTGGGCAATGGAGTGTGGAATGTGGCTGGGAAAGCCCTGCCTGGGCTGTGCCAAGCAAGGCACTCAAGCCCTGACTTCCATCCAGTAGAAAACTCTGTCAAGGAGATATTTAAAAGGAATTACAATTGTTTCTGTATTCTGAATTGGACTTCCTGGAGAAATACCAACAAGAGATCCTCAGGAGCTCAAAACAACAAGACAGTCTTTACTGGTAACTTTGGAAAATCAGAGAATTTTTGGCAAAAGGTTTAATATGACATTCAATCAACAAAGAACACTTCTTAAAGCACTGACTTGGCCCATTCAACTACACAAACGCTAAGCTATTTGAATTTTACATTACACAAATTTGCAAAAGGACCAAAATAGAAGAAAAGCACAGAAAGAGAGAGAGGCAAAAAGGATACAGAGGAGCATACACAGACGTACTACCTCCTGGATTCCAGTAGCGTTCAGATGGAAATTCCAAGAGGAGGTAGGGTCAAGATGAGTGCTTGCCTTGTGGTCAGCCTTCAATACCCCTTGGTCTTCCTGGGCCCTTCCCCCAGGTGGGACTGTGGGTCATTTGGTCCCTCAGGAGCTGGGCTGGGGGCTGCAGAGGTGGCTGTGGAGCATTGCCTGTGCTGTGCCAGGGGCTGGCAGCCACTGCTGGGCTGGGATAGAGGCTCTGGGGGAATTGGGGTCACAGGGCAGGGCAGGGCTGGGGTTCCAGGGCAGGGGAGGGCTGGACCTGCCCCTTCCTCCCCTATTGGAATAAGATCCAATATTACCAGGTAGATTGTGCCTGGGCTCGTCTGACCCCTGCTCCTGGGCCAAAGGCGGCAACTGTGGTGTTTCACCTCAGAGACACTTTTGGCTGGCTGGATGGTGCAGCTGAGCGCCGAAACAAGTCCAGGCTTGTGGAAACTCAGTTTGCCTCAGGTGCGAAGGCTTCAGGCTAAGGTGAGGAGGAAAAGGAGAGATTCTGCTGGAGGGTTAATATCAAGAGTTTATTCCATGGTCACAGACGTCTGAATCTTAGGTAACAGCTCCAACAGAATCCCGACCGCATGGCCTGAGTGACTTTTTAAGCTCCGGGGGGAGGGGGAGGGAAGGGACAGGTGAGCCACCAACCAGGTGGGAGGGGCAGGGTCTCAGGAAACGATGACACCCAGACAGACCAATGACCTCTGGGCACAGGGGCATCTTTTGAACCTCACCAACCACACGATGGCCTTGCTGGAATGTTAAGACTGATTGACAGCCCCGCAGGGGGCGAGGGGGAAGGGGAAGGGGAAGAGAGATATCGCCACACCTGGGAAGGGGCTGGGAAGTTTAAAACAGGAAATTGCAACACACTGCAACACTCCCCACACATGAAATGTCTTGAGCCAAGAAACTCCTCCACTCTGTCACAATAGGGAATACTGGAGGTGAAATCCCAATTCTGGCCATGGGCACCTAGATAAGAAGGACAGTTCTTTTCCTTAGGAATGAAAGCCCCAGTTCTCAGTAAATTTCTGGTTTGATTGTTTGGATTCTGTTTGGTTTTGTTGTTGCTTTGTTTCATTGTTGTGCCTGAAGTGTCCAGTCACCAGCAGAGTGACTCTTGCCAAGGAACTTTGTGCTGCTGTCCCTTAATATTCAGTCTGGTTTTTGCTGCTCCCTTGCTGGGGATTTCTTCAGCGCTCTCAAGGCCTTGTTCATAACAGGGTGAAGGAGCCCTGGCCCAGGCTCTGGCCCTGGGGGACACGAGGACGCTGCCGGGGGGTCCCTGTCCCCCTGTGCCACCCCCTGGCCCCCCGTCCCCGTGTCAGGCTCTGGGGTCGATCTCGTGGAACATCCTCTGGGGGAGGCTGCGGGGCTGGGAGCGGAGGGACCCAGGGGGACAGGGGGCCCCACTGTGCACGCGCAGGTTGGACTGCTCTGGGGGGAGCTGTGAGGGGGGCCGGGGCAGAGTGACCTCCCCAGTGACCTCACACAGCCCCTGGGATGTCACACTACCCCCGTGATGTCACACAGCCCCCGTGATGTCACACTGCCCCTGTGATATCACACAGCCCCAGTGATGTCACAGTGCCCCCGTGATGTCACACATCCCCTGTGATGTCACACAGATCCCTGTGATGTCACACATCCCCTGTGATGTCACACTGCCCCTGTGATGTTCCAGAGCCAACTCTGAGACGCCACGCTATGATGTGATACAGCTGCTCTGTGATGTCACAGAAGTCTCTGTGATGTAAGAAAGTCACTTTATGATTTCACAATCTCTACTGTGATGTCACAGCCTGCTCTATGATGTTACACAGCCACCCAGTGTTGTCACAGCCCACTCCCTGATGTCACAGAGCCACTTTCTATGATGGCAGGATCTGCTCTATGGCCTCACACCCTACTCTATGATGTCACAGCCAGCTCTGTGATGTAAAAACCCCCCTCAGTGATGTCACAAAACCCTCTCTGTGATGTCATACTGACACTCTGTAAGGTCACAGCACATACTTTGACCTCACTGCCAGCTCTATGACATCATGCAGCCATGCCATGATCTCACAGCCTGTTCTGTGATGTCACAAAGTCCCCTCTATGACGCTGTAGCTGCTCAGTGACCAAACACAACAAACTCTGTGATGTCACAGCCCAATTTGTGACCTCACACAGCCCACTCTGTGCTGTCACACAGCTCCTTGCTGACATCCCAGCTGCTCTGAGCCTCTGTGACACAGCCACAGAGGTGCTGCTGTGACACAGCCCCCTCTGGGCCATCCCACAGCCCCTGCCAGTGCTGAGCCCCTGTGAGCTCTGTCTGTGCCCTGCTGGTGTCCCTGAGGGGCCCTGGCAGTGCCCCAGCCCTGCTGGGCTGTGCACAGGAGCTGCTCCTGGCCAGAGCTGTCTCTCTGCAGCGCTGCCCTTGCCAGGAGCTGCCTCTGGGCCAGGAGCCCGGCCCAGCTCAGCAGCACAGACACAGCACAGGGACTTTAATGAGCCTCTGGGGCTTTGCTGCTCTTTGCATCAGACTCAGTCCCTCAAAGTGTGCTCCAAAAACCTTCTCAGGGACTCAAAAAGAAGGTGAAACACTGAAGTTTCTCATACTTTAAATAGATCCATCTGAGAGACAGGACTGAGAAAATGTCCCCAGGTTCCAGGTAGAGAAGAACACTGGTGGCAGTGATGACAGCAGGGGACAAGCAAGGGAAAGGTGTCTCTGCTGCTGAGCAAACCTTCGCCTCTGTCCCTGCAGGCTGTCGGTATCCCCGGCTGCCCCACCTGGCTGGGCCCTTCCTTTGCTGACAGCTCTGCCTCCTGCCTGCCTCTGCCTGCCCACACAAAGCCTGGGGCTGCTCCAGGCTCCTGCTGGGGATGTGCTGCACCACAGCCCTGCTCTGACAAGGAAATTCCTTTCTGCTGGTGTTCAGTCTGGACCTCCCAAGCTGCACTTGGTGCTATTAGGTCTTCTTCAGTCTTATTCCTACTATGAAGAAAAGCTCCAGCCTCTCTGAAACCACCCATCCATCCCTCCCAGGCTATTCCCTTTCAGTCCTCAGTCTCTACACCACTGACCACAGAGGCCGCAGACTCTCCCTGCTGGTTTTGTGATGAGGCCTCCAAACCCCATTCTGGGAGATTTTTGAGTCCTCTCCAAGGTCTGTGAAAAGGTAAAAATAGCATTCGAAGTTATTTTCTCCTAAATCCTACCGTGACAGAAAATGGGTCAGTATCTTTAAACTGAATGGGGACAAAATAACATTTGTTAGAAGGAGGAAATATTTTACAATTAAGAAAGTGGCAGGAAACTGCAGCTGTTTTTCCAGAGAAGTGGATTCCCCATCCCTGGAATTGTCCAAGAGCAGGAGCTTTGTGCAACCTCTCCCATTGAAACCCGCTCATCCCCAGTGACAGAATTCCTGCATTGTGGGTTCTCTGATGTGCTGGGTGCCCTCACAACGCTTCTGGCCAGAATGTCTGCTGAGGGCAGCCAGGCTGCTGCTGGGGCAGTGACCTCACAGCCATCACCATGGCAGCCCTGTCCCCTGGGCCTGGCTCTGCCCTTTCCTCTGCCCCTGCCTTGGCTCTGCTGCCATGAAGAGTTTTGTCATTAATATCTTGTCCCCAAGGTGCTTGGGCCAATGGCTTCCCAGTCAGGCTCCTGGGGCAGAAGTGGCTTTTCAGAGCCCAGCCAGGAATGAGCCCTGAGGCAGCAGCTCTGCAGTGGTGGCCACCAGGCCGGGCTGCCAAGGGAGGCTTCTGGCCATGTCCTGCAAGCAGCTGCTGCCGCCAAGGTGCCTTTGGTGCCTCAGGCTCTCCCTGGCACAGCTCCCAGCACGGCACTCTGCCCTTGTGCCCGAGCCCTTCCCTGTGCTGGGGCTGGCCTGGGGCTTTTCCTGCAGCGGGACCTGCCCTGCTGATGGCACAGGAAAGGCAGTTCCTGCTGGAGCAGGAGGCTCTGCCTGCAATGGGCTCCAACAACTCCAGCAAGGTCCTGTTTGCAAAGCCCCCAGTAAGCAATGAAGGAGGGGAGTCACACTGCTTTGGGGGTGAATAATGCTGAAACCAGCCTGACTCCTCCATCTCAAAGTTCAACATCCTCAGAGGGAGCTGAAGCTGTGGCAGAGCTGGAAAAATCCCCAGAGAAAGGAACAACCAAGTGACACCACTGAGAGCTTCTGCAGAGCTGCTGAGCTGGCCCAGCCTGGGCACATCTGACTGACAGGGCAGCACCTCAGATGAGAAAAGCCCCATCCCAAATTTTAATGGCAGCATCTCCTGACATTTCCCTTATTGAGGGGTGTGGGGATTCCTCCCAGTGGTGGGGACACCCTGAAGGTCACTGCTCCAGGCTGAGCCAAAGGGAATTGCCCATGGTCATTGGTCTGGGGCAGTGACATCAATCTCTGCTTAATTAAAGATTTTCCTTAATACAGTTGCTTTGAAATAATTTCCTAGTGCTCTGTATAATATATTTTACATCTCTTGCATCCTGGGATGAATATTTCTGATTAAGGAAATTTTGTCTAATCATTACCATAATAGAGAAAATATATTTATATAAATATATCTGCCCATGACAGGAACCCTGTGAGTGTCTGGGACATCCCGGCTCTTTGGCAGCCTGGGGACTCCTGGGATGTCACCGTGGAGCCCCTGTGAGTGCCTGTGACAGATCAGTGCCTTTGCATCACAAGATCCCCTGGGATGTCACCATGGAATGGCTGTGACTGCCTCTGACCACAGGGCTCTTTACCATCCCCAGAAAGCCCTGGGAAGTCTCCATGGAGCCCCTGTCTGTGCCTGTGACATTCCAGCTCTGGAACAGCCTGGAGACTCTTGGAAGGTCTCCAAGGAACCCCTCTGAGGGCCTGTGACAAATCTGATCCTAAGCAGGAAACGATCACCAGCCCCCTGTTGCTATGGGCAGTTTTCGTGGCAACCATCACCAGCCCCCTGTTGCTATGGTCAGTTTCCATGGCAACCATCCCCAGCTCCCTGTTGCTATGGTCAGTTTCCATGGCAACCATCACCAGACCCCTGTTGCTATGGGATGTTTCCGTGGCAACCATCCCCAGCCCCCTGTTGCTATGGTCAGTTTCCATGGCAACCATTCCCAGCCCTCTTTTGCTATCGTCAGTTTCCATGGCAACCATCCCCAGCCCCCTGTTGCTATGGTCAGTTTCCATGGCAACCATCACCAGACCCCTGTTGCTATGGTCAGTTTCCATGGCAACCATCACCAGACCCCTGTTGCTATGGGATGTTTCCGTGGCAACCATCACCAGCCCCCTGTTGCTATGCGCAGTTTCCATGGCAACCATCACCAGCCCTCTGTTGCTATGTTCAGTTTCCATGGCAACCATCACCAGCCCTCTGTTGCTATGTTCAGTTTCCATGGCAACCATCACCAGGCCCCTGTTGCTATGGTCAGTCCCTTGGCAGCTCCATGGAGACCCCATGCCAGGGGTGGTTGCCATGGACACCAGCTCAGGCCTGCAGCCACAGCCCGTTGCCATGGATACCATTGGCAGTCCCATCCCCAGGCTCATGGGATCCCAGAACCACGGAATTGGCTGAGCTGGGAGGGACCCATCAGGATCCTCCAGTCCAACTGCTGGCCCTGCACAGGACACCCCAACAATGCCAGCCTGGGCCTGGCAGCGCTGTCCAAACGCTGCTGCAGCTCAGAGAGCCCTGGAGCTGGGACCCTTCCCTGGGGAGCCTGGGCAGAGCCCCAGCAGCCTCTGGGCAAAAACCTTTTCCTGACATCCAACCTGAGCCTGCCCCAACTCAGCTGCAGCCGTTCCCTCCACTCCTGTCCCTGGGCACCAGAGGGAAGACGTTCCCACAGCCCCAGCCACGGACCCGCTCCCAAGGCTGTTGCCATGGCCACCAGGGCTGGGACCAGCTGGGATGCTCGGTTTCCAAGGGCCGGGGTTCAGGAATGGGATTCCCCAATTTCCTGCTCTTGCTAAAACCGCGCTGCCCTCACTGCCCTCCCGCCTCCCATGGAAAGCACAAAGGCAAAGATCCCGGTCTGGGATAAGAACAATTTATTAGGAACAGGAACAAGATAAGGGACAAACAGAACTGAAACAATATTGATAACAGAAGGGATAAATTAAACAGTATACTGGGAAAACTAAAACACAACTCACTGGGTCTTCCTGGCCACAATTTCCCCTGTTTGGAAAGGACACCCTTCTTCTCAGGGAGAGAGAGAGTGAGTGTCCCTTTTCTGCACCTGGAAATTCTCTGAGGTGGGAGTGAATGTAATGACACAGCCATGGTAAGACCCTCATGTTTTTCAATGCTGCATCATGACACTGGTAGGGGCAGGGAAAGGGACAGGTGTCTTCCCAGCATGGATCATGGGGAACATGGATCAACACGGCTCTTCCCAATGTGGGTTCTCCCATGGGGGATGAAGCTGGAGTGGTTGATGAAGCTGTTCCTGCATTTGTGGCATTTGCAGGGATCCCTTACTGGTGGCTCCGTTGGTGTCTGGTCAAGTGAGAGCTGGTGTTGAAGCTCTTCCCACACTGGGGACACTCGTAGGGCCTCTCCCCTGTGTGGATGCGTTGGTGGATGATGAGGGTGAAGTTGTGCTTGAAGCCCTTCCCGCACTCAGGGCAGTGGAAAGGCCTCTCATCTGTGTGAATCCGCTGGTGCTGGAGGAGACTGGAACTGGTCTGAAACCTCTTCCCACATGTGGCGCACTGGTAGCGCCTCTCCCCAGTATGGATGCGCCAGTGCTTGATGAGGTCGGAGTTGTGCTTGAAGCCCTTCCCGCACTCAGGGCAGAGGAAGGGCCTCTCCTCAGTGTGAATCCGCTGGTGCTGGAGGAGATTGGAGCTGGTCTGAAACCTCTTCTGACACTGGGGACACTCGTAGGGCTTCTCCCCAGTGTGGATGCGTTGGTGGGTCACAAGGTTGGATCTGTAGCTGAAGCCCTTCCCACACTCCCCACACTTGTAGGGCCATTCCCTGGTGTGGATCCTCTGGTGCCTGATCAGGTGGGAGCTCCGCCTAAAGCTCTTCCCACACTGCAAGCACTTGTGGGGCTTCTCCCCATCATGAAGCTGCTCATGGACCACCAGCTCTGAACTCTGGCTGAAGCTCTGCCCGCCTTCCTGGCTCAGGGTGGCTCTTTCTTCTTCAGAGCACCCTGGGCTGGGTTTGGAGCCCCTCCTCATGGGGGATGTCTGAGGTTTTTCTTCCCTGTTGGATTCCTGTGCGTTAGAATCACTCAAAACGGCCTCTTTCACAAGGTTCTGCCATGCAGATTTTTCCTCCCTGGTCTCCATCCTCAGTTCCTTCCCTGGGGAAGGAAGGACAAGGAGAGGATGGGATTTGCCTCCATGCCAGAGGGAAGGGGAAGGAGATTCCCCCAGTGCATCCCCAGCAGGATGGCTTTGGCAGCAGGGTTGTCCTGCAGCCAGGGGCTGTGCTGGGCTGGGAGATAGAGCAGGAGAGAGAGGGATATAGGAACTGACTTCCTCCTCACCTATCTGGGTGTCCTGGGGATCCTTCCTCTTCCTCACAGCCTCCTTCGCCATCCAATCAAGGTTTGGGAATGGGAAATCCTGTTCTGGGAAGAAAACAAAGGGTGCGCACATTGTCTTTTGTACTGGTTTGAAGGCAAACCTGGGGAGGGTCTAAACCAGAATTACAATTTAAAAGAAAATGAAGATCAAGGCAATGATACAGAAACACTGCCTTAAACTGACAGAGTCAGGATATAACCTGACACCCTGTTGTTCAGGGTGGTGGCTGCAGTCCCAGTAAATGGTGGTGCAGTCCTGTTGGAGAGACGAAGGTGATTCTGTTGAAGCAGTGATCCTGTAGAAGGGTCTGGTCTTCCTATGGAGGTCCAATGGTGGTTCTGGAGCTCTTGTCCTCTGGCAATCCAGTAGGCAAGCTGCTCCTGGTGTAGCAAAGTGTCAGCTTATATCCAGGTAGGAATGCTTGGATCCTCCCCCTGGGCGGAGCATCCCACAATGGGAGGATGGAATTTTATCAGTCCTGCAGTGACACTCAATGGCCCATTCACAGGAGATATCTCCCCTGGAGGGCGTTATCAGGGCTGAGTCATGGAAGAGATAAAGAACACTGCCCCACCTGTTTATAACAGTTGCTGAAGGTGGGGATTGAAAACATGCATTTGGTTACATCTTGCATGGCAGCCTGAAACAGTGGGGTAATCCCTGCTCAGGGGGTGAACACCAGCCCCCTTACCCAAACTGGCTCAGCTGTAAAACCCTCACCCTGGGAATGCCACGCATACAGGGGGCAATGTCACACTTGGGAGGGGAGGGCTCTTTTTCATGTCATTCCCTTCCTGTCCCCCCTTTTCTATCCCATTTACTTTTCAATAAAATTCATTTTGGGTTTGGTCTCATTATCACCTTAATTGGGGCAGAGGAATCTCTCTAACACTTTTCTTAACCAGACTCACCAGACTGTGAAATTATTTTTGCACAGTGAGTTTAGGCACTGTTCTCTGACCCCAAGTGCCTTTGACAACAGCATGGTTCCCTCCTCTGAGGAAGTTGTGGTTCTCTCTGGAGGAACTCTTTAAAACTGGGCTGCAGATTTCTCTGAGTGACTTATGGGAGAACCAATGAGGTAAATCGCCTTTGTGGGCCTGGAGAGTAAAGAAAATATTTTGTTGTCCTTCTATTACAGCGACCTGATGAAGGTCTTCAGGGTGAGAGAAGTGGATGAGAATCTTGGTTCATGATCAGAAGGCTGGATTTATTGATATATGATATATAATACATTATAACTATACTAAAAGGAATAAAGAGAAAAGTTGCAGAGGCTTGCTAAGCTAAGAATAGAAAGAAGAGAATGAATAACAAAGTTCTGTGTCCAGCAGAAAGCAAGGACCAACTCTCCCGTGAGTGGTCAGCAAATCCAAACACTCACAGAAGACCAATCACAGACGCTCCTGTTACATTCCACATCAGCAGATAATTATTGTTTGCATTTTTCTTCTGGGGCCCCAGCTTCCCAGAAAGGACAAATCCTAAAAGAGAGGATTTTATGAAAAAATGTCTGCGACATCCTTCCTTGAAATGTTTTTTAAAATCACATGAGGAAAGGGAGAAAATGATACCAGCGAGACTGACAAGGTTCATTCATCCCATGGTGAGGAACACAAGGCTGCTAAAAGTCCTACAAGAAGCTCAGCTCAAGTAGCTAAATTCCCAAATAACTCCTGAATTCCCAAGCTTGAGTACTTTGCGAAATGTGAGAATCATTTTTCTCTTCATCCCTGTCGCCTTTGTGACAGCTACAAAGAGTTTACTTTCCTTTTAATGATATCTGTCTTGGGCTGAATTTACACTTTTATCAGAACGTGCTAGCAGCTGAGCTGGAACTGTGCAGGAACCCGTGGAACTTGGAATTGCCACAAAATTGCTTGTACTGTCAGTTTATTAATGTTTGGGATTTGTTTGCATTTTCATCACATCCGACTTTTGGGAAAATCAAATATTCATCAAAGTGATTTATGCAGAGTCAAGTATGATTTCTGCCAAATTTATTTTGCCAGTGCCCAGGGGATGCTCGAGGGGTCTCTGTGCTTCTCGCCCTGGAGGATGCTTGGCAGGGGTTTGGGGGTTTGTCCCTGTCCCTGTCACCCCAGGGCATTCCCCAGGGGGTCTCCATCATTCTCACCCCAGAGAATGCCCGGAGGGTCTCCCTCCCTCTCACCCCTGTGCCAGGGGGTACTCAGGGCAGTCTCTGTCCCTCTCAGCCCAGGGGATGCTCGGGGGTCTGTGTCCCCTCGCCCTGGGGGATGCTCGGGGGGTCTCCATCCCTCTGGCCTCAGGCAATGCCTGTGCAGGGCTGGGGACCAGGGGCTCTGTGTCCCTCTCACTGCTGAGGGTGCTCGGGGCTGGGGGGGCTCTCCGACCTTCTCACACCTGGGGAGGCCGGGGGGGTCTCTGTCCCTCTCAGCCCTGCTGTGACCCCACCCAAACATCATCGGGCTCAGAGGGACAGAGACACCCCCAAACCCCCAGAAGGGCTGAACCTGGGATTTGGTTTGGGGCTGAGGATTTAGGAAGGGGCTGGAATTGGGGCTGGGATTGGAGTTGGGGCTGAGGTTTGGATTAGAGCTGGGATTGGGGTTAAGGCTGGACATGGGATTGGCTTTAGGGCTGGGGTTGGGATTGGGTCTAGGGCTACCCAAGTCTGGCACTGGGATGAGATTAAATACAGAACTGTGAGTGTGTCTAAACATGGAGTGAAATTGAGACCAGGATCAGGGTAAGGTTTGGGATTGAGCTCAACCAGGGCAGGACAGGGGGGATGTCACTGCAGGATGTCCCTGGCATTGTTCCAGCCCTCCTCAGGCACCTCCAAACATGGGGAGCAGCTGGGTGTCCCAAGATCCAGGTGCTCTGTCGTGGTTTGACCGGAAATGGGACATCTGGGATATGTTGTTTTTGCTGTGGTCAGCAATGGGTGTTCGGATTTTAAGATGAGCACCTGGTTTGACCAGTGGGGCATTGGATCCGCCTCTTGAGACCACAAACCCAAGGAGTTAGAAGCAGGGCTCTTTTCCTTCAGAGCTCTCTTTGGATTTCCGGCGGGAAGGAGTTGGCTGGGCTGGGGGAGGGGAAAGCCACGTGGCCCATCTACGGTAGGCCGGACCCGGTGGAAGGGTGGAGGGGCACCGAACGACCTGTTTACCCCCCCCCTCCTTTTGGAGATGGAGAGAGAATGCAGCCTGTGCTTGAACTGTTACCTTGAAACCTGATATCATGTGCTGGCAGCACGGCTGGGAGGAGAAGGGGGGGGGCTGTGAGCAGCCCAGCGGCCTGGGAGAGCTTTTAACCCTTGTGGATAATGAAAACTTCACATAACATTACCTTTCCTAGGAAACGGATAAGAGTGGAGGATGAAGGAAGAAATAGGCCAGTAAGGAGGTCTGGCAAAGAGAAAGAGAGATGTTGAAGGAATGGAGGAAGATGGAGTGGCAATTTTGCTGGACTCTTTTGTTGTATTTCCATGGACTGTTTCCTGGTGATACAGAGGCTGCATTGCAGGGGGAAGCGGAGGCTCGGAGCCAGGAGAGTTTGGTGTTGAGACCCCTCGGCCCCAGGGGGTGTAGAAGAAATGGGGGGGACAAAGGTCCCAGAGATGAGAGTGTGCTCTGCTTGGAACAAGACGAGGCATCCTTAAAAGGCCCACCCTGAAAGCAGGCGTCTGCCCCATCCCATGCCTGGTGGTGAGAGCACCTTGGCATGGAAAGGAGATGTCACGAGATAGCAGGACTCTGGGCGGTGCTAATTGTGACAAGAAGTCCGTGGCACAAGGAAGGACTCTGTCTACTCTTCATGAGCTGAAGATTTGATTTTCTAAAGGGTGGTGCCAGACTGAGTGTGGATAATTTTGGGAAATGTAATTGTACTGGGGATCTGGAGGAGGAGGAGGGGGAAGTGTTTCTGTGTAGTTTTCATTTTCCTTGTGTTTTCTTTTTTTTTTTTTTTTTTTTTTTTTTCCTTTGTGGTTTAGTTTTTTGTAGTTTAGTTAATAAAGTTTTTTCCCCTTTTTTCCCTAAGCAGGAGCCTGCTTTGCTTATTCCCGGGTACCACCTCACAGCAGAAGCCAGGGAGAGGGAATTTTCATGGAGGAACTGGCATTGTGCCAGTGTCAAACCATAACATGCTCCCACGCTGCCCCTCAATACCAGGCGAGCATTCCCTGAGGGCAGCCCTGACTGTGACCACTGGGGCTCTGGGATCAGCCCTCACATCCCTGTGGGAGCGGCAGCAGACAGGATGTGAGATTCCCCCGCCCCGTTTTTCCTATGGAAGGGTGAAGCCTAGCTGCCCTTTTCTTCTGGTGCCTCCTCCTCTCCTCAGCTGAGGATGTCAAACTCCCCAGGAGCAGGAAAATCCCCATTCCCTCTTTCCTTGTGGCTGCAGCCTGGAACATCCACCCAGAATGAGGGACTTTCTGACAGCCCTGCTGAATGACACTGGCAAGAGGTTTGTGAGAAGAGGAAGAAATTGTATTTCGATAGTAAATAAAAAGGTGCAAAATTATTCCTTTCTGTTATATTCCTTTTCAGTCAGTTCTGGTCTGTTTTCAGAGTGCCACCTTCTCAGCTGACTGCGTTTGTGCCCCCTTTCTCTCCTGCCTCTCTTTGCCTGCTCTGTTTCTCTCTCAGAGTCTCCCTTGACCCAGGGCAGCTCACACCAAAGACCGTGCCCGGATTTCATTCCCAATTCAGGAGCTACAACAACCATGGGGGAAGTTACGAAGGCTCGCAGTGAAATGCCACTGTAAGATCCTGCTCCACTTGTCATTTGGCTCCTTCTTGACAGCTTTGCCCTCAAGGGCAGGAACATCTTTTCATAGCTGAGAACTGGAATTCCAGACCCTGGCAGTGTGTGCCGCGGATCCCAGAGGGGCATTCCCGAGGCTCCCAGGGTGGTGTTCCTGCCGTGCCTCCCAAGGAGCTTCTCTCCCAAGGGCAGTAGATCCAGCAGCTCTGTGGGCTCCCAGAGAACACAACAAAGGTGGCTTTGATGGACATTTTCCAGCACCTTCCCCTCTGGAAGCAGAGGGAGGGAGGAAATAGAAGCGAGTCCTGGAAGGACTGGGGTGGGAAGGAACCCTGTCCATGGATTACGACCCCGCGAGGGAGAGACGCCTCTGCCCCAGTGAAGGAGCGAATGAGAGCGTGGGAAAGCAACCGACGATTATTGAGCGTGGACTGAACGGAACAAGAAATGGGGAGGAGAAAGGGAGAGAAAGAAAGCGGGAAGAGGTCTCAAAGAGAGAAAGAAAAAGGAAAGAGGTCTCAGAGAACAGAAAGAAAAGGGAAAAGGCTCCCGCCCGGACTCCGCAGCTCCCAGGAACACCCGCAGGACGTAGCGCCTTTTACATATCCAGCCAATCAGAGGACGCAGTAAACAATTTCCAGCCAACCAGAGCATTTCTCGCCGATGACTCACCGGTTGCCAGGCGGGCCCGCAGAGCCCGGCGGCCCCGGAGCGGAATTTGGGGCTCGGGCCGGGGGGACGGATCCGCCCGGGGGGGTCCCCGAGCCCCTGCCCAGCCCTGGGGCCGATCGGGGGCTCCCCCAGCCAGCAGCCGGTGCTGCGGGGCCGCGGGGCAGAGCGGTGGGAAAGGGGGGTCCGGGCTGGCAGCGGAGGAAATGCGGGAGGAAGAGGAGGGAGAGGAGGAGCAGGAGCGGGAGCGGGAGAATCGCGGCGCTCGCAGCGCCCGCACGCCGAGCCTGCAGCACCCCCTGCCCCGGGAGCATCGCCCCCAGCCCCGAGCCGCAGGTGAGGGCGGAGGCCGAGCTCGCCCCGGCTCCAGCCAGGGGTCTCCGGGAGGATTTTTTTGGAGAGTGTTCGGAGACGGCAGATCCCGGACTCGAGCCCCGGGTATCCCCGGGCTCCCCAAGAGGAGCTTTTTCGGGGGGAGAGGAGCCGCGATCGCCCCTCGGGATGGCCCCGGGGGGGCCACGCGAGGATGGCCCGGTACCGACGGGGCGGGACATTGGTTTTGGGGATCCCCGTGAGAGCCGGGGCTGTGGAACGGGGGACCCCCGGGGCGGGGAGAGGGAAAGGGGCGATACCGGAGCTGGGGGACCCCCGGCAGCCTGGAGATGAGGCGGGGACGGGACCCCCTGACCCTGACAGGGGCGTGTCCTGGAGTGACTTCATGATGCTCGGACCCCATCGGTCTGTTTAGCCCAGAAATGAGTTCTGCACCTTTAAGGCTGGTTCTGAGAGAGAAGGGGAAGAGGAAGAAGCTGCAGTTTGTTTTCAGAAACTGCACTCACTCCTCTACATTCCAGCTGCTGGATGGACAGACAGCAGGACAGAGCTGTCCTTTGCTTTTAGTTAGTTTTTAGCTCGCTGAGGCAGAGAAGTTCCCTGGTGTGAAGGTCCACCCAAAATGAACGGGTGACGAATGATTTTTTGGTGCAAAAATAACCAACAAAGGCACAGGGGTTTTGCAGTAACAAATCAATAAAATGCAATTTTATTGATGATAACCACAGCTGAATATGCGTTTGGTTAGGGAATCTGGGGAAGAGAAGGGTAGGACAAGGGAAAAAGGGAGGAAAGAAGGTTAGGGAAGGGGTATAGCTACCAAAATGTGATGTCTTCAGGGTCCCGCCGCCGAAACTCGCTGGTGCACGCTTTGGGGAGATCTCAGAGGACAGTCGAAACTGAACCCCAAATATACTGTTCTTGGTTGGGGGAAGGGTGGCCAAAATTAGGTTTCCATGGAGGGGAGAAGAATAGGAGGAGGGGGAGAGGCTATTCCATTGTTTTCATGGCCGAATGTTCGCAGGTACGTTTACTCTGGGCAGGTTTTCCCCCTTCCCCGAGTTGGGAGGGGGTACAGTCCCAGTCTCTGGAAGGAGGTTGCCAGGGGGGTGCCACGGGGGTGCCAATAGGGTGCCAGAGGGGTTCTTGGTTCCTTGATGAGGGGATTCGCATCTCTGTTGGTCCGTCACAGTGGTTGAAGGCAGGTGAGAGGGGTCTTCTCTTGGAGGGGGGAGCCACCCCAGAGCTCAGTCCAGCCAGGTCAGGAATTTGGAAGAAAGTCCATATCCATTGTTCAGAAAAGGGCAGCATGCCCCTTTGAGTACAGCATGGCATGTTCTGCAAACACCACCTGTGAACACACTGAATAAGCATGAGACTTTCTTTCCCAACTGGCTCAACAGTTTTTAACCTTTCGGTGGTCTTTTTCTCATGACAATTGTGAGGCAAAAATGAAGGATTTTCGGATGGACTTCCACGCCTGGACTGTGGTTATTCTTTTTCTTTGGAGCTGTTTAAATCTGCTCTGTACTGAACATACAGAACACCACCGGCAGCTCGCACCTGTGGCCCACCTGGCTAAGCCTGGACCAGCATTTCCAGTTCTGGAGGGACTGAAAAGAGTCTGATAAGAGACTGATAAGACACTGAGTGCACGGAGCTACAACCCAAGGAGGAACTTTCAGAGTTTGTCATATATTTTGGAGCAGCAAGAGGTTTTTTTGCTTAATATTGTTCAATTTTTGTGCTGGTAAATGCTTTGCCTGTAAAGTAACATTTTTTTTCCACTTTCTGCTAAGGAAATATTTTCCCAAACTGGCTGAGGGTGGGGCTGCTGAATCAGCATTCTAGAGGAAACTCCTTTTGGAGGGTTTCAACCAAATTTGCCCTAAACCAGGACAGGGTGGTAGAAAGAAAGGGGAACCCCAAGTGGCTGGATTGGGGTGAGGCTGGAGAGGGGAACCTTGGGACCCCAGAACCTCCCAGAATCCAAAAGCAGGACCCTGGAGAGGGGGGATCCCCAGGACCCATGGGATCCCCACAAGCCCTGAGATGGGGGACCAACCATAACCCAAGAGGGATGAGACTGGAAATGGGAAACTCCTGGCATCTTTTTTTGATTTACTCTTTATTTTGGGACATCAGGTGACTTATAGAAATGGACGTGGGTGGGAGGAATCCCCAACCAAAGGCATTCAAAGCTCGTTTTTCCCCAAAGCTTCCCACTGTAACATCCCCCCTGTCCCGCTCTGGGTGAGCTCAATCCCAAACCCTGATCCTGGTCTCAATCTCACTCCACATTTAGACAAACTCACAGTTCTGTATTTAATCTCATCCCAGTGCCAGATTTGTCTAGCCCCAGACCCAATCCCAACCCCAACCCTAAAGCCAATCCCATGTCCAGCCTTAACCCCAATCCCAGCTCTAAACCAAACCTCAGCCCCAACTCCAATCCCAGCCCCAATTCCAGCCCCTTCCTAAACCCTCAGCCCCAAACCAAATCCCAGGTTCAGCCCTTCTGGGGGTTTGGGGGTGTCTCTGTCCCTCTGAGCCCGATGATGTTTGGGTGGGGTCACAGCAGGGCTGAGAGGGACAGAGACCCCCCCGGCCTCCCCAGGGGTGAGAAGGTCGGAGAGCCCCCCCAGGCCCGAGCACCCTCAGCGGTGAGAGGGACA
The DNA here is from genome assembly GCF_035770615.1 of Melospiza melodia melodia. Lineage (NCBI taxonomy): Eukaryota > Metazoa > Chordata > Aves > Passeriformes > Passerellidae > Melospiza > Melospiza melodia. The sequence goes on along the minus strand of NW_026948802.1, from coordinate 1,927,708 downwards.
CAGAGCCCCTGGTCCCCAGCCCTGCACAGGCATTGCCTGAGGCCAGAGGGATGGAGACCCCCGAGCATCCCCCAGGGTGAGGGGACAGAGACCCCCGAGCATCCCCTGGGCTGAGAGGGACAGAGACTGCCCTGAGTACCCCCTGGCACAGGGGTGAGAGGGAGGGAGACCCTCCAGGCATTCTCTGGGGTGAGAATGATGGAGACCCCCTGGGGAATGGCCTGGGGTGACAGGGACAGGGAAACCCCCCCCCCCCCAAGCATCCCCTGGGCACCAGACAAAGTAATGTTGTTTCTTGTCAGAAATCAAAATTGACCCTAGATAAAATGCCTTGAATTTACTCTTCCCACAAGTCACTTGTGATGGAAAGGCAAATAAATCCCAAAATTTTATAAACTTACAATAGAAGCTATTTTGTGGCAAATCCAAATTCCTTTGGTCCTGCACAGCTCCAGCTCAGCTGCTGGCACATTCTAAAAAAGAAAAGTGGAAAATAGGCCCAATATGGATTATGAAAAGGAAGGGGAAGCTATGTGTAGCTGTCACAAATGTGACAGGAACAAAGAGAAAATTATTCTAACATTTGGAAAAGTTACCCAGCCTGTGAAACAAACTTCCTCTGGAGGGGGCCAAGTGTGTCATTGTCCCCTGTATGCGTGGCATTCCCAGGGTGGGGATTTTACAGCTGAGCCAGTTTGGGTAAGGGGGGTGGTGTTCACCCCCTGAGCAGGGATTACCCCACTGTTTCAGGTTGCCATGCAAGATGTAACCAAATGCATGTTTTCAATCCCCACCTTCAGCAACTGTTATAAACAGGTGGGGCAGTGTTCTTTATCTCTTCCATGACTCAGCCCTGATAACGCCCTCCAGGGGAGGTATCTCCTGTGAATGGGCCATTGAGTGTCACTGCAGGACTGATAAAATTCCATCCTCCCATTGTGGGATGCTCCACCCAGGGGGAGGATCCAAGCATTCCTACCTGGATATAAGCTAACACTTTGCTACACCAGGAGCAGCTTGCCTACTGGATTGCCAGAGGACAAGAGCTCCATAACCACCACTGGACCTCCAGAGGAAGACCAGACCCTTCTACAGGATCACTGCTTTGACAGAATCGTGTTCATCTCTCCAACAGGACTGCAGCCACCATTTACTGGGACTGCTGTGAGACAGAGTAAAGATCCATTCTGAATTATGTGAAGTGTCTAAGAGAGGTGAAAAGTCTGTGAGGCCAAAGCTGAAAGAAGAACTCGCATGCCGAGACAGCAAGGAGACAGACAAAGAGAAACAGAAAAGACTACAAGGTCGATTTGCTCCCAACTTTGAAATTCTTTTGATAAAGAAGAACTGGTGCTAAATGTCACACAGAATGAATATGTATGAACTTATTGTGAAACTGTATGCATATGCATTTGGAAGGGGGATAAAAGAAGACCCGAGGTCTTCAGAAGTACGCATGCCTTGTTGGGAGACTTGCGTCCGGCGCGCGTTGTAAATAAACATACCGGGCTTTACAACTTTTAAAAAGTTGTGAGGTTTCTTCTTTTCTCCGCAAAACATTATGGCGAGCCAAGGCAGGAGTTCTCTGTCCCCGCAGGGGCAGGGGGGATAGACGGACCTCCAAGGCGCACCCTAGGATTTTTTCCTGGTGGGGCTCCGCTCGTCTCAACTTGCCACCTGCGAGGACAGACAAGGACCTGCTGGCCTGCGGAGGAAGATACGGTATGTACTGAGGGGCCCCGGGGGAGGGAAAGGAGAGCAAGGGAGTAAACCACCCAGAGACGTCTGGGTTCAGCTGATAGAGCAGCTGTATTAGAGATGGGGTTCATCGTTCTGATAGAGCAGACCGCTAGTGGCTCTGGGGGTGAGCCGGGTGAACCCGTGTATGTGTGTTGGGGGTTCATAGTTCTGATAGAGCAGAACCGCTAGAGGCTCTGGGGGTGAGCCGGGTGAACCCGGGTATGTGTGTTGGGGGTTCATAGTTCTGATAGAGCAGAACTGTTGAGCCCGTGTGTGTTTTGTTTGTGTGTGTGTGATGTCCGGACACTGTGTTGCTGTATGGTTAATGTGTGCATTGTGTGGTCGGTGCACTGTGTTTCTAATCGTGCAAGTGTATAAGTGTATGGTGTATAAAAGAGAATAAATCTACAGTGTGGGGGGGCCAGTACTACCCGTGTTTGCAGCAACCGAGTGAGGCCTGAGGCGCCGGCTGCAGCAGGCTGCGGGGGCAGGGACAGAAGTGCCCTGCAGAGAAGTGAGTGGAAGAATGTCAGTGATGGTATTTATCGTGTTTAAATGTAGTGATTTGTGTAGATCTAGTACATTTTAACCGTGAGTATGAGCTCAGAGAGTTCCTTTGCCTTGGATGTTTGATTTTGATCTCTAGACTGTATGTTGTTATTTTGATTGTGTCCAAGAAAATTGATGTGAGTAAATGCTGAATTATGGTATGCTATGTTGTGTTGAGAAAAGCGAGCACTTTGAGAGATATGCCCTTTCCCAGTGGTTTTGTGTGGTGATTTTCTTCCGCTGCATTGTAGTAATTTGATTCTCAGATTGTATAGTAGTGTTTTTAGAGATTTTAAGATTTTGTTGCAACAAGAGTGGCATTTTACATAGGAGAACTATAGTATGGTGATTTATGCTTAACTACGATAGAGTTAAAGGAATTCTAAGAATTCCCTCCTCACAACAATTCAAGCCTTGGCTCTAGTGAATTTGAGATAAAGGGGGGGTGCGGGTGCGAGTGTTTGTGTCTGTGGGCATATCAGAGTTTTGGCTGTGACTAGCACAGTCTTTTTGCAAAGCAGTAAAACAAGTGTAAGTAGACACAGTGCTTAATTAGATTGTGCAAGAAGAGAACTAGAAAAGACTGATATTTTCTTTGATCAGAACATAGTGTCTATGTCACGTTTTTGATTAGCATGCTGTGTGAGGCGACAGTGGCTGTCCCCTGGGCACAGGGGCAGCTCTGGCTGCCCCGTCTCCCCAGGGAACACGGGAATGGCCTGTGAGCAAAAGCTGGATGTGCAGGTATTATTGCAGTGCGGTGTTTATGAGAAATGCTGGTATTGCTGTTTTGCTGTTCTAATAAGTGTCGGGGCACATGTAAATTAGAAGTTTCTGGTCAAGCGGATTCAGAACCTAAGGTCTTAGAGCTTGTGTGTGAGAACCACATCTGATACCTGCCACCTGGAGCTGTGTGTATAGGAGGAAAGTTGAGAAACTACTGTGAAGGTCTGTAAAAAGGTTTGAGTAGAAGCGAGATAGGGCAAGGAGAAATAAATAATGAGAACTGACCAGAGCAAAGAAGTTCCTAAATTAGCCCCTTTTGGGAGGGGCTCACTGGGAGAAGGCTGCCAGTAGGAGCAGCTCAGAAAATAAAAAGATTTATAATACTTCATTGCTGTTAGTACTGTTTTAAAATAGGAGGATAAATGGGGTAGAGTTTTGTATGCTGAAATGTCTTTGTGTTTTAAGAAATCACCCAGAATGGCAAAGAGACTGTAAGATCAGACCGCCCTCTGGTCTTAGCCCTTGAAAAAGGAAAACAAGGCAAAGAGAAAGCAAATCAAACACGTTGTTCAGCATGCAGCATAAGATAGCAACGTATGAAATCAAGCAAAGATTATCATGCTGAAATGCAAAGCAATCATAGTTCACAAAATGAGTACATATGATTTGCTAAAGGCTCCTCCCAAGGTAAGGGAGGAAGGGTAAAGATGACCTCCCCAAAAGGGAAGAATTCTTGTTGACACAAGAGCCATATATTCAGTTTTAAATAAAACTTTAGTACCTGTGGAGAATGTTTATGTTGCAGTGTGGGGAACAACTGAACAACTGGCCAGTCTGAGAAGGCATACTTGTGCAAACCTTTAAAGTAATATGTGTACTATGTGTACCTAAAAGCTTTTGTACAATTCACTCAATTTGCTAAACATTCTCAAATGAGAAAGGTTACTCTGGAAGCAAATGACATAAAGATGTTAGGCTTAACATTAACAGACACTGAAATTAAGAAAGACATTAGTAAGGAGATATTAGAATAAGTAAACAAGTGTTTTCAAGGGTATGGGCCTCTGCTGTACCAGCGAGAGTGAAAGATGCTCCCCCATGAGCATCAAGCTTAAGGAAAGAACACAACTAGTGAGAACTGAGTAGTACCCTCAAAAGGAAGATAAGGAAGGAATCAGCCCAATAATTGATAGTACTAGACTAAGGGCTGTCAATAAGATAACACAGAATTTATACCCTGTGGTAGCAAATCCATATACCTTACTAACTTGTTTAACACCTGAGCTAACCTGGTTCACTGTTTTAGGCCTAAGAGATGCCTTCTTTTGCCTCCCTATCCACGAAGCCAGCCAGAAAATTTTTGCATTCAAACACAAGCTCACATAGTCCATGTGCCTGAAGGCTTCAAGATTCCCCACTCCGATTGGAGAACAGCTTGCAAAGACCCAGAGTCCCGGGAAGCTCCACAAGAGGAAAGAAGGCTGTTGCAGTACGTGGATGATCTTCTAGTAGCCACTCGGATGAGAGAAGCGAGAGAAGCCTGGACAGTAAGCCTTTTGAATTTCCTAGGACTCCAAGGACGTAGAGTCTCAAAGAAAAGGCACAGGTAGTGAAACAGAAAGTAATCTACCTAGAGTAAGAAGTGAGTGCAGAGCAGCAGACTTTAAAGAAAGAGAGGAGACTGCTGACCTCACAGAGAAAGAAGAGACAATCCAGCTGCTAGAAGCAGTTCAGCTACCTGAAAAGGCATATTAAAGCACACTAGAGAGTGAGCTTAAAATTAGAAGAAAGAAATGAGCTAGCAGATAGAGAGGCAAAGAAAGCAGCAAAGGGTGAAGTACAGATTTTCCTCGAAAGTAAGCCATAATACAATAATACTAACCAAAAGAGATGTACAACTGCAAAGGGCGAGCTACCATTGAAAGAGAGCTAGTAATCCCTTCCCATTTTCGTGGTTACTAGTGAAGGAAGGGCACTAGAAAACACAATAGAGCCTAACTACTTAAAAGCCTTTTATAGAGTGTGGCTCCTTTCTCAAAATGACCAAAGCTGCGAGTGATACAGAGTGCATTGAATTGAAGTGTTGACTTTGAAGCAGTAATTTCCACAAGCTTTCTAGAACACACATCTGATTGAAACAATCGTTGTATCGTTGTCAAGAATTTATATGCCACTATCACTCAGGTAAGCCGACAATGAGATCCTTGCCTCCAGACTAACCCCAAAATACCCCCCGGCCAAAACTCGGTCAGACTGGGAGAGGCCATGGGCCTGTACAGCAGTGGCAAATTAACTTTTCAGAACTCCCAAGGAAAGAGGGGGGGTATCAGTATTTATTGGTATTGATAGATACATTTCCAGGGTGGCCAGAAACATTCCCCACCAGAACTGTCAAAGCTCAAGAGGTGACCAGAGCAATTTTACAAGAAATAATACCACGCTTCAGAGTTCCAGCCACGATATCCTCAGATAAAGAATCACATTTCATTTCCAAAATACTGCAACAGATTAGTAGCCATCTGAGCACAGATTAGGAACTTCACACCCCATACCACCCCCAATCAAGCGGCCAGGTGGAGAGAATGAATAAGACTGAGGCAAGAAGTTAATCTACCCTAGCCCAAGCTCTTCCACTAGCAATATTTCAAATTCAAACTAAACCTTGAGCTAAAGGAATGCTGAGTCCTTTTAGAATGCCTTATAGAAGACCATACAGAATACAAGGAGAATGTCCAGAATGTCCACCTACATGGTGGCATTAAGCAAACAGTTCAGAGTAATTGAGAAACATGTGGCTGGAACTCAGAGCAAGGAGTTAGATAGCCTGGGGATGATGTATATGTTAAGTCTCTTACAGAGAAGACTTCGGAACCACAGTGGGACAGACCACTGTGAGTACTTCTCACCACCTTCACTGCAATCAAAATCAAGGAGCAGAATGCCTGGATCCATCACTCTCGTGTGAAGAAGGCCCAGAAACCCCTTAAGGAGTGACGCCAGGAGACAGTGAACTGAGATTGAAACTTACTCGGGCAAAATGAGTATATTGCAGTCAAGAGTAGCTCATATTTTAGTTTGTAGAATTGTATTGTGTGTAATCATAACTGAAGTTTCAGAACTTGAGAGTACCTCTGTTCAAAGTAATGCTAAATGGCCTTGGTCCTGGGCATTTAATTAGTATACTAGATCCATAAGAAAACCTTCTGAGATAAAAGATTTAAACATATCTACTGTAGTAATCCACGAGAATCAGGTACGTGAAGAGCAAGAATAGTAAGAACAAGAACTGTAGACTCTTCAAAGAATCAGAAGAGAAGAAATCAAAGTAGAGTGCCAAGTCATCAATAGGGTAGCTTATGAGAGACCAGATGTAATTAGTGTCTGAACCTCCCCTGGTGTATATGAACACCAAGAAGTCTGTGATAACCTAAGTGAATCAGACTGTTAGTGTAATTTCACCTTGATACAGCCTGTAGAAGTGACCTGCCTTTGAGCTCGAATTACTATCAGACTTTCATTTGAATTCAAAGTGGACTCTGCACTTTTTACCACAGCAGGGCCTTATACACCCCATACTAGTTTAGACTCTACCCAAACTCCAAACTTGAACCTAACGTAGAAAAGAATGTGACTGAACAACAGCTCCTTAGGTCATTTTCCAAGCCGGTTGGCTGAACACTCAGGCAATGACTGGTAAAGGGTGCTGAACTGCAGGTGGTAAATTAACCCAAGCAAGAAGGGTGATTTTCTTTATTTATAGCTATCCCTTTTCCTACTGAAATTTAGATCAGTGATTGTCCCAGTCTGAGGCAGTTGGTTTCTGCTTAAAAGAGGTAGAGAGAGACTCCCCCTCAGAGCTCAGCAGCAGGCTGTAGGATTTTGAGCATCACTTTTGTGCTGAGTGTTTCAAGTAGCAGAAACCTAACCAGTTTCTTCTGAGGCACTGCAATGAATTTAGGCTCTTCTCTTAGACTTCCCCTTCATTATTTACTTAAAGCTTGGACCTGAAGCTAAGGGCAAAGTGAGTGAAGTTTTGTAGACCAAGAGAGACATTCCTGCTTGCAACACATCTGAGAAATCAGGTGCTCTAGAGGGGGAAGGAGATTCCTGAAGTCTCTACATTTCAAAATAAACATCTGCCTCAAATATGACCTAAACCTCTGTCAGATACACTTGTGAAGTGTGTCTGAATTTGCAGTGTGAGCCCAGCACATCCCTCTAGCAGGGAGGGATGGTCATAAACAGAAAGCAGTTCCTGTTCCCCATAACAAACATCTAACTGGTATATTAGGGAAAAATTAGGAGTTTTAAATGGAATTGATTCAGAAATACTGGTGAATAAACTGGCCACTGCAGCAAGTAGCCTAACAAAATTGAAGCAGCCTTTATAGTAATCTCTATTGGCATTAAGAACTAGCCAGTGACAGATTTCAAAAGTACTGCCAAAGTAAGGAAGTATGAAAAGGCCAGAGACCAAGACCACAAGTTGATAGTAGAAGCACTTAGTATAGTACAAAATAATGTATCTTTAGCTTTCAGTTGTATACAAGCACAGTTATGGATACAAGCAACAGCAGCTCTGATCATATGGGAAAGGGGTGAAAGTAATTTTCCAGCTAAAATTCAAGAAATTGTGTAAGATAATGCAATTGATGTTGAAAAGAAGTTTCAAACCTGGCAGACTATGGTGAATTTCACCTATGATCCTGTTTCTAATGTAGCAACTGCCTTTGTGCTTACCATACATAATGCCACTGTTTATGTTATCCATCCCATCGTTGCTCTAAGATCAAACCATGAAAAAACAATACTCTATCCTTCAGAACATGGAGTGGGAGCACGAAAGATGAATGAGAAGTAGCAGACAGTAAACTTAGAATCCTGCACTGCTAGAGAACAGATAAGATTCATTTGTAAAAGCAATACTATTAATGCTCAAGATGTGTGTTTAGACACTGAGCAGAGTATTTGTCACTTCAAAATTCATCCAGTCACTGACCATAAAACTGTGCTCGTATATACTAAAAAAAGAGGTATGCTTGAGAACTGCTTGTGCTGCTGTACAAATTGATAGCAATGATGTTATTCTGTCTAGTAGAAACCATTCTAATCTCTGTATATGTAATTTTGTTAAGATTATTGGATGTGATCTTTAAGTAGTCACCAACTGCAAATAGAATCTTTAATAAGTTGTGCCACCCCATTGTAGTTTTACTACTATTAGTTAGAGTAAGCTTATCTATTATATTGTTAATTTAGAACTAGAGAATGCTACAACAAATAGCTGTACTAACATCTTTGTCAAAAGCACATGGTGAAGCACTAAAAGACACTTACTGTTGTGAAAGTTTTCATTAAGTAAAAGAATTTCCTTATTTCCTAGGAAAGGGGGGAATGAGACAGAGTAAAGATCCATTCTGAATTATGTGAAGTGTCTAAGAGAGGTGAAAAGTCTGTGAAGCCAAAGCTGAAAGAAGAACTCACATGCCGAGACAGCAAGGAGACAGAGAAAGAAAAACAGAAAAGACCACAAGGTCAATTTGCCCCCGACTTAGAAATTCCTTTGATAAAGAAGAACTGGTGCTAAATGTCACACGGAATGAATATGTATGAACTTACTGTGAAACTGTATGCATATGCATTTGGAAGGGGGATAAAAGAAGACCCGAGGTCTTCAGAAGTACGCATGCCTTGTTGGGGGACTTGCGTCCAGCGCGCGTCGTAAATAAACATACCGGGCTTTACAACTTTTATAAAGTTGTGAGGTTTCTTCTTTTCTCCGCAAAACAGCTGCCACCACCCTGAACAACAGGGTGTCAGGTTATATCCTGACTCTGTCTGTTTAAGCCAGTGTTTCTGTATCATTGCCTTGATCCTTATTTTGTTACTGAATTGGAATTCTGGCTTAGACTCTTCCTCAGGTTTGCCTTTAAATCAGTACAAAGCTCATTGTACTCATCCCTTGTTTTCCTCCCTTGTTTTAGGAGTATCCCGTTCCTAAAACTTGGCCAGATGGCAGAAGACAACTCAAGGAAGATGAGGATGCCCCAGGACACCCAGGCAGATGATGAGGAAGTCAGTGCCCCTTTCCCCCTCTCTCCTGCTCCATCTCCCAGCCCAAAAATCCCCTCACTGCAGGACATCCCTGCTGCCAATGCCATCCTGCCAGGGATGCACTGGGGGGATCTCCTTCCCCTTCCCTCTTGCACGGAGGGAAATCCCATCCTTGTCCTTGTCCTTGTCCTTGTCCTTGTCCTTGTCCTTCCTCTACCAGAGAAGGAGCTGAGGATCAAGATCAGGGACGACAAATCCCCACAGCACAACCTCATGAAAGAGGCCGGTTTGAGTGGCTCCATGGGAAAAGAATCCAATGGGAAGGAAAAGCCCTGGAGATCCCCCATGAGGAGGAGGGGCTCCAAACCCAACCCAGGGTTCTCTGAGGAGGAAAGACCCACCCTGAGCCAGGAAGGTGGACAGAGCTTCAGCCAGAACTCAGAGCTGGTAGTCCATGGGCAGCTTCATGATGGGCACAAGCTCCACAAGTGCTTGGAGTGTGGGAACAGCTTCAGGCAGAGCAGCACCCTGATCAGCCACCAGAGGATCCACGCTGGGGAATGGCCCTATGAGTGTGGGGAATGTGGGAAGGGCTTCAGCTCCAGCTCTGCCCTTGTCATACACCAACGCATCCACACTGGGGAGAGGCCCTATGAGTGCCCCAGTGTGGGAAAAGCTTCACCCAGATCTCTGTCTTAACTAGACACCAATGGAGGAACCTGTAAGGGAAGCTCTGCCAATGCCCCAATGGAGGAGGACTTTTGTGCACTGCCCCAACTTCATCTATAGTTGGAGGATCCGTGTTGGGAAGAGCCCTGGTGATCCATTTTTCCTTCTGATCCATGTTAGGAAGACACCTGTCCCTTTTCCTGCCTCTGCCAATGACATGATGTGGGATGGAAGAACATAAGGGTCTAGCAATGACTGTGTCATTACATTCACTCCCACCTCAGGTCATTGCCAGGGACTGGAAAGGGACACTCTCTCTCTCTCTCTCTCTCTCTCTCTCTCTGTCCCTGAGGAGAAGGGTGTCCTTTCCAGGCAGGAGGAAATACGCGGCCAGGCAGACCCAGTAAGTTGTGTTGTAGTTTTCCCTGTAAACAGTTTTATTTATACACTCTGTTATCAATATTGTTTCTGTTCCATTCGTTCCTTATCTCATTGTTGTTCCCAATAAATTGTTCTTATCCCAGCCCGGGATCTTTGCCTTTGTGCTTTCCAGGGGAAGCGGGAGGGCAGCGAGGGCAGCACAGGCAGGAAATTGGGGAATCCCATTCCTGAACCTCAGCCGGTGGAAACCGAGCATCCCAGCTGGTGCCAGCCCTGGTGGCCATGGCAACAGCCTTGGGAGCGGGTCCCTGGCTGGGGCTGTGGGAACCTCTTCCCTCTGGTGCCCAGGGACAGGAGTGGAGGGAACGGCTGCAGCTGAGTCAGGGCAGGCTCCGGTTGGATGTCAGGAAAAGGTTTTTGCCCAGAGGCTGCTGGGGCCCTGCCCAGGCTCCCCAGGGAAGGGTCCCAGCTCCAGGGCTCTCTGAGCTCCAGCAGCGTTTGGGTAGCGCTGCCAGGCCCAGGCTGGCATTGTTGGGGTGTCCTGTGCAGGGCCAGCAGTTGGACTGGAGGATCCTGATGGGTCCCTCCCAGCTCAGCCAATTCTGTGGTTCTGGGATCCCATGAGCCTGGGGATGGGGCTGACAATGGTTGCCATGGCAACGGGCTGTGGCTGTGGCCTGAGCTGGTGTCCATGGCAACCACCCCTGGCATGGGGTCTCCATGGAACTGCCAAGGGACTAAGCATAGCAACAGGGGGCTGGAGATAGTTTCCATGGAAACTGACCATAGCAATAGAGGGCTGGTGATGGTTGGCTGCTAAGGATCAGATTTGTCACAGGCCCTCAGAGCGGTTCCATGGGGACTTTCCAAGAGTCTCCAGGCTGTTCAAGAGCTGGAATGTCACAGGCAGAGGCAGGGCCTCCATGGAGACCTCTCAGGGCTTTCTGGGATGGTAAAGAGCCCTGTGGTCAGAGGCAGTCACAGCCATTCCATGGTGACATCCCAGGGGACCCTGGGCTGCACAGGCACCGATCTGTCACAGGCACTCACGGGGGCTGCACAGTGACATCCCAGGAGTCCCCAGGCTGCCAAAGAGCCAGGATGTCCCAGACACTCACAGGGTTCCTGTCATGGGCACAGTGGGAGCTTCAGGAAGAGTTTTTTAGAGAAGCTCCTGTTGGGTCTCGAGGTTCAGAAAGGAGCCCCAAAAGCCCCCATAGATCCCAAAATGTCACCATTCAATCAGAGATGATCCAGACTCCGATCACAAGTCTAAGGGCTCAAAGCCACCCTTTTTTCAATCCTCTTCGTTTATACCTTAGTTTGCTACAGGTGGACCTCATCGGTAATTTAATCAGCACATTTCACATGGTTGGTTAATGAAGAGAACACTCTTCATTAAAAATTTTTGGAAAAAACAACCTATTATAAATATTGTCATGGTGCCAGTTAATGATGTTTGTTTTATGCTCGGCCTTTCTGGGGACTCTCTGGATGTGGGAAACCCTCCTGTAGCAGTTCTGTGCCAGGTAAAAGGAGATGCACAGGACTTTTTTGGTCTTTGGCTTCTTGTTTATTGTTATCTGTTCTAAAGTTTTGCATGCTGTGCATACCAGGCTCAGCACGCTGGATAAACACCTCAAAATGGTTCTAAAATGTATGGTTTCAAGGTCTTTTAAAGTTGTCTCACCCAATTAACTCTTAAAACGTACATTATTTCTACTTATCTACCAATACTCATTCCTTGCACTGCAACCTCTGCACTGTGCTTTCCTTAACCAATCACCCTGTGCCACAAACACTGCAGAAAATGGAGTAGATGAAGAAGAAGACAGGGACTACATCCAAATTCCTCCATCTTGCTTCCTATCTACATCATAATAAAAATCCCAAAATCTAAATTTCTCACCCAAGGGACATGCTATACTACCCTCTAATCTATTTCAGACTTTGGTAAATTGTAATCTGTCTCAAAGTCCTGGAAGTCCTCTCCATGGGGGTAATATAAAGGCAGTGTTTCTCTGGGGGTCAGGACCCCTCAGAGCAGACACAGAAATATTCCCTGTACCCTGGATTCCCACACATTTAACCTAAAAACCTTTAACCCTTAACATGTGAAGTTACCAAAAATGTTCCAGAAAAGTAGGATTAGAAGGAGGAGAAATAGAGAACAACAGAAAGACAGAAGATCCATAGAAAGACAAGCACATAGGTACCAGCTACTGGGGTTCCAGCATCGCTAACAGAGAAACCCCAGGGGAAGACAAGATCCAGACCCATAGCTGGCCTTGTGCTCTGGCTTTTAAGCTCCTGGGCCTTCATGGGCCCACCCCTGGGGTGGGACTGCCAGTTGCTTGTCCAATATGAGCCCGGGTAGCACCAGCTGCTAGTGTGTGATTGATTGACAGCTCAGCCAATCAGAGTGGGGTTAGCACAGCCCCCTGCTGTGTGATTGACAACTCTGCCAGGCCAGGGCTGGGGCCGGGGCTCTGTCCCACCACACACCAAGGCCTGACCCGGCCCTGGCCCCACATGGGCATTCCGAGCATCCCAAGGTGTCTCAGGACATTGATCTCATCCAGCCTCTGACAGCGACCACAGTGACACTACGGAACCTCATGGAACCATGGGTCCTTGTGACAATGGAGGTCCAAGGAGACCCTGGAGAGACTGTGGAATCCAGGAATCATGGAATCAAGGAGACTATTGTGCACATCATGGGCCCTGTGGAAGCAAGGATCAACAATCAAATTGTGGTTTGATTGTGATTGATTTAAAATAGAAACAAGGAGCCATTGTTTCACAGCAGAGCTACATGGGGCCAATGGACCCTTGTGACTCTGTTGGGGCTCATGAAATCAAGACGCCATTGTGACATTGCCAGACCTCATGGAATCAAGGAGACCATTGTGACAGTGTTAGGACCCGTGAAGTCAATGGAACATGGAACAGGTCTGCCTGGTTTGGACTCCTGCAGGCTGTCTGACAGGTCCCACTGAATTTGACATGTCAAGGGCCACTTCCCATCTGACCCTGAAACACTGAACTCTGTGCTTTTATTCCTATGGGAAAGAACTTTCTTTCTTGTCTAGGCACCCATGGCCAAAATTGGGATTCTGTGTCTAAAATTCTCCATATCTAAGGGCTACTCCCAGACAAAATCTGCCCATACAGTCAAGTCTGGCTAGACTTGGCCTCTGGTGACTGCCTCTCATCTGACCCTGCACCACTGGGGCTCACTTGTTTCCTTCCTGTGGAGACCACTTTGACACTGTGGGGCATTGCAGAACCAATGGGCCATGGTGACACGTCAGGCCGGTGTGGAACCTGTTATACTGTAGGAACTTCTGGAACCAAGGGGAACATTGTGACCCTGCAGGGCACCATGGATCCAAGGGGCCACTGTGACACTGTGGGGTCTCATGGAACCAAGGACATCATTGTGACTCTGTTGGGCTGCATGGTCCCAAGGGGCCAGTGTGGAGCAGCAGGGCTTTGTGGAACCAAGAGGCCATTGCTGCATTTCAGGGCCTCGTGGAGCCAAAGGGCCATTGTGATCCTGCAGGGCACCGTGGACCCATGGAGACCATTGTGACATTGCAAGACCCCATGGAATCATGGAGAGCATTGCGACACTGTGGGGCCCCATGGAACCAAAGGGTCACTGTGACCCTGCAGGGTCTTATGTAAGGAAGGGGCCATTGTGACACTATGGGAACTTGTAGAATCAAGGGGATCATTGTGGCACCACTGGAGCATATGGAACCAAGGGGCCATTGGACACTGCAAGGCTCCATGGAACCAATAATCATTATGACACATGGGGCCTTGTGGAACCATGGAGACCATTAGGTTCCTTAAGGACTTGTGTAACCAAGGGGCCATTATGACACCAGAGGGCATCATGGAAGCAAGAGAACCATTGTGGCACAGCAAGGCCTCATGGAAGCAAGGACCAATTGTGACACTGCAGGGCCCTGTGGAACCAAGGGAACAAGAAATAGGTGTGGCTGCCTTGGCCTCCCAGGGTTCACCTGACAGGTCTGACTGACCTTGGAATGTGGAAGGCCACTCCCATTTGGCCCTAAAATTCTGGGACTCTGGGCTCTTCTTTTTATGGAAAAGAACTGTCCATTTTTTCCCAGGCATCCATGGCCAAAATTTGGATTCCACCTCCATATTTCTGTGTATCCAAGAATTGCTGCCAGACAAAAGCTGCCAAACAGACAGGTCTGGCTGGTCTTTGATTCCTGAGTGCCAGAACTCACCTTTTTCCAAACACTGGAAAGAGCTCTGTGCTTTACTTTGTATGTAAAAATCCATGCTTCTCCTGGCAAAACATTCTGAAATTAGGATTCCACATTCATAATTTTGAATATCCAAGGGTTGCTCCAAGCAAACCTGCCAGGACAGGCAGGTCAGGCTTGCCTTGGCCTCTGGTGGTTGCTGTTTATCAGCTCCTGAAACATGGGGGCTCTGTGGTTTTCTTCCTATGGAGACCAATGTGACATTTGGGAGCCTTGTGAAATGAAGGGGCCATTGTGATACTGCAGAGCACCATGGATCCAAGGGACCAATGTGACACTGTGGAGCCTCTTGGAACCAAGGACATCATTGTGGCTCTGTTGGGCCGCATGGTCCCAAGGGGCCCAGTGCAAAGCAGCGGTGTGGTAGTGAGCCCAGCTGTAACTCATAGTCAGCCAGATTTTATCCCAAAAGAATTGGGCATGAGTTTCAAACCCTGGGAATCATTTGTTTAACTTAGGGTGAGTTTGAGAGTTCCCCCATAAGCCTTTAGTGTTGCTATGCTAATTTGTCCAAGTTCTACTCCTCTATTGGTTACTTGTTTCCCCTACAGGTTTATTGTTCTTGAGCGTTCTACCCCCAAGTGTCTATGTTGTTGCTTCCCCTTTGTCTCAGGTTTTAGGAACCTGCCCCTTGTACTGTGCTGGACTTCTCCATGTTTATTCTTTTTCATTCTGTTATTAAAGTTCATTTTAAACAACTCCATTGATCCTGCCCCTTTTCATTTTTGCCACCCTTGCCCTGAAGTCAGGGAACCAGAGAGGTTTGTCACAGCCACCTTCATTGTGACTTTTGGTGCCCGAACAGGGACCCTGACATTCACGGCTCCCTGTGTCAGTCACGTCAGCTGGGGTTAGCTGATGGATAGGCCAGCACTCCCCGGGATTTTGCATTATGCTGGGCCTGGCGGATTCATCACTGCTTCAAAGAACCTTGCCCAGGATCAGCAGGGACAATGATGATTTCACCTGCACAGGATTGCAGGTGGGTTTGGGGAAATGCAAGACATTTATTGCCCATTTTGCCACGGTGTTTTTACAATAGGCACCCACATCCCATAATTGGTTTGCAGTGTTCCGGTGGCTCTTCCCCATAAGGCAGAGAAAGAGAAAAATGGGCAGCCAGATGTCCAAAGTAGAAAGGAGCATATATGGATGCTTTAATTCTCACTGATCATGATATAATATTTTCAAAGGATGAATTTAAATCAATCATGGGGTGGATCATTAAAAATTTTCCAGACGCCTCTGCTGACGAAATCCATACCTCTGAATTTTGGGACTCAGTGGGAGTTAAACTGTACAACCTTTTGATCAAAAGGGACCCCATTGCACCCCGCATGCTTCCCATCTTCCATACTATCCTTGAGACCCTTCACCAGCAAGCACTGTGTTGAAAACTCAATCCATTGGTCACTCCTAACTCAGGACCTCCCTTCAAACCTGCCTTTCTCAGACCTTTCATGATGGTCCAAGATGGCAATGGCCAGGCTGTCTTAGAGCATCATGCTCTGGAGAGTCAAGATAGAAGGGGCCCAAATGTGGCTCAGGAGCCTGAGCATCCTCCCTCCGTCTTGGCTCCTCCACTTCCTGCTACCACAACCTTCTCTTCTACCCTGAACAAACCTCCACACTCCACCCCAAAAACTGCGGGTCAAGCCCTCACTGTCAATCATCCTTTCCACTCTGGGCCATGCCTCCAGTGAAGGAAGGAGACTGGCAAGTACCCTCGACACTCCTCGTTGCTCCGGTGTGAAAGAAGGGGGAAGAATCAAAGGTATCAGGCATTGATTTATGGGGAAATCAAGGATCTGTGTAGGGCAGCTAAAGACCATAGGAAGGACTTACTTTGTTTTAATGGCCTAATGAGTGTGGTAGCTAGGGAAGAGGCGCTGCGGAAGATTTCGCGATGTCACGGAAAGCCAGGACCCTCGGTTCCCCATAGATAAGACCCTCAGGTACTCATAGATAAGAAATTAACATAGGAATGTGGTCCCACTAACAATAGGAATGTTGCCCCACAGAAGCCAGTAACTTTCCATCCCTTACCCAGTACTTTTCCATTCCCTACTAACCATAGGTAAGAAGGACAAACCCCTTTTTGACGTAGAGACCCCTAAGACTATAAGACCCCAAGAGAAGAAGTAATAAACGCCTTTTGACCGTCCACCACATTGGTGTCTGCGTATGTAATTGGCCCGAACGGCCCTAGAGAGAGGGCTGTCGAGCTGTACCTCAGAACCAGGTCGCCTGCCTTGATCTAGAAGGCAACAAATGAGGGCCATGTTTATAGCACATCTTAACTCCCTATGATTTAAAATATATTATGACCATGTTGGTGTCATCTACAGAATACACCCTGTGGGAAGGGGGATGGAAGTGTTTACATTATCAATTAATAGGAGACTATGATAATAAGGGGGCAAGGGTGGAATTGACAACCAACCATCTAGCTGAAGAAGGACAACAGAGCCTACCAGATGATCAAGCAGCAGGTATTTGGATGATATCAAAGAGATGGCTTTGCAAGCATTAATCCAGGTATCGGATGGCAGCACCCCCAATTAGGACTATCTTCAGTGGCTGCAGCTAAAGCTTTAGGACAATTAGACCATCTTGTGTGCCTGTTAGGTAAGCAAACCAATGCTACCTCCCTTGCATTGAGTGACCTGCTCTCAGACATAGAGACCATCGGACACACCACCTTGCAGAACAGTGATAGAGTTTTTACTCTGGGCACATGGGCATGGCAGTGTAGACTCTGAGGGCATGTGTTGCATGAACGTCTCCAGCCAATGTAAGTCAATCCACAAGAGCATTCAGGTACTGAAGGAAGAATTCAAGAAGCTTCAAGTGGAAAACAAATACTGGGTCAAAAAAGTCTTCCAATCCAAGGGACTAAAGGGTTGGATGATGTCTAGCTAAAACAGGACTATTAATTCTCCTAGTGGTTGTTGTTGTAATGTTAATTGTCCCATTTTTGTTTGGATGCTTTTAGAAGGTCTTACAAAATTCTTTCAGTTCCATCTATATTGTAAAATGGAAAGGGGGAAGATACCCAACACAGGCTCCTAAAGAACTCCTTGGAGGAGAGAATTGGAGGCCAGGATGGCACAAAAACCTCTCAAAGACTCAGTGTGGGAAGGAAAATCCTTAAAAGTACATAAAACTATTCTAAAATCCATAAAGTACCTTAAAAACCTTGAGTATCTCAAGGCATTAATGACCCCAACTGAGTGTCAGCACAAAGCCCTCCAGGGACTCATTAAAGCAGATAATTGTGGCAATGATTGCACAAACCTCTCACAGAGTCTGGATCAAAAGGGCAACACCAAGTACCTTAAAATAACTGAAGCAACCTGAAATATTAATGAGCCCCACTGAGTGTTGTTACTGACAAAGGCTCTCCAGGGACTAATTACAGCAGATAATTGGAGGCCATGATTGCAAAAACCTCCCAGAGACTCCAAGGCAAAAGCCAAACCCAAAGTCCTTTGAAAAACCTGCAGTCCCTGCAGGGAGCATTCAGGTGCCCCCAGGGCCATTCCTGAGCAAGGCTCCCCAGGGACTCCTTCCAGCGGATCCTTGAGGCCACTGGGATGTGGGCTGTGGGGGGATGCTGAAGGCAGGACAAGGGGCTGACAGTGCCCAGCCTGGCTGGAGCTGTGCCAGGAGGCCCCAGGGCCTCAGGACAAGGTGTATCCTCACAGCCCTTAGTGGCACAGACCCTGCTGTGCCCCAGGGCACCAAGACTTGGCTTCTCTTTGTCCCCAGCTGTCATCACTGCCTGCAGTTCTCTGCTTTTCCTGGGGACACTTTCTCAGTCATGTCCCTCAGTGGGACCCATTAAAAGTCCAAGAAACTTTGGAGTTGGATTCTGACTTGGAGTTCTGGAGAGGTTTCTTCAGCTCCCTCTCAGGGACTGATGGTCAGGGCCTCAGCACAAAGCCCCAGAGGCTCATTAAAGACCTTGTGATATGTCTGTGCTGCTGAGCTGGGCTTGGCTCCTGGCACAGAGGCAGCTCCTGGTAACCAAGAAGAGCTTCAAAAGCACATTTCTCTTGATGAGCAGCTCTTCTGCCAGCCCAGCCGGGCTGGGGCACTGCCTGCAGCCACCCTGGGCACAGCACAGAGGCACAGAGAGCTTCAATCAGGCAGGGCTGGGAAGGTGCTGAGAAGTGCCTGGGACAGAATCACTGCCAGCCCTTGGCACAGGAACCTCTGGCTGCAGGACAATGCAGCTGCAGCTCCTGGAATGATCTCCTAAAGCTGGAACATCCCAATGCCTACAGACTCTGTGAGTACAAGTCTGAGTATTTCCAGTGCAGGGGAGGTGAAATGCTCATGAAGCTCTGACATGCTGAGAGTTTCTGCTCAGTCATAGAATATCTACAAGTCAAGGATTTTGATAGAAAATAGGATATTTCCTAAGACTTTTTATTCAGTTTCCTACTATTGGAGAATGTCAGGAAGGGAGGGTTAAATATTAAAGGTAATATGAATTATTAATTAATATTTTGCCAATGCCTGAGACATCCAAACTGTTCCTTTTAGTGATCAATAGGTTCACAGGAGATCCCTAATGTGTTTTCAGCCACTGTGCCCAAGGACAGCAGCTGCATCACTTTTGCTCTTGACCATCAGGCTCAGTCTGAGCTGTCCTTTCTCCAAGCTGCAAACAGAACCTGCCCCCATCCAGTGCCCTGCAAACAGGCAGGGTTCTGTAGGGCCAAGGAGAGTGCACAGAGATTTGGGGTCTGTGAGTGCTGGAAGGGAGAGATCAAGCACAGGGAAACACCTGCAGGGGGAAAATCTCCAGGAAGCAGAGAGAAGATCAGGCAAGAAGAGAAAACAAATCTCAGAAATGCTGTGGCAGGGAGAGTTTAGAGATGCCCACAGGATCCCCTCCAGTACAGCCCCTCCCTCTGAGCAAGCCCCCTCCCTCCTGTGCCCCAGCCAAGCTTGTGCCCTCAGGGCCAGGGCTCCAAGGCATGCAGCCCCTCCTGTGCAGGCAGAGCTGCAGCAGAGCCGTGGGGCAGCTCTGCAGCCCCGGGCCCAGTTCCCTCTGCAGAGCACAGGGCTGGGAGCAGCTGCCCGGCCCTGGGGGCTCTGGCAGGGGGCACAGCTGGCTCAGGGTGACACTGTCCCCAGTGCCCGGCTCTGGGCAATGCTGTCAGTGCAGCCAGGGAAGGAGCTGCATCTCCCTTCATCCAATGCCATCATAAGGACACTTGGGAGTCTCCCTGAGATTTCAGTCCAAGCTAGGAGCTTCAATCCAGGGTGCAAATCTGTCCTAGAGCATCTCTGAGTTATAAGATTGATGGGGAGAGGCAGAGGTGCTGTGACACTGAAAATGCTGCTGGGTTGGTGGAATGAGCAATGTGAGTCCTTGGCTACAAATGTGGAGCTGGGCTGTGGTGGATCCATCTGCTCTCAGCTGTGCCGGGTGACATTTTAGGGGAATCATTGGAAGGTGACCCCTCTCCACCTGAGAAAGAATAAAGCCCAGAGAAACTCTAAACAGGTCAGAATGGGAGACCATCTACCCTCACTCTCCAGTCATCACTTTGCCTCACAGAATGCACTCTGTTTCCCTGGGGGCAACAGACATTCTGAGGCTTTCTGATATCCAAGAACAGCAGCAGAGATAGGGGGAAGCTTTTTAAAAGAACCCTATAACTCCTATAAATAAAAGATAGAGAGAGAGAGAGAGAGAGAGAGAGAGAGAGAGAGAGAGTGTGTGTGTGTGTGTGTGTGTGTGTGTGTGTGTTCCAGGGGAGGGTATATGGGAAATAGATTTGATTTTGGTGACAGCCATCTCCTCTAAATCTTTGCTGTCCTTTCTTCATGAACAGGTGCCCATGTGCAGCCAGAGCAAATGTCCAACAGCAGCTCCATCAGGCACTTCCTCCTGCTGGCATTGGCAGACACACGGCGGCTGCAGCTCCTCCACTTCTTCCTCTTGCTGGGCATCTCCCTGGCTGCCCTCCTGGGCAACGGCCTCATCATCAGCGCCGTAGCCTGCAGCCACCACCTGCACACGCCCATGTTCTTCTTCCTGCTCAACCTGGCCCTCAGCGACCTGGGCTCCATCTGCACCACTGTCCCCAAAGCCATGCACAATTCCCCCTGGGACACCAGGAACATCTCCTACACTGGATGTGTTGCTCAGGTCTTTCTGATTTTCTTTTTTCTTGTAACAGAGTTTTTCCTCCTGACCATCATGTGCTATGACCACTATGTGTCCATCTGCAAACCCCTGCACTACGGGACCCTCCTGGGCAGCAGAGCTTGTGCCCACATGGCAGCAGCTGCCTGGGCCAGTGCCTTTTTCAATGCTCTGTTGCAAACAGCCAATACATTTTCCCTTCCCTTGTGCCATGGCAATGCCCTGGGCCAGTTCTTCTGTGAAATCCCCCAGATCCTCAAACTCTCCTGCTCCAAATCCCACCTCAGGGAATTTGGGCTGCTTGCTGTTAGTGACTGTTTATCATTGGGTTGTTTTGTGTTCATTGTTTTTACCTATGTGCAGATCTTCAGGGTAGTGCTGAGGATCCCCTCTGAGCAGGGACGGCACAAAGCCTTTTCCACCTGCCTCCCTCACCTGGCCGTGGTCTCCCTGTTCCTCAGCACTGGCACATTTGCCTACCTGAAGCCCCCCTCCATGTCCTCCCCATCCCTGGATGTGGCCCTGTCATTTCTGTACTCGGTGGTGCCTCCAGCCCTGAACCCCCTCATCTACAGCCTGAGGAACCAGGAGCTCAAGGCTGCAGTGTGGACACTGATGACTAGATGGTTTCAGGAACATTAAACTGCTGGCCAGTGTTTGCAAATCGCTTGTAATAAAAGTAATCTTTGATACTTCTTCTTGGTTTCATTTTAGAGTTTCTTTACCTTTGTTTTACTTTTTTCTTATTGTCCAAAAAGAAATGTCATTGTTTGTTCCATTGGTCATTTTGATCCTCTCCACCATCCCTGTGGCCACAGACTGTGGCAATGAGGGGCTGTGTTATTGGTGCCCTTAAATGAAATGATGATCTCTACCAACAAAATTTTCAGCAGAAAATGGCAGAACTTTTCTGCCCTTTTGTTCCCTTCTCTGGAGCTGCAGCAGCAATGTCTGTGTGCAGAGCTGGGGGCAGATCAGTGCTGGCCCAGCAGCTGTGCGCAGCAGCAGCAGCAGCACTTGGTGTTGCCAGTGCTGCTGCCGTGGCCCTGCCCCGCTGCCCTGGTGGCCCTGGTGTTGCTGCAGGGCCTGAGTGCTCTCAGGGCCGGGTACAGCCCTGGGGGTGGCAGTGCCGGGGCTGCAGCAGGGACAGGCCATGGGCACTGCTGGGGCAGCGCTGACGCCTCAGACCAGGGCCTGGGGGCTCCAGGCTCCTTGCCCAGGCTCTCTCAAGAACATGCCCAGGCCAATGCTCAGCACAGAAAACCCCCGTGAGCAGCCCCAGGCTGGCTGTGGGCAGGCTGGGGGCAAACAGCAGGGCTGGGGCTCTGGAAGGGCCCTGGGGGAGATGGGAAGGAGCAGCAGAGCAGGGGCTGATCCATCCCCAGTGCACTGCACAGCCCAGGGCAGCGTCCCAGAGCGTCCTCATGGAGCTGCCAACAACATCCCCCCTCTGCAGCCCTGGCCTCTCCCCCAGCTCACACAGGTGCCCCATCCTTGCAGGCACAGACACGGCAGCACTGGCTCAGCAGCCCCTGTTTGCATTGCACACAGCAGGGGGAGCACCCCCATGCTGTTGGTGTGGGGACATGAACCTGAGGGAGCACAAATGCCATCAGCCCCTGGGGCCAGCAAGGGCTGGGGGACACCAGGGAAACCACTCAGCTTTGTCCTGGCCTCTGCAGTCAGCCAGAAAGTTTGTTCCCATCAGCTGGGAGTTTCCTGTGCCACAGCAGATGCTGTTGCTCAGAGCCAGGGCTGCCTGGAAGCCACCCTCAAACTGCCCTGAGCATTTCTTCTGCTTCACCTTTTTATGGTTTCCTCTTCCTGCTACAAACTTCTTCCTATTGCCCACCCTTGTCCCCTCCCCTGCAAACAGCCCATCCCTGTTTGCCCTTTCCTCTCTGGCCCCACTCCCCACTGCAGTTCCTGATTTGGCACCATGGGAACGTCCCTTGGCGAGCAGGATCATCCTACAAGTGCTGCAGGAATTGTCTGCAGGCTCCTGCAGTGGCTGGTGCTTCTCCCTTGCCAGAGGCACCCCAGGCCAGGAGGGCACATCTGGGCTGCTGTGTCTGGCTCTGGGGCTCCCTGTTCTGGGCAGTGAGGAGGAGCTGCAGAGGCTCTGCAGGACTGACAGGATGGGCTTTGGGGCTGGCAGGAGAAGTTGAGGGATCTGGGCTGCTGGAGCTTCTGAACAGGAGGCCCAGGGCTCATTGTGCAACTGCTCCAAGGGTGGTTTCAGAGAATCCCAGAATCAGCAAGGTTGGATAACGTCTTGGTGATCATCAAGTCCAACCTGTGCCCTGACACCACCTTGTCTCACCTGAGCCCCCTCTTTTCCAGGATAAACAACCCCAGACACTCCTCACAGGACTTGTATTCCAGACCCCTCCCCAGCCTTGTTGCCCTTCTCTGGACATGCTCCAGCCCCTCCATGTCCTTCCTAACTTAGGGGCCCAGAACTGGACACTGCACTCAAGGTGCTGCCCAACCAGTGCCGAGCACAGGGGAAGAATCCCTGCCCTGCTCCTGCTGGCCACACCATTCCGGATCCAGGCCAGGAGCCATTGGCCTTCTTGGCCACCTGGGCACACTGCTGCCTCTTGTTCAGCCTGCTGTCCATCTATCCCTGCAGGTCCCTTTCTGCCTGGCTGCTCTCCAGCCCCTCTGTCCCCAGACTGTAGTGCTGCAGGCATTGTTGTGGCCAAAGTGCAGGACCCAGCACTTTGACTTGTTAAACCTCACCTTGTTGGATTTGGGCCCTGCATCCAGCCTGTCCAGGGCCCTGTGCAGAGCCCTCCTACCCTCCAGCAGATCAACACTCCCAGACAACTCAGTGTCACCACGGTTCCATGAGATCCCACAGTGTCCCAATGGTCTCCATGATTCCATGAGGCTTCCCAGAGTCACAACGTCCCTTTTGTTCCATGAGATCCCTTGGTGTCATAAAGTCCCTTGGATCCTTGGGCCTTGCAGGGTCACAATGACACCATGGTCCCTCAAGGCCCTGCAGCGTCACAATGGATCCTTGGTTCCATGAGGTCTGGCAGTGCAGCAATGCTCTCCTTGGTTCCATAGTGTCACAATGGCCTCTTGGTCGCAAGGGCCACCACAGTGTCAAACATCTTTCCTTCATTCCAGGAGTCCCTGAGGAGCAGTGCTGGCTCCTTGGTTCCATGGGGCCCTGCAGTGTCACAGTGGCCCCATCATGACACCAGGTCCTGCTCTGTCACAATGCTCTGCATGGTTCCACAAGGCCCTGCAGGGTCACAGTGACCTCTGTGGTTCCACTAGGACCCAGACTGTCACCATGGACTCCTTGCTTCCATTCAGGCCCACAGTGTGACAGTGGCCCCTTGGCTCTGTGCTGCCATGTTGTACACAGTGTCACCATGGTTCTCTTAGTGCCACCAGGGCCCGCAGGGTCACAATGACCCCTTGCATCCCCAGGGCCCTGCAGTGTCACAATCATCAGAGAATCAACCAGGCTGCAAAAGACCTTGGAGAGCATCAAATCTAACCTGGGACCCAACACCACCTTGTCACTCAGACCATGGCACTGAGGGCCACATCCAGTCTTTCCTTAAACACTTCCAGAGACGGTGACTCATTGACCTTCCTGGGCAGCCCATTCCAATGCCCAATAACCCTTTCTGTGAAGAATACTTCCTAATGTCCAGCCTAAATGTCCCGTGGTGCAGATGAAGGCTGTGTCCTGTTGTCCTGTCCCTGTTTCCTGGGAAAAGAGCTTGAACCCTACCCGGCTGCACCCTCCTGACAGGGAGTTGTAGAGAGTGATGAGGTCTGTCCTGAGCCTCCTCTCCTCCAGGATAAACAACCCCAGCTCCCTCAGCCACTCCTCACAGGACTTGTTTTCCAGACCCCTCCCCAGCCTTGTTGCTTTTCTCTGGACATGCTCCAGCCCCTCCATGTCCTTCCTAAATTGGGGTGCCCAGAACTGGACACAGCAGTCGAGGGGCTGCTCCACCAGTGCTGAGCACAGGGGAAGAATCCCTGTCCTGCTCCTGCTGGCCACACCATTTCTGATCCATAAAAGTGCCAGGGGTTGGACAAGGGAAATGGTGGGGAGGGAGTGGGAACAAAGTGTTATTGATTTTCAGCCATGAAATGTCTTGATTTCCATATCTATTCAGACTGCATTAGGAAGTTCTGGGGCTCAATATCAATTGGACATTGCTGATATCAATCTATAAATAGGAAAAGAAAAGCGGACAAAACTGTTCTCACTGCATTGTTCTTAATATAGAATATTCACATTGAATATACTTAAATGTGTCAAATTAACAACAGTAGAATTGAATATTTATATAATTCCTTGGGATTCTTCTTGTTCAGGTGTTTTGGAACAAATATTTATGAGCCTTTTACACTGAATACCTGAACTGAAGATTTCAAGAAACAAGAGGCGTCTGGAGAAGTAAAATTCATCAGCAACCTCCAAGTGGCTGAGGATCCATCCCCATCAGAGCAGCAATGAACAGAAATGGGCAAAGCTTTGTGGCTACCCCAGCTTTGGGATGGACCCTGGGCCTGGACCAGGAGCAGCTCTTGAGGGCCCCATGGCCGGGGCTCTTGTGCTGCCCTGGGCAGATGGGATGGCAGCAGGGGCTGCAGAGCTCTCAGCACCTCAGGCAGCGGAGAGCAGGGCAGCCAGGAAGCCTCCTTTGGTCTTGGCCAAGCACCTTCCCCCATGGCTGGGGCTCAGTCCTGTGGCAGCTGAAGCTGCTGCTGTGCCCTTGACAGGGGCTGAGGCCGTGGGGCAGTGCCCAGAGAAGCCTGGCCTGAGCAGAGCTGTGGGGCCAGAGCCTGCTGGGCTGGGCTGGGGAGAGGCCCTTGGTGCTGCCCAGAGCTCAGGGCAGCTGGCAGAGCTTGCAGGGAGCTGGGCTGGGCTCCGAGAGCCTGTCCAAGAAACCACCAGTGTCCATCTCAGCCTGGCTGAGCGTGCAGGGGCAGGACTCAGGCCAGGCCTTGTGGGGCAGGGCCAGCACCTGTGCAAGGCATTGCAAACAGGCAAGCGGCCCAGAGAGGATGATGCTCTGTGCCCTTGGAGGCATGGGCAGAGCAGGGAGGGGGCCCAGGAAGTTTTGTCAGCACCAGCCTCTGTCCCCATGCACTGGCAGCCCTGGCTGCTGAGCCCAGCTTTGGCCTGGGCTGAGTTTGGCCGTGGCCCAGCTCCATCCTCCTGCGGGGCTCAGGGCCTGTTCCTGGCCATGGCCAGCCCTGGCTGCCTCTCTACTGTCCCAGAGGCCGGCAGAGCCCGGGGCAGGGCTGTCTGTGCAGCCCCAGAGGTGCCCCAGGCTCTGCAGGAGCTGGCAGAGGCTGCCCAGCAGGGAGGCCATGGGGCACAGAGCCCCAAGGCTGCTGTGGGCACCACGGCACAGGGGCTGGTCCCAGCCGCAATGCTCCTGGCCTGGGCTGAGCCTGCACAGGGGCTGGGCCACCATGGCTGTGCCAGCACAGGGCCACAAAGGGGCCACGCAGCCGCTGCTGGGGCTGACAGCAAGGCCAGGCACACACAAGCAATTGCTGAGCATGGCCTGCACTGGCCAGGCCTGCCTGTGCCAAAGGCAGAGCTCAGCTGCCCTTGGGGGCTGCAGAAACAGTCCAGAGCCCAAAGAGCCTCCATGGCTGTGCTGGAGACCAAGGCTGCAGGAGGGAAATGCAGGGCTGCTGTGGGATAGGGAGGGTATTGAATTCCAGCACACACCTCAGCTCTCTGATGATCCCGGCACCATGCTGGGCCCTGTTTCAGGCTGGAGTAAGAGTCACATAAAACTACTACTAAGGTGTCTTTGTCTAAAATGCTTCCTGTATGGCAATTCCTTGTGGATGGTGGACATGACAGATGTTGCTGGGATGTCACAAGGAGCTCAGCGAAGTGTTTTGATGTTTCATAAATTTTATCATGTTCACATTTTTTATGTGTGCCATGAAGAGAAACCTTTCTGTGCCTCTGAGTGTCACCAGTTCCTCACCCCAAAGAAAACAAACCTGGTGAGTTGTCGTTCCCACTGCAGTGGCTGCACTTGGACCTTGATTCTGCACAGCAGAGCTCTTCATCCCCTTTTTCTCTCTTCCTCCCTCTGGGCATGGAGGGAGCTCCTGACTTCAACAAGTGATTTGTGTGCAAAGAGCAAATCTGGGAAAAATCGGGGCAGGAAGGGTTTGGGGGGGACCTTGGGATCTGTGCTGGGCACAGAAGGTGTTATCCATTGTTCTGAGACTGTCTGCTGTGGAAAGTGGATTTAATATCCAGCAGACGAATGGCTTTAGCATTTGATGGAGCTGTGCCTTCCCTTGGCTTTGTTGGCTGACAAGAAATGAACATTCCTCTCTGTCTCGGGCAGCTCCTTCTCCAAGGAAAGCAGGTGGGAGTTGGAACCGAGGAGCTGAAAGCTGCAGGTGCAGCCTGGGCTGGAGGGAGCTCAGATTTGCACAAGGCTGCTCTGAGGGCCAGGGCTTGGACGGGAGAAATGGTGGGGTGCGGGTAGGGACAGAGTCTAATTGATTGTCAGCCATGGAGGGTCTTGATTTTCATATCTATTCAAACAGCATGAGGAGGTACTTGGATTCAGAGTCAATTGGAGATTGCACATATCAATTTATTAACAGGGAAAAAAACCCTAAGAGGACGTAAAATATCCTTTCTCACTGTCTTTTTAAATGGAATATTTTCAGTTTGAATACACTACTGAAATCTGTTGAATTAACCACAAAGGATTTGAAAAGTAAAATCAAATTATTCCCAGGGCTTGGCTTATTCAGGTGTTCTCAATGGTAATGAGCCCTGGGACAGTGAATTCCTGCACTGAAGAGCTGAAGGCTGAACAAGCCTCTGGAGCAGGAAAATTCAGCAGCAGCCTCCAAGGTGCTGAGGATGTCAGCAGCCCCCACTGAGGCCATCCCTGCCCAGAGACCGTGGGGCAATGGGCAGACAAGGAGAGCGTCCCTGGGTCTGGGGCAGCACAACTCAGAGGCACCAGCGGCTCCAGCTGGGAAATGGAGTGTGGAATGTGGCTGGGAAAGCCCTGCCTGGGCTGGGCCAAGCAGGACACACAAGCCCCGCTCCCATCCAATAAAAAACTTTCTTGAGGAGACATTTAAAAGGAATTACAATTGTTAGTGTCCTCTGAGTTGGATGCACTGGAGAAATACCAACAAGGGATTGTCAGGAGCTCAAAACAACAAACAGCCTTTAGTGGGAACTGTAGAAAATCAGAGAAACTTGGGCAAAAGGTTTATTATGACATTGTAGTGGTTTTGGTTTGTTAGTTTAAGATTTTTCTATTCTTGAGATTTCTTAATTAATGGATTGATGAGTGTGGTGGGTTTTTGTATTGGTTAATTATTTATGTATTTGTTTTGTTGTGAGATAGGATTACGAGAAAGGTAAAGTACACTTAAAATTTTAGAAGAGTATAAAGAAAATTTCTTTAAAAGCAGCCTAAAGAAAAAAGGTAGTAAGAATTAAAATAAACTCTTTGTTACAATTTTTTTTTCTTTACAACTTTTTCTTTTTACTGTCAATGTAAAGAAACTAAACTAAAATTTCTAGTTAGTTTACTATTTCTGGAATAGTCTTTTTTAGTTTACTTTGGAAGAGAAGTTTTTCTTGTTAAGATTAGGGAGATTCTTTTACAAGAGGAAAAAATAGCTTTTTTCTTGTTCTTAATTTTGTCATGGATAACAGTGGTCTGGGTACAGCTTGTTGATGGGCCATGTTGACTTATGTGGTATTGTTTTAAAAATAGTTCTTTAAAGGTAAAATTTTCATCATTTACTTTTAAAATTAATTTTATCTCTCGGAATACAGATCTTCTCTTAGGGATATTGGATTCCTTTTTTTTTCCCTGTTTGAAATTTTTATGTAAGTACAGTTATTTTAACAGTTGTTTTCTTTTAGCATGCAGGTTTTTCTTTGATATTAATTTGAATTTTTTTATTAGTTTTATGTGTTTTAATGAAAAATAGTTGGTTTTGGGATTTAATTTCTTCTTTACTGACTTTGATGGTTTTATGTTGGTTTTTTATATGCTTGCATTTTGTTTTTCTTTTACTCGAGGGAGGATTGAAGTATTGAAAGGATTAACACCTGACCTGTCAGTAAGTTGTGGTTGAAGTTGTGGTTGGGTTAGGATTGGTTTTATGGTTCATTTTTGTGGGGTTTTTTGTTTAATTTTAGTTGTAGGGTAAAATTTGTGTGGGTTGTAGGTTGTAGGAGTTTTTTGTTTTAATTGTCTTGGGGGGAGGGGACTTGATGGTAAGATTTTAATAGCTGTGGCTGGCTTTGTTCTGGTTGGGATTTTGTAGCCTCTTTTGTTTTCCTGTTTGGTAGTTGTTGGGGTTTGGTTTGGTTAGAATGGGGCCAATGGTGGGGGGGGGGGGGCAGCCTGGGGAGGGGGAAAAGGGCTCAGCCCATGGCAGGGTGATTTGGTTTGCTTTGGTTTGGTTTGGTTTGGTTTGGTTTGGTTGAGAAGGGGCCCAGGGCCTGTCACAGACATCTTTTATGAAAAATCCTTTCCTTAGGACTTTTCCTCCTGACCAGTTTAGAGGCTTGAGGAACAAAATGTAAACAGTGGTTATCTGCTGCTTTGGAATGCAACAGGTGGATCTTTGATTGGCCCATGTTGCTTTTTTCTAATTAACTGCCAATCAGAGTGAGCTGTCTTGGACAGAGAGTCTGAGCCAAAAGCCTTTGTTATCATTCTTTCTTTTTCTATTCTTAGCTAGCCTTCTGATGATATCCTTTCTTGTATTCTTTTAGTATAGTTTTAATATAATGTATATCATAAAATAATAAATCAAGCCTTCTGAAACATGGAGTCAGATCCTCATCTCTTCCCTCATCCTAAGACCCCTGTGAACATTGTCACAGGGGCCAGGGCCGCTACTTCTTTGTTGGCTGGAAAAGAAAGAGGAGGCTCCTGGGTTTTTTCATCTTTAACATTTGTGTTTCACAGAGGCATGTTCATTATCTCAGTGGTTTAACAGATTGTCAGTTACACAAAAAGTTTTGTATTACTTTTGAAAATTCTTCCCTTGTCAAATTATGACAGACTTTAAATCAACAAAAACTACTTCTCAAAGCATTGACTTGGCTCATTCAACTTCACAAACTCTAAGCCTATTCAATTTAATGTTAATAAAAATTTGCAGGAGCACAGAAACAGAAGAAGACACAAAAAGAGAGAAAGACAAAAAAGATACAGAGAAGCACACACAGAGCTACCAATTCCTAGACTCCAGCAGTGTTCAGATGGAAATTCCAAGAGGAGGTAGGGTCAAGATGTGTGCTTGCCTTGTGGTTAGCATTCAATACCCCTTGGTCTTCCTGGGCTCTTCCCCCAGGTTGAACTTGGCTCATTTGGTCCCTCAGGAGCTGGGCTGGGGGCTCCAGAGGTGGCTGTGGAGCATTGCCTTTGCTGTGCCAGGGACTGGCAGCCACTGCTGGGCTGTGTTCTCCTGGTTCCATCGGGCCCTGCAGTGTCACAATGGTCGCTGTGGTTCCACAGGCCCCACAATGTCTCAATGGGCCCTTGGTCTCATGCAGCCTCCGAGTGTCACTGCGGTGCCCTGGGCTCCATGAGGCCCAATGGTGTCATAATGGATCATTGGTTCCACGGTGCAACATGGTGTCAGAATCCTCTACTTTGTTCCATTGGACCTCATTGTTTCACAAGGGTCTCACTGATTCCATGTGGCCCTGCAGTGTCAGAACATCGTCTTGGTTTCCCAAGGCCCCAAAGTCTCACAAGAGTCTTCATGATTCCATGAGTCCCTTCCATGTCAATGATCTCCTTGGTTCCATGGCACCCCAAAGTGTCACAAAGGCCTCTTGGGTCCATGAGGCTGTAAAGAGTCCTAATGGTGTCTCCATGGTTCCATGAGGTCCTGCAATGTCACAATAGACCTTTGGCTCCATGGGGTCTTTCACTGTCACAATGCACCCTTGGTTCCATGACACCCCAAAGTGTCACAATGGTCTCCAAGGTTCCATGAGAACCCACAATGTCACAATGGTCCCTTGGTCTCACAGGGCCCCACAGTGTCACAATGGTCCCTTCGTCTCACAGGGTCCCCCAGTGTCACAATGGCCCCTTGGTCCTACAGGGCCCACAGTGTCACAATGCTCCCTTGGTTCCATGGGCCCTGTGCTGCTGCATTCCCCCTCCCCTTCTCAGGCCGCCCTGCCAGCTGAGAAATGCTCCTTGGGCCTCGGCCTTGGCCAACAGCCCCTGGGCTCAGCTCCTCTGCAGCTCATCACACTGTCTGCATCAGGCACTGCTGCTGCCCAACCAGCTCCTGGTTTCTGTAGGAGCAGCTATGGGACCTGTTTCTGTTCCCTCAGTGGCACAACATCCGTGTTCTCACATTGCCAAAGAAAGCTGTTGGTGCCAAGTGCGGCCAGGATGAACCACTGCTGGGACTGAAGCCCCTCTCTTGGAGCCCTGCAAACAGCGCTCCAAAAGGAGCTCTTGGAGCTCTCCTGGGCCAGCGACTCCCTCTGAGTGGGGCCTCTTCCAGCCGGGAACTCTCCCATTTGCTGCACCCGGGGATCTCAAACAACAACGGAGCCTGGGCCGATCCCCCCACTCCTCCAGGCTCAACCCTTCACCCACTGGGGAGATGCCAAAGGATCCATAGGGAGCATTTCCTGCCCTCAGGGGAGTTTCTCACAGGTTCCTTGCACTGACTCTTTGTGTCTGTGTGCACACAGGAGTGCCTGTGCTGGGGAAATGTGGCAGAAATGCTGCTCTCTGAGGGGCTTGAGTGCCTTGGATAGCTGTCAGTCAGATGTCCACATAGCTATAAGTAAGTCATGAGGTCTAAGCTAAGTTCAATTCTCCTAAGAGTTGTTCTTTTGCAAAATTGTTACATTTAATTTAGGTTATTAGCTAAGTTAAGTATTGTTAAGTGTTATTCCTCTGTTAAATTGCTAAGTCATAGGTTATAAGTAAAGTTAAATACTGTTAATTGCTGTTGTTTTGCTAAACTTTCATGTTTAAGGTATGGGTTACATTTAAGGTGTAAGTCCTGTTAAGTGTGAGGCCTGTTAGGCTTTAGGTTATGTTCCTTTTATCCTTGCCCTCACTGTGCTTGTGTCATACACACACACAGGGACCGTTCTCAGTTCATTTCTCGTTTGATTGCATGGATTTGATTTGGTTTTATTGTTGTATTGTTTCCTTGGTGTGCCTGAAGTGTCCAGTCAGGAGCAGAGTGATTCTTGATAAGGAATTTTGTGGTGCTGTCCCTTAATATCAAATCCGGTTTTTGCTGATCCCTTGCTGGGGATTTTTTCAGCACTCTCAAGGCCTTGTTCATAACAGTGTGAAGGAGCCCTGGCCAAGGCTCTGGCCCTGGGGGACACGGGGATGCTGCCGGGGGGTCCCTGTCCCCCTGTGCTACACCCCAGGACCCCGGCCCCCCATCCCCATGTCAGGCTCTGGAGTCGATCTCGTGGAACATTCTCTGGGGGAGGCTGTGGGGCTGGGGGCCGGGGGACCCGGGGGGACAGGGGACCCTGCTGTGCACGAGCAGGGTTGGACTGCTCTGGGGGGAGCTGTGAGGGGGGCTGGGGCAGAGTGACCTCCCCAGTGACCTCACACAGCCCCCGTGATGTCACAGAGCCCCTGTGATGTCACACAGCCACCTGTGATGTCACAGCCCACTCTAGCATGTCACACACCACCCTTGTGATGTCACACAGCCAACTCTGGGATGTCAGCCTGGAATGTCAAGCAGTTTCACTGTGATGTCACAAGAGTCTGTTATGTCAGACAGCCACAATATGATGTCAGAATCTCTTCTGTGATGTCACAGCCTGCTCTATGATGTTACACAGCCACCCATTTATGCCACAACCCATGCTTTCATGTCACAGAGCCACCCTCTATGATGGCATGATCTCCTCTATGGCCTCACACCCTACTCTATGATGTCACAGAAGCTGTATGATGTCACAACTACCTCAGTGATATCACAAAACCCTCTCTGGGATGTCATACTGTTATGAGTAGAGAAGTTGCCCATTTTACTGAAAGGCTACAGAGTTCACAGGTTGGGCCAGTTACTGCCAGGGTGGAGTTCTGTTTCTTGTTGTAATCACCTGTTGTTAATAGTTTTTCATTAACTACCTGTCTTTGATGGTTGAGAATTCCCCTTATTGTCGAGTGGCGCCCTGCTGCTTCCTGGAGGATGGCACCCAGGATGGTGAAGAGGAGGGGACAACCAAGTTGGCATGCAAATGACATCAGGGTTGGCATGCAAATGAGGAAACCCCTCTCCAAACCTAGCCAAAAACCCCTAAAAACAACAAACCAACATGGAATTGAGTGATCAAAGTGATGTCTAGACTTGAAGAATGGAATCCAGTGTCTGCTAAGACCCTTTTTACCCCTCATCCTAACCTAAAAACATGTTGGCTGGAAAGAAGACATCAAATGTCAAACCAAAATACTGGGAATCTCCTGGTGCTCTGGTGAGGAAGGAACCCCTAGCTCTGCCTGTAGACCGGTGGACAAACTGGACTCTTCTTCCTCCTGTGTGCCACTTCTGGGGGCAGTGGCAGTGTGAGACCTGTCAGATCACCCCACTTGAGCTCCTTTTTAATAAAGACATTAAAAAGGAGAAAGATCTCCTGCCCGATTTATTTCATTGATATTTAAAACCAATACATTTTTAGGAACCAAAAACATTATTGGTCATTGGTTCTAAGTAATACAATTGCCTCCATTAATTAGTTAATCTCCATTGGCTAATTATTTATTTCTCTTTATGTTAACTAGTAATATCTGAGTCTTTTTGTAATCTTTTTTATCATCTTTTTCTCAGAAAGGGTAAAGAGAGTCACTTTGGGGTCCCTGGTGAAATTTCTGGGGCACATTTGCGGCAGTTCTGGGTCTGGGGAGGAATTCAGAGAGAACTTAAGGGCCTGGAGAAGACTTGGTGGAGCCGGGTGGGCACTTGGAGGGGCACTCAGGGATTCTGAGGGACAGTTCGGGGTCTGGGGCAGCACTTGGGTTTCCAGGGGGGCCCTTGGAGGTCAGAGAGGGGAATTTGGGGGCTCTTTGGGTTATGCGTGGGCCCTTGGAGGGCTCTGACAGGGCTCTCAGTGGTGCGGACGGTGATGAGAGTTGTAGGTGCGGGTCTTATACGGTTAAACGGGGCCATGGAGCATCACGGGACTTGGAAGAGCAGCTGCAATGGCTCTCGGTGGGGCGTGGGGCATGACGGGAGATGAAGTCCCGGCTGGAACAGCGCTGGACCTGCGCCACGGAGCATGATGGGAGCCATAGTCCCGGAATTGACAGGAACGCAGTGCTTGCGGGTCAGGGAAGGATCTTGAGGGACACTTCTGTGTCCCAGCCACGACTTGAGGTCCTAGGGGGAACGCAAACTGTTCGAGAGAACTTGCGGGTAGCTCCAACCAGGCTCTTTAGGGCCTGGGCACGGCAGGAGTTTTAGGTGCGGGACTGTTCTGAGGGGCTCTGGGGCCGCAGAGGAGGAGAGGAAATGAATTCCCAGAAGTGGCTGTACCGAACATCTGTGCGGTTGGGAGCACTCAGGGGGTCCGGGGACACTTTTAGGGGGAACCAAATGGGCATTGAAGGGGCACTGAGGGATCCTGGAGGGTCTGGGGGACACTTAAGGGACATATGGGGACGTATCCGGGAGGTTCTGTGGAGCGCCGGGGCATGACGGGCGTTGAAGTCCCAACTCCAATTAGGCTCAATCGGGCTGCGGGGCGTCATGGGAGTCTAAGGACAATGAAAAGATTTCACCCACCCTAAGCACTGCCCCCGAAGCCCCGATCCTGGCCCTGATTTGCAGCGGGTGGTGATGGGCGGGAGTCTCGGCAAATGGGATGCGACAGAGGCGGGAAGAACCCATTCAACTTCTCCAGTCCTTCCCAGTACAGCCCAGTTCATCCCCAGTACAGACCAGTACAACCCCAGTACAGCCCAGTTCATCCCAATTAGAACCCAGTACAAACCCAGTTCCCCTCCAATCCCTCCCAGTACAGCCCAGTCCCTCCAATACACCCGAGTTCATTCCCAGTCCCATCCAGTTCCCTGCAATGTCATCCACAGGATGACTCAGTGTCTCCAAGTCTTCCCCACAATGTTCCCAGAGTTCCCCAGTATGTCCCAGTCCTCCCCAGGGTCACTCCCAGTATGTCCCAGTGTCTCCCACAGCATTCCCAGTGTTCCCCAGTATGTCCCAGTCCTCCCCAGTGTTTCCAAGGACAGTTTCATTTCTCTCACTGGCCGTGGCAGCCAAACCCAGCAGTGCGGTCAGTGCAGTGCCCGTGGCCACAGCCCCTTGCAGGGGCCCAGTGCAGCTTGGGCTGATGATCCACCCTCACAGCTGGCCCAGGGCAGCTCTGCAGTGGCTTTGGTGGCACCTGGGGCTGGCACACACCTGAGCAGTGTGTCTGTTTGCACTGGGGAAACTCAGCAGTTTGAGATTGCTGTAAAAAACCCCAAATAGGGAAAACCCCTCTTAGGCTGGGTGCAGCCAGCTCTGCAAGCACAGCAGGGCCCAGGGCAGTGAGGACAGAAAAGATGGGACTGGGCAATGTGGAGCAAGGTTGTCCACACTGGGTCAGAGCTCCAGGCAGAGCTTCTGTGAGCAGGCCGGAGCTGCTGATGAGAGACCCTGGGTCAATATCAATCACAGAATGCTGCAATCACCTCTGCTCTACAGAGAAATGAAATAAAAGACACCCTTTAAAATAGGAATGTATATTTCATTACTGCTCTTGGAAATCTTTCTCCATAACTGGACTAGAAGAACTATAATGACCCTCTCAGGGCTTTGGTGTTGTTTACATCAGACTCAGTCTCTGAGAGTGTCTTGAAAAAACTCCTCAAGAACTCAAAGTTAAATTTAGACTCCAAATTCTCTTGATGTTTTAATGGCTCCCAGTGAGAGACACGACTGCCTGCCTCTGCCTGCCCACACAAAGGCTCCTTCTGGGGGATATGCTGCACCACAGCCCTTCCCTGGCAGGGAAATTCCTTTGTTTGGGTCCTGTGTGGCTCTCCCTATCTGCCCTTTGCATTAATTCTTTCTGTTCTCTATTATGCCAAAAGGATCCACCATCTCTGAAACCTCCCTTCAATGCCTCCCAGGGATCTCCTCTGCTGTCCTCCCTCTCTGTTGGAGAATTTTGCTCAGAAATGGCTTATAGAGTTTTGTTCAGACATGCCATAATCATATACAGCTGATGGAAAAGTAAAAGGCAGCTGTGAGGAGCAAATTCTCAAAGCCTGTTCCTGTAAACAACAAAATTCTCAGGCACGTTTATGTAAACAGCAGAAGTTCTCAGGTTGTTTTTTAATAACAAGTAAATATCTTGTCCTTGGATAAGTTATGGGAAAGCAAAAGTGACAAACATGGAGGCCTTGAGAACCGTTCATAACAAGATGGGAAAAAACAAGTCTTGGTCTCAATAACAAACCACAAGTATTGAAAACAAAAGGAGGGGTTGATGTGTAATCGGTAACCAATGATGAGCTCGGGTTTTGCAATATGTATGAACTTAATTAACACTGTTATAAAATGTGCATGGTGGATGAATAAATCGGAGTTCAATGCTGATCAGAGGATGGGGCGTCTCCCTTGTCTTCTACAAATGGTGACACCCAATCGTGATATGGCAGCGCACCACGAAGGAATGAAGACACGGGTCAGGTCCGAGCAGCCCGGGCGGCAGTAAACGCAACAAAAGGGATAAAAAAAGAAGCTGAGACGCGTCGTGCCTTGGGTGTCGTACAGGCGAGCCCGACTGATACGTGCTGCACGGACCTTGAAGAGGCTGCAATCAGCGCTGACAATTTTAGGTATGGAAAGGCAAGCAGCATATGAATTATTGACTGCCTTTTTACAAAAAAGGCAGGTTAAGGGGGTAGATTTGCAAAACGATTTGCAAGGACTTTGGGCTTACAGCTACGGTAGGGGAGTTTTTATTAACCCCCATACGGTTTACGAGTTAACGGAGTGGCGTAAATTCAGTGATTTATTATGGGAGGCTACTTTAGAGAGTGATAAAACTGCCAAGAAGTTAAGTAAGCTATGGCAGGTAGTGCACAATAGACTGCTTCAGCATGTCTCTGAGTGCAAGGCAGCAGCCGCGGCTCGGGGCACCTGCGGGGCTGTGCCGCTCCGAACTCGGCATGGGCGCTGCACCATGGAGAGCAGCCGAGGCGAGCGACCGCCTGAAATGCTGCGCTGCAGCATCAAGAGCAGAGGCAGCTGCGGGGGGAGCGGATCCGCCGCGAGGGGAGCGACCCGTGGCACGTGCAGTGATTCAGCCTGCCGGTGAGTCTCGCAAAACAAGGAGCCCAGCGTTGGGGGGTCGCCCGCTCCGACACAAGCAGTGGGGGACCAGAGCGCTTTTCCAGCACCAGCGCTTCTCTCTCCACCCTGCAGCTGGCAAAAAGCTTCAGTTTTAGACCTAACAGCCGTAATAAATGTGACTCTTGTCAACAAAAGAAGGGATCCCTACTGCAGTTAAGAAACCAGTGATAATAAACAAGCGACACCAAGGAGCATTACTATCCAGATGCTCCTCACCTAAGCTGAAAAGACCTTTTGTTCTTCCTGGCAGAGACTGTGAAACAGAAATCAGTGTACTGAATGCGTGAGTCAAATTTCAGCCGATTTGGCTTAGCATCCGTTATGCTGTCAGAATCACCTGCATTAACATGGCTCGGTCGGTGGAACATCGGACTCTGAAGGTGTATTTTGAAAAGTTTGGAGATGTTGGAGATGTGTTGAAGCGATTGTATGGGTGAGATGTTATGAGTGTGCTTTTTGTATAAATGCTGCAGCAAACAAGTGAAGAAAGTTGTTTTAGCTTAGTATTTTGGAATCAGGCCTGTAAGTAAGTTATAGCAAATTCTATATTTTATTTTTATAGTAAGTTTTATTTGTTGCTAAGTAGTTTAAGTTAAATTATCTATTAAGTGCCATTAAATGTTAAATACTGTTGGGGTTAAGTTTTGTTAAGTTTAAATTATATTAGGTTTAAATTATGTAGAATTTAAAGTCAGTTAAGTTCTATTAAGGTTAAGTTTTATTAAAGTTAAGGTCTGTTAAACTTAAGTTCTGCTAAGTTAAGTTCTGTTGAGTTTAATTTCTGTTAAGTTTAAGTGATGTTAAGTTCTATTAAGTTTAAATATTTTAAGTGCCTAAAGTTTAAGTGCTGTTAAGTTTGAGTGATGATAGATAGATTTATGCTAAATGCTTATTTTATGATCTGCATTTGTTGGGACTATTTGTTTTGCTTGGCGTCATTGATGTGGACCATATGGTGATGGCAGATACCCATTTTTCCCCACTTCAAATCAATAAGGGACTGAGAATCGCTCAGCTGGTGCCATTTGAGCCAAATGACTAAGGGATTACACACTGTAAAAGGACAAGAGAGGGGGGAAATGGTTTTGAATCCACCAGAGGACTTACCTTACTGACTTTGAACTTTTCTGAGAAACCCAAGAAAAGGGTGGACGTGGAATTTCACGGACAGAAAGGATCATTTTCATGCTTGTTGGACACTGGGGTCGATTCCAGCATTATTAGCCCTAGCTGTTCACCTCCTCTCCGGGTTCGCATTAATGAAAACAGCTAACAGCCTTCTTTTCTTAGTCCAATTACCACCTACCCTGCAATGCCTGATAAGGCAGGACATTATGGCTCAGTTGGGGGTGGTTTTAACAATTGGGGTAAAAGCCATTGCTCGGACCGTGGCTGGGGAACCTTATAGAGATACTGAGTGTGCTTTTAAATGCTTTTACTTTTTTTACCTTGTATTTTTAATTGTATTCAAGATATGGTCAGTAGAATAATAGAAAAACCCTAGCAGACTAACCTCCATGTGCATAAAAGAAAAAAGGGGGAATTTGTTGGAGAATTTTGCTAAGAGATGTCTTATAGAGTTTTGTTCAGACATGCCATAATCATATGCAGCTGATGGAAAAGTAAAAGGCAGCTGTGAGGAGCAAATTCTCAAGCCTGTTCCTGTAAACAACAAAATTCTCAGGCATGTTTATGTAAACAGCAGAAGTTCTCAGGTTGTTTTTTAATAACAAGTAAATATCTTGTCCTTGGATAAGTTATGGGAAAGCAAAAGTGACAAACATGAAGGCCTTGAGAACCGTTCATAACAAGATGGGAAAAAACAAGTCTTGGTCTCAATAACAAACCACAGGTATTTAAAACAAAAGGAGGGGTTGATGTTTGATCTGTGACCAATGATGAGCTGGGGTTTTACAAGATGTATGAACTTAATTAACACTGTTATAAAATGTGCATGGTGGATGAATAAATCAGAGTTCGATGCTGATCAGAGGATGGGCCGTCTCCCTTCGCTTCTACACCTCTCCACTCCACTGAGCAAAGAGCTGCTTTGTCCCTGTACATGAATTTGTTGTTTCAGAGGGTGTCATTTATTCAGGCCTGAGCTCTAGTGAGGAATAACTCCAAACCTCACATGGACATTTAATTCTACCAGTGTGTTGCTTCTATACAGTCACTAAATGTGAATTACAATTTACCCATTTCCATAAAACCCACCTCAAGTTCCCAGATTCAGTCCTTGTTTTCTCCATCCCTGCACCCTTCAGCCAGATGTCTTCATCATCTCTTCCAACCATTCCTGCTGGGAAAGCATCCCCTGCATGCCTTGTTTCTCTGCTGAAAGTTCAAAGGACAGTAAAAATGGAATGAACCCTTTTGGTATCAGCCCCAGGCTCTGTGTGGTTAGGCAGAGACAGGCAGGAGGCAGAGCTGTCAGCAAAGGAAGGGCCCAGCCAGGTGGGGCAGCCGGGGGATGCCGACAGCCTGCAGGGACAGAGGCGCAGGGCAGGGACACCGTGAAACAGCCTGGGCTGCACAGGGCACAGGGATGGGCAGCAGCTGCAAGACAGCCCTGCCAGAGCCAACTTGGGCAGCACTTTGGCCATGGCTGCTGGGCCTGGGCCTGAGGCAGGAGCAGGAGACAAGTGACCCTTGCAGTTCTGGGGCCTCATTGCCTCCTTGTTCCTGCTCAGCAGCCTGGCAGGGGCTGCCCCATGCTCCTGCCCTTGCCATTGCACATTCCCACATGCCAGTGCCCATCCCAGGAAAAGCCCTGAGCAAGGAGGGAGGGACAGGATCTGCCTGGCCAGGGGCTGGGGCTCAGGCCTTGGCCCTTGGCATTCCAGAAACACATCCAGGTTTGCTCAGCACCAGAGACACCTTTGCCTTGTTTGTCCAAAGCTGCCATCACTGCCTCCAGGGTTCTGCTCTACCTGGAACCTGGGGACATTTTCCCAGTCTTGTCCCTCAGTGTGACCCATTAAAACATCAAGAGAATTTGGAGTCTGAATTTGAGTTCTTGAGGAGTTTTTCAAGACACTCTCAGAGACTGAGTCTGATGTAAACAACACCAAAGCCCTGAGAGGGTCATTATAGTTCTTCTAGTCCAGTTATGGAGAAAGATTTCCAAGAGCAGTAATGAAATATACATTCCTATTTTAAAGGGTGTCTTTTATTTCATTTCTCTGTAGAGCAGAGGTGATTGCAGCATTCTGTGATTGATATTGACCCAGGGTCTCTCATCAGCAGCTCCGGCCTGCTCACAGAAGCTCTGCCTGGAGCTCTGACCCAGTGTGGACAACCTTGCTCCACATTGCCCAGTCCCATCTTTTCTGTCCTCACTGCCCTGGGCCCTGCTGTGCTTGCAGAGCTGGCTGCACCCAGCCTAAGAGGGGTTTTCCCTATTTGGGGTTTTTTACAGCAATCTCAAACTGCTGAGTTTCCCCAGTGCAAACAGACACACTGCTCAGGTGTGTGCCAGCCCCAGGTGCCACCAAAGCCACTGCAGAGCTGCCCTGGGCCAGCTGTGAGGGTGGATCATCAGCCCAAGCTGCACTGGGCCCCTGCAAGGGGCTGTGGCCACGGGCACTGCACTGACCGCACTGCTGGGTTTGGCTGCCACGGCCAGTGAGAGAAATGAAACTGTCCTTGGAAACACTGGGGAGGACTGGGACATACTGGGGAACACTGGGAATGCTGTGGGAGACCCTGGGACATACTGGGAGTTACACTGGGGAGGACTGGGACATACTTGATACACTGGAAACATTGTGGAGAAGACTGGGGACACTGGGCCATCGTATGGATGACACTGGAGGGAACTGGGTGGGACTGGGAATTGACTCAGGTGTATTGGGAGGGACTGGGCTGTACTGGGAGGGATTGGAGGGGCACTGGGGTTGTGCTGGTTTCTACTTGGTATGAACTAGGCTGTACCGGGGTTGTACTGGTCTGCACTGGGGATGAACTGGGCTGTACTGGGAAGGACTGGAGAAGTTGAATGGGTTCTTCCCGCCTCTGTCGCATCCCATTTGCCGAGACTCCCGCCCATCACCGCCTGAAGCCAATCAGTGCCAGAGATTGGAGACTCGGAGACGGTGCCTACGGTAGCCACTACTCCCATGATGCCCCGCAGCCCGATTGAGCCTAATTGGAGTTGGGACTTCAACACCCGTTATGCCCTGCGCTCCACAGAACCCTGGGATCCGCCACCCCTTTGTCCCTTAACTGTCCCCCAAACCCTCCAGGATCCCTCAGTGCCCCCTCAGCGCCCATCTGGGGCCCCCCAAAAGCGTCCCTGGACCCCATGAGTGCTCCCAACCCCACAGATGCCCGGTACAGCCACTTCTGGAAATTCATCTCCTCTCCTCCCCCGCGGCCCCAGAGCCCCTCAGAACACAGTCCTGCGCCTAAAACTCCTGCTGTGGCCCATGCCCTAAATATCCTGGTTAGAGCACGCCAAGCTCCCTGCAAGTGCTCCCGAACAATTTATGTTTCCTCGAGGATCTCAAGTAGTGGCTCGGACTCAGAAGTGTCCCCCAAGAGCCTTCCCGGAGCCTCAAGCGTTGCGTTGGAGCCACTTCCGGGACTACAGCTCCCATCATGCTCCGTGGCGCAGGTCCAGCGCTTTTCCAGCAGGGACTTCATCTCCCGTCATGTCCTGCCCTTCCACCGAGAGCCATTGCAGCTGCTTTTCCAAG
This sequence comes from Melospiza melodia melodia, assembly GCF_035770615.1. NCBI lineage: Eukaryota > Metazoa > Chordata > Aves > Passeriformes > Passerellidae > Melospiza > Melospiza melodia. Next base: position 1,886,030 of record NW_026948802.1, on the reverse strand, counting down.
TCCCGTGATGCTCCATGGCCCTGTTTAACCATATAAGACCCGCGCCTATAACTCCCATCACCCTCCGCACCACTGAGAGCCCCGTCAGAGCCCCCGAAGGGCCCGCCTGGACCCCGAAGGCCCCAAATTCCCCTCCCCTCACCTCCAAGGGCCCCCGTGGACCCCCAAGTGCTGCCCCGGACCCCGAACTGTCCCTCAGAATCCCTGAGTGCCCCTCCAAGTGCCCACCCGGCTCCACCAAGTGTCCTCCAGGTCCTCAAGTTCTCTCTGAATTCCCTCCCCAGACCCAAAGCTGCCGCAAATCTGCCCCAGAAATTTCACCAGGGACCCCAAAGTGCCTCCCTTGACCTTTTCTGAGAAAAAGATGATAAAAAAGATGAGAAAAAACTCAAATATTGTTTGTTACCATAAAGACAAATAAATAAATTGCCAATGGAGATTACCCAATTAATGAAGGCAATTGTATTACTTAGAACCAATGACCAATAATGTTTTTGGTTCCTAAAAATGTATTGCTTTTTAATATCAATGAAATAAATCGGGCAGGAGATCTTTCTCCTTTTTAATGTCTTTATTAAAAAGGAGCTCAAGTGGGGTGATCTGACAGGTCTCACACTGCCACTGCCCCCAGAAGTGGCACACAGGAGGAGGAAGAGTCCAGTTTGTCCACCGGTCTGCAGGCAGAGCTAGGGGTTCCTTCCTCACCAGAGCACCAGGAGATTCCCAGTATTTTGGTTTGACATTTGATGTCTTCTTTCCAGCCAACATGTTTTTAGGTTAGGATGAGGGGTAAAAAGGGTCTTAGCAGACACTGGATTCCATTCTTCAAGTCTAGACATCACTTTGATCACTCAATTCCATGTTGGTTTGTTGTTTTTAGGGGTTTTTGGCTAGGTTTGGAGAGGGGTTTCCTCATTTGCATGCCAACCCTGATGTCATTTGCATGCCAACTTGGTTGTCCCCTCCTCTTCACCATCCTGGGTGCCATCCTCCAGGAAGCAGCAGGATGCCACTCGACCAAAAGGGGATTCCCAATCATCAACCACAGGGAGTTAACGAAAAGCTATTAACAACAGGTGATTACAACAAGAAACAGAACTCCACCCTGGCAGTAACTGGCCCAACCTGTGAACTCTGCAGCCTTTCAGTAAAATGGGCAACTTCTCTACTCATAACAGCATGACATCCCAGAGAGGGTTTTGTGATATCACTGAGGTAGTTGTGACATCATACAGCTTCTGTGACATCATAGAGTAGGGTGTGAGGCCATAGAGGAGATCATGCCATCATAGAGGGTGGGTCTGTGACATGAGAGAATGGGTTGTGACATCACTGGGTGGGTTTGTAACATCATAGAGGAGGTTGTGACATCACAGAAGAGATTCTGACATCACATTTTGGCTTTCTGACATCATAGAGTCTTTTGTGACATCACAGTGCAGCTGCCTGACATTCCAGGCTGACATCCCTGCATTGGCTCTGTGACATCACAAGGGTGGTGTGTGACACGCTGGAGTGAGCTGTGACATCACAGGTGGCTGTGTGACATCACAGGGGCTGTGTGAGATCACAGGGGCTGTGTGAGGTCACTCTGCCCCGGCCCCCCCAAGATCAGTCCAACCCTGCGCGTGCACAGCGGGGTCCCCTGTTCCCCCGGGTCCCCCCGGTCCTGCAGCCTCCCCCAGAGGATGTTCCACGAGATCGACCCCAGAGCCTGACACGTGGACGGGGGGCCGGGGCCCTGGGGGTGGCACAGGGGGACAGGGACCCCCCGGCAGCGTCCCCGTGTCCCCAGGGCCAGAGCCTGGGCCAGGGCTCCTTCACCCTGTTATGAACGAGGGCTTGAGAGCGCTGAAAAAATCCCCAGCAAGGGATCAGCAAAAACCAGATTTGATATTAAGGGACAGCACCACAAAGTTCCTTGGCAAGACTCACTCTGCTCTTGACTGGACAATTCAGGCACACCAAGGAAACAAAGCAACAACAAAACCAAATCAAACTTAGGCAATCAACCCAGAAATGAACTGAGAAGTGTCCCTGTGTGTGTGTGTGACACAAGGGCAGTGAGAGCAAGGATGAAAGGAATACCGCCCAAAAGCTTAACAGGGCTCAAACTGAACAGGACTTAACTTATACCTTACCCTTAACTGATACCTTCAATTTCCCAATTTAGTAAAAACCACCATTTAGCAGGATTTAATCTAATTTATAACCTATGACTTTGCAATTTAACAGAGGAATGACATTTAACAGTATTTAACTCAGCTTATAACTTATATTAAACATAACAACTAGGGAAAACAACAACTCTTAGCAGTGTTTAACTTCACTTAGACCTTGTGACTTAACCTTACCTACAGGCAATGTAGGTAAGGCTAAGTCATCCTGGCCACACTTGGCATCAACAGTTTTCATTGGCAGTGTGAGAACAGGGATGTTGTGCCACTGAGGGAACAAAAACAGTCCTCAGGGCTGCTCCTACAGAAAGCAGGAGCTGGTTGGGCATCAGCAGTGCCTGGAGCAGACAGTGTTTGTGATGAGCTGCAGAGGAGCTGAGCCCAGGGGCTGTTGGCCGAGGCTGAGCCCCAAGCAGCATTTCTCAGCTGGCAGGGCGGCCTGAGAAGGAGAGGCGGGAATGCAGCAGCACAGGGCCCATGGAACCAAGGGACCATTGTGACACTGTGGGCCCTGTGAGACCAAGGGACCATTGTGATACTGTTGGGGTCTTGTGAGACCAAGGGACCAATGTGACACTGTGGGGCCCTGTGAGACCAAGGGACCAATGTGACACTGTGGGGCCTGTGAGACCAAGGGACCATTGTGATACTGTTGGGGTCTTGTGAGACCAAGGGACCATTGTGACACTGTGGGGCCCTGTGAGACCAAGGGACCAATGTGACACTGTGGGGCCTGTGAGACCAAGGGACCATTGTGATACTGTTGGGGTCTTGTGAGACCAAGGGACCATTGTGACACTGTGGGGCCCTGTGAGACCAAGGGACCAATGTGACACTGTGGGGCCCTGTTAGACCAAGGGACCATTGTGACACTGTGGGGCCTCATGGAGTCATGGAGAGCACTGTGACATTGCTGGGCCTAATGGAATCAAGGGCACTTTACCGACACTGTGTGGCTCCATGGAATGTAGAGATCATTGTAAGGCCCCATCAAACCAGGGGTCCATTGCGACACCACAGGGCCTCATGAAACCGTGGAGACCATTGTGACACTTTGGGGTATCATGGACCAAGGTGCCATTGTGTCACTGCAAGACCCCATGGTCCCACAATGGTGCCAATGGTCCACTGTGACATTGCAAGGCCTCATTGAACCATGGGGAGACCAGTAGGACACTACACAGCCTCATGGAACCAAGGAGGCCATTGTGACACTGAGGGGACTCATGGAATCACGGAGACCATTGTGGTGCTATATCGGCTAATGGAATAGGCAAAGCATTGTGACAATGTAAGGTCTCATGGAACCAGTGAGACCATTGTGACCCTGGGGGTCCCCACTGAACCAGGAGGACCATTGTGATACTGTGGGGCCTCGTATAACCAAGAGGCCTTTGTGACACTGCAGGGCTGCATGGAACCAAAGGTCCAGGGCGACATTACAGGGCCTCGTGTCATCAGTGGTCCATTGTGACACTGTGGAGCCAAAGGAGACCATTGTGACACTGCAAACCCCCAGGGTCCCAAGGTCCATTGTGACATAGCAGGGCTCCTGGAACAGAGGAGTCACGTGACATTGTAGGACCTGGGGAACAACAGAGACCATTGTGACACTGCAAGGCCTCATGGAATTGTTGGGACCATTGTGGCACTGCAGGGCTATATGGAACCATGGGCCACTGTGACACTGTGGTACCCCATCAGACCAAGGGGCCAGTGCAACACTGCAGGTCTTCTTGTAATCAAGGGGCCATTGTGACACTGTGGGCCCCTGCAAAACCAAGGGAACACAGAACAGGTCTGGCTGGTTTGGCCTCCCAGGGGTCACCTGACTGGTCCAACGGACCTTGGCATGGTAAGCGTCTCTTCTCATCTGCTACTGAAACACTGGGATTCCATGCATTTCTTGCCATGAAAAATAACTCTCCTTCTCCTCCAGGTGGTCATGGCCACAATTGGGATTTCACCTCCATATTTCCTTATATCCAGTGTTTATTCCCATAGGAACATTGCCAGGACAAGTCTGGCTGGCAATGGTTTCTCAAGGGTCAGCTCCTATCTGTCCCTAAAACCCTGAGGAAGGCTCTGTGCTTTCCTTCCAATGGGAAAGAACCACCCACTTCTCCAGCTGACAATGGTGAGATTGGGCTTCCACCTCCAAAATTCCCTAAATCCAAAGACTGCTCCCAGACTAAATCTGCCATTCCTGACAAGTCTGGCTGACCTTGGACTAGTGAGGCTCTCATCTGCCTTCCAAACACTGGGGCTCTGTGCTTTTCTTCCTTTGGAGAGGAACTGTCCTTCTCAGCCAGTTGCCCATGGCCAGAATTGGGATTTCACCTCCAACATTGCCTGCTGTGACAGACTAAAGGAGATTGTTGTCCAGAAACATTGCATGTGTGAGAGAGGAAGGGGCAGGTCCAGCTTTGCCCTGCCCTGGAACCCCAATCCCCCCAGAGCCTCTATCCCAGCCCAGCAGTGGCTGCCAGTCCCTGGCACAGCACAGGCAGTGCTCCACAGCCACCTCTGGAGCCCCCAGCCCAGCTCCTGAGGGACCAAATGAGCCCAAGTTCCACCTGGGGGAAGGGCCCAGGAAGACCCAGGGGTATTTAAGGCTGACCACAAGTCAAGCACACATCTCGACCCTACCTCCTCTTGGAATTTCCATCTGAACAACAATGATATCCAGGAGTTGGTAGCTCTGTGTGTGCTTCTCTGTATCTTTTTTGTCTTTCTTTCTGTGTTTTCTTCTGTTTCTCCTGCAAATTTTGATTAACATTAAATTGAACAGGCTTAGATTTTGTGAAGTTGAATGGGCAAAGTCAATGCTTTCAGAAGTGTTTTATGTTGGTTGAATGTCTGTCATAGTTTGACAAGAGAAGAGTTTTACAAAGTAATACAAAACGTTTTGTGTAACTGACAATCTGTTAATCCACTAAGATACTGAACATGCCTCTGTGAAACACATACGTTAAAGATGAAAAAACCCAGGAACCTCCTCATGCTTTTCCAGTCAACAAAGAAGCAGCGGGCCTTGGCCCTGGCCCCCATCTCAACCAAACCAAACCAAACCAAACGAAACCCAGGAACCCTGCCGTGGGCTGAGCCCCTTCCCCCCTACCCAGGCTGCCCCCCCCCCCCCCGCCATTGGCCCCATTCTAACTAAACCAAACCCCAACAACCACCAAACAGGAAAACAAAAGAGGCTACAAAACCCCAACCAGAACAAAGCTAGCCACAGCTATTAAAATCTTACCATCAAGTCCCCTCCCCTCAACACAACTGAAACCAAAAACCTCTACAACCTACAACCCATAAAAAGTAACCCTAAAACTAAACTTGAACACAAAAAGCCCCAAAAACCAACTATAAAACCAATCCTAACACAACCCAACCATTACTTCCACTACAAGTTACTGGTGGGTCGGGTGTTAACCCTTTCCATACTTCAATCCTCTAACAAGTAAAAGAACGATAAAATACAAACATATATTTAAAAAAAACATTAAACCATCAAGATCAGTAATGAAGAAAATAAATCCCAATTAAAAAAGAAGAAAAAATACCTTAATCTTAAAACTAAAATCCTCTTATAAACCATAAAAACCACTCTTTTTCTTTATAACACATAAAACTATAAAAAAATTCAAATTATTATCAAACAAAAACCTCCCTACTAAGAGACAAAAAAATAATAAACTGCAATTCCCTAAAAAGTTTAAACAGAAATAAAAAGTAATCCAGTACCCTTAAGAGAAGATCTCTATTCCCAGAGATGAAGATATTTTAAAAGTAAACAATAAAAACATTTCCCTTTGAACAACTCATGTTTAAAACAATACCTCATTAGTTGACATGGCCCACCAACAAGATGCAAACAATCTTGTAGCTAAAAAAACAACTTCACAATAACAAATTTCCCCAGACAGCTGTAAGCCATAACAAAATTAAAAACCACAAAAAATATTTTTTCCTCTTGTAAAAAAATTTCCATAACCATAACAAGAAAAACTTCTCTCCCTAAATAAACTAAAAAAATCTATCCTAGAAATAGTAAAATAACTAGAAATTTTAAGTTCACTTAAGTTTACATTGTCAGTAAAAAAAAAGTTGTAAAGTAAAAAAGGTTTTCCAAAAAGTTTATTTTAATTCTTACTACCTTTTTTCTTTTTTAACTTATTTTTAAAAAAATTTTCTTCATACCTTTAAAAAATTTTAAGCGTACTTTACCTTTCTCATAATCCTATTTCACAATAAAATAAATACATAAATAACTAACTGAAACTAAAACCCACCACACTCATCAATCCATTAATTAAGAAATATCAAGATTAGAAAAATCCTAAATTAACAACCCAAAACCACTACAGTGTCATAATAAACCTTTTGCTAAAGTTTCTCTGATTTTCCAAAGTTCCCAGTAAAGGCTGTTTTGTTGTTTTGAGCTCCTGACAATCCCTTGTTGGTATTTCTCCAGTGCATCCAACTCAGAGGACACTAACAATTGTAATTCCTTTTAAATGTCTCCTCAAGAAAGTTTTTTATTGGATGGGAGTCAGGGCTTGTGTGTCCTGCTTGGCCCAGCCCAGGCAGGGCTTTTCCAGCCACATTCCACACTCCATTTCCCAGCTGGAGCCGCTGGTGCCTCTGAGTTGTGCTGCCCCAGCCCCAGGGACGCTCTCCTTGTCTGCCCATTGCCCCACGGTCTCTGGGCAGGGATGGCCTCAGTGGGGGCTGCTGACATCCTCAGCACCTTGGAGGCTGCTGCTGAATTTTCCTGCTCCAGAGGCTTGTTCAGCCTTCAGCTCTTCAGTGCAGGAATTTGGTGTCCCAGGGCTCATTAATGTTCAGAACACTTTAACAAGCCAAGCCTCTGGGAATAATTTGATTTTAATTTTCAAATCAGTTCTGGTTAATTTGACAGATCTCAGTAGTAAATCCACAGTGAAGGCAATATATTTAAAAAGACAGTGAGAAAAGATTTTTCAGGTCCTGTTTAGTTTTTTTTTTCCTCCTAATAAATTGATATGTGCAATCTCCAATTGATGCTGATTCCAAGAACCTCCTCATGCTGTTTGAATAGATATGAAAATCAAGACCCTTCATGGCTGACAATCAATCAGACTCTGTCCCTACCCCCACTCCACCATTTCCCCCATCCAAGCCCTGGCACTCCGAGCAGCCTTGTGCAAATCTGAGCTCCCTCCAGCCCAGGCTGCACCTGCAGCTTTCAGCTCCTTGGGTCCAACTCCCACCTGCTTTCCTTGGAGAAGGAGCTGCCCGAGACACAGAGGGATGTTCATTTCTTGTCAGCCAACAAAGCCAGGGGAAGGCACGGCTCTATCAAATGCAAAAGTCATTCCTCTGCTGGATATTAAATCCACTTAGCACAGCAGAAAGCCTCAGAACAATGGAAAGCACCTTCTGTGCCCAGCACAGATCCCAAGGTCCCCCCAAACACTCCCTGCCCCAATTCTGCCCAGATTTGCTCTTTGCACACATGAGTCACAGGCTGAAGTCAGGAGCTCCCTCCATGGCAAGAGGAATGAAAAGAGAGCAAGGGGATGATGAGGTCTCCTGTGCAGAACCAAGGCCCAAGTGCAGCCCCTGCAGTGGGAACCACAACTCATCAGGTTTGTGTCCTTTGGGCTCAGGGACTGGTGAGACTCAGAGGCACGGAAAGGTTTCTTGCCAACAAACACAAATTGAATATTTGAACAGTTTAATAACCATCACAGCTCTTCTCTCAGCTCTCTGGAATGTCCCAGCAGCATCTGACATGTCCACCATCCCCAATAGATTTTTATGCAGGAACAGTTTTAGACATAGATATAAGAAAAGGTAATTCTGTGATAGATATAAAGACAATTAAGATGTTGCCTTATGTGATATTTATTTAAATTTCAGAAATTTTGGGCAACTCCCTGAAGCTCAAAGCATGAAACCAGTCAGTTATGAGGCACTTGAATGACCACAGAGCATCTGGTGGAGGAAATCTGGGACCAATGGGAAGAAGAAATATCCAGCTGGTCTGGTGAAGAGATGTCCTTAGACATGGCCATTTAACCAAGAGAGATGGAAGCACTTGATGAAAAAGAGAGGGATTAAATATTAGACTGATTATTTGTGACACAAGTAGATGGGAAGATCAGTATTTCTTCTCTTGCCATCAGTACACTTCCAGGAAATCCCTGTTTCTGGTGGGAAAAGGTTGCCATTCCTTAAGAGTACTCAAATTGCACAGATAATCAATATTTGCTTGTATATTATGGAACTAACAGTTATTAAAACCTGAGCCCCTTTCCAGGCAGACATCAGTTGTGCGCCAATGAACAGGCAGTCCCATTTGTGACCTGAGGTGCCCAGCTTCGAATGGATCTCTCCAAGAGCACCTGAGGGAGAGCAGAGCACCTTGCAAGCTGCAGGTCCGTGACAGCCCCGCAGGGCTCCTGTCCCATCAACATCTACTCTGCTCCAGTCTGAAACAGGGCCCAGCATGGTGCTGGGATCCCAGAGAGCGGAGGTGCGTGCTGGAATTCAATGCCCTCCCCATCTCGCAGCAGCCCTGCATTTCCCTCCTGCAGCCTTGATCTCCAGCAGAGCCATGGAGGCTCTTTGGGCTCTGGACTGTTCCTGTAGCCCCCAGAGCAGCTGAGCTCTGCCTTTGGCACAGTCAGGCCTGGCCAATGCAGCCCATGCTCAGCAATTGCTTGTGTGTGCCTGGCCTTGCTTTCAGCCCTGGCAGCAGCTGTGTGGCCCCTTTGTGGCCCTGTGCTGGCCCAGCCATGGTGGCCCAGCCCCTGTGCAGGCCCAGCCCAGGCCAGGAGCATTGCGGCTGGGAACGGCCCCTTTGCTGTGGTGCCCACAGCAGCCCTGGGGCTCTGTGCCCCATGGCCTCCCTGCTGGGCAGCCTCTGCCAGCTCCTGCAGAGCCCCTGGCACCTGTGGGGCTGCACAGACAGCCCTGCCCTGGGCTGTGCCGGCCTCTGGGCCAGCAGAGAGGCAGCCAGGGCTGGCCATAGCCGGGAAAAGGCCCTGAGCCCTGCAGGAGAATGGAGCTGGGCCACAGCCAAACTCAGCCCAGGACAAAGCTGGGCTCAGCAGCCAGGGCTGCCAAGGGCTGGGCACAGAGACTGGTGCTGACAAATGTCCTGGGCCCCCTCCCTGCTCTGCCCATGCCTCCAAGGGCACAGAGCATCATCCTCTCTGGGCCACTTGCCTGTTTTCAATGCCTTTCACAGGCACTGGCCCTGCCCCACAAGGCCCGGCCTGAGTCCTTGCCCCTGCACGCTCAGCCAGGCTGAGATGGACACTGATGGTTTCTGTGCCAGGGTCTCTGAGCCCAGCCCAGCTCCCTGCAAGCTCTGCCAGCTGCCCTGGGCTCTGGGCAGCACCAAGGGCCTCTCCCCAGCCCTGCAGGCTCTGGCCCCACAGCTCTGCTCAGGCCAGGCTGCTCTGGGCACTGCCCCACGGCCTCAGCCCCTGTCAAGGGCACAGCAGCAGCTTCAGCTGCCACAGGACTGAGCCCCAGCCATGGGGGAAGGTGCTTGGCCAAGACCAAAGGAGGCTTCCTGGCTGCCCTGCTCTCCGCTGCCTGAGGTGCTGAGAGCTCTGCAGCCCCTGCTGCCATCTCATCTGCCCAGGGCAGCACAAGAGCCCCAGCCTTGGGGCCCTCAAGAGCTGCTCCTGCTCCAGGCCCAGGGCCCATGCCAAAGCTGGGGCAGCCACAAAGCTGTGCCCATTTCTATTCATTGCTGCTCTGATGGGGATGGATCCTCAGCCACCTGGAGGTTGCTGATGAATTTTATTACTCCACAGACCTCTTCTTTCTTGATTTCTTCAGTTCAGAAATTCAGAGAGAAAAGCTCATAAATATTTGTTCAAAATGCCTGAACAAGAAAAGCCCCATGGAATAAGTCAAGTTTTAAATTCATCTGTGGTTAATAATGCAGATTTCAGAAGTATATTCTAAGTGAATACACTATATTGATAAAAATGCAGAGAGAACAGTTTTGTCCTGGAATTTTCCTGTTTATAGATTGATATCATCTATGTCCAATTGGTATTGACCCGCAGCACCTTCTAATGCAGTCTGAATATGAAAATCAAGCCGCCCCATGGCTGACAATCAATAACACTTTTTACCCACCCCTCTCCACCATTTCCCTCATACAACCCCTGGCACTCCCATGGATCAGGAATGGTGTGGCCAGCAGGAGCAGGGCAGGGATTCCTCCCCTGTGCTCAGCACTGGTTGGGCAACACCCTGAGTGCTGTGTCCAGTGCTGGGCTCCCCCAATTTAGGAAGGACATGGAGGGGATGGAGTGTGTCCAGAGAATCGCAACAAGGCTGGGGAGGGGTCTGGAAAACAAGTCCTGTGAGGAGAGCCTAAGGGGGCCAGGGTTGTTTATCCCAGAGAAGAAGAGGCTTGGGAGAGACAAGGCAATGTCAGGGCACAGGTTGGACTCAATGATCTCCAAGGTCTTTTCCACCTTTGCTGATTCTGGCATTCTCTGAAACCACCCATGGAGCCATTGCAGGAAGAGCCCTGGGCCTCCTATTCAGCAGCTCCAGCAGCCCAGGTCCCTCAGCTTCTCCTGCCAGCCCCAAAGCCCATCCTGTCAGTCCTGCAGAGCCTCTGAAGCTCCTCCTCACTGCCCAGAACAGGGAGCCCCAGAGCCAGACACAGCAGCCCAGATGTGCCCCCCTGGCCTGGGGTGCCTCTGGCAAGGGAGCAGCACCAGGCACTGCAGGAGCCTGCAGACAATTCCTGCAGCACTTGTAGGATGATCCTGTTGCCCAAGGCACGTTCCCATGGGGCCAAGTCAGGAACTGCAATGGGGAGTGGGGCCAGAGAGGAAAGGGCAAACAGGGATGGGGTGTTTGCAGGGGAGGGGACAAGGGTGGGCAATAGGAAGAAGTTTGTAGCAGGAAGAGGAAACCATAAAAAGGTGAAGCAGAAGAAATGCTCAGGGCAGTTTAGGGGTGTCTGCTAGGCAGCCCTGACTCTGAGCAACAGCATCTGCAGTGGCACAGGAAACTCCCAGCTGATGGGAACAAACTTTCTGGCTGACTGCAGAGGCCAGGACAAAGCTGAGTGTTTTCCCTGGTGTCCCCCAGCCCTTGCTGGCCCCAGGGGCTGATGGCATTTGTGCTCCCTCAGGTTCATGTCCCCACACCAACAGCATGGGGGTGCTCCCCCTGCTGTGTGCAATGCAAACAGGGGCTGCTGAGCCAGGGATGCCGTGTGTGTGCCTGCAAGGATGGGGCCCCTGTGTGAGCTGGGGGAGAGGTCAGGGCTGCAGAGGGGGGATGTTGTTGACAGCTCCATGAGGACGCTCTGGGATGCTGCCCTGGGCTGTGCAGCGCACTGGGGATGGATCAGCCCCTGCTCTGCTGCTCCTTCCCGTCTCCCCCAGGGACCTTGCAGAGCCCCAGCCATGCTGTTTGCCCCCAGCCTGTCCATGTCCAGCCTAGGGGTTGCTCACAGGGGTTTTCTGTGCTGAGCATTGGCCTGCCTGTGTTCTTGAGAGAGCCTGGGCAAGGAGCCTGGAGCCCCCAGGTCCTGGCCTAAGGCGTCTGTGCTGCCCCAGCAGTGCCCATGGCCTGTCCCTGCTGCAGCCCCGGCACTGCCACCCCCAGGGCTGTGCCTGGCCCCGAGAGCACTCAGGCCCTACAGCAACACCAGGGCAGCAGGGCAGCGGGGCAGGGCCATGGCAGCAGCACTGGCAACACCAAGTGCTGCTGCTGCTGGGCACAGCTGCTGGGCCAGCACTGATCTGGCCCCAGCTCTGCACACAGACATTGCTGCTGCAGGTCCAAGGAAGGCAACAAAAGGGCATCTCTACAGAAAACATAGCTGGGAGGTCCTTTATTTCATTTAAAGGCACTGAGAGCAGAGCCCCTCACTGACACAGTCTCTGGCCACAGGGAAGGTGGAGAGAAACAAAATGAGATATGGCACAACCAATTACATTTCTTTTTTGACAATATTGAAAAATTTGAAAAAAAAACCCACAATCAAACCAAGAAAAATTATCAAAGATAACTTTTATTCCAAGGGATTTGCAGAAATTGAACAGAAGTTTAATGTTTCTGAAAGCATCCAGTGATCAGTCTCCACACTGCGGCCTTGAGCTCCTGGTTCCTAAGGCTGTAGATGAGGGTGTTCAGGGCTGGAGGCACCACCGAGTACAGAACTGATAGGGCCAGATCTAGAGATGGGGATGAGATGGAGGGGGGCTTAAAGTTGGCAAATATGGCAGTACTGACAAACAAGGAAACCACGGCCAGGTGAGGGAGGCAGGTGGAAAAGGCTTTGTGCCGTCTTTGCTCAGAGGGGATCCTCAGCACTACCCTGAAGATCTGCACATAGGAGAAAACAATGAACACAAAACAGCCAAGTCCTAAAGAGGCACTGATAGCAATGACCCAAAGTTCCCTGAGGTAGGAATTTGAGCAGGAGAGCTTGAGGATTTGGGCCATTTCACAGAAGAACTGGCCCAGGGCATTGCCATGGCACAGGGGCAGGGAAAATGTGTTGGCTGTGAGTAGCAGAGCATTGAGAAAGCCGCTGGTCCATGCAGTTGCTGCCATGTGGGCAAAAGCTCTGCTGCCCGGGAGGGTCCCGTAGTGCAGGGGTTTGCAGATGGACACATAGTGGTCGTAGCACATGATGGTCAGGAGGGCAAGCTGTGATCCGAGGAAGAAGATAATCAGAAAAACCTGTGCAGCACATCCAGTGTAGGAGATGTCCCTGGTGTCCCAGAAGGAATTGTGCATGGCTTTGGGGACAGTGGTGCAGATGGAGCCCAGGTCAGCGAGGGCCAGGTTGAGCAGGAAGAAGAACATGGGTGTGTGCAGGTGGTGGCCGCAGGCTACGGCGCTGATGATGAGGCCGTTGCCCAGGAGGGCAGCCAGGGAGATGCCCAGCAAGAGGCAGAAGTGCAGGAGCTGCAGCTGCCGTGTGTCTGCCAATGCCAGCAGGAGGAAGTGCCTGATGGAGCTGCCTTTGGACATTTGTTGTGGCTGGCCACGGGGCTCTCTTCATGGAGAAAAAGACAGTGAAGGTTAGATGAGATACCTGCAACCAAAATAAAAGCCATTTCCCATACATCCTCCCTTGGAACACACAGACATGGTGTTTAGTATTTTGAAGATCTGGTGTTTTCTTTATAAGCTTCCCCATGTGTATCCTGGTATTCTTGGATATCATAAACCCTCAGCATTTCTGCTGCCCCCAGGGAGAACAGGACAAGTTCTATGAGGCGAAGTGATGAGTTAAGACTGAGAGGAGATAGTCTGTCATTCTGACCTGTTTGGAGTTTGTCTGTGTTTTAACCTTGCTCAGGTGGAGGGTGATCACCTTCTCATGCTTCCCCTGAAATGTCACCAGGCACTGCTGAGAGCAGATGGATTACCCACAGCCCAGCTCCACATTTGTAACCAGGGATTCATGTTGTTCATTTCACCAACCCAGCAGCATTTTCACTGTCACAGCACCTCTGCCTTTCCCCAACAATCGTATAACTCAGAGATGCTTTAGGACAGGTTTGACCCTGGATTGAAGCTCCCAGCTTGGACTGAAATCTCAAGGAGATTCCCAAGTGTCCTTATGATGGCATTGGATGAAGGGAGATGCAGCTCCTTCCCTGGCTGCACTGACAGCATTGCCCAGAGCCGGGCACTGGGGACAGCGTCACCCTGAGCCAGCTGTGCCCCCCTGCCAGAGCCCCCAGTGCTGGGCAGCTGCTCCCAGCCCTGTGCTCTGCAGAGGGAACTGGGCCCAGGGCTGCAGAGCTGCCCCATGGCTCTGCTGCAGCTCTGCCTGCACAGGAGGGGCTGCACGCCTTGGAGCCCCGGCATTGAGGGCAGAGGCTTGGCTGGGGGACAGGAGGGAGGGGGCTTGCTTAGAGGGAGAGGCTGCACTGGAGGGGATCCTGTGGGCATCTCTAATCTCTCCCTGCCACAGCATTGGTGGGTTTTGTTTTCTCTCATTGCCTGATCTTCTCTCTGCTTCCTGGAGATTTTCCCCCTGCAGGTGTTTCCCTGTGCCTGATCTCTTCCTGCCAGCACTCACAGACCCCAAATCTCTGTGCACTCTCCTTGGCCCTACAGAACCCTGCCTGTTTGCAGGGCACTGGCTGGGGGCAGGTTCTGTTTGCAGCTTGGAGAAAGGACAGCTCAGACTGAGCCTGATTGTTAAGAGCAAAAGTGCTGCTGGTGCTGTCCATGGGCAAAGTGCCTGAAAGCACATTAGGGATGTCCTGTGCACCTATTGATCACTAAAAGCAACAGTTTGGATGTGTCAGGCACTTGTCAAAATTCATAATCAGCCTTTAATATTTATCCCCCCTTCCCTGCCATTGTCCAGTAGTAGGAAACTGAATAAAAAATCACTGGAATTTTCCTCATTTTTATCAAAATCTTTGTCTTGGAAATACTGCATGACTGATCAGAACCCCTCAGCAAGTCAGAGCTTCATGAGCATTTCACCTCCCCTGCACCACAAATACTCAGAGTTGTACTGCCAGGGTCTGCAGGCATTGGGATGTTCCAGCTTCAGGAGATCACTCCAGGAGCTGCAGCTGCATTGTCCTGCAGCCAGAGGTTCCTGTGCCAAGGGCTGGCAGTGATTCTGCCCCAGGCACTTCTCAGCACCTTCCCAGCCCTGCCTGATTGAAGCTCTCTATGCTTCTCTGCTGTGCCCGGGGTGGCTGTAGGCAGTGCCCCAGCCCTGCTGGGCTGGCAGAAGAGCTGCTCATCAAGAGAAATGTGCTTTTGAAGCTTTTCTTGGTTACCAGCTCAGCAGCACAGACACAGCACAAGGACTTTAATGAGCCTCTGGGGCTTTGTGCTCAGGCCCTGAACATCAGTCCCTGAGAGGGAGCTGAAGAAACCTCTCCAGAACTCCAAGTCAGAATCCAACTCCAAAGTTTCTTGGACTTTTAATGGGTCCCACTGAGAGACACGACTGAGAAAGTGTCTCCAGGCCCCAGGAAGAACAGAGAACTGGAGGCAGTGATGACAGGTGGGGACAAAGAGAAGCCAAGTCTTGGTGCCCTGGGGCACAGCAGGGTCTGTGCCACAAAGAGCTGTGAGAAGACATCTTGTGCTGAGGCCCTGGGGCCTCCTGGCACAGCCCCAGCCAGGCTAGGCACTGTCAACCCCTTGTCCTGCCCTCAGCATCCCCCCCTAGCCCACATCCCAGTGGCCTCAAGGATCTGCTGGAAGGAGTCCCTGGGGAGCCTTGCTCAGCAATGGCCCTGGGGGCTCCTGAATGCTCACAGAGTTTTTTAAAGGACTTTGGGTTTGGCTTTTGCCTTGGAGTCTCTGAGAGGTTTGTGCAATCATGGCTCCGAAATACCTGCTTTAATTAATCCCTGGAGAGGCTTTATCAGTAACAACACTCATTGGGGTTCATTAATACTTCAGGGTACTTCAGTTATTTTAAGGTACTTGGTGTTTCCCTTTGGATACAGACTCTGGGAGAGGTTTTGCAATCATGGCCCCAATTATCTATTTTAATGAGTCCCTTGAGAGCTTTGTACTGACACTCAGTGGGGCTCATCAATGCCTTGAGATACTCAAGGTTTTAAGGTACTTGGGATTTTTGTTCCCACACTGAGTGTCTGAGAGGTTTTTGTGCCATCCTAGCCTCCAATTCTCTCCTTTAAGGAGTCCATGAGGAGCTTGTGTTGGGGATGGATCTCAGTAGGACCCATTAGTGCTCTGAGACACTTTGGGTGTTTTCTCTGACTTTGACTCCTGGACAGGTTTGTGCAATCTCCTCCCAGGCCCTGAGGTTCCAGGGCTCAGCTCCAAATGCACAGTGAGGCTCATGAGGATCAATCCTGTCCTGACAAACCCTGGCTCTGCCTTGATTTCTCTCTGCTCCAGTGCAGTTAGTTAGGAGGGTTTCCTTTGACAGTTATAAAAATAATTCAAAGAGCTTCTAGGAAATATGCATTCCTATTTTAAAAGGGTGTCTCTTATTGCTGTTCTTACTACACAAGAGGTGATTGCAGCATTCAGTGACTGATATGGATGCAGGGACTCTCCTAAGGAGCCCTGGCCTGCTCAGAAAAGCTGTGCCTTGAGCTCTGAGCCAGTGTGGACAACCTTGCTCCACATACCCCAAGCCCATTGTGTCTCTCCTCACTCACCTGGGACCTGCTTTGTTTGGAGAACTGGCTAAACTCAGCCAAAGAGGGATTTACCTTCTTTTCCTTTTGAAGCAATCTAAACCTCCTGAGTTTCCCCATTGCAAACAGACATCCTCCTCGAGTGTGTGCCGTGCCCAAGCTGCCACCAGGAGCACTCCAGACCTGCCCTGGGCCAGCTGTGAGGGTGGACCATCATCCCAACCTGCACTGGGCTGTTGCAATGACTGTTGCCATGGACACTGCACTGACCCCACTGCTGGGTTTGGGTGCCATGACAACCCCCATCTGTTCAGGTTTCCTTGGAAACCAGCCCAAGGAGCCATTTCTGCAGCCAGATTCCATGGCCACTTGCCTGCAGAGCTGTTGCTGCCCTCGGCTGCCATGGCAATCCTCAGGACAAAGCAGTGCCAGGGCTGTTCCAGGTACAAGTGCAGTGACACTCGTTGGTGCCACCAGGTGCCATAGCAATGGCCATGGGGACCCGTTCCTTGGTTTGGTGCCATGGCAACCAATGCCCGGAGCCGTTGTGATGGTTGGTGGCCATGGAAAGCTGCCCTGGCCCCGTGCTCAGGGTAGTGTCAGTGCCCAGAGCCAGAGGGGATCCCTTGCTGGGGGCTGTGCCATGGCCACCTGCCCTGTGCCGCGCTGGCCGCTCAGGCACCAGGAACCAGCAGCCACCGGCACTGCCAGGGCCAAAGGCCAGGTCAGCCAGACAGAAAGGGGCAGGGCTGGGCACTGTTCCCATGGCAACCGGCACTGGGGGGGGACACCTGGGTCACCTGGCCTGACAGTTGCCATGGAAACCCCTGGCAGGGACTGAGGGCACAGCCCCTGGCACTGAGACACTGCTGGGCCGGGTGCTGAGCACAGGGCTGAGCACGCAGAGATGGTTTTGTTCTTGCTGAGCTGCAGCACAGCCAAGGCCTGTCCTGCCCCTCATCCAGCCACGCTGGGGAGGGGCTGGGGCTGCGGGGGAGCTGGGCAGGGACACAGCCAGGACAGGGGACCCCAACTGAGCCCGGGCATAGCCCAGACCAGAGCACATCATGCTCAGGGTGTGAAGGGGGGGAACAAGGAGGAAGGGGGGAATTTTGGAGGGAGGGCTTTTGCCTTCCCAGGGAACACCTAGGCAAGAGGGGGCCCTATTTCTCCAGTGGGCATGGTCACTACCAAAGACACAGAAACCAACTGAAGGAATTGTGTCATTTATATCATGCACAGCTGCAAAGATTTACAAAAGGACAAGCTCAGCAATCCATCATAACTCATCATTGCATTTTGATGACTAACCCCTTGGTGAAACACTGGAGGTGTTTGTGGCAGACAAAGATTCTGGCTGACTATCAAGGTACACCTTACAGACATCAGGAGTACTTTAGTGACACCATTCTTCATTCTTTTTTCTCATTCTCATTCGAGTTAGGAACAAGAGTTCTGTTGTGCCTGGAGCTGGCACCTTTTTAATTCCAGAATAATGCCCTGAGGCCCTTTGCTGTTCAGCTTTCCCATGCTGTCTGTGGCTAACAAGGCTTGGGGGGCCCTTTCCCCTCTGGCTGGAAGGGGCTGGGTCCCAGTCCCTGAGGGGCACCCAGGCTCCTGGATGGAATTCCTGTGCAAGTCCCTCAGTGTCACAGCAGCCTTCACATGGAGCCCCGTGGATCAGAGCATGTTCCACAGGGGCCCTTGGGACAAACAGGGAGATCTGGTCTGGCAGGATGTGTAAAACAATCTCCTGTCAGATCTACTTTTCCTCACACAGGATCCTTGGCTGCAGGGACACATTCCCATTGTTCCTGCCCAGGTTTCAGGACTCAGAGTTGTCTTTCCTAGGAGTTGCTCCTTCAGCTTCCTCGGGAGGGCCATTTGGCCTCTGGACCCACACTCTGGCTCCATTATTAGGGCTGCTGCATCCAAACCCTTCATCCCCACAACGGTGCTGACTGGAGCTGGATCTCCTTTTTTCACAATCGTTCTTAAAATTGCAAGATCAATAATTGTGCTACCCTGTCATGGGGTTGAATAATCTAATCCTGGTCACTATTGTTTAACAGAATTGTTTAACAGAATGGCATCTCTTCACCGAGCATGGCGAGCAGGTAGAATGCAATCCCGGAACAAAAGTGTATGGCTGAATGGCAAATGATTCTGACAAGAGGAAAAGGGAAACAAGACCCTGTGCCAGTGGGGCAAATCTCTCCCAGGAGTGATTCACAGAGTTCTCATCTTTCCCCACCACCGTTCCAGCAAGGGGGCCTGGACCATTTGGGAGTTGGTTGCTCATGACCACCCTCCTCTGTCGACGGAAGGAGACCAGGACATAAATTAGATCATCACAGGCCAAATTTTATTGATCAGTTCAGCAAGTTAAATACAGTTCATAATGAGCTTCATACATATTGCAAAAGTTGAGCTCAGGATTGGTTAGTTACATATCAGCAACTACGCCTATTTCTGCATTCTTATGGTTATACTTTTGATACTTTCTACATATTCTCAGGAAGAATCTCTCTTCCCTATCCTCATGTTGCGGCAAGGGCATTCTGTCCTTGCCTGTCATTGGTCACTGACTGCTGAATTCTCCTTTCAGCTTACTGACTGCTGACTTCCCTCTCTCAGCTTGACCAGTGGCATTATGTCAGCATGGCCTTTCTCAGCTAACCAATTATTAATAATACTCTCCACACTCCTCTCCCAGCCTTTTCCAGTCTTCTTGGCCGTCCCTCAGTGACAAGGCCCTCTGGCCCATGACCACGGGGACTTTGTGGGACACCTGGACACAGAGCCCAAGTGTCAGAGGCAGTGGGGAGAAGGGGATCTCACCTGGCCAACAGAGCCACGGCAAAGTGGTGGGTGTCAACACAGAGCAGCGTGTCCCAGCCACACCTGCGTTCCATTGCCACCACCACATCCTCACAGCGGCGAAGGCAGAGCAGGGACTTCAGGGTGCGCACTGCAAACCTGTGTGCACAGCAAAGCCCAGGTCACTGGGCCAGTGCAGGCAGCACTGGCTCCTTCACAAGCCACATGGCAGGGACAGGAGGAATGGGATGGATCACCTTTTGGGGCCGGTGGCTAGGCTGTGCTCTTCTTGCATCCCTTCCAGAATGTATCGACCTCCTCTGGCATATCCAGAGTGCTGAAGAAGCATGGAAGAGGAGATGCACAAACAGCCAGTGGAAATACACCTTTAATATCCATGGCAGACAGGGCACCTGGAAGATCTTCCACATCACCACAGTTGCCTGCAAAGGACAAAGCCCACTGAGACCGCGCTCAGTGCCGAGGTGTGCGTGTGGCAGGGCCCGAGTGTGGCGGGGAGAGGCCCGGAGAGACCTTGGCAGGGGGAGCACGGGGCCTGGTGGGCCTGAAGCTGCCCCTGGGCCAGGTTTCAGGCCAGCGCCTGAGGCAGGGAGATGCAGTGGGGGAAGGAGGATGGAGAGCTCTGGAGAGGCGGCCTTGGGGCCAGCAAAGGCCAGTGTCAGAAACTCACAGCCAGGGCAAAGACACCCATTTCATCCCCATTGGAGGTGCAGGTGCTGTGCTCTGGCCAGCTCCCCAGCACATCCAGGAGGATCAGCTGCGCCAGCTCCGCAGTCCTGGCTGAGCCCATGATGGTCTTCCACATGGCCATGGCAGTTCTGCGGGGTCACATCTCTGTCTCAGGGGCGTCTCAGACAGAGCACTGGGGGGAGCTGAGCTGGCTGCCAGTTCTTCCTCTGCCCACTGGCCCTGGCCAGCAGCAGCCAGACAGCCCAGCCCTGTGGGGACAGAGCCCTGAGGGGCAGGGAGGGAGCATGGCAGCAGGCTAATGGCTGATGTGCCAGGGCTGGGAAAGGCAGCAGCTAGAGGTTCGTGGAAGTCTCTCTTGGTCAGACACCTGGGACAGGCTGTACAGGGTGATGGGCTGGGGAGGCCTGAGCCCTCTGGGCAGGTGGGCCCCATACCTGTCACAGGACGGGACCACACGCAGGAGCGTCATCACTGCGTCATGTGGCTGTGCTTCTGTGAGATCCAGCAGGGTCTTGTCCAGCCTGTGCTCAGCAGAATCATTGGCCATGAGCCACTGGTGGATTAACCTCACCATGGCGGGCACCTGGAGAAGGCACAGGGAGACTTGGAAAGCTGCCAGAGGGAGCAATGTCCCCAGCTTCCCTAGAGAAGTGCTTCCCTTCCCACCCCACCGCCATGTGGCATCAAATGCTCACAGCAACCAGCATGCGTGGCTTGGGAGGCCAAGCAATTCCTGGGAGAATCAAACCCTGGCCACAGGCTGCTTACTTGGTTTGGATAGTAAAAGTCTTCCTCTACAAGCATACACAGGAGGGCAGCGCTGGTCTTGGTTTGGAAGATGGGAGAGTAGGGTCTGAGCCCAGTGCCCATGGCGTTGATCTCTTCCTCCTGCATTCTCTGGATGAATTTGCACACGAACTACAGGAGAAGGGCAGGAAGCTGGGGATGTTGCATGGAGTGCTCCACACACGGTGCTGGGCTGAGCAGGGACAACAAGCCCAGCCCAGGTGGGGGTGGCTGCAGGTACCTGCGCTGTACTGCGGAAACAGCCACGGCTGGATCCCTGCTCTTGTCTGTGCTCCAGGGCTGCATCTGGCAAAGAGCGAGCGCAGCCAGAGCTGAGGGGCTGCGGGAGAGGCCGGAGAGCACAGCCCAGCCCTGAGCTCCCCAGGCATGGAGAGCCCCGGGATACTCCAGGGGGATAGAACACAGCCAGTACGGGATGTCTGCCTGGCCCCTCTTCCTTCCTGTCCTTGGGCATTTCCCCAGGGGATGGCATGGCATGGCATGGCATGGCATGGCATGGCATGGCATGGCATGGCATGGCATGGCATGGGGTCAAGCCAGCTGCAGGCACCAGTCCTGCAGTCGAGCTCTGCCACTCACCCTCCTGCGGTGGATGGAACAGCACCACCTCCTCAGTCTCCTGTGCTGCGGCAGCTCCGGGGCCTTCTTCCTCCTCCTCCACCAAGGCCAGCTTGGGCCCTATCGGGGGTCTCTGCTCCATATCTCTGACTGGATTTGTGGCTATTTGAAGGAGAGATGCCTTGGAAAAGCTCCAAGGCACCAAGTCCTGCAGTTGTGCCTGGAAGGCAGCTCCAAGAGAGAAGCCTCAGGAAGGCTGCAGGACAGCAAGTCCTGCACTCGGTCTCAAGGGCTCCTGCCACAAGGACAGGAGACTCCTGTCAAGGACTGTGGTCTGGCCTCGAAGGGTCCTGCAGAAGAAAAACCTCGGGAAGATCACAGGGCAGCAAGTCCTGTGGTCTGGCCTCGAGCTCAACTGCAGGAACAACGCCTCGGAAATGCTCCAGGTGGGATGCGAACGATCGCGCTGTGCGGGGGGTTCCTCACAGCACCGCTCTGTCCCGTCGCGTGCTCCGAGCACGCGACGGCCTGCTCTTGTCACCACCAGCTCCTATGTCACCACATATCACAAAGGGCCCTTGGACACCCGGTTCCATGTCACAGTGACTTTGTTGCAGTGTGTCACCAAGGGCCCTTGCACACACTGCCATCTGCCCTGGGGCCGCCCCCAGCCCAGCCAAAGTGGCCCAGCTTGGAAGGAATCCCTGGCCCCAGGTGTCTAAGGCAGCCCAACAGGATCTTTAGGAAGGGCTCAGAGTGTCAGCAAACACTGCCCTGCTCTGCCGGCTCAATCCTATCCCCATATCTTTCCCTGAGAGCATTTGAATTTCTAAATGAGAATCATTTGAAGGGAGAGGATTTACATTTTCCATTTCAGACAAGGCTTCTGCCTTCATTAGCAGACACCTCTCTCTTCAAACCAAGACAATTGTTTATCATCTTGTTGATGCGCAGTTGCTGGGCAGCCTCGTTTTACACCAGGGACCTGGAGAACCATTCCCAGCAACTGGGAAAATCCTAGGTGGTCCATAGATGAGGTCTCTAAAAGTGGGTCCAGCATTTACAGACCAAAAAGAGCAAGTCCAAGTGTCCTGATGCTATTTTCAGCCCTGCAGCTGATGGCACACTTCACAATCAGCAGGGGACACAGCTAGGCCAAAGCCCAGACCTCTGCTGGGAGCCTTTCTTCTCAAACACCTTTCAAACAAGCCTCCATGCAAGTCAGTTGGGAAAGTTTCCTCAAATGATCCATTTCTGGCACATGACTACACAGGGTTACGGGAAAGATTCTAAAGCAGCTGCTCTGGAGTCAAAGAGCCAGCACTAAGAGTCCTTGTCATCTCTTTGTAGCTAAATCCCACTTTGGGGGATTTGAGGGAGTTTGGAACAAGCTAGAGAGCACACCTCTGAGTTTTTTAGATGATGCTCTTCTACAGAGACAGGAAGGGTGAGTTTGTCCCACATCTCCCCCGCATGGCTCACAGGGCCGCAAGACTTGTAGTTACAAGAGCTTTGAAGGATTTCTTGGCCAAGAAGACACGGCCAACAAGGATATTTATGTTTTGGACCCAGTCTCCAATATTTCGTCTTATGGACTCATGCTCTCGGGGTCTCTAGCTGGTCAGAGTGACCCCAAGATAAGTTAGAAAGTCTCTTTTCCCAGCCCAGCGGTCGAAGAAGGAGTCAGAGCTCTTCATTTCTCAGTCTCCAGGTTGTTTATTGTATCTTATCTATAAAATTCTTTCTCCTGTCCTGCTGAGGTCCACTCAGCAAGAACGTCTAAGGCACTCTGCCTCCCCCAGGGTGGTGTTATCTTTTTATACTAAAAACAACTACGTGTACAGTATTTGCAGTTACTTTCCAATACCTATCATCTACGTTAGACAGTCAGCTTCTACTCTAAACCAGCCTAGAAGTGCCAACACCAGAAGATGGAGGCCAAGAAGAAGAGGGAGAAAGGCTGGACATGCCCAGACTCCTCCATCTTCCCCCCTGAAGCCCCATTCTAAAACGCCCCAAAATCTATTTTTCCACACTGTGATAAATTAATTATCATTCTGCTTAAACTTTTGTGGCTTGTCATTTTTCCGACAAGGTTGGTAATTTTTTTTTTCCAAGGGCTAAATCAAAGGCACAGGGATCTTGGGCTCTGTGCCAAGGCCTCTGAGCCGTCTGACAGGGTCTCAGGTCCTGCAGGGCAGCCAGAGGAATTTCCTGGGTTCCCACATCATACTACAGTGTAAGCCTCCTTAGCCAATCATGCTGTGACACACAAACGTACAACACTGCATCCTAAACTTCTTGTTTACCATTGTAACTGATTTGATTTTTTCTAGATCTTGAACTCTAAAACTCTAAACTTTCCTCCACTTCAACTTTCCTCCCCATGTCTCTGCTATAAACAAGAAATCTGCATTCTCGCTTTGCTTCTAGCACCTAAGTTGGGAAGCCCTTTCCAAGGTCTCCGATCAAATCCTGTGTTTAATTCTAAGCTTTGCTGACAAGACCAAAGGTCTGAGATTTCCCTGCATTTGAGTTTCCAACAGCACTGATGGTGTTAGTTCCAGAGTGCCCAGGATCCCTCTTGCAAGTCAGCTCTGGCAGGAACAAGGCGGCTGCCGGGGGGCTGCTTGTGGCCTCTGACAGCCCATTGCTCAGGGCTTGCCAGCGCCCCAGCCCCTCAGGGGCTGCCCCAGCCCGGCCAAGCTGCCCGGCAGCAGCGCCGCAGCCCCACAGCAGCTCCAGAGCAGCCCCATCCAGAGGCACCTGGGAGCCCTCAGCAAGGCAGCCAGCAGCACACGGGCAGGAGGATACAGAGGGTGGTTCCTGCCTGGCACAGGGCTTGTGGCCATCTCCAGGCACCGCTCTGGCAGGGATCCCCGCAGCCCCGGGCCCTGCCCACCCACTCTGTGGGCAGCACAAAGGCTTCAGCAGAACCACCAAAGGCCAAGGGGCTTCTGGCCATTTCCCTTGACCACTGCACGCCTGGGCAGCTGGCTGAGCCAAGGTACCTTTCTCCTACTCTTCCCCTATGCCCTGCAGACCCTGGGTAGCAAAAGAAAGCTTCTGGGAGCTTATTATTATAACACACTCTATATTCATATGCTAAAGAAGACAAACAAAAAGAAGAAAAGAACAATCTTAAAGAAATGGAAAATTCCCACTGGCTCAGGTGGCCCCAGCAGACAGAGCCTCTGGCATCAGCTCTCTGCAGAGCTGCAGCAGCGCAGCCAGCTGAGCCCCGACAGACGAGGCCATGTCCTCCATGTCCTGCGGAGCTGATCTTGCAGCCTCTGGAAGAGGGAATATCACTCACTCTGCAGTGCCTGGAGGCCATACAGTGTTTCTAGTTCCACGTCCGACACGGCACTGCTGATGTCCTCTGTCAGCGGTTCAAGGGCTGCAAGAGAGAGGGACAGAGCCACGGTCAGATCCCGGATCTGCGGGGAGCCGAGGAGAGCCCCCTGCCAGGGCCATCCCAGCCGGCTCTTGCCATGGCCAGGAGGGAGCAGGGAGCAAGGGGATCAGCCCGAAGCTGCTGGCCACCAATGGCCCACGGGGCCCTGAAAGCTCCGCATGCTCTGCCCACGGGAGCAGAGCCTTCCGCAGCTGGGGCAGGGCTTGCAGCTCCCCCGGCAGCCCGCGCTGTCAGCCCGCTGCCCTCACTCACCAGTGCAGATCAGCTGCAGCTCTTGCTGCTGCCCCCTCAGGCGCCGCCCGGCCATGCCTGTGAACACAGAGCCTGTCACGGCCCCAGCGGCACAGCTCCCTGCCGGCGGCGCTGCCGGCGCTGTGGCCACATGGGCTCCTGGCCCGGCAGGGCTCAGCCCGGCCCTTGCCACACGCTGCCACCCCAGGGCACGGCTGCCAGAGGGCAGCAGCAGCAATGCCCAGGCCAGGCGGGGCTCCACGGACATTACAGAATGGCAGTATGACATCACAGAGAGGGTTCTGTGATATTACTGAGGGGTTATGACATCACAGAGGTTGCTGTGACATCACAGAGTAGTGTATTAGGCCATACTGCAGACTCTACTATCATGGAGGGTGGCTCTGTGACATCAGAGAGTGGGTTGTGACATCACTGGGTGTCTGAGTGACATCACAGAACAGGCTGTGACATCCCAGGACAGTGACACATTGTGTTCCTTTGTGATATCACAGAGCTTTCTGTGACATCACAGCACAGCTGTATGACATCAAAGAGGGATATGCCAGTGTTGGCTCTGTGACACAGGATGGCTTTGTGACATTCCACAGTGGGCTATGGACATCACAGGAGGCTGTGTGACATCACAGATGGCTGTGTGACATCACAGGGGCAGTGTGACATAACAGGGGAGCTCTGCAACATCACAGGGTACAGTGTGATATCACAGGAGCTGTGTGACATCACAGGGGCAGTGTGATATCACAGGGACTGTGTGAGGTCACTGGGGAGGTCACTCTGCCCCAGCCCCCCTCACAGTTCCCCCCAGAGCAGTCCAACCCTGCTCGTGCACAGCAGGGTCCCCTGTCCCCCCGGGTCCCCCCTGCCCCCAGCCCTGCAGCCTCCCCCAGAGGATGTTCCACGAGATCGACCCCAGAGCCTGACATGGGGATGGGGGGCCGGGGCCCTGGGGGTGGCACAGGGGGACAGGGACCCCTCGGCAGCGTCCCCGTGTCCCCCAGGGCCAGAGCCTGGGCCAGGGCTCCTTCACCCTGTTACCAACGAGGCCTTGAGAGCGCTGAAAAAATCCCCAGCAAGGGAGCAGCAAAAACCAGACTGAATATTAAGGGACAGCAGCACAGATTTCCATGTCAAGAGTCACTCTGCTGGTGACTGGACACTTCAGGCACACCAAGGAAACAAAGCAACAACAAAACCAATCAAAATCCAGGCAATCAAACCAGAAATTTGAACTAAGAACTGTTGAAATTTGTGCACCTGAATGTGTGCCTAAAGGACAGTGAGGGCAAGGATAAAATGAATGCAGCCTAAAAGCGAAACAGAACTCAAATTTAACAGGCCTTGATTGATACCTTAGACTTCAGTATTTAGCAAAATAACAGCACTTGACAGTACTTAACCTTACTTATAACCTAGGACTTAATGATTTTACAGTGGAAAAACACTTAACAATATTCAGCTTAGCTTATAACTTATGTTAAACTTCACTACTTAGCAAAAGAAAAACTCCTAGCAGCATTTAACTTAGCTTACAGTTTGTGACTCACCCTTACCTACAGGCCTGACTGGCTCAGCCATCCAAGGCACTCAGACCCCTCAGAGAGCAGCATTTCTGCCACATTTCCCCAGCACAGGCACTCCTGTGTGCACACAGACACCAAGAGTCACTGCAAGGCACCTGTGAGCAATTCCCCTGAGGGCTGGCAATGCTCCCTGTGGATCCTTTGGCATCTCCCCAGCAAAGGGCAAAGGGTGGAGCCCGGAGGAGTGGGGGGATCGGCCCAGGCTCCGAGAGTTCCCGGCTGGGAGAGGCCCCACTCAGAGGGAGTCGCTGGCCCAGGAGAGCTCCAAGGGCTCCTTTTGGAGTGCTGTTTGCAGGGCCCCAAGAGAGGGGCTTCAGTCCCAGCAATGGTTCATCCTGGCCACACTTGGCACCAACAGCTTTCTTTGACAGTGTGAGAACAGGGATCTTATGCCACTGAGAGAACACAAACAGGTCCCAGGGCTGCTGCTAAAGGAACCAGGAGCTGGTTGGGCAGCAGCAGTGCCTTGGGCAGACAGTGTTTGTGATGAGCTGCAGAGGAGCTGAGCCCAGGGGATGTTGGCCAAAGCTGAGGCCCAAGGAACATTTCTCAGCTGGCAGGGCAGCCTGAGAAGGGGAGGGGGAATGCAGCAGCACAGGGGCCATGGAACCAAGGGACCATTGTGACACTGTGGGGCCCTGTGAGAGCAAAGGACCAATGTGACACTGGGGCCCTGTGAGAGCAAGGGACCATTGTGACACTGTGGGGCCCTGTGAGAGCAAAGGACCAATGTGACACTGGGGCCCTGTGAGAGCAAGGGACCATTGTGACACTGTGGGGCCCTGTGAGACCAAGGGACCATTGTGACACTCTGGGACCTCATGGAACCATGGAGACCACGGTGACATTGCTGGGCCCCATGGAACCAAGGGGACAGTACTGTACTGTGTGACTCCATGGAATGTAGGGATCATTGTGCCACTGAGGGGCCCCATCAAACCAAGGGTCCATTGTGACACCAAGGGGCCTCATGGCACTGTGGAGACCATTATGGCACTTTGGGGTGTCATGGAAACAAGGGGCCATTGTGACACTGTGAGACCCCATGGAACCAAATGTCCACTGTGACATTGCAAGGCCTCATGCAACCATGGAACCATGGAAAGATCATTAAGTCACTTCACATTCTCACGGAACCAGGGAGCCATTATGACACTGAGGGGACTCTTGGAATCCTGGAGACCATTGTGACACTATGAAGCCTCATGGAATAAGCAAAGCATTGTGACACTGTGGGGCACCACAGAACCAAGGAGACTATTGTGACACTGTGGGGTACCATGAAACAAGAGGCCTTTGTGACACTGCAGGGCTGCATGCAAGGGGCCATTGTGACATTGTCAGGCCTTCTGTCATCAGTGTTCCTGGGTCCCTGTGGTTCCATGAGGCCCCATGATGTCTCAAGGATCACTGGATACCACAAGGCCCTGAGGTATCCCAAAGGATCCTTGTTTCCAACTGGTCTCACTGAGTCAAAAGGGCCTCTGGATTCCATGAGAACCCACAGTGTCACAGTGTCCCTTTGGTTCCCTTTCATCCTGTAGTGTCACGAGGATTCCTGGGAACCATGAGGCCCTGAGGTATCACAATGGATGGTTCCATGAAGCCCCAGAGTTTCACAGTCTCCTCTTGGTTCCATGGAGGCCCATGGTCCCAAAGGCGTCTCTGGATTCTACAAGACCCTGGAGTGTCACACGGCCGCTATAGTCCCATGAGGGTTTGCAGTGTGACAATGTCCCCAGGAGACACTGCAGTGTGACAATGTCCCCAGGAGGCCCTGCAGTGTCCCAGAGGAGCAGCACTGGAGTGGGCAAAGCACCAGGGGAGGTTTGGCAGTGTTCCCGTGTCTGTGACACAACAGTGGTGGCAACATCAACGTTCCCCTCTCTGTGATACCACAGCGGTTCAAGACTGAGCATTGCCCTGTCTGTGACACCACAGGGGTGGCAGCCACAGTGTTCCCCACTCTGTGACACCACGGCTCTGGCAGGACCATGTCCCCCTCTATGTGACACCACAGCAGTGACAATTCCAATGGTCCCCTCTCTGTCCCACCACAAGGGTGGTAATTCCTATGTTCTCCTCTCTGTGACACCATAGCTGTGGTAGCTCTAAAATTCCACTCTCTGTGACACCACAGCCGTGGCTGCCCTAAATTCCTTCTCTGTGACACCACAATAGTGAGAGCCACAATATTCTCCTCTCTGTGACACCACAGTGGTTGCAGCCCCTGTGTTCCTGTCTCTTTGACAACACAGCTGTGCCACCCCTCTTGCCCCTCTCTGTGACACCACAGAGGTGGCACCCCCAGCATTCCCCTCTGTATGACACCAACACAGTGACAGATCAAATATTCCCCTTTCTATGAGAAAACAGTGCTGGCAGCACCAATGTTCCCATCTCTCTGACACCACATCGGTGGCACACCCAACATTGCCCTGTCTATGAAAACACAGTAGTAGCAGCCCCAACGTTCCCCTCTCTGGGACACCACAGCAGTTGAAGCCACAGCTTTCTCCTCTTTGTGACACTGCAGCTGTGGAAGCCCCACGTCCCTCTCTCTGACACCACAGCAGTGGCTGCCCCAACCTTCCCCTGTCTGTGATACCACAGTGGTGGCAGCCCCAAAGTTCTCCCAGTGACACCACCACTGTGGCAGTCCCAATGTCCCCTTCTCTGTGACACTGCAGCAGTGGAAGCCCCTAAGTTCCCCTCTCTATGACGCTGCAGGGATGGCCGTCCAAAGTTCTACTCTCTATGGCAGCGCCACAGTGGCAGTTCCAACATTCCCCTCTCTGTGACTCCTCAACATTTGCAGCCCCAGTGTTTCCCTGTCAGTGACACCCCAGTGGTGGCACCCTCGAAGTTCCCCTGTTTGTGACATGACAGCAGTGGCAATACCAATGTCCCCCTGTCTATGACAACAAAGCAATTGCAACCCCAGTGTTTCCCTGACAGTGACACCACAGAGATGGCACCCACAGCGTTCTCCTCTCTATGACAGCACCACAGTGGCAGCCCCAACATTCCCCTCTCTATGACACTGCAGGGGTGGCAGCCCCAAGATTACCCTCTCTATGTAAAACAGGGATATGACAAAACAGGGGTAGCAGCCCCAAGGTTCCCCTGTCTTTGAGCCCACAAGGATGGCAGCCCAAACACTCCCCTCTCTATGTTACCACAGCAGTGGGAGCCCCAGCATCCCCTGCCTGTGACACCACAGCTTTGACAGTCCCAACATTGCCCTGTCTGTGATATCACAGTGGTGGGAGCTCCAGCATCCCCTGTCTGTGACACCTCAGCTTTGGCAGCCCCAACATTCTCCTCTCTATGACTCCACAGCAGAGGCAGCACCAATATTCTCCTCTCAATGACAAGACAGCACTGGAAGCCCCAGCGTTCCCATGTGTATGATACCACTGTGGTGTCAGCCATAAAGATCCCCTCACTATGGCACCACAGCAGTGGCAGCCCCAGTGTTCCCCTCTCTAAGAAACCACAGCTGTGCCAGTCCCATTTTCCCGGTCTCTGTGACACCACAGTGGTGCTGCCCGAATGTTCCCCACTCTGTGACTCTGCAGCTGTGGCAGCAGCACTAGAACAGAAGCAGCATCTGTGGAACACCAGGGGTGCAGGGGAGGAGCAGAGAAGGAGCAGTGGAACAGTGGGAGATGAGCAGTGTTGGAGCAGCAGTGGAGCAGCCGTGACAAAGCAGAGGAACTGTGCTGAAACAGCACAGCACAGCTTCTGAGCAGCAGTGGAGTGAGCATAGAAAAGGAAGAACAGTGGTGGCACCGGAACTGCAGCCATGGAACAGTGGTGGCACAGCCCCACAGCTGTGGAGCGGCGCCTGAGATGCCGAAGCTGCGGGACACAGAGCGGCTCCCAGTGCTGTGTCCTGCAGGAGCCGGCCCCGCACACACCAGAGCGATGCCCCTCAGGCTGAGCCAGAGCTGGGGGCACAGGCAGGAATTGCTGCTGGGCTGTGCAAGGTGTGGATCGAGTGCATTTAATGGTAACCTGGGGATTTGATCCTGCTCATTGCAGCTGCTTTTGTGCTGTCGTGGCTGTTCCTGATCATCTGAAGTCATGAACTCAGGAGAAACTTGGGACAAAAGGAATCAAAGTGCCTTCTGTCCTGCTGTCTTGGTTTGGAAAGATAGGTGCCTGCTAAGGAAGGCAGGAGCCTCCCCTGAAATGGAGAATGTAAAATCCCTACCACCACCGAATTGCTAGAAATTTTAAATTAAGGGGAGCTCTCAGACAAAAAATATGGGAGCAGGAAATAACAGTTCTTTCATAGAGAAGAAAATAAAAGGATAAAATAAACAATGCAGTAAACTAAAACAGCACTTAGAGAGTCAGAACAACACCTTGTTGGTCAGGGTGTTGGTAGCAATCCAATTGGAAATGTGGCTGCAGTCCTCCTGGAGTGTCAGGTTCTGTTGGAGCAGGGGGTCCTGTAGAAAAGGGTGTAGTCTTTCTCTGAGGATCCAGGGGAAGAAGAGGCAGCCGCTGTTCCTCTGGGAAATCCAGTGGAGAAGTTGTGCTGCTATTCCAGAATCTCCAGATTCTAGCTGGCTAGAATGCTTGGCTCTTCCCTTTCGGCAGAGCATCTCCCAGTGGGATGCTGTAGTTCTTATCAGTCATGCAGTGACATTCAATAGCCTGTTATCAGCAGATGTCCCCCCAGGAGGGAGGAGTGGTTGTGGAAGAGATAAGGAAAACTGCCATACAGATGGCAAATAGAATGCATCTTGCCTTGCAATCCGGGACACCTGCAGAGAAAGACATCTTGGTAGAATTTGAATGATTTCTGATTTGGGAAATCATTAAAAAAAAAGTGGGTCAGTTATTGGCCTGTGGTTTGTTCTCATCCAGAAAGATGTTCCAAAGTACTGCAATTTGGCATTAAAAACCAGGAATGTGCCTCTTCATCTGGATATTGCACATGGACTACAGAGCTATTTGTCATCATTATGATAGGAAAACAATTGGAGATCTTTTCCCAATTTAACTCTTTCTTCCTGTCTCTGGGATTAGGCCTCCAACACCCACTGTTGGAGTCTTCTTTCCATAATCTGCTCCTTTGGAGTTGGGATGTGACAAATCAGTGGGAGGAGGGAGAGACCATTAAAACTGCAAACTCTGTTTTTATAGTCTCTGGATTTCCAGTGCTTAGAAATTGTCATGTTTTCAACTGTCTGAACAAATCCCAAATTGCTTGCTTTTTCTGTGGCAGGAAACCTTCCTTTGGCCCCATTTAGGAACTGACCCTGGGAAACACCTCATTCCAGATGCTTTTTTGTTGGTTTTGCTAAGAGATGACAAGAAAATCAGCACACGGGGCAGGGATGAGAGAAAGGGAAGAAACAATTCCTTTCTTTATCTTCCTTGTGGGAACTCTCCTCGAGAGATTGTGCTCCAGCCAGAGACTTCCCAGGCCAAGGGTTGAGGGGATCAATTCAGCTGAGGCAGTTGAGGCATCTCCTCCCTGGTCTGTTACCCTGGGGCTGGGAGGGGACACGGGTGCCCCCCTTGCACCCCCTGGAATGGGGGATTCCTCCTGCCTCTGCCAGGTGCTCCTGATCCTGGCATTAGCCCTGGCCTGGGTGCTCCTGCTCTGAGCTCCCTGCCATGGTCACTGCTGATGCTGGAGGGCAGGAGGGAGGGATTCAGTGCAAACCTGGGAGGCGCCAATGGGCTCAGAGGTGTGTGGAGGTGACAGTGACAGAGTGACATAGGAAGGTGCAGATGGACACAGGGACAAGACAACACCCCTGGGAAAACTTCTTGGAAATTTGGGGGACTTTGAGTGTAAAATACACACGAACACAGAGACACAGACACAGAGTGCTGCAAAGCATTTCCCAGCTATCTTAAGTTGAACATGGGGCGTGTATTCTATTCCTATCTGATGGGGCAGTTACCTTCTGTTAATTGGGAAGTTTTGTTTATCTCTTCCAAAACCCATCCTCCCTCCCAGGAGATATCTTCTGTTAATGGGCCATTGAGCGCCACTGCATGACTGATAAAATTCCATCATCCCATTGTGAGAAGCTCCGCCCAGAGGGAGAAGTCAAGCATTCCTACCTGGATATAATCAGAGGGCTGGAAGACCAGAGTCAGCCTTTTCCACAGGATTCCCATAGGAAGACCAGGCCAAACACCACCACCACTGGATCTTCAGAGGAAAACGCCACCCTCCTACAGGATCCCTGCTTCAACAGAGCCACACCTGTCACTGCAGGCGGACTGTAGCCACCGTTTATTGGGACTGCCACCGCCACTGTGACCCACAGGGTGTCAGGTCGTATTCTGAATCTGTCGGTGTTTTTTCTCTGTACTATTGCATTTGTATTTTAATTTTCCGGCTACATAACTGTTATTCCTAGTCCCATATCTGTTGCCTTAGAGCTCCATAATTTCAAAATTAGAACAGTTCGGAAGGAGGTTGTTTACTTTTTTCCATTTCAAGGGAGGCTCTTGCCTTCCTTAGCAGACACCTGTCTATTTAAACTGAGACAATGCCCCTGGACACCCAGGCAGGTGAGGAGGAAGTCAGTGCCCCTTTCCCCCTCTCTCCTGCTCCATCTCCTGGCCCAGCACGGCCCCCGGCTGCAGGACAATGCCGCTGCCAATGCCATCCTGCCGGGGAAGCACTGGGGACATCTCCTTCTCCTTCCCTGTGGCACAGAGGCAAATCCCATCCTGTCCTTGTCCTTCCTCCTGCAGGCAAGAAGCAGAGGATGGAGACCAGGGAGGACAAATCCCCACAGCAGAACCTCATGGAAGAGGCCACTTTGAGTGGCTCTACTGCGCAGGAATCCAATGGAGAGGAAAAGTCCCAGAGGTCCGACAGGACGAGGGGCACCAAACCCAGCCTGGGTTGCTCTGAGGAGGAAAGACCCACCCTGGGCCAGGAAGGTGGACAGAGCTTCAGCCAGGGCTCGGAGCTGGTGGCCCAGGAGCAGCTTCATGATGGGGAGAAGCCCTACAAGTGCTTGGAGTGTGGGAAGGGCTTCAGGTGCAGCTCTGAGCTCGTCACCTACCAACACATGCACACCGGGGAACGGCTCTATGAGTGCCTCGAATGTCCAAAAATGTTTTACACCACTTCCACTCTCATCAGGCACCAGCAGATTCACACAGAGGAGAGGCCCTTCCGCTGCCCTGAGTGCGGGAAGGGCTTTAGAGAAAACATCAGCCTTGTTACCCACTGGTGCATCCAAACCAGGGAGAGGCCCTACGAGTGTCCCAAGTGCGGGAAGAGCTTCACCCAGAGCTCTCCTTTGACCAAACACCAACAGAGGCACCGGTAAGGGAAGCCCTGCAAATGCCCCCACTGCAGGAAAAGCTTCTTGCACTGCTCCAGCTTCATCCCTCATTGGAGGATCCCCTTTGGGAAGACCCCTGGTGATCCATGTTCCCTGTCATCAATGCTGGGAAGACAGCTGTCCCTTTTCCTGTCCCTGCCAATGACATGATATGGGTCCAAGAACATGAGGGTCTGGCCATGGTTGTGTCATTATATTCACTCCCACATCAGGTTATTGCTAGGGACAGGAAAGGGACTGTCTCTCTCCCTCCCCTGAGGAGAAGGGCGTCCTTTCCAGGCAGGAGTGAATATGTGGCTGGAAAGAGACAGTCAGTGGTGTTGTAGTTTTCCCTGTAAATAGTTTTTCTGATCCTTTCTGTTACCAGTGTTGTTGCTGTTCCAGTTTGTTCCTTATCTGGTTGCTGTTCCTAATAAATTGTTCTTATCCCATGCTGGGATCTTTGCCTTTTGTGCTTTCCATGGGAGGCGGCAGGGGAGCGAGGGCAGCGCGGTTTTAGCAGGAGCAGAAAATTGGGGAATCCCATTCCTGAACCCCAGCCCCTGGAAACCGAGCATCCCAGCTGGTGCCAGCCCTGGTGGCCATGACAACAGCCTTGGGAGCGGGTCCCTGGCTGGGGCTGTGGGAACCTCTTCCCTCTGGTGCCCAGGGACAGGAGTGGAGGGAACGGCTGCAGCTGAGTTGGGGCAGGCTCAGGTTGGATGTCAGGAAAAGGTTTTTGCCCAGAGGCTGCTGGGGCCCTGCCCAGGCTCCCCAGGGAAGGGTCCCAGCTCCAGGGCTCTCGGAGCTGCAGCAGCGTTTGGACAGCGCTGCCAGGCTCAGGCTGGCATTGTTGGGGTGTCCTGTGCAGGGCCAGCAGTTGGACTGGAGGATCCTGATGGGTCCCTCCCAGCTCAGCCAATTCTGTGGTTCTGGGATCCCATGAGCCTGGGGATGGGGCTGCCAATGGTTGCCATGGCAACGGGCTGTGGCTGCAGGCCTGAGCTGGTGTCCATGGCAACCACCCCTGGCATGGGGTCTCCATGGAGCTGCCAAGGGACTGACCATAGCAACAGGGGCCTGGTGATGGTTGCCATGGAAACTGACCATAGCAACAGGGGGCTGGGGAGGGTTGTCATGGAAACTGTCCAGAGCAATGGGTTCTGGTGATGGGTGCCTGCTAAGAACTGAGTTACCACAGGCACTCAGAGGGGTTCCATTGAAGGTGCCCTGATTTTTTAAGATTTTCTAAGATATTGACATTCTGGTAGCAAACTTTCTCACACACTTGCTGTAAATAACTCATTGTTTTGCATTCCTTTATGGAGGAGGAGAAAGTTGATGGATTCTTAGTTTGTCCAGTGTCATTGGAGAGGTGGCACTGTCACCCTCCAATCCACTGTCACTCTTGGGAAACTATAAATGTTGGAGTCGGAAAATAAACTTCATTTTTTTTTCACCATGAGAACAGCGGTGTGCGCTTGTGTTCTTTTGTGTCCTATAGCAACACATGGGGACATTCCAAGAGTCTCCAGCCTTTTCCAGAGCTGGAATGTCACACACGGAGATAGGGGCTCCATGGAGACCTCCCAGAGCTTTCTGGGAATGGTAAAGAGCCCTGTGCTCAGAGGCAGTCACAGCCATTCCATGGTGACATCCCAGGGGACCTTGTGCTGCAAAGGCACCGATCTGTCACAGGCACTCACGGGGGCTCCACGGTGACATCCCAGGAGTCCCCAGGCTGCCAAAGGGCCAGGATGTCCCAGACACTCACAGGGGTTCCTGTCATGGGCCAAGTGAGAGATTCAGGCAAAAGCTTTGTTTCTTCCTTGGAGAAACTCCTGCTGAGTCATGGGGTGGAGAAATGGCACACAGCAGCCATCATAGAACCCATAAAACCCTCCAGAACCCCATGACTTCTAAAATTCCATCTCAGAGAGGAGACTGGGAGTGGCTGGATCCAATCCCAGCCCCAGACATTGACAAAGGTGCAAAAGATTGGACAGGGGGAATTGAACTTGTCCCACAGGATTAATGATGGTATACCAGACAGATTTCTAGAAATTCTGATCATGCTTAGACAGAAAGATCTTGATCAGAGTTATTTCCTCCACAACATTGGAGCTCTAACAATTAGAATATTCTTCCCTGGGAAGAAATTTTGAAGTCAACAGGGCCTTGCTGGAGTTGTTGGAGCCCATTGCAGGCAGAGCCTCCTGCTCCAGCAGGAACTGCCTTTCCTGTGCCAT
The DNA here is from genome assembly GCF_035770615.1 of Melospiza melodia melodia. NCBI lineage: Eukaryota > Metazoa > Chordata > Aves > Passeriformes > Passerellidae > Melospiza > Melospiza melodia. The sequence goes on along the minus strand of NW_026948802.1, from coordinate 1,849,995 downwards.
CAGCGGGGCAGGTCCCACTGCAGGAAAAGCCCCAGGCCAGCCCCAGCACAGGGAAGGGCTCGGGCACAAGGGCAGAGTGCCGTGCTGGGAGCTGTGCCAGGGAGAGCCTGAGGCACCAAAGGCACATTGGCAGCAGCAGCTGCTTGCAGGCCACGGCCAGAAGCCTCCCTTGGCAGCCGGGCCTGGTGGCCACCACTGCAGATCTGCTGCCTCAGGGCTCATTCCTGGCTGGGCTCTGAAAAGACACTTCTGCTCCAGGAGGCTGACTGGGAAGCCATTGGCCCCAGCACCTTGGGGACAAGATATTAATGACAAAACTCTTCATGCCAGCAGAGCCAAGGCAGGGGCAGAGGAAAGGGGAGAGCCAGGCCCAGGGGACAGGGCTGCCATGGTGATGGCTGTGAGGCCACTGCCCCTGAAGCAGCCTGGCTGCCCTCAGCAGACATTCTGGCCAGAAGCCTTGTGAGGGCACCCAGCACATCAGAGAAACCGCAGTGCAGGAATTCTGTCACTGGAGAGGGTTTCAATGGGCAATGCTGCACAAAGCTCCTGCTCTTGGACAATTCCTGGGATGGGGAATCCACTTCTCTGAAAAAACGGTTGCCATTTTGTGCCACTCTCATAATTATAAAATATTTCCTCTTTCTAACAAATGAAAATCTACCCTCATTCAATTTAGAGATATTAAGCATGTTACTGCAAGATTTGGGAGAAAATGCCTTTGACCACATCTTTCCATTTTCACAGTCCTTGGAGAGGAACCAAAAATCTCCCAAGATGGGATTTGGAGGCCTCATCACATAACCAGCAGAGATGGGCTGATGGCTCTGGGGTTGTTCCAGATTACAAGGCAAGATGTACTCTATTGCCATCTCTATGGCAGTTGTCTTGTCAAGTGGGCAGTTTTCCTTCTCTCTCTGACTGGACATCTGCTTATAATGGGCTATTGAATGTCACTGCATGACTGATAAGAACTACAGCATCCCATTGTGAGATGTAAGCCCAGAGGGAGGAGCCAAGCATTGCTACCCAGATATAATCTGGAGATTCTGGAATACCAGAACAGCTTTCTCCACTGGATTCCCCAGAGGAACAGCAGCTGTCTCTTCTTCCACTGGATTTTCAGAGGAAGAATACATCCTTTTCTACAGGACCGCCTGCTCCAACAGAACCACACCTGACACTGCAGGAGGGCTGCAGCCACATTTCCAATTGGACTGCCGCCAACACCCTGACCCACAGGGTGTCAGGTTGAGTTGTGACTCTGTCAATGTTGTTCCAATGTACTGCATTGTTTATTTGTTTAATTTTCTTCCCTAATAAAGAACTGTTATTTCCTGCTCTCATATCTGTGCCTGAGAGCCCCCTTTATTTCAAAATTATAACAATGTGGAGGGAAGAGGGCTTACATTTTCCATTTCAGGGGAGACTCCTGCCTTCATTAGCTGACACCTGTCTTTTCAAACATTAACAAGGGGAAAGTTTCAAAGCCTCAGTTATACAGCAAACAAAGTTTGGAGGAACAAATAAAATAGGAATTGGGGATGTTCTATTAGTTCCAGAAGCAGGATGAAATTTATTAGGACAGGATTTACAGGTGCATTTTTACATTCTCTGGAGTGCTCCCAGAGAAAGGGAAAATGGTAGTTAAGCTTCTCCAATTAAGGGAAGAAAACAAGGAGAAAATTCAAGAGATGATTTGAGCAAAACCAAAAAACTGAGGTAAATTGAACATGAAACCTATAGTAATAAAAATAGTTAATGGGAACCATCCAGTCCAGCTATGACAATATCCACTCTCCCTGGAGGGGAGATGGGGACTGCAGCCACTGATCCAGGACCTACTTGAGGACAGGATCTTAGAACCATGTATGTCCCCCCATAATACACCCATATTACCAGTAAAGAAGTCAGGTGGGACTTACAGGCTTGTCTAAGATTGGAGAGAAGTGAACAAAAGAACAGTGAATCGGTACCCAGTAGTGCCTAATCCCTATACACTCCTAAGTAACATCCCAGTGGTTTAGTGTGATAGACCTAAAAGATGCTTTTTGGGCATACCCACTGGCAGAGGAAAGTGGGTTATATGTGCTTTTGAATGGGAGGACCCCGATTCTGGGAGAAAGCAACAGCTTCAGTGGACTGGGTTACTCCAAGGGTTTTCTCAATCCCCAAACTGTTGTTATCTTGTTGTATTTCATATTTCTAAAGTCCCATATTGTTACAAACATTTTTCCAAAGTCTCGTACCTTCTTGGTGATACGTCTTGGGGGCAGTTCTTCACATCACAGACTTCACCTCCTTCTTGTTGCTGCTTCTTAGTCAGGGCTCCTTCCAGGCTCTCCCTGACTGGCCAAGCCCAGCCCCTTTTATCCCAGTTTTCTTCACTAGCTACAGTTGCAGTCCAATTAAGGACATCGCAGCTGCAGCCCATCAAGAACAACTGGGGCTTATCGGGGCAAGGCCTATATACAGATATTCAAATACAATACAGATATTTTACTAGGCCTCCTACTATACCAAACCTCTTTGGTCAAGTCCTAGGAGAAGTAACACAACTCTTCTCCATTAAACCTGAGATAAAGCTCATCCAATATGTAAATTATTTGCTTCTCTCAGGATGGGAAGAAAACGAAGTTTGGGAATCCACCATAGTGTTGTTAAATTTTCTGGGGCACCAAGGACTTCAGGTATCTAAAGGGAAACTTGAATTTGTAGAAAGGGAAGTGAAATATCCAGGACATATGATTTGTCAAGGGAGCTGGGGGCTGAACTCTGAGAGAATTACAGGAATAGTCTCACTCCCACGGCCAAAAACTAAGAAAGAAGTTAGAAGGTTTTTAGGCCTGTTGGGATATTGTAGGCTATGGATTGGAGGATACACGCAGGCCATCCGGTTCTTGTGTGAAAAGTTAATTGGAGAGATTAGGTGGGAAAAAGACAATGAACAAACGTTTGAAGCTGTGAAGCAAAAATTAGTCAGTGCACCAGCCCTGAGTCTTCCTGCCTTAGACAAACCCTTCTATCTGTCTGTGGATATAGAAAAAGAGGTAACACATGAAGTGTTAGCCTAGGACTGAGGAGGATCCAGGAAACCAGTGGCCTATTTATCAAAATTACTAGAGCCTGTCAGCCAGGGGTGGCCAACCTGCATTCAGGTGCAGCAGTGACTTCCCTACTCATAGCAGAAAGCAAAAAATTAACCATTTAATTGAAAATTGAAGATATATGTCCCAGACTCAGTAACAAGTATCCAGAGAAATGGCTCACTGATTCCCAAATGCTAAAGTATGAAGCCATCTTAATAGATAATGTTTTAGAGCTAATCGTCAGTAACCAACTCAACCCTGCCCCATTTTTGTATGGAGAACCAGATGAGGCACTAATACATAATTGCCTAGAGGTTATAAACTGTCAAACTAGAGTAAGAGAGGATGTAACAGATCAACCACTCCAAAGTGAAAAACAATTGTACATCGATGGATCTTCACAGGTAATACAGGGGCACAGGGTATTGGGGTACGCTGTAGTGCATGAAGGGTTGGTAGCCATAGAAAAGATAAAGTTACTTTCCAACTGGTCAGCCCAGGCATTGAGTTGTATGCCCTAAAACAAGCTCTGGATATATTAGCACAGAAAAGGGGAACAATATATACAGACTGAAAATACACTTTTGGAATAGTGCATATATTTGGAAAAATTTGGGAAGAGAGGGGGCTATTAAACTCAAAGGGAAAGGGACTGATTCACAAAAAATTTCTTTTAGAAGAGTTAGAAACCTTACAATTACCAGAGTAAGTAGCAGTGGTGTATGTTAGAGGACATAAAATAGGGGCAACTCAGGAGGAGCAAGGGAACAATTAGGCTGATCTAGAGGCTAAAAATGCAATTGAATCAGAGACAAAAACAATAATAATAGTATTAACACCCATGAGAGAAATGCAAAAAGTCCATGTATTCAGTGGGACAGAAGAGGAAGAACTCCTTAAAAGAGGAGCCAAGAAAGATAAAAAAGAGAAGTGGAGATTAGCAGATGGAAGGCAAATGTTGAATAAACTCCTGGCCAGGAAATGCTAGAAGGCATACATGGAACAACACATTCAGGTACACAAGCGCTAAGTGATCAATTTCTAAGGGATTTGGGATGCAAAGGAATTTTCAGAATAGCTAAGCAAGTAACTGGAGGGTGTGTGATATGCCAACAAGTGAATAAGAAAATCATGAGGAAAACACCCAGAAGAGGGTGGCAACTAGCCTTAGAGCCCTTCTAAAACATCCAAGTAGACTTTACTGAGCTTCCACAATGGTGGAAATTTTTGCCACTGATAGTAGATCACGTGCCTCATTGGGTAGAGGTGGTACCCACTGTGAAAGCCAATGCCAATGTTGTGAGTAAAACACTTCTAGAATCAATCATTCCATGTTATGGGATGGCAAACAGGATTGATTCAGACTGGGGAACTCATTTCACATTAAAGATATTGCAGAAAGTTGTTCAGGCCCTGGGAGTAAAATGGGAATTACACACTCCATGGCATCCACAGAGTTCTGGTCAGGTTGAAAGAATGAATCAAACTCTTAAAAGAGCTCTATTTAAGCTAATGATTGAAACTCAAGTGTCATGGATAAAATGTCTCCCTTTGGCCTTATTAAGAATTATTAAGAATTATTAAGAATTAGAACCCAACCCCAGTCAGATCTGGAGGTGTCACCCTATGAAATGATGTTTGGGTTTCCCTGCCGGACCTCACCCCAGAAGGTTGCCACCTATGAGGAAGGGGAAACCAATGCCAAGAAATTTGTTATGTCCATAGCACAAACCTTAGAAGGGCTAAGACATAAAGGGGCAATTACTTAATCTACCAGCCTGGATTGCAGAATCCATAATATTAATCCTGGGGACTGGGTGATGATCAAGCCACAGGGAGATCAGCCTCTAACTCCCCAGTGGGAAGGTCCCTTTCAGGAACTGCCCACCACCGAATCGGCCATGTGAACTGCAGAGCAGGGATGGATTCATGGCAACAGAGTCAAAGGCCCAGTAGAAGAGCCCAAAGAGTGGACTGTAACATCCAGGCCAGGTGAAACAAGATTGACTCTCAAGCAGAGACTGAAAGACAACCAGAAAAACACCAAGACACCCAAAATGTGGAGTCAAGCTTCCACCAACCAGCTTGAGAACTCTTCCTGTTTTAATGGATGAGAAATACCAGCATTTGTTGAGGAGAAGTACACAAGGGACTGTAAAAGGTAATGGGACAGCTTCTTTAAGAAAATAAGACAAAAGAAGGGAAACAAGACTGGGTTGGCCCCTTTGTTTGCTACCAAGAAGTTTCCATACCCCTGCTGTGGGTAACAACCCTGTAGGCATGGTAAGGTAGGGACAAAAGGCCATACCAGATCTCTATAATTCCTCAGTTGTCTTTTAATTCAACAGGGACTGGAGGGCAGGACTGAGTTGGCCTCTGTACTGACCCCTAAAATACACTGACTATGGATAGCAGCCACATAGGCACGGTAGATGGGAGTCAAAGCCATACTGGACCTCTGGGATGCCATTTTGTGCATTCCAAATAAATGTGTCTTAGGAAAACCTGAGATTTTTTTCTCCTGTTCCCACTGTCCTTGGCCACATCAACAGATGCTGGTGTGACTCATTCAAGAGAGACAGAAATTTTTTACTTAAATTGTTTGTGCAAAATGACTTCTACAAAAAGAAAAGGAGGTTTGTTATAGATGAGTAATTCTATGGTTGACTCTCACAGTTAAGGGGTGAATATTAAATATATGTTAAGAGAAGTTTTGTAGATGTATAGTTATCTTTCCCCTCCCCCTTGCATTGTTATCACAGGATGGCCTCAGTACTTGGGGCATTTGGGAGGGTCGGCTTGTTACTATGGTAGCACCTGACCTCCAATCAAGGTGTAAGACAGTGATCTCCACCACTAGACAGAGAAAAAGGAGTCGATTGACAAGACTTTGGGAGGGGCTAGAGGTGTAAAAGACAGAGCATCCATTTTGTAGATGAGCACATGGTGACTGAATTCTTTGCTTCCGGCACTGTATTCTTTTCTTTATTCAGTCTTCTGTTGTATTTGAAAAGATATGAAATCAAGAACCTTCTGTTGTATTTTGATGAGGACTTAATAAACCATTGAAAATATTTAAAGTGAAAATCATGTCTCACATGGGGTTGGGGAATCTGAGGCATGGCTGTCCACAATGGACTCGTGTTCCAATGTATAACTCTTCTGACATGGCCAGACCTCCTTAGGAGCAGCACTACAGCAATATCAGGAATGGAATGCTGCAATCACCTCTTCTCAAAAGAGAAAAGTAATAAAATACAGTCTTTAAAATAGGATTACAAATTTCTTAGAAGCTCATTGAAACATTTCTCTGTAACTATAAAGGGAAATCTTCCTGATGAACTGCTCCAGACCAGAGGGAAATCAAGGCAGAGCCATGGTTTGGCAGGACTTGCCTGATCCTAATGAGTTCTGAGGTGCATTTGAAGCTGAGCCCTTGAACCTTAGGGCCTGAGAGGAGATTGCACAAACCTTTCCAGGAGTCAAAGTCAGAGGAAAGACCCAAAGTGTCTCAAAGCATGAATGGGTCCCACTGAGGTCCCTCTCCAACACAGGATCCTCATGGACTCCTTGCAGGACAGAATTGGAGACCAGGATGGCACAAAAACCTCTCAGAGATGGAGAGTGGAGAAAGAAAAATCCAAAGTACCTTAAAACCTTGAGTACCTCAAAGCATTAATGAGCCCCACTGAATGTCAGTACAAAGCTCTCAAGGGACTCATTAAAATAGATAACTGGGGCCATGATTGCACAAACCTCTCACAGAGTCTGTATCCAAAGGGCAACACCAAGTACCTTAAAATAACTGAAGTAACTTGAAGCATTAATGAGCCCCACTGAGTGTTGTTACTGACAGAGCCTCTCCAGGGACTTAAGTAGATAATTGGAGGCCATGAGTGCACAAACCTCTCAGAGACTCCAAGGCAAAAGCCAAACCCAAAGTCCTTTGAAAAACCTGCAGTACCTGCAGGGAGCATTAAGGCACCCCCAGGGTCATTCCTGGCCAAGGCTCCCCCGGGACTCCTTCCAGCAGATCCTTGAGGCCACTGGGATGTGAGCTAGGGGGGATGCTGAGGGCAGGACAAGGGGGTGACAGTGCCCAGCCTGGCTGGAGCTGTGCCAGAAGGCTCCAGGGCCTCAGGACAAGGTGTCTCCTCCCAGCCCTTGGTGGCACGGACCCTGCTGTGCCCCAGGGCACCAAGAGTTGTCTTCTCTTTGTCCCCACCTGTCATCCAGTTCTCTGCTCTGCCTGGGGCCTGGGGACACTTTCTCAGTCATGTCCCTCTCTGGGACCCATTAAAAGTCTAAGAAACTTTGGAGTTGGATTCTGACTTGGAATTCGGCAGAGGTTTCTTCAGCTCCCTCTCCGGGACTGATGTTCAGGGCCTGAGCACAAAGCCCCGGAGGCTCATTAAAGTCCTGGTGCTGTGTCTGTGCTGCTGAGCTGGGCTGGGCTCCTGGCACAGAGGCAGCTCCTGGTAACCAAGAAGAGCTTCAAAAGCACATTTCTCTTGATGAGCAGCTCTTCTGCCAGCCCAGCAGGGCTGGGGCACTGCCTGCAGCCACCCCAAGCACACCACAGAGGCACAGAGAGCTTCAATCAGTCAGGGCTGGGAAGAGGCTGAGAAGTGCCTGGGGCAGAATCACTGCCAGCCCTTGGCACAGGAACCTCTGGCTGCAGGACAATGCAGCTGCAGCTCCTGGAATGATCTCTTCAAGCTGGAACATCCCAATGCCTACAGACCCTGTGAGTACTTTCTCTGATTGTCTCTTGTGCAGAGCAGCCAGGGGTGCCCAGGGCTGTCCTGCAGAGCAGGGTCCTGCAGCCCAGGGCGCTGTGCTGGGGCAGGGACTCTGCTGCTGCCAGGGAACGCTCTCAGCCAGCCCTGGCAGCTGCTGCCAGCACTGAGGGACAAGATCTGGGTGAGAGGAGACAGCTGGTAAGGTTTGGAAGTGTTCTCCTTGTGTGGTGAGGATGCTGCATTGTTCAGGGCTGCTCTTAGCATGGCATTTAACTGCAGCACATTTCCAAGTATATTATCCAGGGAGCATAGCAAGGCAGGGGCTGCACAAAAGCGAAAATCCTGCTTTTTTAATATACTGCTCTGGGTTGCCTGGATGGAGCCTATAGATTTTCATCTCTCAGTTCAGAATGGAATAATAAAAACATTTTGTCTCAGATCTGAATAAAGCAGGCAGTGACAAATATCTGCACAGGGCTCCTTTGAGGCAGCATCAGTGTCGCTTTTCCAGCCTCCTCAGGGTTGCTCTGACATTCCTATCAGAGCCTGCAGAGCCAGAGCATCCCCTGGGCAGTGCCAGAGCTGGGAGGGGTCTTCAGGGCAGAGCTGAGCCCCCAGGGCTGGGCTGGGCTCTGGCAGCACTGGCAGGGCCCAGCCCTGGGCACAGGGAAGCAGCTGCTGGCAGGGACAGCTCCAGGCAGCAGAGCCCTGGGCAGGCAGTGGGGGGAAAGTGCCCCCAAGATGTGCTGGGATATTTTAAGTCCTCTCCAAACCCAACTATTCCTTCATTACTTTTCTTACAGATCCCCATGCCAAGACAGCTCAAATGTCCAACAGCAGCTCCATCAGCCACTTCCTCCTGCTAGCATTGGCAAACACGCGGCAGCTGCAGCTCCTGCACTTCTGCCTCTTGCTGGGCATCTCCCTGGCTGCCCTCCTGGGCAACAGCCTCATCATCAGCACCGTAGCCTGCGGCCACCACCTGCACACGCCCATGTTCTTCTTCCTGCTCAACCTGGCCCTCGCTGACCTGGGCTGCATCTGCACCACTGTCCCCAAAGCCATGCACAATTCCCTTTGGGACACCAGGAACATCTCCTACAAAGGATGTGCTACACAGCACTTTTTCTTTCTCTTCTTTATTGTGGCAGAGTTTTATCTCCTGACCATCATGTGCTATGACCGCTACGTGTCCATCTGCAAACCCCTGCACTACGGGACCCTCCTGGGCAGCAGAGCTTGTGCCCACATGGCAGCAGCTGCCTGGGCCAGTGCCTTTCTCTATTCGCTGCTGCACACAGCCAATACATTTTCCCTGCCCCTGTGCCATGGCAATGTCCTGGGCCAGTTCTTCTGTGAAATCCCACAGATCCTCAAGCTCTCCTGCTCAAATTCCTCACTCAGGGAACTGGGGCTAATTGCAGTTAGTGCCTGCTTGCTATTTGGTTGTTTTGTGTTCATTGTTTTCTCCTATGTGCAGATCTTCAGGGTCGTGCTGAGGATCCCCTCTGAGCAGGGATGGCACAAAGCCTTTTCCACCTGCCTCCCTCACCTGGCTGTGGTCTCCCTGTTCCTCAGCACTGGTACATTTGCCTACCTGAAGCCTCCCTCCCTCTCCTCCCCATCCCTGGATCTGGCTGTGTCAGTTCTGTACTCAGTGGTGCCTCCAGCCCTGAACCCCCTCATCTACAGCCTGAGGAACCAGGAGCTCAAGGCTGCTGTGAGGAGACTGATGACTGGGTGCTTTCAGGAACATTAAACTGCCGGTCAATTTCTGCAAATCACTTGTAATAAAACTAGTTTTTGATACTTCTTGTTGGTTTCATTTTGGAGATTTTATTCCTTTGTTTTAGTTTTTCCATTCTGTCCACAAAGAAACATCATTGCTTGTGCCATTTCTCATTTTGTTTCTCTCCACCTTCCCTGTGGCCACAGACTGTGTCAATGGGGGACTGCACTCTTGGTGTATTTAAAGGAAGTAAAGGATCTCCCAGCAGAGTTTTCTGCAGAGATGCCCTTTTGTTGCCTTCTCTGGAGCTGCAGCAGCAATGTCTGTGTGCAGAGCTGGGGGCAGATCAGTGCTGGCACATCAGCCCTGCTCCTGCTGGCCACACCATTCCTGAGCCAGGCCAGGAGCCATTGGCCTTCTTGGCCACCTGGTCACACTGATGGCTCATGTCCAGCCTTCTGTCCATCAGTCCCTGCAGGTCCCTTTCTGCCTGGCTGCTGTTCAGCCACTCCATCCCCAGCCTATAGCACTGGGGCCAAATTGCAGGGCCAGGTACTTGGATTTTTTAAACCTGAAATTGCTGGATTCAGCCCCTCAATCCAGCCTGTCCAGGTCTCTCTGCAAAGCCCTTCTATGCTCCCACAGATCAACACTCACATCCAGCTTGGTGTCATCTGCAAAGATGTCCTAGGTTCCAGGGGGCCTCTCAGTGTCACAATGGCCTCTTGGTTACACAAGGCCCTGCACTGTCACACTGTTCTGCTTGGGTCCATGAGACCATGCAGAGCAACAATGGTCACCTTGGTTCCGTGGGGCCCCAAAATGTGACAATGGACTCCTTGGTTCCATGGGGCTTCACATGTTCTTGTTTGTGCTGCAGTTTCACAGTGGCCCCTTGGTTCCATGAGGCCCAGAGTGTCACAATGGCCCCATGGGTACATGAGGTCCCACACTGTCACCATGGTCTCTGTAGTTCCACAAGTCCCCTCAGTGTAGCAATGGACTCCTTGTTTCCACGAGGCCACACAGTGTCACAACGTTCTTCCAGATCCCCTGAGGCCCCCTCGTGTCACAGTGGCCCCTTGGTGACACAGGATCCTGCACTGTCACAATGTCCCCTTGGTTCCATGAGGCCCCGCAGTGTCAGAATGGCCCCTTGGTTCCACTGGGCCCTGGAGTCTCTCAATGGTCTCCTTGGTGTTCTAGTGTCAAAATGGTGAAACCCCTTGGTTACACAAGGCCCTGCAGTGTCACAATGGCCTCTGTGGTTCCACAAGGACCCAGAGTGTCACGGTGCACTGCCTGGTTCCATTTGGCCCCAGAGCACCACAGTGGACCCCTGGTTCTGTGGGGCTGCATGGTGTCACCATGGTCCTCTTAGTTCCATGAGGCCTTGCAGTGTCACAATGGCCCCAGAGTGTCCCAATTATCACAGAATGACAGAATCAAATAGACTGGAAAAGACCTTTGGGATCATCAAGTCCAACCAATGCCCTAATACTGCCTTGTCACACAGACCATGGCGCTAAGTGCCACTGAAGAGGGACAGGGACTCTGCCACCTCCCCCTGGCCAGCCCATTCCAATGCCCACTCACCCTTTCTGTGTAAAACTCCTTCCTATTTTCCAGCCTGAACCTCCCCTAGTGCCGCTTAAGGCTGTGTCTTCTTGTCCTGCCCTCCAGCAGATCCACACTCACACCCAGCTTGGTGCCATCTGCAAGTTGTGAATGGTGGACTCGATCCCCTCACCCAGATCACCAGTGAAGATATTAAACAGGACTGGGCCCAACACAGATCCCTGGGGGACATCACCAGTGCCTGGACACCAGCTGGGTGCAGCACCATCCCCACCACTCTCTGAGCCCAGCCTCCAGCCAGCTCTTAAATCTCCCAGCGAGGAGGGAACCTGCCCAAGCCGTGGGCTGCAGCTTTTCCAGGGAATGCTGTCAGAAACAGTGTTAAAGGCTTTGCTGAATTCCAGGCACACAACATCCACAGCCTTTCCTGCATCCACAGGTGGGTCACCTGGTCATAAAAGGAGATCAGATCACTCAGGCAGGGCCTGCCACTCCTAAATCCACGCTGGCTGGCTCTGACCCCTCAGCCATCCTGTGGGTGCCCTGTGATGGCACTCAGGGTGATCTGTTCCATAACCTCACTGGGCACCCAGGTCAGGCTGACAGGCCTGGAGGTCCCCAGATCCTCCTTCCAGCCCTTCTTGGGGATGGGCTCACATTGGCACCTCCAGTCCTCTGGGAGCTCCCTGCTGAGCCAGCACTGATGGCAAATGATGGAGCGCAGCCTGGGGAGCTCATCCACAGCTCCCTCATTGCCCTAGGATGGATCCTGTCTGATCCCATTTACCTGTGAGCATCTGAGTGGCTCAGCAGGTCACCCACTGCTTCCTCCCGGATTCCAGGGGCTGTTCTGCTGCCTGTGCCCATCTACCAGCTCAGGAGAACACTTGTCCTGAGGGCAACCTGTCTTAATATTGAAAATTGAGACAAACAAGGTGTTAAGTAGTGTAGCCTTTTCCTTATCTTTGGTTACTATATTCTCCACTGCATCCAATAAAGAGTAGAGGTTCGCCTTATCCTATGTTTTGCTATTAGTTCATTTATAGAAACATTTCCTATTATTTTTCACACAAGTGGCCAGGTTAAGTTCTAATTGAGCTTTCACATCTCAGCTTTTCATTCTGCATGACCTAACAACACCCTTAAACACTTCCTAAGTTGCCTGAGCTTCTATCCAATGTTGATGCTTCCCACTTAACATTACTTTCTTGAAATGTGTTCATCCTTCCTGGGCCCCATTTGTTTTTAAGGGCTGTTTCCCTTAAAAAAATCACTACCTGATTTAGTATTCCCCAAATCTGCCTCCTAAACAGGCCAAAGTCTGCCCTTCCTAATTCCAGTGTAGAAGTTTTGTTACTGCCCCTCCTTCTTTCACAGAATATTGAAAACTTGATTATTTCATGGTCACTGTGCCCCAGGCTGCCTCTGAGCCCCACATCTGCCACCAGCCCTTCTCTGTTTGTGAACAGCAGCAGACAGAGCTTTCCTTGGCAGTGGGAGTGTTACCAAAAATTCAGTAAAACAGAAAACTCCTTAACCCCAGTGTCGCATTAAGAAGCAGCATTCTTTATCAGCTGGATGAACAGCGGATAGCTCCTCCCAAAGCCGTGCATGCTGAGTACAGGAGAGTTTCTCTTTATTTTCTGTATTTTGCATACAGAATCACAGAATCACAGAATCACAGAAATTCAAGGCTGGAAGAGACCTATAAGGTCATCAAGTCCAACCCATGTTCTAACTATTCAACTAGATCATGGCAGCAAGTGCCACATACAGTCTTTTTTTGAACTCTTCGAGGGATGATGACTCCACCACCTCACTGGGTAGATGATTCCAGTTGATTGTCCTGGACTAAACACACATGTGACAATCATTTCCCGAATATCATTAACATATTTCCCCTCCCCTTCACCTATGTCCTGGGGGCTCTCTGCTGGTCCCTGGTGGTCGTGGACCCCAATGTTCCAGTGGCCCTGGCTGAGCTGGCAGGACACTGAGGCTGCTGAACTTCCAGTTCCCCTTCTGACACAATGGGCATTGTGTGGTTTCCATAGGCCTGGGTTTTTGAGAACAAGCTCCAGGTGTCAGCTCAGCTGGTGGAGACAATTTATCATCTGGTAACAAGAGGTCACAGAGTGGGTTGTGACATCACAGAGTGGATTATGTGAGGTCATTGAGAGCTATGACATCATACACTGCCTCTGTGACATAACAGAGCCCGCTGTGACATCACAGGGCAGAGGTGTGACATCACAGTGCAGACTACGGCATCACAGACTCTGGTGTGACATCAGAGACCAGCTGTGTTACATTGGAGAATGGGCTGTGACATCCCAGAGGGGCTGTGTGATATCCCAGAGGGGCTGTTTGACATCCCAGCAGGCTGTGTCAGGTCACTGGGTTGGTCAATCTGCCCCAGCTCCCCCTCACAGTTTCTCCCAACAAGTCCAATGCTGTCCATTCCCTGCAGGGTCCCTGTCCCCCGGGATCCCCCCAGCCCACCTGGAGCCACAGCCTCCACCAAAGGATGTTCCACAGTATCCACCCCAGAGCCTGACATGGGGACAAGGGGCCAGGGCTGTGTGACCAGGACATCAAGGACTGGGATTATCCAGGTCACCCTGGCCTGGGTTGGGTTCCCCAGGGCAGGAAAGATGTCTGGCAGCTGGAGCAGGGTTTGGGAAGGGCCTCCAGGGTGGGGCTGGAGCCCTTGGGCTGTGAACAGAGGCTGAGGGAGCTGGGCTTGTCCAGCCTGGAGCAGGGAGGGCTGAGGGGCTCCTCATGCCAGCCTGGCACTGCCAGCGAGGAGGGGATGGAGAACACAGAGCCAGGCTCTTCACGGGGGGCAAAAGCCAATGGGTGGAAGGGGAAAGAGGGGAGATCAGCCAGGGCATGAGGAAATGAAATGAGTCAGGCTGGTTTCAGCATTTCATCAACACCAAGAGCAGCCTGACCTCCCTTCTCCATCCACCACTGATAGATTTGCAAATCAGGAATTGTTTGAGCTGTTCTGTCCTCAGTCCAGGACAAGAATCCTGATACAAGAACTTAATTGTGTTTATATCTATCACAGAACCACACTAGTCAAAAATTAATTTTAGTATGCAAATCAGTTGTGAACAGTGGACTCATCAGACACTACTGGGACATTGCACATAGCTCAGGGAAGAGTTTGTAATTGTGTGATTGTTATTTTAATGGTGTAATTTTTATTAAGTTATATCCTGTTCAGCTGTGGTCGGTTGGCTAGGTCCAGTGTGGGCTGGAGGGAGCTCAGATTTGCACAAGGCTGCTCTGAGTGCCAGCCTTGGATGGGGAAAATGGTGGGGTGGGGGTAGGGACAGAGTCTGATTGATTGTCAGCCATGAAAGGTCCTGATTTTCATACCCAGTCAAACTGCATGAGGAGGTACTTGGATTCAATGTCAATTGGAGATTGCACATTTCAATGAATTACTAGTAAAAAAAAAATTACAGGACCTAAAAAAATATTTTCTTCCTGTTTTTTTAAATTCAGGGTATTCACATTGAATTGGCTTCTGAAATCTGACTAATTAACCACACATTTGATTTGAACGCTTAAATCAAATTATTCCCAGAAGCTTAGCTTGTTTAGCTGTTCTGAATGTTAATGAGCCCTGGGACACTGAATTCCTGCACTGAAGAGTTGAAGGCTGAACAAGCCTCTGGAGCAGGAAAATTCAGCAGCAGCCTCCAAGGTGCTGAGGATGTCAGCAGCCCCCACTGAGGCCATCCCTGCCCAGAGACCGTGGGGGAATGGGCAGACAAGGAGAGCGTCCCTGGGGCAGCACAACTCAGAGGCACCAGCGGCTCCAGCTGGGAAATGGAGTGTGGAATGTGGCTGGGAAAGCCCTGCCTGGGCTGGGCCAAGCAGGGCACACAAGCCCTGACTTCCATCCAGTAGAAAACTCTGTCAAGGAGATATTTAAAAGGAATTACAATTGTTTCTGTATTCTGAATTGGACTTCCTGGAGAAATACCAATAAGAGATACTCAGGAGCTCAAAACAACAAAACAGTCTTTACTGGGAACTTTAGAAAATCAGAGAAACTTTGGCAAAATCTTTAATATGACATTCAATCAAAAAGAAACACTTCTCATTACATTGACTTGGCCCATTCAACTTCACGAACTCTAAGCCTATTCAATTTTAAGTTAATCGAAATTTGCAAGAAGAGGAAATTAGAAGAAGACACAGAAAGAGAGAAAGAAACAAAAAATATTAGAGAAGCACACACACAGCTGCCAGTCCCTGGAGTCCAGCTATGTTCAGATCGAAATTCCAGGAGGAGGTAGGGTCAAGATGTGTGCTTGCCTTGTGGTCAGCCTTCAATACCCTTGGTCTTCCTGGTCCCTCAGGAGCTGGGCTGGGGCTGCAGAGGTGGCTGTGGAGCATTGCCTGTGCTGTGCCAGGGACTGGCAGACACTGCTGGGCTGGGATAGAGGCTCTGGGGGGATTGGGGTTCCAGGGCAGGACAAGGCTGGACCTGCCCCTTCCTCCCCCACACACAAAATGTTTCCAGCCAACAATCTCCTCCAGTTTGTCACAACAGGGAATGCTGGAAGTGAAATCCCAATTCTAGCCATGGGCACCTGGCTGAGAAGGACAGTTCTTTTCCATAGGAAGGAAAGCACAGAGCCCCAGTGTTTAGAAGGCAGGCGAGAGCCTCACTAGGCCAAGGCCAGTCAGACTGGAATGGCAGATTTTGTCTGGGAGCAGTCTTTGGATTTAGGGAATTTTGGAGGTGGAAGCTCAATCTCAGCCATGGGCACCTGGAGAATCAGGACATTTTTTTCCCATAGGAAAGAGAGTACGGAGCCTTCCCCACTGTTTTGGAGACAGATGAGAGCTGACCCTTGTAAAACCACTGCCAGCCAGACTTGTCCTGGCAACATTCCTATTGGAACAATACCTGGACATAAGGAAATTTGGAGGTGAAATCCCAGTTTTGGCCATGGATGCTTGGAGAAGAAGGAAGAGTTCTTTTTCTATAGGAAGGAAAGCACGGAGCCCCAGTGTTTTATTACCAGAAGAGACAACTGAATTCTTGATGATCTTGGCACCAAGGGGCACTGCATTCCATGAGGCCTTGCAGTGTCACAATGGTCCCAAGGATTCCATGAGGCCTTGCAGTATCACAGTGGTCCCAAGGATTCCATGAGGCCTTGCAGTGTCACAATGGCGCCAAGGATTCCATGAGGCCTTGCAGTGTCACAATGGTGCCAAGGATTCCATGAGGCCTTGCAGTGTCACAATGGTCCCAAGGATTCCATGAGGCCTTGCAGTGTCACAATGGTCCCAAGGATTCCATGAGCCCTTGCAGTGTCACAATGGTCTCTGTGGTTCCCCAGGCCCCACAGTGTCACATGACTCCTCTATTCCATGAGCCCTGCAATGTCACAATGGACCTTTGGGCACAGGGGGTTTGCAGTGTCACAATGGTCTTGTTTGGTTCCCAATCGTCACAATGGACCACTGATGACAGGAGGCCCTGCAATGTCACAATAGAGCCTTGATTTCATGGGGCCTCTCAGTGTCACAATGATCCCTCCATTCCATGGGGCCACAGAGCTGGCATTGCACACATGGAATAGAGGTGTGTGGCTCCATGGAATGTAGGGATCATTGTGACACTGGCGGAGGGGGACCCAGGGGGACAGGAGACCCCACTGTGCATGAACAGGGTTGGATTTCTCTGGAGTAAACTGTGGGGGGGGGCTGGGGAGGATTGACATCCTCAATGACTTCACACAGCTCCTTTGATGTCACATAGCCCCCTTGTGATGTCACACTGCCCCTGTGATGTCATACATCACCTGTGATGTCACACAGCTCCTCTGATGTCACACAACTAACTCAGTTACCCTGTAACATCATACAGCAGTGCTGTGATGTCATAAAAGACTGTGATGTCACAGTCTGTTCTGTGATGTCACAGCCTGCTCTATGATGTTACACAGCCACCCGGTGAAGTCACAACCCACTCTCTGATGCCACAGAGCCACACTCTATGATGGCAGAGTCTGCTCTATGGTCTCATATCCTACTATGTGATGACACATCCAGCTCTGTGATCTCACAGAACACTCAAGAAATCAGTTACATTGAAACCCTGAAGTCTCTTGGACTTTGAAGAGATCCCTGTCAGGGACACAAGTGAGAAAGTGTCCCCAAATTCCAGGTAGAGCTGAACACTGGAGACAGTGATGACAGCTGGGGACAAGCAAGGCAAAGGTGTCTCTGGTGCTGAGCAAAGCTGGATGTGTTTCAGGAATGCAAAGGGCCAAGGCCTGGGCCCCAGCCCCTGGCCAGGCAGATCCTGTCCCTCCCTCCTTGCTCAGGGCTCTTCCCGGGATGGGCACTGGCATGTGGGGATGTGCAGTGCCAAGGGCAGGAGCATGGGGCGGCCCCGGCCAGGCTGCTGAGCAGGGACAAGGAGGCAATGAGGCCCCAGGCCTGCAAGGGTCACTTGTCTCCTGCTCCTGCCTCAGGCCCAGGCCCAGCAGCCATGGCCAAAGTGCTGCCCAAGTTGGCTCTGGCAGGGCTGTCTTGCAGCTGCTGCCCATCCCTGTGCCCTGTGCAGCCCAGGCTGTCCCACGGTGTCCCTGCCCTGCGCCTCTGTCCCTGCAGGCTGTCGGCATCCCCCGGCTGCCCCACCTGGCTGGGCCCTTCCTTTGCTGACAGCTCTGCCTCCTGCCTGCCTCTGCCTACCCACACAGAGCCTGGGGCTGCTCCAGGCTCTGGCAGGGAAATTCCTTTCTGCTGCTGCCCAGGCTGGACCTCCCCAGCTGCCCTTGCTGCCATTATTTCCTTCTCATGCTTATATCCTCCAGGAAGAAAAGCTCCAGCCTCTCTGAAA
Organism: Melospiza melodia melodia; assembly: GCF_035770615.1. NCBI lineage: Eukaryota > Metazoa > Chordata > Aves > Passeriformes > Passerellidae > Melospiza > Melospiza melodia. The sequence continues at coordinate 1,831,977 of NW_026948802.1, read as the reverse complement.
CCACCCTTCAGCCCCTGCCAGGCTACTCCTGTTCTGTCCTCAGTCTCCACCCCACTGAGCCCAGAGCCTGCAGCCTCCACCTGCTGGTTATTAATGAGGCCTCAAAACCCCATCTTGGGAGGTTTTTGCATCCTCTCCAAGGTCTGTGAAAATGGGAAAATAGAGGTCAAAGCTATTTTCAGGCAAATCTTGCAGTGGCAGAACACAGTCAATATCTCTAATGTGAATGAGGCGGGATTTACATTTGTTAGAAGGAGGAAATAATTTGCAATGATGACAGTGGAACAAAACTGAAACTGTTTCTTCAGAGAAGTGGATGTGCCATCCCAGGAATTGTCCAGGAGCGGGAGCTTTGTGCAACCTGACATAGTGAAACCCCATCCCCTCCCCAAGGATGGAATTCCTGTTGTGTGGGTTCTCTGATGTGCTGGGTGAGCTCACAGGCTTCTGGTCAGAATGTCAACTGATGGCAACCAGACTGCTGCAGCAATTCAGAGGCATCTCCCTAATAATTTTAATAACCAGATGATAACAACCCACTGAAACTTGAACAGAACTCGTTCACTCTTAAGCAGTTAAGCAATCACTATAGGAAAAAAAAATGTATAGACCAGTACATTTTGAAAATGTTGCATTTCTTCATTGCAAAAAAAAAGCACAATCAGTAGAGCATATATTGTTCATCCACTCAGCTGGGCAAACCACTAAACTGCTGCACCAGAAGATGGGCCCTATCCCATCCTATATTTCCCTTTGCCATTCTCTCTCAGAGTGCAGATGAGACAAAACCAAAAAGTTCAACTTGAGTCAATCTTTACCTTCAAAGGAAATTCAGGAACCTTTGGCAGAGGCCAATGCTCTGCACGTTGATGACCTTTGCAGAAGCCAATGCTCTGCACGTTGATGAAATCTTCACAGAGACCAACGCTCTGCAGGTGTAAGAACTTTGCAGAGGCCAATGCTCTGCACCTTTAGGAATTCCCTGCGCAGGCCAATGCTCGGCGAACAATTCCCTTGGCGAATCGCCCAGGGAAGCCGCCTGCAGGAGCCCAGGCTGCGCACACCCAGCCAGGGCCGCGTTCTCGGGCAGCTGAGGCCGCGCCGCTGTCACAGACGCCGCCGCCGCGTTCGCGGTTCCCAGGCACCGGCGGCCCCGCAGCCGCCGCCGTTTCCCGGATCCTGCCCCTCCCGGCCCCGGACGCTCCCCAAGATGCTGCCGGGGCTCGGGGGCTTCGTCTGCCCGGGCTGGGGCTGGGCCTCCCCTGCGGGACAAGGTGAGGGGGGGGACACGACCCCCGGGAGCGTGTGTGAGTCCCCACTGTGCCCCCAAGCCGGGGTCACCCCCTTTTCTCTGCCCAGAGCTCCTGAGCCAGCTCCTGCTGCCCCCCGGGAGGGGCTTTGGAGAGCCCCCCGGGGACCCCCTTGAATGCCCATTCCTGGGCACTGGGACCCCCCGCATCTCCTTCCACAACTGCAGGACCCCCTGCACCCCCTTATCCTGCCCCCACACCCCCTGCACCCCCTTTCCCGGGTATCCTCCTCTGGCAGCCCCTGGATCCCCCGTTTCCATGAGCCCGAGGACCCCCGGACCCCATTCCCGGCCAGCCGGGGGCCCCTCACCCCCAGGCCTCCCTTTGCCCGGCGACCGGTGACGCCACCAAAGACTCGGGCCGCCATTGGCGGGCAGCAAAGAGCGGCGCCAATGGCGGGGCCGGAGGCGGCTCAGGGGGCGGGGCCGCAGGAGAGCAGCGCGATGGCTCCAGCGCTGGGGCTGGGGGCGCTCCTGGGCCCTGGGGGGCGGCGAGAGCTGAGGGGGACCCCCGGCACCGGGACTCTGTGATCGCCCGTTCCGGAGCACCGAGGGGCCCCTGAACGCCCATTCCTTGGCGCCGCCATCCCCCCGCACCCCCATTCCCGGGCATGGGTTCCACCCTGCGCCCCCTTATCCGGCACCAACAACCCCCGCACCCCCTTCCCGGCCATCCCCCCTCTCCCAGCCCCCAGAGCCCCATCTTCCTTCACCCAGAGACCCCCCGGACCTCTATTCCTCCCTTTGGGAATGTGGAGCAGCGGGATGGGGGTTCCCCTCCCCGCCTCACCATGCCGTGCTTCCCAGAGCCGGAATCCAGCGGGAATCTCACCCTGGTGCTCCCTGGGTCTGTCCGCGCTGCCATCGGCGTTGCTCTCCTCATCGGATTCGGCGTCTGGAGGCTCCAATCCGCTTCCCCCCATCCCTTCCTGGGGTTCACCCTCCCAAGACTTCTGGGGGTCCCCCATGTCCCACCCAGCCCCCCCCCAAACTCCTCCTGGGTCCCCCATAAGCCGCACATGGGGATTCCTGGGAGTTCCCCTGTGCTCCCCCATTCCCAGGATTTTGGGGGGTCCCCCCCGACCTGTCCGTGCCCCCCCAGATTTCTTCCACAGCCCCACTGTGATGGTGGGGCTGGGGGCTGAGTGCTGGTGCCCCTTGCCTGCAGCAGATCCAGCACTGAGGGCAGTTCGGGGGTCCCTCAGCATTTGGGTTCCCCTGGGGGTTGGGTGACCCCCCGGGCCCCCAGGATCCCCCTGAACACGCTGATGCTGCCTGTGCTCAGTGAGGGGGCTCATTCCCAGCACGGGGTCCCAGCTCTGTCACCGGCATTGCCAAGGTACCCCCAAAACCTCCCAGGAACCCCAAACCCCCTGGAACACCCCAAAATCATCCCTGGGCTCTCCAAAAGCTCTCCAAGACCGCAAAACCCCATACAGATCCCCCCAAACCCTCCCAGGACGTCAAAATTCCCACAGGAGGTCCCCCAACATCCCTCCAGATGCCCCTGAGAAGGTTCATACCTGGCACGGGATCCCCATCTCTGTCACTGGCAGGTACCCCAAAACACCCTTGGGTTCCCCCTGGCATCACCTAATCCCCCCTTTGGACACCCAAAAACCCCTCCTTGGGAACCCCCAAAAATCCACCATGACCCCCCAAAATCCCCGGTATACACAAAACCTCCCCAGGAACCCCTCACAACAGTTTATACCCAGCACTGAGTCCCCACTGCCATCACCCAGGGACTCTCAAACCCTCCCGGGACCCCCAAACCCCCTTGGGACCCCCAACATTCCCAGGATCTCCAACTCCCCCTCCCGGGCTCCACTGTCGGAATCAATGGGAGCAGTGTTGCCCTTTCTAGGAGACTTATAGTGGGACCCAACCATAGTGGGGGCCCTTAAAGCGGCGATGGTAGAGAGAACCCCAAAAATCCACCCTGGGAGGCAAAATATCCCCTACAGGGGCTTGGAGTGGGGGCCCCATAAAAATGCCAATTAAAGCTGTCATGATTATCCCTTGAAAGGGGCTTGTGTGGCTGCGGCCCCACAAACACCCTAAAATGGGAAGGAAAAAACACCCTTGGAGTGGTGGGATCCCCCCAAAAAAACCCTCAAAAGATAAAACCTCCACTTCAAAGGGGCCTGGAGACCCTTAAAGGGCCTCGAGGAGGGACAAGATCCCCTCCTTTGCTGGGGCCTCTCCCAGCCAGGAACTCTCCCGTTCGCTGCCCTCGGGGCAGCCCCTGAGTCTGTCCAAACACGGCAACTTTGCCGTGCTGAGCCCAGATCCAGAGTCCTGACTCCTGCACAGGGCACAGCAAATCCCCCGCTCGCTGCTGTGCACTGTCCCTGCTGAGGCTCAGACACTGCCGGGGCACATTCCCTGCCTGCAGGATTCGTGCTCGACCCGAGCACTGCACTGATGGCTCCAGCATTGCTTTCCAACAAAACCAGGGCAAGGCAAACTGGGTGTAGCTCATGGTATTTTGCAGTGTCTAAAACTCGCTAAGTCACCAATCTGAGAGGTGAGATGCATTTGGAGTTCATGGCATGGAGAAGCAGTGCAACATGGAAAGGGGGAGCGCAGAATAAATAGAGGAAAACATCTCAGATTGTTCCTTTCCATTTTCATTTCACCTCTGGAAAGCTGTTTCACTTCCCCAGGAATCTTCTCCACAGTCCTGTCTGCCCTTTTCAAGAGCCTTTCCTGGAGAACGAGGCGCAGCTTCTGTCACAAGATGTGCCCCCAACTGCAGCTTCTCTTGGCTTTCCACACCGTGAGTGCAGCACAACTTCTGCAGCAAAGCAAGACAAATGTTTGGATTCCTTGGCAACTTGTTCTTACTTTTCCTTGTGGGCTGGGCAGTTGTGCCATTGCTGAGTTTTTCATTGTGCCTGTTCTAACCCAAGAGAACAGTAGGTTTTGTTGGGGACTTGCTGGGGAATGCAAGCCTGACCGAATGCAGAGAGAATCTCCAGGACACTCTGGGAGCTCCCTGGGCTGGGCTCGGGTTCCCGCTGGGACTCTGCAGAGGGCTGGGCTCCAAGTGGGATCAGCAGCAGTGCAAAATACCTCTGGGCATCTCCATTTTCTGCTGCTCCAAGGAAGCAATGAAGGCAGTCAAGTTCTGTTTTTTCGTTCTCCTGGTGGATTTTTTCATTTGATTTGCCACTCCAAAGGCAATTTCTGTGATGGTCTCTGTAGGTTGATTCTATTTCAACAGCACCAGCAGCAGGGTGGTGTTTGAGTGCTGCAAATGTGATCTGTGAGGCTTTCATTCCCCTCAACTTAATACTCAAGGACTTGTGAGCATTTCAGTCTCTGCTAATCATGATGCCTGTGACAAAAACACTGAGTTCACCATCACAAAAGCACAGTGGGCAGCAGTGATTGAAAGAGGGAAGTGCAGTTGTACTGATAAAATTCAGGTGGCAAGCACAAGAGGGCCAAGAGCAGCCGTGATCTCCAATTGCCAAGGCAGAGGCAGCAGTAGCCTCCTGCTGTCAGCTCAGGGTGAGTAAAAGAGCGCTGAAAACCGCGCTGGAACCCGATCCTTTCTTCCTCTGAGGGCTGGGCCAGGGCAGCACAGGTGGGCCCTGAGCAGTCAGGGCTGTGTGTGGGTGCTGGTTGCTCTGCTCCAGAATTGAGCTGGAAAAAGCCCTTGGGAGCCGAGGCAGGAGCAGGCGGGAAGGGGCCGGCGCTGCTGCTGCTCCTGGCCGGGAGCCCCGGCTGGGCCGGGCCAGCGCCCCCTGTGCTGCCATTGCTGCTGTGAAGAGGCAGAATCTGTGGAAGTTCAGCGAGTGTCTGGTAAGGACAGCCTGTGTTTTGCGGAGAAAAGAAGAAACCTCACAACTTTGTAAAAGTTGTAAAGCCAGGTATGTCTTTATTACAATGCGCCGGACGCAAGTCCCCCAACAAGGCATGCGTGCCTCTGAAGACCTCGGGTCTTCTTTTATCCCCCTTCCAAATGCATATGCATACAGTTTCACAATAAGTTCATACATATTCATTCTGTGTGACATTTAGCACCAGTTCTTCTTTATCAAAGGAATTTCTAAGTCAGGGGCAAATCGACCTTGTGGTCTTTCCTGTTTTTTTTCTCTGTCTCCTTGCTGTCTCGGCATGCGAGTTCTTCCTTCAGCTTTGGCCTCACAGACTTTTCAACTCTCTTAGAAACTTCACCTAATTCAGAATGGATCTTTACTCTGCCTCACCTGCGAGCTCCAGCCTCAGCCCATAGAAGCCCCCCGGGCGCGGTGCTCAGTGTGCAGAGCTGGCAGCTGTGCCCCTGCACGCTGCTGCATGCAGAGGACCCACGGGCTCTTCTCCAGGCTCCCGTGGGCCCGAGTCTTGGCTCCTTTTTCTCCTGCCAGGGAGATGTGCTGTGTCTCCATCCCCTTGTGTTCCCGGATCGCTCGCTACCTGCTCCGGCTGCTCAGAACACAGGAGCCACGCTGGGAGCTGCCCGCCCTGGTGTTCCTTGTGGAGGTGAGCCTGATGGCCAGCGCTGCCTGGCTGAGCTGCCTCCCAGCTCTCTGCCCTCTCGGAGCCGCAGCTGCCTAGCATGGTGCCCGCGCCCTGTGCTGCTGCCTGGGCCCAGCCCCGTGCGGCTCCAGGCTCCTGCCGGCCGGCTCCCTGTCACTGCCCTGTGCCTTTCAGGTCCTCGAGTGCCTGGACTTGAGTGAACGCGGTGCTAACAGAGTCCTGAAAATCTTGTCAAGGCAGCTGCAGAGCGAGTGCAGGGACAAACGTCGCCTGGCACTCAGGGCCCTTCTAGAGCTCATTGAGGAGCCCTCCATGGTGAGAAGGGGGCAGCAGCTGAGGCTGAGCTGGGAAATGCAGTCGCTTGGGCTTGGCAGGGCTTTGGCTGCTGGGGCAGCTGCTCCCAGCTCTTCTGCCTCCCAGTTCAGCTGCCCAAGTGCTTCGGGACAGGCCTTTGGCCTCTGGGCCTTGCGGCAGCAGGATGGCGTTTCACAAACTTGTGCTCCTCACAGACCAAAAAAATGTGGAGCCTGACTGAAAGCCTTGTGGAATTCCTGTGGGATGCAGATGGAGAGATAGTTTTCATGACAGTCATGCTCCTCAGCTTTATCATTTTGGACAATGACATGCTGATGCCTGGTCCCATCACAATGCAGCTGCTTGAGGCGCTCCTGCCACTCTTTGACCACGTAAGGCTCACTGCTCCCAGCCACAGCCACTGGGTGCTGTCCGGACACTTTGTGCCCTGTGGATTTGCAGGCCTGTGCCAAGCTGAGCCCTGTGCAGCCAATGCTGAGGTCTTTTGTTCTTCCTTCCATACAGAACAACTGGCAGGTTCAGCTGATCTCCATACTGCTTTTCCGAACATTGCTGACTCTTCCACAGGAAAAGGAAAAAAAGGCCCTGAAGACAGCCCTGCGCCAGAGCCTGCTGCCCCTCTTCTTCCACTGCCATGATGAGAAGCGGCTTGTGGCACAGGTGAGGACTTGTGGGCTGCTGCTGTCCCCCTGGCAGGGGGCTCGGCTGTCTCCTGCCCTGTGCCTGCTGGACTGCAGCCTCCTCCAGGCCATGGCACAGGGACGTGGGTCCTGTGCCCTGCGCTGTGGGGCCATCTCCGCATCTCTGCTGCTCTCCAGGCTTCTCAGGAAACGCTGCTTGGTGTGGCCGAGTTCCTGAAGAGAAGGGATCTTGAAAGACTGGTGAAAAGGCAGAATCTGTGGAAGTTCAGTGAGTGTCTGGTGAGGACAGCCTGCGAGCCCCAGCCTCAGCCCGGAGAAGCCCCCCAAGCGCGGTGCTCAATGTGCAGGGCTGGCAGCTGTGCCCTGGCCCGGTGCTGCACGCAGAGGCCGCGCGGGCTCTTCTCCAGGCTCCCGTGGGCCCGAGCCGGGTGCCCATGGAGCCCCAGCCCGGCGGGGCTGCGGGGCGGCACCACGGCTTCCCCGGGCAGCAGCCGGCCCTCTGCCCCCTCCCCTCGGGAGCCCTTGGCCAGCGGCTGCTGGCCGCGCCTCAGGGCTGTGCGGGCAGGGGAGGCCGGGGCTGGGCGCAGGCAGCGCCGGGCCCAGGGGCTGAGCCCGCGCCAACCCTTCCGTCCTGCCGCTCTCTGCAGCTGGCAGAGGACAGGAGCCGAGCGGCCGAGCACCTGCGCCGGGCCCTGCACTACCTGCAGAGCCCACAGGAGTCCCTGCGAGAGGCGGCCGTCAGGTTCATGATGAGCCACGAGCCCGGGCTGCCCCTCCCCTCCCCGGCCCGCCGCAGCTCGGCCCCAGCCCCGCCTGCTGCTCCGGCAGCGCCAGCCGTGCCCTCGGGCGCTGTGGAGCCCCGCCTGGCCTGGGCATTGCTGCTGCCGCCCTCTGGCAGCCGTGCCCTGGGGCGGCAGCGTGCGGCAAGGGCCGGGCTGAGCCCTGCCGGGCCAGCAGCCCGTGTGGCCACAGCGCCGGCAGCGCCGGTGGCAGGGAGCTGTGCCGCTGGGGCCGTGACAGGCTCTGTGTTCACAGGCATGGCCGGGCGGCGCCTGAGGGGGCAGCAGCAAGAGTTGCAGCTGATCTGCACTGGTGAGTGAGGGCAGCAGGCTGACAGCAGGGCCTGCCGGGGCAGCTGCAAGCCCTGCCCCGGCTGCAGAGGGCTCTGCTCCTTGTGCGGACATGGGGCGGCGTGGGCAGAGCACACAGAGATTTCAGGGCCACCTTGGGGATCCGTGGCCAGCAGCTTCGGGCCGGTGCCCTTGGTCCCTGCTCCCTCCTGGCCATGGCAAGAGCCGGCTGGGATGGCCCTGGCAGGGGGCTCTCCTCGGCTCCCTGCAGATCCGGGATCTGACCGTGGCTCTGTCCCCCTCTCTTGCAGCCCTTGAACTTCTGACCAAGGACATCAGCAGTACCGTGTCGGACGTGGCACTAGAAACACTGTATGGCCTCCAGGCACTGCAGAGTGAGCGATATTCCCTCTTCCAGAGGCTGCAAGATCAGCTCCGCAGGACATGGAGGACACGGCCTCGTCTGTCGGGGCTCGGCTGGCTGCGCTGCTGCAGCTCTGCAGAGAGCTGATGCCAGAGGCTCTGTCTGCTGGGGCCACCTGAGCCAGCGGGAATTTTCCATTTCTTCAAGATTGTTCTTTTCTTCTTTTTGTTTTTTTTTGTCTTTAGTATATGAATATAAAGTGTGTTATAATACACAGACTCCCAGGAGCTTTCTTTTGCTACCCAGGGTCTGCAGGGCATAGGAGAAGAGGGGGAGAAAGGTACCTTGGCTCAGCCAGCTGCCCAGGCGTGCAGTGGTCAAGGGAAAATGGCCAGAAGCCCCTTGTCCTGTGGTGGTACTGCTGAAGCCTTTGTGCTGGTGACAGAGCGGGTGGGCAGGGGCCGGGGCTGCAGGGATCCCTGCCAGAGCAGTGCCTGGAGATGGCCACAAGCCCTGTGCCAGGCAGGAACCACCCTCTGTATCCTCCTGCCCGTGTGCTGCTGGCTGCCTTGCTGAGGGCTCCCAGGTGCCTCTGGATGGGGCTGCTCTGGAGCTGCTGTGGGGCTGCGGCGCTGCTGCCGGGCAGCTTGGCCGGGCTGGGGCAGCCCCTGAGGGGCTGGGGCGCTGGCAAGCCCTGAGCAATGGGCTGTCAGAGGCCACAAGCAGCTCCCTGGCAGCCGCCTTGTTCCTGCCAGAGCTGACTTGCAAGAGGGATCCTGGGCACTCTGGAACTAACAGCATCAGTGTTGTTGGAAACCCAAATGCAGGGAAATCTCAGATCTTTGGACTTGTAAGCCAAGGCTTAAAATTAAACACAGGATTTGATCGGGGATCTTGGAAAGGGCTTCCAAATTTAGGTGCCAGAAGCAAGAATGCAGATTCATAGTATAAAACAGAGATTCCTTAAACTAAGTTGAGGAAAGTTTAGCATTTTAGTGTTTAAGGTATATAAAAAGTAAAAGTAAATTGATTGCTGCTTGAATAATGACCTAGTCATGCTTCTCATTTCTAACATTATTGTACTGTTTACTGTATAGTACTCTCCCCAGGGGCAGAGCCCGCGCCGAGCCTTCCCTGCCGGCACTCCCCGCAGTGCTGCAGGACGAGAGCCCAGCGGCCGAGCACCTGCGCTGGGCCCTGCCGCACCTGCAGAGCCCACAGAGGCCCCTACGATAGGCGGCCGTCAGGTCCATGGGTGAGCTGGCAGCCCCGCGCCCCTCCCTGCCCCCGGCCCGGCTGCTGCCCCGGCTACAGCGGGAGCCGCGCCCGGGCCGCTGCAGCCCCGTCCGCCCTGGGCATTGCTGCCGCCGCCCTCCCGCAGCCGTGCCCTCTGGATGGGGCGGCAGCGTGCGGCGGGGCCCGGCAGCAGCCCTGCCCGCCAGGAGGGCGTGCGGCTGCAGGGCTGGCAGAGCCCGTGTCGGGCAGCTGTGCCGCCTGGCGCCGCCACATGCTCTGTCTTGCCAGGGGTGGCCGGAGTGCTCATGATGGGGCAGCAGGAGGAGCTCCGGGTCCTCACTGAGGGTGAGTCAGGGCAGCCGCGTGGCAGCGAGCACCGCCGGGGGCAGCTGCACATCCCGGCTCCGCAGCTACAATCCGTGCCCGGGCTGCGCAGGGCTCTGCTGCCTGTGCGGACCAGGGGTGGCAGGGGCACAGCCCGGAGAACTTTCGGGGACACGGGGGGGATCCGTGGCCAGCACCTTCCGGCCGAAGCCCTTGTCTGCTGCTCCCTCCTGGCCATGGCAAGAGCGGGCTGGGATGGCCCTGGCAGGAGGCTTTCCTTGGATTCCCTCAATCTGGCCTCTGACCGTGGCTCTGTTCCACTCTTCCAGCTCCTCAAGCCCTGAAGGAAGATGAGAATCCATCATGCATGAGCAAACTACTTTCGATGACCTTTGAAAGAAGATGTGCACGACTTTGTTCATCTGCTGGGTGAGATGTACCAGCATCCATCGGCGATTTCCAGTGCCCATTGAAGATGGGAGCACCTGCAGAGCAGAAGTGACCAGCTGGAGCTCCACGCACGGCTCTGGCTGCTCACAGCTGAGCCTGTGTGAAGCTCCAGCAGCTCCTGCCATCCCCCTGTTGGCAGCTCCCTCCCTGCAGCCCTCAGGCCCTGTCCATCCCCTTTTCTGCCTCCCAGCTCACCCCTTACCTTCGCTTTCCCTTAATAAACTGTTTGGGTTTTTCACTTGACCCGCGTCTCCGTGGAGCTGAAGCGGTGCAAAACCTGAGCCCGGGGACACGCAGGGCCCTGCTGCCCTTCTCCTGCCTGCTGTGTTCTGGGCACGGACAGAGAGGAACAAGGGCAGCTCAGGCTGCAAAGGTGCCTGTGCCGCTGCTCCAGGGCCATTTCCAGGCAATCAGAGCGTTTGTCGCTGATGACTCATCAGTTGCCAGGAGCGCAATTTGGGGCGGGGGGAGGTGACCCCGGCGATGGGGATGGGGCGTGCGGGGGCAGCCGGGGCCGCACTGGTGGCACTGGGGGTGCTCGGAGCCCCCCCGGCCGCGGGGGGAGGGGAGGGCGCGGTGAGAAGGGGGCAGGGCCCCAAATTAACCCAAAGGGGGGTCGGGACCCCCAAAGGGAGCAGGAGGCGCCTGGAACCCGCAAAACCAAGCACGGGGGAGGGGACTGGGGACTGGGGGAACGATGGGGAAGGGCGGGAGCGCGGAGGGAAGAGGGGGATGGGACCCCCAAATAGGATATGGCCAACTTGATGTGGCTGCCTTCAGACGTGCTTGGCAGCCAAAGGCAGCCAAAGCTTTTTCCCAGTCCGTGTCATTCCAGTCTGTGCAATCCCAGTCTGTGCAATCCCAGTCCATAAAATCTCAACCCAGTTTATCCCAGTCCTGATCTGTATGGTCCCATTCCATATGGTCCAAGCCGATATTTGATCCCTGACCACTTGATCAGTTTGTGTGGTCCCAGTCCACTGGATCTCAGTCCATACAGTCCCAGTCCATACTTGATCCCACTCCAGCCTATCCCAGTCTGGAGGTTTCTGATCCACAGGATCCCAGTGCACGTGATGCTCGGCCACGTGATCCCAGTCCATTTTATCCCATTATGTGTGGTCCTGATCCATATGGTCCCACTCTGTGCCGTCCAAACCCACAGGATCCCAGTCCATATTTGATCCCAGTCCATACTTAACCCGAGCCCAAACTTGATCCCAGTCTGTGCTCCTGCACACACTCCCAGGGTCTGGAATTCCAGTTCCAAGCCAGGAAAAAATGTTCCTGCCCTTGAACTTCCTTCCTATCCTCTCAGCAAATTATAATAAATTAAAAATCAATAAATTATAATTAAAATGAAATACATTAGAATAAAAATGAAATATAAAAATGAAATATAATTTCAACTCTTCCTTACAATATTCCAATAATAACTCAAGCCAAAACAACAGTAAACTATTAATATACATTACCAAAGAAAAAAACAAATTATATACAAAGAAATACCTTTTGTAAGTTTTAACTCAGTAACCAATATACTTTAGATAAAACATATCTAAAAAACTAACATAGAATCTAACACACCTAAGTAAAAAAAATTCCTATTACAAATATACTAAACACAAACCCAAACACCACTGTAATTTCTCAGAAATTTTAACCAACAATTAAACTTTAATAATTCCCTTAAGTATTCTAAAACAAATAAAATTACTTTTAAAAAATTTAATTGTGGGTGAGTGGCTTTATTTGGATATTGGTTTTTGGATTGTTTGGGTTAGATTTTAAAAAGGGGATTTTAATAGCAATTAAATCAGCTGAGAAGGCGGCACTCTGCAAACAGAACTTACAGAAAATAGGACAGAATCAGTAACTCTGAAAGTTTTATTTGCAGTCAAATACATCCCACATACCCAGCCCCACACAATCCCCATCCCACTGCTCCAAATTGGGGCCAAACCAAAAGCAGAAGCAGCCAGGTGTGTTCCCAACATGGATCACAGGGAATGTGAGTGACCAGGGCTGTGCCCAAGGTGCCTCCTCCAGCGGGGGATGGAGCTGGAGCAGCGTACGAAGCTCTTCCCGCACTCGGGGCACTCGCAGGGCTTCCCTTATCAGTGCCTCTGTTGGTGTTTGGCCAAGGTAGAGCTGCTGGAGAAGCTCTTCCCACACTGGGGACACTCGCAGGGCCTCTCCCCTGAGTGGATGCACCGGTGGGTGACGAGGTCTGAGTTGTGCTTGAATCCCTTCCGGCAGTCGGGGCAGCAGAAGAGCCTCTCCTCTCTGTGAATCCGATAGTGCTGGAGGAGACTAGAGCTGGTCAGAAACTTCTTCCTGCATTTATCACACTCGTAGGGCCTCTCTCCTGTATGGATGCACCGGTGGGTGAAGAGGGTGGAGTTGTGCTTGAATCCCTTCCGCAGTCGGGGCATTGGAAGGGCCTCTCCTCTCTGTGACTCTGATAGTGCTGGAGGACACAGGAGCTGGTTGGAAACCCCTTCCCACACTTGGAACACTCATAGGGCCTCACCCCAGTGTGGGTCCTCTGGTGCCTGATCAGCTCAGAGTTCCTCCTGAAGCTCTTCCCACACTCCACACACATGTGGGGCTTCTCCCCATCATGGAGCTGCTCATGGAGCACCAGCTCCGAGCTCTGGCTCCATCTCCAGCCGCCTTCCCGGCCCAGGCTGGCTCTTTCCCCCTCAGATCCCCGCCAGCTGCGTTTGCAGCCCCTCCTCGTGCGGCATCTCCAGGGCTTTTCCTCCCCGTTGGCTTCCTGAGCCATGGAGACGCTCAAAACGGCCTCTTCCACCAGGTTCTGCTGCGGGCATTTGTTCTCCCTGCTCTCCATGCTCAGCTCCTGCTCTGGGCGAGGAAGGACAAGGACAAGATGGGATTTGCCTCCGTGCCACAGGCAAGGGCAAGGAGATCCTCCCAGGGCTGAGCTGCAGCCAGGGCCGTGCTGGGCTGGGAGATGGAGCAGCACAGAGGGGAAAGAGGCACTGACTTCCTCCTCATCTGCATCAGTGTCCTGGGGCATCTTCCTCTTCCTTGCAGCCTTCCTCACAATGGGAAATCCTGGTTTGTGGAAAACAAGGGATGAGCACGTTTCTAGGAGTGTCGGGGGGTAGGATGTTCGGGACGGACGGAGACGAGAGATCTCTTCAGCCAGGTCGTGGAACTTGCGGTTTATTGCAAAGGGCCTGGGTGCAGGGCCCTGCTTGGAGCTGCCAGTCACAGCTCAGTGCAGGCCTGAGAGAAGAGAGGGGCAGAGAGGATGAGAGGGTGAGAGAGTAAGAGGGTAAGAGCATAAGAGAGTAAGGTTCCTGTTACAATACATTAAATCTTCTTCTCTGTTGAATATTCTATTTCTCACTAACCAATCTAGTACAAGATACAAATCCTATAGCATTTACATACAGCCTATAAAAATCATTACATCATCATACTGTGTTACATTTTAAACCCTAAATACTACTCTTTGGACACCTTCTGCTGAGCTAGTAGAGTCTGCTCTGACCCTGGGACCTGTCTGCAAGCAGAGGGAATTGTTTCATCAAAAGGGGATTGATTACCTTCAGTCAGGCCACACCATTGCTTTCCAACTGTTCACTAACTAAGGTACCTAAAAGCTTGCTTCCATTCCAGTCTTGCTTCTCCTTTCTATATTCCCAAAATTATTTGCCAGACAATCATATTTATAAGGCTTCCTTGTTTCATCTTCCCCAACACACGTTGAGTTTGAAGGTCCCTCTGCCTGTGTCCATCACTACAAGTCACAGGACACCTGAGCTCCAGAAAAAACTCTCAAACACCAAGATTAGGCCCTGAAAAAGCCTCCCTGGAGTTCCCCATCTCTGGTCCCTCCCCTTTGGTGTTCGGGGGTTCCCCCCTGTCCCAGCTGCTGGGGTCACGCTTGGATTCAGGGTCCCCCTTGTGCTCGGTGCCCGCCCAGCCCAGGCTGCTGGCAGTCCCAGCAATGCCAAAAGCTCCCCCCTCTTGGCTCTCCCCATTTCGGGATGCCGGGGCTGTTTGGGCTCCCGGGCTCCCTTTTCCCCTCATTCTCTGCTTGGGGCTGCAGCGGCTCCAAGGAGTCCCCCCTGCCCCTCTCCAGGCTCTTGAGGCTCCCGCCCATGGCGGCGCTCCCCCCTCTCTGGGCTCCCCACTTTGGGCTCCTGGGGCACACAGGGCTCTGCTCCTCCAGGCTGCCTCTGCCGGCAGCCGCCACCGCCACCCCCAGATGTCCCCCCGAGGGGCCTTTTCCGCTCAGCCTTGGACTGCTTCATTCTCCAAACATCCCCCCAAAAACCCCAACCCAGGGACCCCCCGGGATATCTGGGCCGAGCTCCCCCTCCCCGCTCACCTGTGCGATGGGGAAGGGGGGGGGGGGGGGGGGGGCGATGATCCCACAGGTGGGGGCTGCGAATTCAGGCCGGGTTCAGAGCGACCGCGTGCTTCCCTCAGCTCAGCCTTCATCCGCCTTTGCCCCTCCTCTTCCTCCCGCTCCTCCTCTTCCATCCCTCTTCCCGCTCCTCTGTGTTATCTCCACTTACTTCTCCTCTTCCGTCCCTCCCCTTCCATTCCTTCTCCTCCTCCTCCCTCCTAACCCCTCCTCCTCCTCCCCCTTCATCCCTGCCCTTCCCTCCCTCCTCCTCCTCCCCCAGCAGCAGCCACACCTTCGGTGCCCGTTCCTGCAGCCCTCACAGCCCGCGGCAGGAGCAGGGATGGAGCTGGGACAGGTCGGCATGGGCAGCGCGGGGCTCTCGGCTGCTCCCAGGCGCTGCGGACGGGGGGAGCCCGAGCCGGGCCAAAGGAGAGGCAAACTGGGCACACTGGGGGCTGCACATCCCAACTGGGCCTTGCTGGGGACCCTGCCTGGCTACTGCCAGCCCTTGGGGCTCCTCTCGGCACATCCGCCGGGGGGCAACGCACACAGGGCTGGGGGATCCCAGCAGTGGCAGCACTGCCAGGGACTGGGCTGGACTGGGATCCTACTGGGAGTGACTGGGACTGTGCTGGCTTTGTACTGACATCATACTGGGATCGTACTGGGAGTGACTGGGATGGTACTGGGTTTGTATGGATATCATACTGGAATCATACTGCCATACCAGGGCAGATTGTGATCACGCTGACGGAGACTGGGATCATGCTGGGATCATACTGGGAGTGAGTAGGAGCCGGCGGTGAGCAAATGAGACCATGTTATGGGCAAATGGGATATACTGGGAGTGACTGGGATTATGCTGAGGGTGACTGAGAGCAGCTGTGAGCAACTGGGAACACGCTAGGAGCAACTGGGAGGAACTGGGAGTGACTGGGTGCATGCTGGGGGTGATTGGAAACTGCTGGGCTTATACTGGGATGAACTGGGATCATGTGGAGGTGACTGGGATCATACTGGCAGCGAGTGCCACTACACTGAGGTTGACTGGGAGTGCTTGGGAGCAAATGGGATCATACTGGAAGGAACTGGAAAGATGCTGGAGGGAACTGGGGTACACTGGGACATGCTGTGAACGACTGGTACAAAAGTGAGTGGGAGAGGAACGTGAACCATGTAGAGCAAAACTGGTTTATTCTGGCAGGGACTGGGAGCACACTGGGGCCATATTTGCATCATACTGGGAGGGACTGGACTAATACTGGGAGTATCTGAGAGTGACTGGGAACACACCCTGCACATCATCCCCCATACTGGGCATGACCGGGTGCAACTGGGAGCATGCTGGGAGCAAATGGCATCATACTGGGACTGACTGGGCTGATCTAGGAAGCAACTGGAACCATGCTGGAGGCAGCTGGGACCATACTGGGAGAGACTGGAAGCAACTGGGATTATACTGGGACCACACTGGGAGGACTGGCATGTGACTGGGATCAAACTGGAGCTTACTGGGAACATATTGGGGTTGAAAGGGAGGGACTGGGATCACACTTTGGGCTACTGGGAGCAACTGAGAGAAACTGGGATGATGCTGCAAGCAAACTGGAGGAACTGGGAAGGACTGGATGCAAGCTGGAAGCAACTGGGATATACTGGGCATGAGTGGGGGATCATACTGGGATAACTGACACCTTACTGGGGCCACTGGCAGTGCCTGGAAATGGCTACAGACATGCTGGGGGCAACTGGGATATACTGGGAGTGTCTGTAACCATACTGGAATGAATGGAACCACACTGGGAACAACTGGGACCATGCTGGGGAGAACTGGGACCACACTGGGGGCAACTGGGAGTGTGTGGGACCATACTGGGGGGACTGGGATCATATGGGGAGTGACTGGGACTAGAGCAGGGGCAACTGGGTCCAACTGGGACCATACTGGGAGTGTCTGTAACCATAGGGGAGTGATGGCACAACACTGGGAACAGCTGGGCCCATGCTGGGAGCAACTGGGATCACAGTGGGGGCACTGGCATCAGATTGGGAGTGGCTACACTCATACTGGGATTATACTGGGTGTGAATGGAACCTGACTGGGGGTTACTGGGAGCTACTGGGCCATGTTGGGAGGAAAATGGGACACACTGGGAGCAACTGGGAACAGCTGGAAGGAACTGGAACCATGCTGAGAGGACTGAGACTATAACTGGGGCAACTGGGATCATACTGGGAGCAACTGCGGCCACCCTTTGAGCAACAGATGGAAACTGGGATTATGCTAGAGGAAACTGGGAGTAACTGGGCAAGACTGGATCATTCTGAGGTAACTAAAACAAACTGGGAGTGTCTCTAACCATCCTGGGGGGACTGGAACCACACTGGGAACAGCTGGGATCATGCTGGGAGCAATTGGGACGATGCTGGGGGAAACTGAATCTACCCTGGAGGCAACTGGGCATGACTGGGACCCTGCTGGGAGGGACTGGGAGTATTCTTGGAGCAACTGGGATCATCATGGGAGAACTGGGAACAACCGGAATTATGCTGGGAGCAACTGGGATCACAGTGGATCACAGTGAGAGCAGCTGAGTCCATGCTGGGTTACACTGGGATCACATTGAGAGCGACTGGAATCATACTGGGATGGACTGGAAGTGGCTGGTTTTGTGGATTTTGGGGGATTCTATTGGCAGTTTGAGGGGGAGTTTTTCTGGGGGTGTTTGGGGTTTATTGAATTTTTTTGTGGCTTGTTTTGAATTTTGGGGGTTTACTGGGATTTTTTGGGGATTTTTTGGATTCTCAGAAATTCTGGGGGTTTTATTGGGATTTTTAGGAGATTTTGGGGCATTTTATTGGAATCGTGGTCGCATTTAGTGGGATTCGTTGGGGATTTGGGTTTTTCTGGATTTTTGTGGGATTTGGGGGGGGGGGGGGGTTGGGTGTTGCCAGGATGTTTTTTGATCTTGGCGGAAATTTTATGGGACATTTATGGTTTTGGGGCCATTTTGGGGGGATTTGTGGAGTTTAATCAGGATTTTTGGGGTTATTGGGATTTCAAAGGATTTTGTGGGCTGTTATTGGGATTCTAAGGTGGCATTTTGAGATATTTAATCAGGATTTTGTGGGTTTTATTGGGACTTTCAGGACTTTTAAGGAGATTTTGGTGCCTCTGAGCCCTTCCCCTCACCCAGGCAATGTCCCAAAGTCCCCCTAAAATTCCACTAAAATCCCACAGAATCCCCCAAAATTACAAGAAAACCCTCAAAAACCCCACAGAATCTCTGAAAATCCCAGTGGAACTCACCAAAATTATAAAAAACTCCCAAAAATTTCAATAAATCCCACCTCCCAAGAAACCCCTCACAATGCCAATTAAATGCCCTAAAATCCAAAACCCCCCAAATCACGTAGCTCTCACCAAAACCCAGTAATTCTCCCCCAAAAGCTCCAATAATTCCTCCTAAACTCACAATAAAACCCCCCCAAGCCCAAAAAAGCCTCCCCAAAAACCCTCTCAAAACCCAAAATCCCAAAAAATCCCCCAGAAGCCCCCCAGGCTCAGTGGGGCCGTCCTGGATCAGGGGGCACCGGCCGGTGGAACAGGAGCCACTTCAGGGCGCCCTCGGAGCTCTTTGGGGAGGGGGCACCATGGGAGACCCCCCAAAAACCGGGGGGGGGAAACAATTGTTGTGCCCCCTCCCTCCGAAACCCCCAGACCCCGGTTCAGAGTGGGCCTGGGACCCCCTGGGACCCCCAAATCTTCCCCCAGGACCCCTCCAGGAACCCCAAACCTCCCAGAGCTCCCCCAGTGTTGGCCCAGAACCACCCTGGACCCCAAAAACCTCCCCAGGACTCTCAGACCCCCCCATTTCCCCACAGAATTCACCCCAGACCCCCTGAGACCTCCCCCAAATCCATCAGACTGTCCCACATCCCCCTCAGACCCCTCAATCTCCCCCAAACCCTATGAAATCTCCTCGAACTCCCCAAATTTCTCCCCGGACCAACCTCAGAACCCCCAGATGCCCTCACAACACCCCCAGTTCCTCTCACAATCCCCCAAAATGCCCTCAGACCCTCCCAATTCCCCTCAGATCGCCCTAAACCCACCAGAGAATGCGCCAGACTCGCTCAAGCTTCCCCCCCGCCGCCACCGCGTGCGCAGGCTCCCCGAGCCAATAGCGGCGCGCCCCGCCGAACTAATCAATCGCCGCACTGCACGTACCCGAACTAACCAGTCACGGCGCGGCTCCCCTCAGCAATGCCCGCCTCCCCCGCGCCGCCCCAGCCAATCAGAGGCGAGCCAGAAGCGGCGCTCCCTTCCCCGCCGCCGCCGGGACCCGCCGGGCTCGGGACAGGAGCGGGAGGGGCCTGAGAGGGGATCGGGGGGGGGGCGGGGAAGGGTCCTGGGGTTTCGGGGCGTCTGGGGAGGGGTCCTGGGGCATTGTGGGGGAACCTGGGGGATGCGGATGGTTTCTAAAAGGTGTCTCGGGGAGGGGGGGTCGTGGGAGCGTCTGGAGGGGTTTTGGGGAGGGGTCGTAGGAAGGTCTTGGGAGGGTCTGGGGGTATTGGGATGGTCCTGGGGGGAGTTTGGGGAGGGCTCTGGGGGGTGCTGAGGGTGTCCTGAGAGGGTTTTGGAGGTTTTGGGCAGGGGCTCTGGGGGCTCTGGCAGTGTGATGAACAGGGCCAGGAGAGCAGCTCCTTTCAAAAGGCCTTTATTAAAGACAGCTCTGGGTGCGGAACCCGAGGGGTCGCGCACGGCGCCGCTGCTCCCACAGGGCCGCGCTGAGCGGCAGCAGCAGCAGGAGGAGGAGGAGGAGCAGCGCAGCTTTGTCTCTCGGCACAGCCGGGGCTTCCGTCCTCACCAGAGTCCTTAGGAAGGCAACGTTGGCTCGGAGTTTAGGGGGATCCTCCAAGCTGAGCACTATTAAAATTATGATGGCAGGACGGAATCCGGCTCTGGTCAAGGGTGGGTGATTTAGTGCGGTTCTGCTGGGTTAAAGTCATTGTTTATGTGCTGGTTTGTTGTTCTGAGAGGGTTCATGGAGTTACCACAGCCTCTCATTTAAATTCAGTCTGGGACGGGAAGGGATTACAAATCCCGGCTGAGACGGAAAGGGGCACAAATACAGAGTGTGACGGGGAGAGATACAAATGGTAAAATGGTAACACTGAACAGCGGCAACTAAAGGCAAGTCCTAGAACTGTAACATTCAATGTTTAACAACAGACCAACACTTCAAATTCAGACCCTATCAACTTCATTAACATCAACTAGCAAATACTGCTCTGAAAAAGAACTCTCATCTCCAGGGTTTCATTTCTCAACTCTATTGGAGCAAAAATGAGCAATGTGCCCTGCTGGTGTTAGATGTTCTGAGTCCCTCAGCTGTTAGTTGGGTTCCTGTGCTGTTCTGCCTGGTGCTTCCTGGATGTGCTGGAACAAGAGCTTGGGCCCTTGATGAAAATGACCACAAATGACTTCCTTGGGATTTACTGGGCTCAGAGTAAAAGGGATCAAATTCAGGTTTGATCTAGAAAATGCTTCTTCCCTGTCAGGATGGTGAAGTCCTGGCTTCACAGATTGCTCAGAGAAGCCGAGTAAATAAAGTTTCAGAATTCTTCCTTTCTGTCCCATTCCTGTTCCGTAAGTCCAGGTTTGGTTTTCAGAGTGCCACCTTCTCAGCTGGTTTGTGTCCTGCTTTCTCTCACGCCTTCCTTTGTCTGCTCCTTTTCCCTTCCACAGGGTCTGTCTTTACCTGTGGCAGCTCTCAGCCAAAGACCCTCTCCTGATTTTTTTTTTTTCCCAATCCAGGTGCTCAAACAGCCCTGGATGAAGTTATGGAGGCTGGCAGTGAAATGTCTGTGTAAGATCTTGCTGCACCCGTGTCTTGGCCCCTTCAGAATTTGGCCTTGAAGGGCAGGAGCATCTTTTCCTTGCTGGCAGCTGGAATTGCAGCCCATGGCAGTGAGTGCCAGAGATGTCAGAGGGCAATTGCTGAGGCTGCCGGGGCGCTGCTCCTGCCGTGCCTGCCAGGGGAGCTGTGCAGGGCAGGGTCAGGCTGCAGCAGCTGGCTGGGCTCCCCGAGCTGCACATTCTGCAGCTGGGAGCAGAGGGAAGAAGGGCAGGGAGTCCCTGACAGAATGCTGGAATGCTTGTGGCTGGAAGGAACCTGCCCCCGGACCCCAATCGGGCCCAGCCCTGGATGTCCCCTGAGACCCCCCCAGACCCTCTCCCCAAACCCTTCCAGAGCCCCTGCCCAAAACCTCCAAAACCCTCCCAGGACACCCTCAGCACCCCCCAGAGCCCTCCCCAAACTCCCCCCAGGACCATCCCAACACCCCCAGACCCTCCCAAGACCTTTCTACGACCCCTCCCCAAAACCCCCCCGGACCCTCCCACGACCCCTCCGCCCCCCTGCGAGACCCCTCTTAGGAGCCATCCGCAACCCCCAGGTCCCCCCACAATGCCCCAGGACCCCTCCCCAGACCCTCCAGACCCTCCCAAACCCCCGGACCCCTCCCCAAAGCCCCCCTAGACCCTCCCCCTCCCCCCCCCCCCCGATCCCCTCTCAGGCCCCTCCCGTTCCTGTCCCGAGCCCGGCGGGTCCCGGCGGCGGCGGGGGAGGGGGCGCCGCTTCCGACTCGCCTCTGATTGGCTGGGGCGGCGCGGGGGAGGCGGGCATTGCTGAGAGCAGTCATGCTGTGATTGGTTATTTCAGAGAGTTGCAGGGCGGTGGTTGGTTGGCTCGGGGCGGGGCGCTTTGCCATTCTTGAGAGTCCCGGCGCGCGGCAGGGGCGGGAGATTGTGAGGGGAGAGCGGAGCTGAGGTGGGGACGGGGGAAAACTGGGGCGGTTTGGGGCGGGTCTGAGGGGAAATTGGGAATTTTTGGGGGCATCGACGGGAAACACAGGGGTGTGCGATGGGTTTGGGGTGAATGAGGGAGTCTGAGGGGGCTTTGGTTGGTCAGAGGGAGCTTCCTGAGGGGTTATGAAATCACAGAGGTTGCTGTGACATCACAGAGTAGTGTATTAGGCCATACTGCAGACTCTACTATCATGGAGGGTGGCTCTGTGACATCAGAGAGTGGGTTGTGACATCACTGGGTGTCTGAGTGACATCACAGAACAGGCTGTGACATCCCAGGACAGTGACATCATTGTGTTCCTTTGTGATATCACAGAGCTTTCTGTGACATCACAGCACAGCTGTATGACATCAAAGAGGGATATGCCAGTGTTGGCTCGGTGACACAGGATGGCTTTGTGACATTCCACAGTGGGCTGTGGACATCACAGGAGGCTGTGTGACATCACAGGTGGCTGTGTGACATCACAGATGGCTGTGTGACATCACAAGGGCAGTGTGACATCACAAGGGAGCTCTGCGACATCACAGGGTATAGTGTGATATCACAGGAGCTGTGTGACATCACAGGGGCAGTGTGACATCACAGAGGCAGCTGTGTGATATCACAGGGGCCGTGTGAGGTCCCTGGGGTGGTCACTCTGCCCCGGCCCCCCTCACAGTTCCCCCAGAGCAGTCCAACCCTGCTCGTGCACAGCGGGGTCCCCTCTCCCCTCGGGTCCCCCCGCCCCCAGCCCCTCAGCCTCCCCCAGAGGATGTTCCACGAGATCGACCCCAGAGCCTGACATGGGGACGGGGGGCCGGGGCCCTGGGGGTGACACAGGGGGACAGGGACCCCCCGGCAGCGTCCTCGTGTCCCCCAGGGCCAGAGCCTGGGCCAGGGCTCCTTCACCCTGTTACCAACGAGGCCTTGAGAGCGCTGAAAAAATCCCCAGCAAGGGAGCAGCAAAAACCAGACTGAATATTAAGGGACAGCAGCACAGAGTTCCATGGCAAGAGTCACTCTGCTGGTGACTGGACACTTCAGGCAAACCAAGGAAACAAAGCAACAACAAAACCAATTAAAATCCAGGCAATCAAACCAGAAATTTGAACTAAGAACTGTCGAAATTTGTGCACCTGAATGTGTGCCTAAAGGACAGTGAGGGCAAGGATAAAATGAATGCAGCCTAAAAGCGAAACAGAACTCAAATTTAACAGGCCTTGATTGATACCTTAGACTTCAGTATTTAGCAAAATAACAGCACTTGACAGTACTTAACCTTACTTATAACCTAGGACTCAATGATTTTACAGTGGAAAAACACTTAACAATATTCAGCTTAGCTTATAACTGATGTTAAACTTCACTACTTAGCAAAAGAAAAACTCCTAGCAGCATTTAACTTAGCTTACAGTTTTTGACTCACCCTTACCTACAGGCCTGACTGGCTCAGCCATCCAAGTCACTCAGACCCCTCAGAGAGCAGCATTTCTGCCACATTTCCCCAGCACAGGCACTCCTGTGTGCACACAGACACCAAGAGTCACTGCAAGGCACCTGTGAGCAATTCCCCTGAGGGCTGGCAATGCTCACTGTGGATCCTTTGGCATCTCCCCAGCAAAGGGAAAAGGGTTAAGCCCGGAGGAGTGGGGGGATCGGCCCAGGCTCTGAGAGTTCCCGGCTGGGAGAGGCCCCACTCAGAGGGAGTCGCAGGCCCAGGAGAGCTCCAAAGGCTCCTTTTACAGCGCTGTTTGTGGGGCCCCAAGAGAGGGGCTTCAGTCCCAGCAATGGTTCATCCTGGCCACACTTGGCACCAACAGCTTTCTTTGACAGTGTGAGAACAGGGATGTTGTGCCACTGAGGGAACAGAAACAGGTCCCAGGGCTGCTGCTAAAGGACCCAGGAGCTGGTTGGGCAGCAGCAGTACCTGGAGCAGACAGTGTTTGTGATGTGCTGCAGAGGAGCTGAGCCCAGGGGCTGTTGGCCAAGGCTGAGGCCCAAGGAGCATTTCTCAGCTGGCAGGGTGGCCTGAGAAGGGATGGGGGGAATGCAGCAGCACAGGGCCCATGGAACCAAGGAGCATTGTGACACTCTGGGGCCCTGTGAGAGCAAGGGACCATTGTCACACTGTGGGGCCCTGTGAGAACAAGGGACCATTGTGACACTCTGGGACCTCATGGAACCATGGAGACCATGGTGACATTGCTGGGCCCCACGGAACCAAGGGGACAGTACTCACACTGTGTGACTCCATGGAATGTAGGGATCATTGTGCCACTGAGGGGCCCCATCAAACCAAGGGTCCATTGTGACACCAAGGGGCCTCATGGAACTGTGGAGACCATTATGGCACTTTGGGGTGTCATGGAAACAAGGGGCCATTGTGACACTGTGAGACCCCATGGAACCAAATGTCCACTGTGACATTGCAAGGCCTCATGCAACCATGGAACCATGGAAAGATCATTAAGTCACTTCACATTCTCATGGAACCAGGGAGCCATTATGACACTGAGGGGACTCTTGGAATCCTGGAGACCATTGTGACACTACGAAGCCTCATGGAATAAGCAAAGCATTGTGACACTGTGGGGCACCACAGAACCAAGGAGACTATTGTGACACTGTGGGGTACCATGAAACAAGAGGCCTTTGTGACACTGCAGGGCTGCATGCAAGGGGCCACTGTGACATTGTCAGGCCTTCTGTCATCAGCATTCCTGGGTCCCTGTGGTTCCATGAGGCCCCATGATGTCTCAAGGATCACTGGATACCACAAGGCCCTGAGGTATCCCAAAGGATCCTTGTTTCCAACTGGTCTCAGTGAGTCAAAAGGGCCTCTGGATTCCATGAGAACCCACAGTGTCACAGTGTCCCTTTGGTTCCATTTCATCCTGTAGTGTCACGAGGATTCCTGGGAACCATGAGGCCCTGAGGTATCACAATGGATGGTTCCATGAAGCCCCAGAGTTTCACAGTCTCCTCTTGGTTCCATGGAGGCCCATGGTCCCAAAGGCGTCTCTGGATTCTACAAGACCCTGGAGTGTCACACGGCTGCTATAGTCCCATGAGGGTTTGCAGTGTGACAATGTCCCCAGGAGACACTGCAGTGTGACAATATCCCCAGGAGGCCCTGCAGTGTCCCAGAGGAGCAGCACTGGAGTGGGCAAAGCACCAGGGGAGGTTTGGCAGTGTTCCCTTGTCTGTGACACAACAGTGGTGGCAACATCAACGTTCCCCTCTCTATGATACCACAGCGGTACAAGACTGAGCATTGCCCTGTCTGTGACATCACAGGGGTGGCAGCCACAGTGTTCCCCACTCTGTGACACCACGGCTCGGGCAGGACCATGTCCCCCTCTATGTGACACCACAGCAGAGACAATTCCAACGGTCCCCTCTCTGTCCCACCACAAGGGTGGCAATTCCTATGTTCTCCTCTCTGTGACACCATAGCTGTGGTAGCTCTAAAATTCCACTCTCTGTGACACCACAGCCGTGGCTGCCCTAAATTCCTTCTCTGTGACACCACAATAGTGAGAGCCACAATATTCTCCTCTCTGTGACACCACAGTGGTTGCAGCCCCTGTGTTCCTGTCTCTGTGACAACACAGCTGTGCCACCCCTCTTGCCCCTCTCTGTGACACCACAGAGGTGGCACCCCCAGCGTTCCCCTCTGTATGACACCAACACAGTGACAGATCAAATATTCCCCTCTCTATGAGAAAACAGTGCTGGCAGCACCAATGTTCCCATATCTCTGACACCACATTGGTGGCACACCCAACATTGCCCTGTCTATGAAAACACAGTAGTAGCAGCCCCAACGTTCCCCTCTCTGTGACACCACAGCAGTTGAAGCCACAACTTTCTCCTCTTTGTGACACTGCAGCTGTGGAAGCCCCACGTCCCTCTCTCTGACACCACAGCAGTGGCTGCCCCAACCTTCCCCTGTCTGTGATACCACAGTGGTGGCAGCCCCAAAGTTCTCCCAGTCACACCACCGCTGTGCCAGTCCCAATGTCCCCTTCTCTGTGGCACCGCAGCAGTGGAAGCCCCAAAGTTCCCCTCTCTATGACGCTGCAGGGATGGCCGTCCAAAGTTCTACTCTCTATGGCAGCGCCACAGTGGCAGTTCCAACATTCCCCTCTCTGTGACTCCTCAACATTTGCAGCCCCAGTGTTTCCCTGTCAGTGACACCCCAGTGGTGGCAACCTCAAAGTTCCCGTGTTTGTGACATGACAGCAGTGGCAATACCAATGTCCCCCTGTCTATGACAGCAAAGCAATTGCAACCCCAGTGTTTCCCTGACAGTGACACCACAGAGGTGGCACCAAAAGCGTTCTCCTCTCTATGACAGCACCACAGTGGCAGCCCCAACATTCCCCTCTCTATGACACTGCAGGGGTGGCAGCCCCAAATGCTCCCCTGTCTGTGACACCACAGCAGTGACTCCCCCAACATTCCCCTCTCTGTGATACCACTGAGTTGGCAGTCCCAACAATGACTTCTGTATGACACCACAGCGGTGGCAGCCCCAAGATTACCCTCTCTATGTAAAACAGGGATATGACAAAACAGGGGTAGCAGCCCCAAGGTTCCCCTGTCTTTGAGCCCACAAGGATGGCAGCCCAAACACTCCCCTCTCTATGATACCACAGCAGTGGGAGCCCCAGCATCCCCTGCCTGTGACACCACAGCTTTGGCAGCCCCAACATTGCCCTGTCTGTGATATCACAGTGGTGGGAGCTCCAGCATCCCGTCTGTGACACCTCAGCTTTAGCAGCCCCAACATTCTCCTCTCTATGACTCCACAGCAGAGGCAGCACCAATATTCTCCTCTCAATGACAAGACAGCACTGGAAGCCCCAGCGTTCCCATGTGTATGATACCACTGTGGTGTCAGCCATAAAGATCCCCTCACTATGGCACCACAGCAGTGGCAGCCCCAGTGTTCCCCTCTCTAAGAAACCACAGCTGTGCCAGTCCCATTTTCCCGGTCTCTGTGACACCACAGTGGTGCTGCCCAAATGTTCTCCACTCTGTGACTCTGCAGCTGTGGCAGCAGCACTAGAACAGAAGCAGCATCTGTGGAACACCAGGGGTGCAGGGGAGGAGCAGAGAAGGAGCAGTGGAACAGTGGGAGATGAGCAGTGTTGGAGCAGCAGTGGAGCAGCCGTGAAAGAGCAGAGGAACTGTGCTGAAACAGCACAGCACAGCTTCTGAGCAGCAGTGGAGTGAGCATAGAAAAGGAAGAATAGTGGTGGCACAGGAGCTACAGCCATGGAACAGTGGTGGCACAGGAACTGCAGCTATGGAACAGTGGTGGCACAGGAACTCCAGCCATGAAACAGTGGTGGCACCGGAACTGCAGCCATGGAACAGTGGTGGCACAGCCCCACAGCTGTGGAGCGGCGCCTGAGATGCCGAAGCTGCGGGACACAGAGCGGCTCCCAGTGCTGTGTCCTGCAGGAGCCGGCCCTGCACACACCAGAGCGATGCCCCTCAGGCTGAGACAGAGCTGGGGGCACAGGCAGGAATTGATGCCGGGCTGTGGAAGGCGTGGATCGAGTGCATTTAATGGTGACCTGGGGATTTGATCCTGCTCATTGCAGCTGCTTTTGTGCTGTCGTGGCTGTTCCTGATCATCTGAAGTCATGAACTCAGGAGAAACTTGGGACAAAAGGAATCAAAGTGCCTTCTGTCCTGCTGTCTTGGTTTGGAAAGACAGGTGCCTGCTAAGGAAGGCAGGAGCCTCCCCTGAAATGGAGAATGTAAAATCCCCACCACCACCAAATTGCTAGAAATTTTAAATTAAGGGGAGCTCTCAGACAAAAAATATGGGAGCAGGAAATAACAGTTCTTTCATAGAGAAGAAAATAAAAGGATAAAATAAACAATGCAGTAAACTAAAACAGCACTTAGAGAGTCAGAACACAACCTGACACCCTGTTGGTCAGGGTGTTGGTAGCAATCCAATTGGAAATGTGGCTGCAGTCCTCCTGGAGTGTCAGGTTCTGTTGGAGCAGGGGGTCCTGTAGAAAAGGGTGTAGTCTTTCTCTGAGGATCCAGGGGAAGAAGAGGCAGCCGCTGTTCCTCTGGGAAATCCAGTGGAGAAGTTGTGCTGCTATTCCAGAATCTCCAGATTCTAGCTGGCTAGAATGCTTGGCTCTTCCCTTTCGGCAGAGCATCTCCCAGTGGGATGCTGTAGTTCTTATCAGTCATGCAGTGACATTCAATAGCCTGTTATCAGCAGATGTCCCCCCAGAAGGGAGGAGTAGTTGTAGAAGAGATAAGGAAAACTGCCATACAGATAGCAAATAGAATGCATCTTGCCTTGCAATCCAGGACACCTGCAGAGAAAGACATCTTGGTAGAATTTGAATGATTTCTGATTTGGGAAATCATTAAAAAAAAGTGGGTCAGTTATTGGCCTGTGGTTTGTTCTCATCCAGAAAGATGTTCCAAAGTACTGCAATTTGGCATTAAAAACCAGGAACGTGCCTCTTCATCTGGATATTGCACATGGACTACAGAGCTATTTGTCGTCATTATGATAGGAAAACAATTGGAGATCTTTTCCCAATTTAACTCTTTCTTCCTGTCTCTGGGATTAGGGCTCCAACACCCGCTGTTGGAGTCTTCTTTCCATAATCTGCTCCTTTGGAGTTGGGATGTGACAAATCAGTGGGAGAAGGGAGAGACCATTAAAACTGCAAACTCTGTTTTTATAGTCTCTGGCTTTCCAGTGCTTAGAAATTGTCATGTTTTCAACGTCTGAACAAATCCCACATTGCTTACTTTTTCTGTGGCAGGAAACCTTCCTTTGGCCCCATTTAGGAACTGACCCTGGGAAACACCTCATTCCAGATGCTTTTTTGTTGGTTTTGCTAAGAGATGACAAGAAAATCAGCACACGGGGCAGGGATGAGAGAAAGGGAAGAAACAATTCCTTTCTTTATCTTCCTTGTGGGAACTCTCCTCTAGAGATTGTGCTCCAGCCAGAGACTTCCCAGGCCAAGGGTTGAGGGGATCATTTCAGCTGAGGCAGTTGAGGCATCTCCTCCCTGGTCTGTAGCCCTGGGGCTGGGAGGGGACACGGGTGCCCCCCTTGCACCCCCTGGAATGGGGGATTCCTCCTGCCTCTGCCAGGTGCTCCTGATCCTGGCATTAGCCCTGGCCTGGGTGCTCCTGCTCTGAGCTCCCTGCCATGGTCACTGCTGGTGCTGGAGGGCAGGAGGGAGGGATTCGGTGCAAACCTGGGAGGCGCCAGTGGGCTCAGAGATGTGTGGAGGTGACAGTGACAGAGTGACATAGGGAGGTGCAGATGGACACAGGGACAAGACAACACCCCTGGGAAAACTTCTTGGAAATTTGGGGGACTTTGAGTGTAAAATACACACGAACACAGAGACACAGACACAGAGTGCTGCAAAGCATTTCCCAGCTATCTTAAGTTGGACATGGGGCGTGTATTCTATTCCTATCTGATGGGGCAGTTACCTTCTGTTAATTGGGCAGTTTTCTTTATCTCTTCCAAAACCCATCCTCCCTCCCAGGAGATATCTTCTGTTAATGGGCCATTGAGCGCCACTGCATGACTGATAAAATTCCATCATCCCATTGTGAGAAGCTCCGCCCAGAGGGAGAAGTCAAGCATTCCTACCTGGATATAATCAGAGGGCTGGAAGACCAGAGTCAGCCTTTTCCACAGGATTCCCATAGGAAGACCAGGCCAAACACCACCACCACTGGATCTTCAGAGGAAAACGCCACCCTCCTACAGGATCCCTGCTTCAACAGAGCCACACCTGTCACTGCAGGCGGACTGTAGCCACCGTTTATTGGGACTGCCACCGCCACTGTGACCCACAGGGTGTCAGGTTGTATTCTGAATCTGTCGGTGTTTTTTCTCTGTACTATTGCATTTATATTTTAATTTTCCGGCTACATAACTGTTATTCCTAGTCCCATATCTGTTGCCTTAGAGCTCCATAATTTCAAAATTAGAACAGTTCGGAAGGAGGTTGTTTACTTTTTTCCATTTCAAGGGAGGCTCTTGCCTTCCTTAGCAGACACCTGTCTATTTAAACTGAGACAATGCCCCCGGACACCCAGGCAGGTGAGGAGGAAGTCAGTGCCCCTTTCCCCCTCTCTCCTGCTCCATCTCCTGGCCCAGCACGGCCCCCGGCTGCAGGACAACCCTGCTGCCAATGCCATCCTGCCGGGGAAGCACTGGGGACATCTCCTTCTCCTTCCCTGTGGCACAGAGGCAAATCCCATCCTGTCCTTGTCCTTCCTCCTGCAGGCAAGAAGCAGAGGATGGAGACCAGGGAGGACAAATCCCCACAGCAGAACCTCATGGAAGAGGCCACTTTGAGCGGCTCTACTGTGCAGGAATCCAATGGAGAGGAAAAGTCCCAGAGGTCTCACAGGACGAGGGGCACCAAACCCAGCCTGGGTTGCTCTGAGGAGGAAAGACCCACCCTGGGCCAGGAAGGTGGACAGAGCTTCAGCCAGGGCTCAGAGCTGGTGGCCCAGGAGCAGCTTCATGATGGGGAGAAGCCCTACAAGTGCTTGGAGTGTGGGAAGGGCTTCAGGTGCAGCTCTGAGCTCGTCACCTACCAAAACATCCACACCAGGAAACAGCCCTACGAGTGCCTCGAGTGTCCAAAAATGTTTCACACCACTTCCATTCTCGTCAGGCACCAGCAGATTCACACAGAGGAGAGGCCCTTCCGCTGCCCTGAGTGCGGGAAGGGCTTTAGAGAAAACATCAGCCTTGTTACCCACTGGTGCATCCAAACCAGGGAGAGGCCCTACGAGTGTCCCAAGTGCGGGAAAAGCTTCACCCAGAGCTCACATTTGACCAAACACCAACAGAGGCATTGGTAAGGGAAGCCCTGCAAATGCCCCCACGCTTCTTGCACTGCTCCAGCTTCATCCCCCATTGGAAGATCCCCTTTGGGAAGACCCCTGGTGATCCATGTTCCCTGTCATCAATGCTAGGAAGACAGCTGTCCCTTTTCCTGTCCCTGCCAATGACATGATATGGGTCCAAGAACACGAGGGTCTGGCCATGGTTGTGTCATTATATTCACTCCCACATCAGGTTATTGCTAGGGGCAGGACAGGGACTGTCTCTCTCCCTCCCCTGAGGAGAAGGGCGTCCTTTCCAGGCAGGAGTGAATGTGTGGCTGGAAAGAGACAGTAGGTGGTGTTGTAATTTTCCCTGTAAATAGTTTTTCTGATCCTTTCTGTTACCAGTGTTGTTGCTGTTCCAGTTTGTTCCTTATCTGGTGCTTTCCATGGAAGGTGGGAGGGCAGCGAGGGCAGCGCGGTTTTAGCAGGAGCAGAAAATTGGGGAATCCCATTCCTGCACCCCAGCCCCTGGAAACCGAGCATCCCAGCTGGTGCCAGCCCTGGTGGCCATGACAACAGCCTTGGGAGCGGGTCCCTGGCTGGGGCTGTGGGAACCTCTTCCCTCTGGTGCCCAGGGACAGGAGTGGGGGGAACGGCTGCAGCTGAGTTGGGGCAGGCTCAGGTTGGATGTCAGGAAAAGGTTTTTGCCCAGAGGCTGCTGGGGCCCTGCCCAGGCTCCCCAGGGAAGGGTCCCAGCTCCAGGGCTCTCTGAGCTCCAGCAGCGTTTGGACAGCGCTGCCAGGCCCAGGCTGGCATTGTTGGGGTGTCCTGTGCAGGGCCAGCAGTTGGACTGGAGGATCCTGATGGGTCCCTCCCAGCTCAGCCAATTCTGTGGTTCTGGGATCCCATGAGCCTGGGGATGGGGCTGCCAATGGTTGCCATGGCAACGGGCTGTGGCTGCAGGCCTGAGCTTGTGTCCATGGCAACCACCCCTGGCATCGGGTCTCCATGGAGCTGCCGAGGGACTGAGCATAGCAACAGGGGCCTGGTGATGGTTGCCATGGAAACTGATCATAGCAACAGGGGGCTGGTGATGGTTGCCACGGAAATTGACCATAGCAACAGGGGGCTGGTGATGGTTGCCTGCTTAGGATCAGATTTGTCACAGGCCTTCAGAGGGATTCCATGGGGACCTTCCAAGAGTCTCTAGGCTGTTCCAGAGCTGGAATGTCACAGGCACAGACAGGGGCTCCATGGAGACCTCCCAGGGCTTTCTGGGGATGGTAAAGAGCCCTGTCGTAAGAGGCAGTATCAGCCATTCCATGGTGACATCCCAGGGGACCTTGGCCGGCAAAGGCACTGATCTGTCACAGGCACTCACGGGGGTTCCACGGTGACATCCCAGGAGTCCCCAGGCTGCCAAAGACCCAGGATGTCTCAGATATTAACAGGGTTCCTGTCATGGGCAGATATATTTATATAAATATGTATTATCTATTATGGTAATAATTGGACACAATTGCCTTAATCAGAAATATTCATGCCAGGATGGCATTGGTTGGACTTGATGATCCCAAAGGTCTTTTCCAGTCTATTTGATTCTGTCATTCTGTGATAATTGGGACACTCTGGGGCCATTGTGACACTGCAAGGCCTCATGGAACTAAGAGGACCATGGTGACACCATGCAGCCCCACAGAACCAGGGGTCCACTGTGGTGCTCTGGGGCCAAATGGAACCAGGCAGTGCACCGTGACACTCTGGGTCCTTGTGGAACCACAGAGGCCATTGTGATACTGCAGGGCCTTGTGTAATCAAGGGGTTTCACCATTTTGACACTAGAACACCAAGGAGACCATTGAGAGACTCCAGGGCCCAGTGGAACCAAGAGGCCATTCTGACACTGCGGGGCCTCATGGAACCAAGGGGACATTGTGACAGTGCAGGATCCTGTGTCACCAAGGGGCCACTGTGACACGAGGGGGCCTCAGGGGATCTGGAAGAACGTTGTGACACTGTGTGGCCTCGTGGAAACAAGGAGTCCATTGCTACACTGAGGGGACTTGTGGAACTACAGAGACCATGGTGACAGTGTGGGACCTCATGTGACCATGGGGCCATGGTGACACTCTGGGGCCTCATGGAACCAAGGGGCCACTGTGAAACTGCAGCACAAACAAGAACATGTGAAGCCCCATGGAACCAAGGAGTCCATTGTCACATTTTGGGGCCCCACGGAACCAAGGTGACCATTGTTGCTCTGCATGGTCTCATGGACCAAAGGAGAACAGTGTGACAGTGCAGGGCCTTGTGTAACCAAGAGGCCATTGTGACACTGAGAGGCCCCCTGGAACCTAGGACATCTTTGCAGATGACACCAAGCTGGATGTGAGTGTTGATCTGTGGGAGCATAGAAGGGCTTTGCAGAGAGACCTGGACAGGCTGGATTGAGGGGCTGAATCCAGCAATTTCAGGTTTAAAAAATCCAAGTACCTGGCCCTGCAATTTGGTCCCAGTGCTATAGGCTGGGGATGGAGTGGCTGAACAGCAGCCAGGCAGAAAGGGACCTGAGGGACTGATGGACAGCAGGCTGGACATGAGCCATCAGTGTGACCAGGTGGCCAAGAAGGCCAATGGCTCCTGGCCTGGCTCAGGAATGGTGTGGCCAGCAGGAGCAGGGCTGATGTGCCAGCACTGATCTGCCCCCAGCTCTGCACACAGACATTGCTGCTGCAGCTCCAGAGAAGGCAACAAAAGGGCATCTCTGCAGAAAACTCTGCTGGGAGATCCTTTACTTCCTTTAAATACACCAAGAGTGCAGTCCCCCATTGACACAGTCTGTGGCCACAGGGAACGTGGAGAGAAACAAAATGAGAAATAGCACAAGCAATGATGTTTCTTTGTGGACAGAATGGAAAAACTAAAACAAAGGAAAGAAATCTCCAAAATGAAACCAACAAGAAGTATCAAAAACTAGTTTTATTACAAGTGATTTGCAGAAATTGACCAGCAGTTTAATGTTCCTTAAAGCACCCAGTCATCAGTCTCCTCACAGCAGCCTTGAGCTCCTGGTTCCTCAGGCTGTAGATGACGGGGTTCAGGGCTGGAGGCACCACTGAGTACAGAACTGAAAGGGCCAGATCCAGGGATGGGGAGGAGAGGGAGGGAGGCTTCAGGTGAGCAAACATGACAGTGCTGATGAACAGGGAGACAACAGCCAGGTGAGGGAGGCAGGTGGAAAAGGCTTTGTGCCGCCCCTGCTCAGAGGGGATCCTCAGCACGACCCTGAAGATCTGCACATAGGAGAAAACAATGAACACAAAACAACCAAATAGCAAGCAGGCACTAACTGCAATTAGCCCCAGTTCCCTGAGTGAGGAATTTGAGCAGGAGAGCTTGAGGATCTGTGGGATTTCACAGAAGAACTGGCCCAGGACATTGCCATGGCACAGGGGCAAGGAAAATGTATTGGCTGTGTGCAGCAGCGAATAGAGAAAGGCACTGGCCCAGGCAGCTGCTGCCATGTGGGCACAAGCTCTGCTGCCCAGGAGGGTCCCGTAGTGCAGGGGTTTGCAGATGGACACATAGCGGTCATAGCACATGATGATCAGAAGAGAAAGCTCTGTTCCAAGGAAGAAGTAAATCAGAAATAGCTGTGCAGCACATCCTTTGTAGGAGATGGACCTGGTGTCCCAGAGGGAATTGTGCATGGCTTTGGGGACAGTGGTGCAGATGGAGCCCAGGTCGCTGAGGGCCAGGTTGAGCAGGAAGAAGAACATGGGCGTGTGCAGCTGGTGGCTGCAGGCTACGGCGCTGATGATGAGGCCGTTGCCCAGGAGGGCAGCCAGGGAGATGCCCAGCAAGAGGCAGAAGTGCAGGAGCTGCAGCTGCCGCGTGTTTGCCAGTGCTAGCAGGAGGAAGTGGCTGATGGAGCTGCTGTTGGACATTTGAGCTGTCTTGGCATGGGGATCTGTAAGAAAATAATCATGGAATAGTTGGGATTGGAGAGGACTTTAAATATCCCAGCACATCTTGGGGGCACTTTCCCCCTACTGCCTGCCCAGGGCTCTGCTGCCTGGAGCAATCCCTGCCAGCAGCTGCTTCCCTGTGCCCGGGGCTGGGCCCTGCCAGTGCTGCCAGAGCCCAGCCAGCCCTGGGGGCTCAGCTCTGCCCTGAAGACCCCTCCCAGCTCTGGCACTGCCCAGGGGATGCTCTGGCTCTGCAGGCTCTGATAGGAATGTCAGAGCAACCCTGAGGAGGCTGGAAAAGAGACACTGATGCTGCCTCAAAGGGGCCCTGTGCAGATATCTGTCACTGCCTGCTTTATTCAGATCTGAGACAAAATGTTTTTATTGTTCCATTCTGAACTGAGAGATGAAAATCTATAGGCTCCATCCAGGCAACCCAGAGCAGTATATTAAAAAAGCAGGATTTTCGCTTTTATGCAGCCCCTGCCTTGCTATGCTCCCTGTATAATATACTTGGAAATGTGCTGCAGTTAAATGCCATGCTAAGAGCAGCCCTGAACAATGCAGCATCCTCCCCACACAAGCAGAACACTTCCAAGCCTTACCAGCTGTCTCCTCCCACCCAGATCTTGTCCCCCACTGCTGGGAGCAGCTGCCAGGGCTGGCTGAGAGCTGTCCCTGGCAGGCAGCAGAGTCCCTGCCCCAGCACAGCGCCCTGGGCTCTGCAGGACCCTGCTCTGCAGGACAGCCCTGGGCACCCCTGGCTGCTCTGCACAAGGGACAATCAGAGAATGTACTCACAGGGTCTGTAGTCATTGGGATGTTCCAGCTTGAGGAGATCATTCCAGGAGCTGCAGCTGCATTGTCCTGCAGCCAGAGGTTCCTGTGCCAAGGGCTGGCAGTGATTCTGCCCTGGGCACTTCTCAGCACCTTCCCAGCCCTGACTGATTGAAACTCTCTGTGCCTCTGTGCTGTGCCCAGGGTGGCTGCAGGCAGTGCCCCAGCCCTGCTGGGCTGGCAGAAGAGCTGCTCATCAAGGGAAATGTGCTTTTGAAGCTCTTCTTGGTTACCAGGGACTGCCTCTGTGCCAGGAGCCCAGCCCAGCTCAGCAGCACAGACACAGCACCAGGACTTTAATGAGCCTCTGGGGCTTTGTGCTGAGGCCCTGAACATCAGGCGCTGAGAGGGAGCTGAAGAAACCTCTCCAGAACTCCAAGTCAGAATCCAATTCCAAGGTTTCTTGGACTTTTAATGGGTCCCACTGAGGAACACAACAGAGAAAGTGTCCCCAGGCCCCAGGCAGAGCAGAGAACTGGAGGCAGTGATGACAGGTGGGGACAAAGAGAAGCCAAGTCTTCGTGCCCTGGGGCACAGCAGGGTCTGTGCCACCAAGGGCTGGGAGGATACACCTTTTGCTGAGGCCCTGGGGCCTCCTGGAACAGCCCCAGCCAGGCTAGGCACTGTAAGCCCTTTGTCCTGCCCTCAGCATCCCCCCCTAGCCCACATCCCAGTGGCCTCAGGGATCTGCTGGAAGGAGTCCCTGGGGAGCCTTGCTCAGGAATGGCCCTGGGGGCTCCTGAATTCTCCCTGAAGGGACTGCAGGTTTTTCAAACGACTTTGGGTTTGGCTTTTGCCTTGGAGTCTCTGAGAGGTTTGTGCAATCATGGCCTCCAATTATCTACTGTAATTAGTCCCTGGAGAGGCTTTGTCAGTAACAACACTCATTGGGGGTCATTAATGCTTCAAGGTACTTCAGTTATTTTAAGGTACTTGGTGTTGCCCTTTGGATACAGACTCTGTGACAGGTTTGTGCAATCATGGCCCCAATTATCTATTTTAATGAGTCCCTTTAGAGCTTTGTACTGACATTCAGTGGGGCTCATTAATGCTTTGAGGTACTCAAGGTTTTAAGGTACTTTGGATTTTTCTTTCTCCACTCTCCATCTCTGAGAGGTTTTTGTGCCATCCTGGCCTCCAATTCTCTCCTGCAAGGAGTCCATGAGGAGCCTGTGTTGGAGAGGGACCTCAGTGGGACCCATTCATGCTTTGAGACACTTTGGGTCTTTCCTCTGACTTTGACTCCTGGAAAGGTTTGTGCAATCTCATCTCAGGCCCTGAGGTTCAAGGGCTCAGCTTCAAATGCACCTCAGAACTCATTAGGATCAGGCAAGTCCTGCCAAACCATGGCTCTGCCTTGATTTCCCTCTGGTCTGGAGCAGCTCATCAGGAAGATTTCCTTTTACAGTTACAGAGAAATGTTTCAATGAGCTTCTAAGAAATATGTAATCCTATTTTAAAGACTGTATTTTATTACTTTTCTCTTTTGAGAAGAGGTGATTGCAGCATTCTGTTCCTGATATTGCTGTAGTGCTTCTCCTAAGGGGGTCTGGCCATGTCAGAAGAGTTATACATGGGAACTGGAGTCCAGTGTGGACAGCCATGCCTCAGATTCCCCAACCCCATGTGAGACATGATTTTCACTTTCAATATTTTCAATGGTTTATTAAGTCCTTATCAAAATACAACAGAAGGGTCTTAATTTTCATATCTTTTCAAATACAACAGAAGACTGAATAAAGAAAAGAATACAGTGCCAGAAGCAAAGAATTCAGTCACCATGTGCTCATCAACAAAATGGATGCTCTGTCTTTTATATCACTAGCCCCTCCCAAAGTCTTGTCAATCGACTCCTTTTTCTCTGTCTAGTGGTGGAGATCACTGTCTTACACCTTGATTGGATGTCAGGTGCTGCCATAGTAACAAGCTGACCCTCCCAAATGCCCCAACTACTGAGGCTGTCCTGTGATAACAATGCAAGGGGGAGGGGAAGGATAATTATACATCTACAAAACTTCTCTTAACATATATTTAATATTCACCCCTTAATTGTGAGAGTCGACCATACAATCACTCATCTATAAAACTCCCCCCTTTTCTTTTTCTCTAAGTCATTTTGCTTGAACAATTAAGTAAAAAATTTTCTCTCTCTCTTGAATGAGTCACACCAGCATCTGTTGATGTGGGCAAGGACAGTGGGAACAGGTGAAAAAAAATCTCAGATTTTCCTCAGACACACTTATTTGGAATGGACAAAAGGACATCACAGAGGTCCAGTATGGCTTTGACTCCCATCTACCGAGCCTATGTGGCTGCTACCCATAGTCAGTTGTCGGTTTCTTGGCTGTTTAGGTGACCTGGAAAGGCCCAGGGTGGCCTTGGACAGCCCGCGCTTCAAAGGACGAGAAGAGACTTCAGATCTTTTCTTGGTCTCGGTGTTTATTAATTGTTTATCTAAAAGATTTTCTCTTGGCCCGACAGAGGTCTGCTCAGCAGCCAGCCATGAGCACACTGCAAGCCCCCGGGGCGGTCACCTATCTTTATACTCGAAGTTACGTATACAATATTTATCATTTCTCCCCAATACCTTTTACCCTTATTAACCAGTGCACTTTTAGTAATAACCAATCCCAAAGTGCCAACATCACCACAGAAGATGGAGGCCAAGAAGAAGAAGAAGAAGAAGGACAGGACATGCCCCAATTCCTCCATCTTACTTCTTTAGACCCCCCTGTACAGAAATCCTAAACCCTGTGTTTCACTCTAATTAACTTATCTCTTCACCATTCACCCAGTGAAATCCTCCCATCCTCATACAGGTGTCGTCTCCTGTGTAGGATCAAAGTCCAGCCACCAGACACTTCTGGCAACATTCCAGGACTCCCGAGCCCCCCAAGGGTGGTCTCGGTCACTCTGCACCTCAGTCCTGAGGCGCTGAGATCCCACAAGGTGGCAACCTTCTGGGGTGAGGTCCGGAAGGGTAACCCATACATCATTTCATAGGGTGACACCCCCAGACCTGACGAGGCTGGGTTCTAATTCTTAATAAGGCCAAAGCGAGACATTTTGTCCATGACATTTGGGTTTCAATCATTAGCTTAACTAGAGCTCTTTTAAAAGTTTCATTCATTCTGTCAACCTGACCGGAACTCTGTGGACGCCATGGAGCGTGTAATTCCAATTTTACTCCCAGGGTCTGAACAACTTTCTGCAATATCTTCGATGTCATATGAGTTTCCTGGTCTGAATCAATCCTGTTTGCCATTCCATATCGGGGACTGATTGATTCTAGAAGGGTTTAACTCACAACATTGGCATTGGCTTTCACAGTGGGTACCACCTCTACCCAATGAGTCACGTGTTCTACTATCACTGGCAAAAACTTCCACCACTGTACCTGGGGAAGCTCAGTAAAGTCTACTTGGATTTTTGAAAGGGCCTTAAGGCTAGTTCTCAACCTCCCCTGGGTGTTTTCCTAATAATTTTGTTACTTACTTGTTGACATATCACACACCATTCACTTACTTGCTTAGCTATTCTGAAAATTCCTTTGCTTCCCCAATCCCTTAGAAATTGATTACTTAGCACTTGTGTACCCCAGTGTGTTGTTCCATGTATGCCTTCTAGTATTTTCCTGGCAAAGGCCTTATTCAACATTTGCCTCGCATCTGCTAATCTCCACTTCCCTTTGTTATTTTTCTTGGCTCGCATTTTGAGGCGTTCTTCCTTTTATGTCCCACTGAATAGCAGGACTTTTTGCATTTCTCTCATGGGTGTTAGTACTATTATTAGTTTTTCTGTCTCTGATTCAGTTGCATTTTTAGCTTCTAAATTGGCTAAGTTGTTCCCTTGCTCCCCTTTTTGATGTCCTTTAATATAAACCACCACTACTTCCTCTGGTAATTGTAAGGTTTCTAACTCTTGTAAAATAATTTTTTTGTTAAATAGTCCCTTTCCCTTTGAATTGAATAGCCCCCTGTCTCCCCAAATTTTTCCAAAGGTATGCACTATGCCAAAAGTGTATTTTGAATCTGTATATGTTGTTCTCCATTTCCATGCTAATATTTCCAGAGCTCACTTTAGGGCATATGGCTCACACCTTGGGCTGATCAGTTGGAAAGTAACTTTCTCTTTTTTATGGCCACCAACCCTTCATGCACTATAGCGTACCCCAATACCCTGTGCCCCTTTATTACCCGGGAAGATCCATCGATGTACAATCGTTTTCCACCTTGGAGTGGTTGATCTGTTAGGTCCTCTCTTATTTTAGTTTGATAGTTTATAACCTCTAGGCAATTATGTATTAGTTTCTCATCTGGTTCTCCATACAAAAACTGGGCAGGGTTGATTTGGTTTCTCAATATTAGCTCTAAACCATTTTGTATTAAGATGGCTTCATAATTTAGCACTCAGGAATCAGTGAGCCATTTCTCAGCCTTTTGGCTTAGGATACTCCTTACTGAGTTTGGGATATATATCTTCAATTTTCCCCGAGAAGTTAATTTTTGCTTTCTGCTAGGAGCAGGGCAGTCACTGCCACAGCCTGAATGCAGGTTGGCCACCTCCAGCTGACAAGGTCTCGTAATTTTGATAAATTAGCCACTGGTTTCTTGGATCCTCCCCAGTCCTGGGCTAATATTCCATGTGCTACCCATTTTTCTATATCGACAAACAATAGATGTGTTTGTCTAAGGCAAGAAGACTCAGTGCCAATTCACTGACTAATTTTTGCTTCAAAGCTTCAAACTTCTGTTCATCTTCTTCCCATCTAATCTCTTCTTCAACGAACTTTTCATACAAGAACTGGATGGTCTGCATGTATTCTTCAATCCATAGCCTACAATATCCCAACAGGCCTAAAAACCTTCTGACTTCTCTCTTAGTTTTTGGCCATGGGTGTGACACTATCCTTGTAATTCTCTCAGGGTTCAGCCACCAGCTCCCTTGACAAATCACATGTTCTAGGAATTTTACTTCCCACTCTACAAATTGGAGTTTACCTTTTGATACCCAAAGTCCTTGGTTCCCCAGAAAATTTACAACACTATGGTGGATTCCCAAACTTCTTTTTCTTCCCATCCTGAGAAAAGCAAATAATTTACATATTGGATGAGCTTTATCTCAGGTTTAATGGAAAAGAGTTGTATTATTTCTCCTAGGGCTTGACCGAAGAGGTTTGGGGATTCAGAAAACACTTGGGATAACCCAATCCACTGAAGCTGTTGCTTCCTCCCAGAATCAGGGTCTTCCAATTCAAACGTTAATGTATCCCTACTTCTACTTTCCTCTGCCACACCCAAAAAGCATCTTTTAGGTCTGTCATGCTAAACCACTGGTGTGCTGTAGGGATAATAGTAGTGTATAGGGGTGAGGCACTACTGGGCATCCATTCAGAGTTCTTTTGTTCACTTCTCTCAAATCTTGGACAAGCCTGTAAGTCCCATCTGACTTCTTTACTGGCAATATGGGTGTATTATGGGGGGACATACAAGGTTCTAAGGTCCTGTCCTCAAGTAGGTCCTGGATCACCGACCGTAGTCCTCATTTCCCTTCCAGGGAGAGTGGATATTGTCATACCTGGACTGGATGGCTCTCATCAATTCATTTTATTACTATAGGTTTCATGTTCAATTTGCCTTGATTTTTCAGTTTTGCCCACATCATCTCATGAATTTTGCCTTCATCCTCTTCCCTTAATGGGAGAAGATTAACTACCATTTTTCCTTCCTCTGAGAGTACTCCAATGCTTAACTGCTAATGCACCTGTAAATCCTGCCCTAATGGATTGCACCCTGCCTCTGGAACTAATAGAACATCCCTGATTCCTACTTTATTTGCCCCTTCAAACCTTACTTCCTTTAAAACTGAGACCTTGAACTCCTCTCCTTTTGCACCTACTACTTGCCCCCTTTGGGATTCTACAAACACAAGTTCTTTCAGCTTCCGTGTCTACTAAGAATTCAAATTCTTTCTCCTGGAATCTATTTCTAAAGTTATCAAGGGCTCCTGATGGTAGTCTGTCATGAGAAGGTAGAGCCCTTGACATCCCTAGTCTTCCACTTCTCCTTTTTGCCCAGTCTCATAGACCCTTTTCTTTCTGGGGGCAATTCCTTCTAATATGTCCATTCTCTTTACAGTAAAAGCAGACTGGTCCTAAGTTCCCCTGTTTCCCAAACTCACCTTTTTGTGCCCAGTCCCAAGGAGCTGCATCTCCCCTCCTTCTATCTTCCCACACTAGAATCCCCCTCCCTTACCTGGGTTGTTCTTCATGTGCTGGTTTCCTTCCCTAATGGCAGTTGCCATTACCTTGGTCTTACCTTCATCCCTCTTTACACACTCCTTCTGTGCTTCCCTTAGAAGATCCTCTAACCTCCTTTCTTGCCAACCATCAAGCTTTTCTAACTTTCTCCATATATCTGGCCAGGCATGAGTGACAAAATTTATCTTTAGTAAGATCTGTCTGGCTACCGTGCCAGGGTCAACCCCTGAATATTGCCTCATATTCCTTCTCAGTCTCTCTAGCCACTCTGTCATGGTTTCTTTCTTTCTTTGTTGCTCATTGAAAGCTTTATGAGCATTTTAATTACGGGGAGCTGCCTCTTTGATACCTCTTATAATCAATGTTCTATATTCCTCCATGTCTCGCCTGTCCCCAGTGCTGTTGTGGTCCCAGGTGGGGCACATTATGGGCAGTTTCAGATCCCCAGGAGGTCCTTGCACATGCCCCCTTTCCCATATCCATATCCCAGCTGCCCGGATCATGTGCCTTACTTCTGGTGTGAATAGCACGGTCATTATTGATTGCATCTCTTCCCATGTATAAATATTGGGCCCCAGAAACCCGTCTAACTGTTCCACTAACCCAGTGAGGTCCTCTAGTAATCCTTTCAATTATTTCTTGAACATTCTCACTTCAGAAGAACTGAGAGTCACAACTGCAAATCTAATTCCTCCCTGCATCCCACACAGGGGTACTTCCCTCAGGGCATATATTCCCGCTGCTTGGTTCCCATCCCCTGATCTGTTTTCCTCTCATTGTGCCACCCTGTTTCTGGTGTTTTGACTAAGCCCATCAGGGGGTAGGGGAGGTGTATCTGCAGCTATTGGAGGTGGAGGGGGTAAGTGTTCTAATGGGTCCCATTCTTTATTTTCTGATACCTTATGTGAAAGTCTATCCGAAAATCTTTCATTTTTGCCTCACAATTGTCATGAAGAGAAAAGACCACTGAAAGGTTAAAAACTGTTGAGCCAGTTGGGAAAGAAAATCTTATGCTTATTCAGTGTGTTCACAGGTGTTGTTTGCAGAACATGCCATGCTGAACTCGAAAGGGGCATGCTGCCCTTTCTGAACAATGGATCTGGACTTTCTCCGTCCCTCCTGACCTCGCTGGTCTGAGCTCTGGGGTGGTTTCTCCCTCAAAGAGAAGACCCCTCTTGCCTGCCTTCAACCACCGTGACAGACAGATGACACCGAAACAGAGATGCGAATCCCCTCATCAAGGAACCAAGACAAGACAAGAAACCCCCTTGGCACCCCCTTCCAGAGAGTGGGACTGAACACCCCCCCAGCTCAGGGGGGAGGTGTGCACAAAGGGGGGAATACTGCCCAGAATAAATGCACCTGCGAGCATTCGGTCATGAAAACAATGGAATAAACCCCCCTCCTTCTGTTCCTATTCTTTTCCCCTCCTTGGAAACCTTATTTCGGCCACCCTTCCCAGTGCAATCTGACCGTGCTTTGAGATCTCCCTGCGACGTGCACCAGTGAGCTTCGACAGCTGGACCCCCGAAGGACAACGACTCGTTTCAGTAGCTATACCCTACCTGTCCTCCTTTCCTCCCTCTTCCCTGGTCTTACCCTTCTCTTCCCCAGATTCCCTCACCAACGCATATCAGCTGTGGTTATTTCAATAAAATTGCATTTTGTTGATTTGTTACTGAAAACCTCCTGTGCCTTGCTGGTTATTTTTTTTGCACAAAAAATCATCCGTCACCCATTCACTCGGACGGACCACGACACCCTAAACATGCTCATCTTTGAGGGTGAGGTCTCCCCCTCCCACAGCAGGAAGCGTAGTCACTCTCTTCCTGATTGAATGGTTTCTTAGCTCTTACATGGATGTTTAATGCCTGACACATCCACCCTTCATCTGACCTGTATCTCGGCCAGTATACATGATTGCTCCTAATTTCCCTTTTGGTCCATTCTACCATGCAATAGTGAATCACTTTGAGCTGATCCTTGTCTCTGGTATTTGGGTCATATTTCCATTGGGCTAGTTTCCTTCCCAGTGGGCCATCTGGGGGTATATCTATTGGTACCTCTTCAATTTCTACTCCTCCCCTTGGGGATTCTCTATTTGCCCATAGCCCCATCCTGACTGGTGATCACAGGCCCTGCCCCGACAGAGCCCACCTTTCTAACCACAGGCCCTCTGGACAGAGCCTGCCTCTCAGAAGGGAAAAGGAAAGCGGGGTGGGAAAAAAAGAAACAAGGAAAGGAGGAAAGAGAAGGAAAGAGAAGAGAGAGAAAAAAAGCAAAAATCTGTACTTCTATTT
Organism: Melospiza melodia melodia; assembly: GCF_035770615.1. Taxonomy (NCBI): domain Eukaryota; kingdom Metazoa; phylum Chordata; class Aves; order Passeriformes; family Passerellidae; genus Melospiza; species Melospiza melodia. Next base: position 1,788,307 of record NW_026948802.1, on the reverse strand, counting down.
TGACAAGTAAAAATAAAAAAACTTTTGATCCAGGGGCTTCTGCATCAGCGGATTGGTCCCTGCCCTTCCTCTCCTCCTCGGTTCAATGCTCCGGTCCCACGGTCACACTCTGCTCCTTGTCCCGCCTGGCTCAGCTCGGTTATGGCCTGCCCCTGGCCCAATTCCCCTCAGCAGCTGCAGTCCCACTCCTGGCCCGACCTGGCTTAGCTTTGGTGGCTCTGCCTGCCTTGATTTGACTCAGCAGTTTCCATCCAACTTCTGACCCAACTTGGTTCAGCTTTCAGTGGTTTCTCCACCCCAATTCAACTCGGAGGCTCTGCCCGTCCCAGTTCAGCTCGGCAGCTGCGGTCCTGCCCCTGGCCTGACTTGGCTCAGCCTCAGCGGCTCCACCTGCCCAGATTTGGCTCGGCTCAGCAGCCAGCCCAGCCTGACCTCCTCGGTTTGGTAGCTCTGCCCTGATGCGACTTGGCTGGGTGGCCAGACTGCCCCGACCCCCTTGGCTCGGCAGCACACAAACTGCTGCACCAGCTCCTGGGTGATCCCCTGCAGCAAACCCCTTGGTGATCACCCTGCTTCCAGCCCGGCTTTGTCCGGCCCTGGAAATTACAGCACTGGCTGCACTCCAGAGGCTGCCCCCGCTCTGAGCACCGTGCGAGCCACAGTGTCACGTGGAGCTTATAGGTGGCCATTGAATCTTAGTGTGTATTGTATAGGTGGCCTTTGAATCCTAGTAAAATATATGTATTGCATAAGTGGCCTTGCCCCAAACCTAGTTGTTCTAAATGGGCAGCAGCTGTGGCTAATGAAGATAACTGGGATAAAAGGGTTGGTTGGCCGGTCAGGGAGAGCCTTAGAGGAGCCCTGATGAAGAAGCAGAAACAACACTGCTGTGAAGAGCTGCTTGTGAGGAAACCACCCATAAGGTATCGGACTCTAGAAATATGGTAAAAACAGAGCTCACTGGCTCCCTTGGTGTGTGCTGGCTGGGAATCCCGCTGTGGGTCCCCGTCCTGGCACAAACACGGTTTCCCCAATGGGTGAACCCCATTCACAAGTCCCCACAAACCCTTCAGTCTTACGTGTCCTGCCGGCCATGGGGTCCTTGTCTATGGCATCCCCGCTTTCCTCCCCGCCATGCATGCCACTGTTCCTTTTTCCTTTCTACTGTCCAATATCCTGATACTTCAAGGGACCAGGATGGATCCAGTATATTACTAATATGAAGCTCACTTTCATACACCGGAATTACAGAGTCACAATCTGGCCAGAATCAGTTATGTGGATGGTACCCACCGCTCTTCCCCTCTTTTCATTATCCAGTCTCCTGATGTCTTGGGGCTTACAGCCTGCAACCACTGGTGGAACTGGGAGAGTCCGACAGACTACGCCCAATCTGTAGCGGGGGGCGCCCCTTTTGAAAACTCCTAAGCCCACCAGGTGTATTTCCTGGACAAGTCCCCATTTGTGAGAAATGATGCTCACTTCCAAAAATTTAAAAGGATTATTAAAACCTTCTCAAAAAATACAACAGAAGACTGAATACAGAAAATATTACGGCACTGGGAGCAAAGGATTTTTTCCCACTATGTGCTTGTCCACACAATGGATGTTTCACCTTTTAACCCTTTAGCCCCTCTCAAATCTTGTTAATCAACTCTTTCTTTGTTGTCCAGTGGTGGAGGTCATGTCCTTACATCTTGATTGACAGTCAGGTGTTGCCATAGTAATAAGCCAACCCTCCCAAATACCCCAACTACCAGGTAACCTTGTGATAACAACACAAGGAGGTGTAAAACATAACTGTAAATCTATAAAACTTGTCTTAACATATCCATAATATCTGCCTTTTAATTGTGAGACTCAACCATCGCATTACTCATCTATCACACAATTATATCAAAACTGCTTCCTGTTCCACCCTGACTGTCCCTGCAGAGGAACAGGGCATTTTTCATGCACTTCCACAAGGTCAGGCTACTCATTTCATGGTGAGTCTGAGATGGAAATGGCCATATTAAGAAGGAGAAAAGCAAAAGGAAATGGATTGGAAAATCTTAGAAAAAATTACCCTTCTTAGAGGCAAGGTTCACCAAGTCATTCCCTGCATTTCTCCTTTTCAGATCCTTTCAGTCTTCTACTCTGGGAGATGCAGCTTGTTCTGCTGCTTATCATGAACCTATTGTTTTCATGCTCTTGATTTATACCAGCACAAGAGATGTACAATCATCTAAACTGAAAACAGAAAGAAACTGCCTCTGACAACCAATTTTCATGTTCTAGATCACTTTCCAGGTGTCTGTGGAGATGTGTGAATGATTATCACACAACTCTCCATTTCCGGCTGCAGCTTCTGGAGATTCTTTCTCTGAATTCAGTCAGGGTTGCATTCCCCAACAAGTCTTGGTACCACATCCTTTTTTCCAAGGTTGGAATAGTCACAATGAAAACCTCACCAACAGCACAATTCCCCAGTCCACCAGGAAAAGAAAGGACAAGTTGTCCAGTTCTCTAAACGCTTTGTCTTGCTTTGCTGCAAGAATCCTGCTGCACGGACAGTGCTGAAAGCCAAGAGAAGCTGCAGTTGGGGACACAGCTTGTGACAGGAGCTTAACCTCGTTTGCTAGGAAAGGTTCTTGAAAAGAGCAGACAGGACTGTGGAGAAGATTCCTGGAAAACTGAAACAGCTTTCCAGAAGTGAAATTAAAATGGAAAGAAACCATCTGAAATGTTTTCCTCTCTTTATTTCCATGTTCCCCTTTTCCATCTTGCAATACTTTCCCATCCAGTTAATTCCAAATGGATCTCACCTCTAAGATCGATGACTTGGCGAGTTTTAGACACTCTAAAATACCATGAGCTACACACAGTTTGCCTTCCCGTTTTTGTTGGAAAGCAATGCTGGAGCCATCAGTGCAGTGCTTGGGTCGGGCACGAATCCTGCAGGCAGGGAATGTGCCCCGGCAGTGTGTGACCCTCAGCAGGGACAATGCTCAGCAATCCTGCAGGCAGGGAATGTGCCCTGGCAGTGTGTGACCCTCAGCAGGGACAATGCTCAGCAATCCTGCAGGCAGGGAATATGTCCCGGCAGTGTGTGACCCTCAGCAGGGACAATGCTCAGCAGCGTTGCTGTGCTCGGTCTCCATGGAACCATGCCAGGAGCAGCTGCTGAGCTCAGAAGCCATCGCAGCCCCCGCCCTGCCCAGAGCCCCTTGGCAGGCTGGGCTCCTGCCCTGGCTCCGTGTGCCAGGAGCCGGCAGCGCTGGGTGCAGGGAGCCCAGGGAGGGCACAGAAACGCTGGGTGAGAAATGCTGGGGCACAGCGAGATGGGCAAGTGCAGCCGGCCAGGGCAGAGGAGCAGCACGCACAGGGGGCACAGCCTGCAGGACAGATGGCCAGAGGGAGAAAACAACAAACTTCTCAGGAGGGCGGAGAACAAACTTTTAGTTGCAAACTTCAGAGAATGAGGTACTTGGGAAATCTTAAACAGCATTGAATTACAGAAAATCACTTGACAAAGCACTGACTGAGCAAACTCTAACCTGTCCAACTTCAAGTTATGCAGATTTTGAGAAGAGGAAGTCAGGAGAAGAGAGAGAGGGAGAGAGAGATCCACAGTCAGTCTTGGATCTCAGCTGCTGTGAGCTCCAGGGCCATGGGACGTGTCAGTGTCACACCCGTGTCACAGCCTGACCTGCACTGGTCCCTCTCTCAGGTGGGGTTTTTGGGGTGCCAGGGGCTTGGCAGCCACTTTGGGGCTGGGCCAGAGGCTGCAGTGGCTGGGGTGGGGCAGTGACCACCCCACCTATGCAGAACTCTCCCTGCCCCCAAACACACACTGCAGATGTCTGGGGCCGTTCATCATTTCTCTGCTCTCCAGCACCAAGGCAACGGACTCTGGATACAGCTCTGAGATCATGCCCAAGGCAACCACCCCTGGCAATGGGGCTCCATGGAGCTGCTCTCAGGAAAGCCCCTGAAAGCTGAGGAGTGCCCCAAAACTGCCTCAGAAACATGAGATACCTAAAAATATCTTCAGGAATGTGGATTAATAAAAAACTCACTCAGTAATGGGCTCCCCCTCCCTTCATCATCCTCAAACTTTGGCTGTCTCATTGCAGACCCCAACCCACCTCCCCAATCCCAACCCTGACACATCCCACCACTCCTGAACATCAACACCCCCTTCCCAAGGCATATTTCCCCCATTTCCCACCTCCCAAACCCCGTCCCACCCATCCTGCCCCACCTAATGCCCATCTCAACCCTCCTGATTTGAAGCCCACTTTGCTCAATCCCCTTCCAACACCATTCCACACCAAAGAGTTGTGGAATCGAGGAATTTTGGGGTGGGAGTGAGTAGTTTTCAGTGGCATTTAGGTGACAGATTGAACCCTCTTGTCTCTTTCAGTGCCAAGAAAGGGAAGCAAGTACACCAAATACCCCCAAAACCCCCAAATTCTCCCAATTATCTCCCTGAATCCCAGATTCCCCTGAAACACAAGTAAAAAGTGAGCCTTTAGATGCCTTTGATGAATTTATTGATTTTTACCCCAATTTTCTCTGTTTTAAAGGGATGAAGATGAATGCAAAGAAAATTAGGGCCAAAACAAAAGAATAACCAGCCCCGTGTCTTCCCAACATGCATCACAGAGAATGTAGAGTGCAAGGTTTCTGACCAACGTGGGTCCTCCCATGGGGGATGAAGCTGGAGCAGTGCATGAAGCTCCTCCTGCAGTTGGGGCACTCACAGGGCTGCCCTTACCGGTGACTCCGTTGGTGTTGGGTAAAGAACGAGCGGTCTGAGAACCTCTTCCCACACTGGGGACACTCGTAGGGCCTTTCCCCGGTGTGGATGCACCGGTGCCACATGAGGGTAAAGCTGTGCTTAAAGCCCTTCCCACAGCTGGGGCAGCGGAAGGGCCTCTCCTCAGTGTGAATGCGCTGGTGCAGGAGGAGATTGGAGCTGGTCTGAAACTTCTTCCCACATTGGGGACACTCGTAGAGCCTCTCCCCAGTGTGGATGCGTTGGTGGGTGATGAGGGCGGAGCTGCAGCTGAAGCCCTTCCCACACTCCCCACACTTGTAGGGCCATTCCCCAGTGTGGATTATCTGGTGGCGGATCAGGTGGGAGCTCCGCCTGAAGCTCTTCCCACACTCCAAGCACTTGTAGGGCTTCTCCCCATCATGAAGTTGCTCATGAGCCACCAGCTCCAAGCTCTGGCTGAAGCTCTGTCCACCTTCCTGGCTCAATGCGGTTCTTTCCTTCTCAGAGCAGCCTGGGCTGGGTTTGCAGCCCCTCCTCTTGTGGGATCTCTGGAACTTTTCCTCCCCATTGTAATTCTGCACTGTGGCACCACTAAAAACAGCCTCTTCCTCGAGGTTCTGGTGCAGGGATTTGTCCTCCCTGGTCTCCATCCTCAGCTCCTTCTCTGGGGAAGGAAGGACAAGGAGAGGATGGGATTTGCCTCCGTGCCAGAGGGAAGGGGAAGGAGATCCCCCCAGTGCATCCCTGGCAGGACGGCGTTGGCAGCAGGGTTGTCCTGCAGCTGGGGGCCATGCTAGGTTGGGAGATGGAGCAGGAGAGAGGGGGAAAGGGGCACTGACTTCCTCCTCACCTGCCTGGGTGTCCTGGGGCATCTTCCTCTTCCTCACAGCCTTCTCCTCCATCAGGTGAAGGTTTGGGAATGGGAAATCCTGGTTTGGGGTAAAACAAGGTGTGAATCCTTGGATTGGGAATTCCTCCCAACCAAATCCATCTCCAGAAGTTATCTGGTGCCCATAAAAATTTCCAAAAATCAAGAGTGAATTAAAAAAAGCCACCAGGAGCATCCCATTTCCAGTCTCATCCCTCTGGGGTTCTGGTGGTCCCCTGTCTCAGGGCTGCTGGGAATACCATGGGTCCTGGGGATCCCTCTCTACAGGGTCCTGCTTAGGGATGCTGGGGGATTTCAGGGTCCCCCACTCCAGCCTCCCCCCAGTCCAGTCACTTGGGGGTCCTCTCTCTTCCTGCAACCCTGTCCTGGATTAGGGCAAATTTGGGAGAAAACCTCCAAAGGGGTTTTCTCTAAAAAGCAAATTCAAGCAGCCACTCCCCCAACCAGATCAGGAAAAGACTTCCTCAGAGAAAAGGGGAAAAAACCTCTTTATTTAACAGGCAAAGCATTCATCAGCACAAAAAATGAACAACATTAAACAATAAAACCTCTTGCCGCTACAAAAGAGATGACAATCTCAGAAAGTCCTTCTGTGGGCTGTAGCTCTGCTCACTCAGTCTCTTATCAGTCCTTCCACTGCTGGAAATGCTGCGGCCCAGGCTCAGCCTGGTGGGCCACAGGTGGGAGCTGCCAGCGGTGTTCTGGGTGTTCAGTCCAGAGCAGGTTTAAACAGCTCCAAAGAAAAAGAAAAACCATACTCCAGGGAACTTCTCTGCCTCAGAGAGTTAAAACTAATGAAAAGCAAAGGAGAGCTCTGTCCTGCTGTCTGTCAGCAGACAACTGATACCTTAGGTTTTAAGTTTTTCTGTTCTGTTTTGGTGTGCAGCTTTTAGCTTTATATTAAGTGTTACTGGGATCTTTTCACAGAGTGTTGAAGACAAAACAATCATCTTCTAGCTGGAGACTCAAGGACAATCTCTTCAAACTTCAGGCCCAAAGCATAAACAACATGAAAAGAGGAGGGCGGGCAAGCAAGCAAGGAGGATTAAACTTCATAATTTGAAGCTATTAATTGGGCAGTTAACTCCTATATGCAAATAGACTAAAACTCATAAAAATGTGAGATCTCATGACCAAGCCCTCTTTTGCTCTCATCTTGGAGCCATCCAGGAAGAGCCACAGCTGTGCCTCCGGTACTGCCAGGGTGTGGCCTTTGAAAGCATTTCAGTAAAAATCCACTTTATTCCTATCAGCTCCATCTGGCCACTGTTCCAGCTCCTTAAGGCATCACAACAGTCTAGGAGCAGGAATGTGGAGGAGTGAGTGCAGTGTATGAAAACAAACTACTGCTTCTCCCTTCTCCCCTGCGCTCTCAGAATCAAACTTAAAGGTGCAGAACTCATTTCTGGGCTAAACAGACCGATGGGGTACGAGCATCATGAAGTCACCCCAGGACACCCCTCTCAGGGTCAGGGGGTCCCGTCCCCGCCTCATCTCCGGGCTGCCGGGGGTCCCCCAGCTCCGGTATCCCCCCTTCCCCTCTCCCCGCCCCGGGGGTCCCCCGTTCCACAGCCCCGGGTCTCACGGGGATCCCCAAAACCAATGTCCCGCCCCGTCGGTACCGGGCCATCCCCACGTGGTCCCCCCGGGACCCTCCCGAGGGGCGATCGCGGCTTCTCTGCCCCCGAAAAAGCTCCTCTTGGGGAGCCCGGGGATACCCGGGGCTCGAGTCCGGGATCTGCCGGCTCCGAACCCTCTCCAAAAAATCCTCCTGGAGACCCCTGGCTGGAGCCGGGGCGAGCTCGGCCTCCGCCCTCCCCTGCGGCTAGGGGCTGGGGGCGATGCTCCCGGGGCAGGGGGTGCTGCAGGCTCGGCGTGCGGGCGCTGCGAGCGCCGCCATTCTCCCGCTCCTGCTCCTGCTCCTCCTCTCCCTCCTCTTCCTCCCGCATTTCCTCCGCTGCCAGCCCGGACCCCCCTTTCCCACCGCTCTGCCCCGCGGCCCCGCAGCACCGGCTGCTGGGTGGGGGAGCCCCCGATCGGCCCCAGGGCTGGGCAGGGGCTCGGGGACCCCCCCGGGCGGATCCGTCCCCCGGCCCGAGCTCCAAATTCCGCTCCGGGGCCGCCGGGCTCTGCGGGCCCGCCTGGCAACCGGTGAGTCATCGGCGAGAAATGCTCTGGTTGGCTGGAAATTGGTTAGCGCCTCTTCTGATTGGCTGAAATTTTGAAAGGCGCTGCGCCCTGCGGGTGTCCCCGAGAGCTGCGGAGTCCGGGTTGGGGCTTTTTCCTCTTCCTTTCGCTCTGAGAACATTTCTGATTTCTTTCTCTCCCTCGCTCCTTTCCATTTCTTGTTCAGTACAATCCGAGTTCGAGCAGATCGACAGGTTGCGTTCTCACGGTGTCATTTGCACCTTCACTCAGGCGTGAGAACGTCGGAGAGCCCCCCAGCCCCGAGCACCCTCAGCGGTGAGAGGGACACAGAGCCCCTGGTCCCCAGCCCTGCACAGGCATTGCCTGAGGCCAGAGGGATGAAGACCCCCCGAGCATCCCCCAGAGGGAGGGGACAGAGACCCCCGAGCATCCCCTGGGCTGAGAGGGACAGAGACTGCCCCGAGCACCCCTGGTACAAGGTGAGAGGGAGGGAGACCCCCCAGGCATTCCCTGGGGTGAGAATGATGGAGACCCTCTGGAGAATGGCCTGGGGTGAAAAGGACAAACGCCTGGGGAATGGCCTGGGGTGACAGGGACAGGGACCCTCCCCAGCCCCTTCCAAGCATCCCCCAGGGTGAGAGGCACAGAGCATCCCCTGGGCACCGGACAAAATAAACTTTGCAGAAATCAAACTTAACTCTGCATAAAATACTTCAATGAATATTTGCTTTTCCCACAAGTCACGTAATGAAAACGCAAACAAATCCCAAAATTTTGTAAACTGACAATAGAAGCTGTTTTGTGGCAAATCTAAATTCTATTGGTCCTGCACAGCTCCAGCTCAGCTGCTGGCAGGTTCCAATAAAAGAAAAGTGGAAATTAGGCCCAATACAGAATATGAAAAGGAAGGGGAAGCTCTGTGTAGCTGTCGCAAAGGTGACAGGGACAAAGAGAAAAATTATTCTAACATTTGGCAAAGTCACCCAGCCTGTGAAAAAGCGTGACAGGGACCGAGACCTCCCCTGGAGGGGGCAAAGTGTGACATTGTCCCCTGTGTGTGTGGCCTTCCCAGGGTGGGGGTTTTACACCTGAGCCAGTTTGGGTAAGGGGGGGTGGTGTTCACCCACCCAAGCACGGATTACCCCACTGTTTCAGGTTGCAATGCAAGATGTAACCAAATGCATGTTTTCAATCACCATCTTCATCAACTGCTATAAACAGGTGGGGCAGTGTTCTTTATGGCTTCCATGACTCATCCCTGATAATGCTCTCCAGGTGAGATACGTTCTGCTAATGGGCCATTGAGTGCCACTGCAGGACTGATAAAATTCCATCCTCCCATTGTGGGATGCTCCGCCCAGGGGGAGGATCCAAGCATTCCTACATGGATATAGGCTGAGGCTTTCAACATCAGGAGCAGCTTGCCTACTGGATTCCCAGAGGACAAGAGCTCTATAGCCACCATTGGACCTTCAGAGGAGGACCAGACCCTTCTACAGGATCACTCCTTCGACAGAATCACGTTGATCACTCCAACAGGACTGCAGCCACCATTTAATAAGACTGCTTCCACCACCCTGCCCAGCAGGGTGTCAGGTTATATCCTGACTCTGTCAGTTTAAGGCAGTGTTTCTGTATCATTGCCTTGATCCTTATTTTGTTATTGAATTGGAATTCGTGCCCGACCCAAGCACTGCACTTGTGGCTCCAGCATTGCTTTCCAACAAAAACAGGGGAAGGCAAACCTTGTGCAGCTCATGGTATTTTAGAGTGTCTAAAACTCGCTAAGTCATTGATCTTAGAGGTGAGATGCATTTAGAACTCATGGCATGGAGAAGTAGTGCAAGATGGAAAAGGGGAAAACAGAAATAAACTGAGGAAAACATTTCAGATGATTTCTTTCCATTTTCATTTCACTTCTGGAAAGCTGTTTCAGTTTTCCAGGAATCTTCTCCATAGTCCTGTCTGCCCTTTTCAAAAACATTTCCTGGAGAATGAGGTCGAGCTCCTGTCACAAGATGTGCCACCAACTGTGGCTTCTCTTGGCTTTCCACACTGTGCCTGCAGCAGGACTATTGCAGCAAAGCAGGACAAAGGTTTGGAGAACTTGACAACTTGTCCTTTCTTTTCCTGGTGGACTGGGGAGTTGTGCTATGGGTAAGGTTTTCATTGTTCCTGTTCCAGGCTAAGAAAACAGGAGGTGGTACAAAGAATTGTTAGGGAATACAAGCCTGGCTGAATGCAGAGAAAGAATCTGCAGAGCCTGCAGCCACAAGTGGAGAGTGTTGTGATGATCATTCCAACCTGTCACTGGACATCTTGAAAATTACCTGGAATGTGAAAATGCTCTGACAGAGGGAGTTTGTTTCTGAATTCAGTGTGGATGATTCCACATCTGGTGCCTTGGTGCATAAATCAAGAGCACAATCAGTTCATGATAAGCACCAGAACAAGATGGACCTCTCAGAGTAGCTGACTGAAAGAGTCTGAAAAGGAGAAATGCAGAGAATGACTTGGTGAATTTTGCCTGGAAGAAAGGGGAATTTTTTCTAATAATTATTAATACATTTTGGCTTTTGGTTTTCTTAGCAAGGCCATTTGCATCCCAGATTCGCCATGAAGTGAGAAGCCTGAGCTTGTGCAAGTGCCTGAAAGATGCCCTGTTCCTCTGCAGGGACATTCAGGCTGGATGAGGAGCTGAAGCCCTCTCTGGGGCAGCCTCCTCCGAGCTGGAATTTGTGCCATGCTGGGAGAGGAGGAGGAGGGGGAGAAGGCTGGCGCTGTGTGGCAGGAGCAGGAGGTTTAGGCTGCAGGACATTCCGTCTGCGCCGCTGCCCCGCAATGGGCGGCCGTGCCCGGGGCTCTGGGCCTGGCTCCGTGTGCGCTGAGCTGCCTGGGCTGGGCTCAGGTTCCCACTGGGACTGGGCAGAGCCTGGGCTCAAACTGGGGGCAGCAGCAGTGCAAAACACCTCTGGGCATCTCCGCTTCCTGCTGCTGGGAAGGAGAAATGAAGCGAGTTGAGAAGTTCTGATTTCTGTTTCTCCTGATGGATTTTTAAATTTAATTCCACATTATGGAGGCAAATTCTGTGACAGCCTCTGTCAGTTTATTCTATTTCAACAACGCCAGCAACAGGGCTGTGTTTGAGTTCTGCCAATGTGGCCTGTGTGGCTTTAATTCCCCTCACTTTAGTGCTCAGGGGCTGGTGGGCATTCCAGTATCTGATGATCTTTATGCCTGTGACAAAAATACTGACTTCACTGTCATGAAAGCACCGTGGGTAGAACCAACTGAAAGAGGCACTTGCATTTTTATGGATAAAGTTCAAGTGGCAAGCAGAAGAGCGCCAAGAGCAGCCATGATCTGCAATTCCCAAGGCAAAGGCACCAGCAGCCTCCTCCTGTCACCTCATGGTGAGTCAAAGAGCGCTGAAAACAGTGCTGGAACCCGATCCTTTCTTCCTTTGAGGGCTTACTCGGGGCAACACAGGCAGGCCCTGAGCAGTCAGGGCTGTGTGTGGGTGCTGGTTGCTCTGCTCCAGAATTGAGCTGGAAAAAGCCCTTGGGATCCGAGGCAGGAGCAGGCGGGAAGGGGCCGGCGCTGCTGCTGCTCCTGGCCGGGAGCCCCGGCTGGGCCGGGCCGGCGCCCCCTGAGGTGCGGCTGCTGCTGCTGCCAGAGCCGGGCGGGACTCGGGGACAGGGAACGGACACGGGGGGACAGCAAAGGCCTGGCGGCTGCAGGGATGGTGGCGCTCGGGCCAGCACCAGCACAGAGCTTCAGCCCGCAGTTAACCCTGAGGGAAACGCCGGGGAAAGGCTCCATTTCAGCCTTTCTGCACTCGTGGCTGTGAAGGGACTGAAATGAAAGCAGAACAAGTAGGGCCCAACCTGTTCTCCTGCCTTGGGTGGAGCCCCAAGCCTGAGGCTGAGAGGGGCTGTGAGGGGCTGTGAGGGGCCATCAGTCACGAGGTGTCATGAAGGGCCTTGAGAGGCCATGAGGGGCCATGGGGAACTCTGAGAGGCCATAGGGGTCTGTGAGGGGCTGTGGGAGCCCAGGCCCCTCATGGAACCAAGGGTCCACCATGTCCCAACAGGGCCTTGTGTAACCAAATGGACCATGGTGACACTATGGAGCCTCATGGTATCACAGGTCCGTTGTTACACAGCAGCCACAGCAGGAATGCAGAACCAAGGAGATCATTGTGACACTGCACAACTGTGCAAACCTGTGAGCCTACCAGGGAAAAGCCAGCAGAAATGCCCTGGAGAGACACACTGTAGGCTCTGGGCATTCCTCACAACTCAGGGCGAGGAAAGAGGCTTCCCCATGGTGCTCTGCAGCACTATGTTAATTTGTCCCAGTTCTGTACTCTCCCTTGGCCTTCTCTACCCCTTTAACTCTTACATGTTCATGTTCTGGTGAGTTCTCCCTTCCCTGTTTTCCCACTGGTGTGTAACCCTACCCATCCACACTGGCATTTACTATTGGTCCCTTCCATGTGTACCGCCCCTGAACCCTCAGAGCATTGGATCCCCGGTGCTCTACTCTGCACCCTCTTTCCCTGTATTTGTACCCTGGACTCTTCTTTGTTTTTGTCTTTGGCCCCTGGACACTTTCAGCATTTCTCTGTGTGTGTGTGTCTGTGTGTATGTGTGTCTGTGTGTGTGTCTGTCTGTCTGTGTCTATGTGCTGGTGCTCTCGTGGTTCCTACCCATTGGCACAAGAAACTCTGGGGGAAGGTTGTGTGCAGACCACCTCAGACTGTAACAAAAACTCCCTTTTTTCATTTACTTTGTGGTGGGAATGAACCATTCTGTCTAATAATGATCAGAAAAAATCAGAGCTGTATTTATATAAATTTATCTGGTATTCAATCTTTAACCCTGGGGGGAAAATTGCATTAAAGTTCAATTCCACGTGTCTAATCTTTAACACCTTTGACAAAGTCTGGAGGTGGGATTGGATGCAACTGCTCCCAGTCTCCTCTCTTAGAAGGAATTTTAGAAGTCTAGGGGCCCTGCAGGGGTTTGAGGATCCATGGTGCCTGCAGTATGTAATTTCTCCATCTCATGTCTCAGCAGGAGTTTCTCCAAAAAAGAAATAAAGGTTTTGCCTGAAGATCCCACTGTGCCCATGACAGGAACCCCTGTGAGTTTCTGGGACACCCCAGCTCTTTGGCACCCTGGAGACTCCTGGGATGTCACCGTGGAGCCCCCGCGAGCGCCTGTGACAGATCGATGCCTTTGCATCACAAGGTCCCCTGGGATGTCACCATGGAATGGCTGTGACTGCCTCTGACCACAGGGCTCTTTACCATCCCAAGAAAGCCCAGGGAGGTCTCCATGGAGCCCCTGTCTGTGCCTGTGACATTCCAGCTCTGGAAGAGCCTGGAGACTCTTGGAAAGTCCCCACAGAACCCCTCTGAGGGCCTGTGACAAATGTGATCCTTAGCAGGCAACCATCACCAGGACCCTGTTGCTATGCGCAGTTTCCATGGCAACCATCCCCAGCCCCCTGTTGCTATGATCAGTTTCCATGGCAACCATCCCCAGCCCCCTGTTGCTATGGCCAGTCCCTTGGCAGCTCCATGGAGACCCCATGCCGGGGTGGTTGCCATGGACACCAGCTCAGGCCTGCAGCCACAGCCCGTTGCCATGGATACCATTGGCAGCCCCATCCCCAGGCTCATGGGATCCCAGAACCACAGAATTGGCTGAGCTGGGAGGGACCCATCAGGATCCTCCAGTCCAACTGCTGGCCCTGCACAGGACACCCCAACAATGCCAGCCTGGGCCTGGCAGCGCTGTCCAAACGCTGCTGGAGCTCAGAGAGCCCTGGAGCTGGGACCCTTCCCTGGGGAGCCTGGGCAGGGCCCCAGCAGCCTCTGGGCAAAAACCTTTTCCTGACATCCAACCTGAGCCTGCCCTGACTCAGCTGCAGCCGTTCCCTCCACTCCTGTCCCTGGGCACCAGAGGGAAGAGGTTCCCACAGCCCCAACCAGGGACCCGCTCCCAAGGCTGTTGCCATGGCCACCAGGGCTGGGACCAGCTGGGATGCTCGGTTTCCAGGGGCCGGGGCTCAGGAATGGGATTCCCCAATTTCCTGCTCTTGCTAAAACCGCGCTGCCCTCACTGCCCTCCCACCTCCCATGGAAACCACAAAGGCAAAGATCCCGGTCTGGGATAAGAACAATTTTTTGGGAACAACAATGATATAAGGAACGAATGGAACAGAAACAATATTGATAACAGAGTGTATAAATAAAACTGTTTACAGGGAAAACTAAAACACAACTTACTGGGTCTGCCTTGCCACGTATTTCCTCCTGCCTGGAAAGCACACCCTTCTCCTCAGGGACAGAGAGAGAGAGAGAGAGTGAGTCCCTTTCCTGTCCCTGGCAATGACCTGAGGTTGGAGTGAATGTAATGACACAGTCATGGCAAGACCCTCATGTTCTTCCATCCCACATCATGTCATTGGCAGAGGCAGGAAAAGGGACAGGTGTCTTCTAGCATGGATCCGACGGAAAAATGGATCACCAGGGCTCTTCCCAACATGGATCCTCCAACTATGGATGAAGTTGGGGCAGTGCACAAAAGTCCTCCTGCATTGGGGCATTGGCAGAGCTACCCTTCCAGGTGCCTCCGTTGGTGTCTGGTTAAGACAGAGATCTGGGTGAAGCTTTTCCCACACTGGGGACACTCGTAGGGCCTCTCCCTCTCCCCAGTGTGGATGTGCCGGTGCCTGATGAGGTTGGAGTTGTGCTTGAAGCCCTTCCCACACTCAGGGCAGCGCAAGGGCCTCTCATCCGTGTGAATCCGCTTGTGCCGGAGGAGACTGGAACTGCTCTAAAACCTCTTCTGACACTGGGGACACTCGTAGGGCCTCTCCCCAGTGTGGATGCGTTGATGTATGACAAGGGCAGAGCTGGAGCTGAAGCCCTTCCCACATTCCCCACACTCATAGGGCCAATCCCCAGCGTGGATCCTCTGGCTGATCAGGGTGCTGCTCTGCCTGAAGCTCTTCCCACACTCCAAGCACTTGTGGAGCTTGTGCCCATCATGAAGCTGCCTCTGGACTACCAGCTCCAAGTTGTGGCTGAAGCTCTGTCCACCTTCCTGGCTCAGGGTGGGTCTTTCCTCCTCAGAGAACCCTGGGTTGGGTTTGGAGCACCTCCTCCTCATGGAGGATCTCCAGGGCTTTTCCTCCCCATTGGATTCTTTTCCCATGGAGCCACTCAAACCGGCCTCTTCCATGTGGTTCTGCTGTGGGGATTTGTCGTCCCTGATCTTGATCCTCAGCTCCTTCTCTGGTAGAGTAAGGACAAGCACAGGATGGGATTTCCCTCCGTGAAGAGGGATGGGGAAGGAGATCCCCACAGTGCATCCCCAGCAGGATGGCGTTGGCAGCGGGGTTGTCCTGCATAGAGGGGATTTTCTGGGCTGGGAGATGGAGCAGGAGAGAGGGGGAAAGGGGCACTGACTTCCTCCTCACCTGCCTGGGTGTCCTGGGGCATCCTCATCTTCCTTGAGGTGTCTTCCGCCATCTGGCCAAGTTTTAGGAACGGCATATTCCTAAAACAAGGGAGGAAAACAAGGGATGAGCACAATGAACTTTGTACTGGTTTAAAGGCAAACCTGAGGAAGAGTCTAAGCCAGAATTCAAATTCAGTAACAAAATAAGGATCAAGGCAATGATACAGAAACACTGCCTTAAACTGACACAGTCAGGATATAACCTGACACCCTGTTGTTCAGGGTGGTGGCAGCAGTCCCAGTAAATGGTGGTGCAGTCCTGTTGGAGAGATGAACACGATTCTGTCAAAGCAGTGATCCTGTAGAAGGGTCTGGTCTTCCTATGGAGGTCCAGTGGTGGTTAGGGAGTTCTTGTCCTCTGGGAATTAAGTAGGCAAGCTGCTCCTGGTGTAGCAAAGTGTTAGCGTATATCCAGGTAGGAATGCTTGGATCCTCCCCCTGGGCGGAGCATCCCACAATGGGAGGATGGAATTTTATCAGTCCTGCAGTGGCACTCAATGGCCCATTAGCAGAACGTATCTCACCTGGAGAGCATTATCAGGGATGAGTCATGGAAGCCATAAAGAACACTGCCCCACCTGTTTATAACAGTTGCTGAAGGTGGGGATTGAAAACATGCATTTGGTTACATCTTGCATGGCAACCTGAAACAGTGGGGTAATCCCTGCTCAGGGGGTGAACACCACCCCCCTTACCCAAACTGGCTCAGCTGTAAAACCCCCACCCCAAAAAGGCCACACACACAGGGGACAATGACACACTTGGCCCCCTCCAGGGGAGGTCTGTTTCACAGGCTGGGGGACTTTGCCAAATGTTAGAATAATTTTTCTCTTTGTCCCTGTCACCTTTGTGACAGCTACACATAGCTTCCCCTTCCTTTCCATAATCCGTATTGGGCCTATTTTCCACTTTTCTTTTTTTAGAATGTGCCAGCAGCTGAGCTGGAGCTGTACAAGACCAAAGGAATTTGGATTTGCCACAAAATAGCTTCTATTATAAGCTTATAAAATTTTGGGATTTATTTGCCTTTCCATCACAAGTGACTTGTGGGAAAAATAAATTCAAGGCATTTTATCTACGGTCAATTTTGATTTCTGACAAGAAAAAACATTACTTTGTCTGATGCCCAGGGGATGCTTGTGAAGCCTCTGTTCCTCTTGCCCTGGGAGATGCTTGGGGGGGGTTTTCCCTGTCCCTCTCACCCCAGGCCATTCCCCAGGGGGTCTCCATCATTCTCACCCCAGGGAATGCCTGGAGGGTCTCCCTCCCTCTCACCCCTGTGCCAGGGGGTGCTCGGGGCAGTCTCTGTCCCTCTCAGCCCAGAGGATGCTCGGGGGTCTCTGTCCCCTCACCCTGGGGGATGCTCGGGGGGTCTCCATCCCTCTGACCTCAGGCAATGCCTGTGCAGGGCTGGGGACCAGGGGCTCTGTGTCCCTCTCACCGCTGAGGGTGCTCGGGCCTGGGGGGGCTCTCCGACCTTCTCACCCCTGGAGAGGCCGGGGGGGTCTCTGTCCCTCTCAGCCCTGCTGTGACCCCACCCAAACATCATCGGGCTCAGAGGGACAGAGACACCCCCAAACCCCCAGAAGGGCTGAACCTGGAATTTGGTTTGGGGCTGAGGGTTTAGGAAGGGGCTGGAATTGGGGCTGGGATTGGAGTTGAGGTTGAGATTTGGATTAGTGCTGGGATTGGGGTTAAGGCTAGACATGGGATTGGCTTTAGGGCTGGGGTTGGGGTTGGGTCTTGGGATAGATGAGTCTGAAACTGGGATGAGAATAAATACAGAACTGTGAGTGTGTCTAAATGTGGAGTGAGACTGAGACCAGGATCAGGGTTTGGGATTGAGCTCACCCAGAGCCCAATGATGTTTGGGTGGGGTCACAGCAGGGCTGAAAGGGACAGAGACCCCCCCGGCCTCCCCAGGTGTGAGAAGGTCGGAGAGCCCCCCCAGCCCCGAGCACCCTCAGCGGTGAGAGGGACACAGAGCCCCTGGTCCCCAGCCCTGCACAGGCATTGCCTGAGGCCAGAGAGATGGAGACCCCTTGAGCATCCTCCAGGGTGAGGGGACAGAGACCCCCGAGCATCCCCTGGGCTGAGAGGGACAGAGACTGCCCTGAGTACCCCCTGGCACAGGGGTGAGAGGGAGGGAGACCCTCCAGGCATTCTCTGGGGTGTGAATGATGGAGACCCCCTGGGGAATGGCCTGGGGTGACAGGGATAGGGACAAACCCCCAAACCCCTGCCAAATATCCCCCATGGCGAGAGGCACAGGGACCCCTCGAGCATACCCTGGGCACTGGACAAAATAATTTGGCAGAAATCAAACTTGACTCTGCATAAATCACTTTGATGAATATTTGATTTTCCCACAAGTCAGATGTGATGAAAATGCAAACAAATCCCAAACATTAATAAACTGACAGTACAAGCCATTTTGTGGCAATTCCAAGTTCCACTGGTTCCTGCACAGCTCCAGCTCAGCTGCTAGCACGTTCTGATAAAAGTGTAAATTCAGCCCAATACAGATATCATTAAAAGGAAAGTAAACTCTGTAACTGTCACAAAGGCGAGCAGGGATGAAGAGAAAAATGATTCTCACATTTCGCAAAGCACTCAAGCCTGGGAATTCAGGAGTTATTTGGGAATTTAGCTACTTGAGCTGAGCTTCTTGTAGGACTTTTAGCAGCCTTGTGTTCCTCACCATGGGGTGAATGAACCTTGTCAGTCTCGCTGGTATCATTTGCTCCCTTTCCTCCTGTGATTTTAAAAAACATTTCAAGGAAGGATGTCGCAGACATTTTTTCATAAAATCCTCTCTTTTAGGATTTGTCCTTTCTGTGA
Source organism: Melospiza melodia melodia (assembly GCF_035770615.1). Classification (NCBI taxonomy): domain Eukaryota; kingdom Metazoa; phylum Chordata; class Aves; order Passeriformes; family Passerellidae; genus Melospiza; species Melospiza melodia. The sequence continues at coordinate 1,770,129 of NW_026948802.1, read as the reverse complement.
AGCAGGGGCCCCAGAAGAAAAATGCAAACAATAATTATCTGCTGATTTGGAATGTAACAGGAGCATCTGTGATCGGTCTTCTGTGAGTGTTTGGATTTGCTGACCACTCACGGGAGAGTTGGTCCTTGCTTTCTGCTGGACACAGAATTTTGTTATTCATTCTCTTCTTTCTATTCTTAGCTTAGCAAGCCTCTGCAACTTTTCTCTTTATTCCTTTTAGTATAGTTATAATGTATTATATATCATATATCAATAAATCCAGCCTTCTGATCATGAACCAAGATTCTCATCCACTTCTCTCACCCTGAAGACCTTCATCAGGTCGCTGTAATAGAAGGACAACAAAATATTTTCTTTACTCTCCAGGCCCACAAAGGCAATTTACCTCATTGGTTCTCCCATAAGTCACTCAGAGAAATCTGCAGCCCAGTTTCAAAGAGTTCCTCCAGAGAGAACCACAACCTCCTCAGAGGAGGGCACCATGCTGTTGTCAAAGGCACTTGGGGTCAGAGAACAGTGCCTAAACTCACTGTGCCAAAATAATTTCACAGTCTGGTGAGTCTGGTTAAGAAAAGTGTTAGAGAGATTCCTCTGCCCCAATTAAGGTGATAATGAGACCAAACCCAAAATGAATTTTATTGAAAAGTAAATGGGATAGAAAAGGGGGGACAGGAAGGGAATGACAGGAAAAAGAGCCCTCCCCTGGGGCAGGGCAAGTGTGACATTGCCCCCTGTATGCGTGGCATTCCCAGGGTGAGGGTTTTACAGCTGAGCCAGTTTGGGTAAGGGGGGTGGTGTTCACCCCCTGAGCAGGGATTACCCCACTGTTTCAGGTTGCCATGCAAGATGTAACCAAATGCATGTTTTCAATCCCCACCTTCAGCAACTGTTATAAACAGGTGGGGCAGAGTTCTTTATCTCTTCCATGACTCAGCCCTGATAACGCCCTCCAGGGGAGATATCTCCTGTGAATGGGCCATTGAGTGTCACTGCAGGACTGATAAAATTCCATCCTCCCATTGTGGGATGCTCCGCCCAGGGGGAGGATCCAAGCATTCCTACCTGGATATAAGCTGACACTTTGCTACACCAGGAGCAGCTTGCCTACTGGATTGCCAGAGGACAAGAACTCCCTAACCACCACTGGACCTCCATAGGAAGACCAGACCCTTCTACAGGATCACTGCTTCAACAGAATCACCTTCGTCTCTCCAACAGGACTGCACCACTATTTACTGGGACTGCTGCCACTACCCTGAATAACAGGGTGTCAGGTTATATCCTGACTCTGTCAGTTTAAGGCAGTGTTTCTGTATCATTGCCTTGATCTTCATTTTCTTTTAAATTGTAATTCTGGTTTTGACCCTCCCCAGGTTTGCCTTCAAACCAGTACAAAAGACAATGTGCGCACCCTTTGTTTTCTTCCCAGAACAGGATTTCCCATTCCCAAACCTTGATTGGATGGAGAAGGAGGCTGTGAGGAAGAGGAAGGATCCCCAGGACACCCAGATAGGTGAGGAGGAAGTCAGTTCCTATATCCCTCTCTCTCCTGCTCTATCTCCCAGCCCAGCACAGCCCCTGGCTGCAGGACAACCTTGCTGCCAACGCCATCCTGCCGGGGATGCACTGGGGGAATCTCCTTCCCCTTCCCTCTGGCATGGAGGCGAATCCCATCCTGTCCTTGTCCTTCCTTCCCCAGGGAAGGAACTGAGGATGGAGACCAGGGAGGAAAAATCTGCATGGCAGAACCTTGTGAAAGAGGCCGTTTTGAGTGATTCTAACGCACAGGAATCCAACAGGGAAGAAAAACCTCAGACATCCCCCATGAGGAGGGGCTCCAAACCCAGCCCAGGGTGCTCTGAAGAAGAAAGAGCCATCCTGAGCCAGGAAGGCGGGCAGAGCTTCAGCCAGAGTTCAGAGCTGGTGGTCCATGAGCAGCTTCATGATGGGGAGAAGCCCCACAAGTGCTTGCAGTGTGGGAAGAGCTTTAGGCGGAGCTCCCACCTGATCAGCCACCAGATGATCCACACCAGGGAATGGCCCTACAAGTGTGGGGAGTGTGGGAAGGGCTTCAGCTACAGATCCAACCTTGTGACCCACCAACGCATCCACACTGGGGAGAAGCCCTACGAGTGTCCCCAGTGTCAGAAGAGGTTTCAGACCAGCTCCAATCTCCTCCAGCACCAGCGGATTCACACTGAGGAGAGGCCCTTCCTCTGCCCTGAGTGTGGGAAGGGCTTCAAGCACAACTCCGACCTCATCAAGCACCGGCGCATCCACACTGGGGAGAGGCGCTACCAGTGCGCCACATGTGGGAAGAGATTTCAGAGCAGCTCCAGTCTCCTCCAGCACCAGCGGATTCACACGGATGAGAGGCCCTTCCACTGCCCTGAGTGCGGGAAGGGCTTCAAGCACAACTTCACCCTCATCATCCACCGGCGCATCCACACAGGGGAGAGGCCCTACGAGTGTCCCCAGTGTGGGAAGAGCTTCACCACCAGCTCTCACTTGACCAGACACCAACGGAGCCACCAGTAAGGGATCCCTGCAAATGCCACAAATGCAGGAACAGCTTCATCCACTACTCCAGCTTCATCCCCCATGGGAGAACCCACATTGGGAAGAGCCGTGTTGATCCATGTTCCCCATGATCCATGCTGGGAAGACACCTGTCCCTTTCCCGGCCCCTACCAGTGTCATGATGCAGCATTGAAAAAAATGAGGGTCTTACCATGGCTGTGTCATTACATTCACTCCCACCTCAGAGAATTTCCAGGTGCAGAAAAGGGACACTCACTCTCTCTCTCCCTGAGAAGAAGGGTGTCCTTTCCAAACAGGGGAAATTGTGGCCAGGAAGACCCAGTGAGTTGTGTTTTAGTTTTCCCAGGAAACTGTTTCATTTATACACTCTGTTATCAATATTGTTTCTGTTCCATTCGTTCCTTGTATCATTGTTGTTCCCAAAAAATTGTTCTTATCCCAGACCGGGATCTTTGCCTTTGTGGTTTCCATGGGAGGTGGGAGGGCAGTGAGGGCAGCGCGGTTTTAGCAAGAGCAGGAAATTGGGGAATCCCATTCCTGAGCCCCGGCCCCTGGAAACCGAGCATCCCAGCTGGTCCCAGCCCTGGTGGCCATGGCAACAGCCTTGGGAGCGGGTCCCTGGCTGGGGCTGTGGGAACCTCTTCCCTCTGGTGCCCAGGGACAGGAGTGGAGGGAACGGCTGCAGCTGAGTCGGGGCAAGCTCCAGTTGGATGTCAGGAAAAGGTTTTTGCCCAGAGGCTGCTGGGGCCCTGCCCAGGCTCCCCAGGGAAGGGTCCCAGCTCCAGGGCTCTCTGAGCTCCAGCAGCGTTTGGACAGCGCTGCCAGGCCCAGGCTGGCATTGTTGGGCTGTCCTGTGCAGGGCCAGCAGTTGGACTGGAGGATCCTGATGGGTCCCTCCCAGCTCAGCCAATTCTGTGGTTCTGGGATCCCATGAGCCTGGGGATGGGGCTGCCAATGGTTGCCATGGCAACGGGCTGTGGCTGCAGGCCTGAGCTGGTGTCCATGGCAACCACCCCTGGCATGGGGTCTCCATGGAGCTGCCGAGGGACTGAGCATAGCAACAGGGGGCTGGGGATGGTTGCCATGGAAACTGAACATAGCAACAGAGGGCTGGTGATGGTTGCCATGGAAACTGCGCATAGCAACAGGGTCCTGGTGATGGTTGCCACGGAAACATCCCATAGCAACAGGGGTCTGGTGATGGTTGCCATGGAAACTGACCATAGCAACAGGGGTCTGGTGATGGTTGCCATGGAAACTGACCATAGCAACAGGGGGCTGGGGATGGTTGCCATGGAAACTGACGATAGCAACAGAGGGCTGGGAATGGTTGCCATGGAAACATCCCATAGCAACAGGGGTCTGGGGATGGCTGCCATGGAAACTGACCATAGCAACAGGGAGCTGGGGATGGTTGCCATGGAAACTGACCATAGCAACAGGGGGCTGGTGATCGTTTCCTGCTTAGGATCAGATTTGTCACAGGCCCTCAGAGGGGTTCCTTGGAGACCTTCCAAGAGTCTCCAGGCTGTTCCAGAGCTGGAATGTCACAGGCACAGACAGGGGCTCCATGGAGACTTCCCAGGGCTTTCTGGGGATGGTAAAGAGCCCTGTGGTCAGAGGCAGTCACAGCCATTCCATGGTGACATCCCAGGGGATCTTGTGCTGCAAAGGCACCGATCTGTCACAGGCGCTCGCGGGGGCTCCACGGTGACATCCCAGGAGTCCCCAGGCTGCCAAAGAGCCGGGATGTCCCAGACACTCACAGGGTTCCTGTCATGGGCAGATATATTTATATAAATATATTTTCTCTATTATGGTAATGATTAGACAAAATTTCCTTAATCAGAAATATTCATGCCAGGATGCAAGAGACGTAAAATATATTATACAGAGCACTAGGAAATTATTTCAAAGCAACCGTATTAAGCAAAACCTGTAATTAAGCAGAGATTGATGTCACTCCCCCAGACCAATGACCATGGGCAATTCCCTTTGGCTCAGCCTGGAGCAGTGACCTTCAGGGTGTCCCCACCACTGGGAGGAATCCCCACACCCCTCAATAAGGGAAATGTCAGGAGATGCTGCCATTAAAATTTGGGATGGGGCTTTTCTCATCTGAGGTGCTGCCCTGTCAGTCAGATGCACCCAGGTTGGGCCAGCTCAGCAGCTCTGCAGAAGCTCTCAGTGGTGTCACTTGGTTGTTCCTTTCTCTGGGGATTTTTCCAGCTCTGCCACAGCTTCAGCTCCCTCTGAGGATGTTGAACTTTGAGATGGAGGAGTCAGGCTGGTTTCAGCATTATTCACCCCCAAAGCAGTGTGACTCCCCTCCTTCATTGCTTACTGGGGGCTTTGCAAACAGGACCTTGCTGGAGTTGTTGGAGCCCATTGCAGGCAGAGCCTCCTGCTCCAGCAGGAACTGCCTTTCCTGTGCCATCAGCAGGGCAGGTCCCGCTGCAGGAAAAGCCCCAGGCCAGCCCCAGCATAGGGAAGGGCTCGGGCACAAGGGCAGAGTGCCGTGCTGGGAGCTGTGCCAGGGAGAGCCTGAGGCACCAAAGGCACCTTGGCAGCAGCAGCTGCTTGCAGGCCATGGCCAGAAGCCTCCCTTGGCAGCCCGGCCTGGTGGCCACCACTGCAGAGCTGCTGCCTCAGGGCTCATTCCTGGCTGGGCTCTGAAAAGCCACTTCTGCCCCAGGAGCCTGACTGGGAAGCCATTGGCCCCAGCACCTTGGGGACAAGATATTAATGACAAAACTCTTCATGGCAGCAGAGCCAAGGCAGGGGCAGAGGAAAGGGCAGAGCCAGGCCCAGGGGACAGGGCTGCCATGGTGATGGCTGTGAGGTCACTGCCCCAGCAGCAGCCTGGCTGCCCTCAGCAGACATTCTGGCCAGAAGCTCTGGGAGGGCACCCAGCACATCAGAGAACCCACAATGCAGGAATTCTGTCACTGGGCATGAGCGGGTTTCAATGGGAGAGGTTGCACAAAGCTCCTGCTCTTGGACAGTTCCAGGGATGGGGAATCCACTTCTCTGGAAAAACAGCTGCAGTTTCCTGCCACTTTCTTAATTGTAAAATATTTCCTCCTTCTAACAAATGTTATTTTGTCCCCATTCAGTTTAAAGATACTGACCCATTTTCTGTCACGGTAGGATTTAGGAGAAAATAACTTCGAATGCTATTTTTATCTTTTCACAGACCTTGGAGAGGACTCAAAAATCTCCCAGAATGGGGTTTGGAGGCCTCATCACAAAACCAGCAGGGAGAGTCTGCGGCCTCTGTGGTCAGTGGTGTAGAGACTGAGGACTGAAAGGGAATAGCCTGGGAGGGATGGATGGGTGGTTTCAGAGAGGCTGGAGCTTTTCTTCATAGTAGGAATAAGACTGAAGAAGACCTAATAGCACCAAGTGCAGCTTGGGAGGTCCAGACTGAACACCAGCAGAAAGGAATTTCCTTGTCAGAGCAGGGCTGTGGTGCAGCATGTCCCCAGCAGGAGCCTGGAGCAGCCCAAGGCTCTGTGTGGGCAGGCAGAGGCAGGCAGGAGGCAGAGCTGTCAGCAAAGGAAGGGCCCAGCCAGGTGGGGCAGCCGGGGATGCCGACAGCCTGCAGGGACAGAGGCGAAGGTTTGCTCAGCAGCAGAGACACCTTTCCCTTGCTTGTCCCCTGCTGTCATCACTGCCACCAGTGTTCTTCTCTACCTGGAACCTGGGGACATTTTCTCAGTCCTGTCTCTCAGATGGATCTATTTAAAGTATGAGAAACTTCAGTGTTTCACCTTCTTTTTGAGTCCCTGAGAAGGTTTTTGGAGCACACTTTGAGGGACTGAGTCTGATGCAAAGAGCAGCAAAGCCCCAGAGGCTAATTAAAGTCCCTGTGTTGTGTCTGTGCTGCTGAGCTGGGCCGGGCTCCTGGCCCAGAGGCAGCTCCTGGCAAGGGCAGCGCTGCAGAGAGACAGCTCTGGCCAGGAGCAGCTGCTGTGCACAGCCCAGCAGGGCTGGGGCACTGCCAGGGCCCCTCAGGGACACCAGCAGGGCACAGACAGAGCTCACAGGGGCTCAGCACTGGCAGGGGCTGTGGGATGGCCCAGAGGGGGCTGTGTCACAGCAGCTCCTCTGTGGCTGTGTCACAGAGGCTCAGAGCAGCTGTGATGTCAGCAAGGGGCTGTGTGACAGCACAGAGTGCGCTGTGTAAGGTCACAGATTGGGCTGTGACATCACAGAGTTTGTTGTGTGAGGTACCTGAGCACCTACAGCATCATAGAGGGGACTTTGTGACATCACAGAACAGGCTGTGAGATCATGGCATGGCTGCATGATGTCATAGAGCTGGCAGTGAGGTCAAAGTATGTGCTGTGACCTTACAGAGTGTTGCTATGACATCACAGAGAGGGTTTTGTGACATCACTGAGGGGGGTTTTTACATCACAGAGCTGGCTGTGACATCATAGAGTAGGGTGTGAGGCCATAGAGCAGATCCTGCCATCATAGAAGGTGGCTCTATGACATCAGGGAGTGGGCTGTGACAACACTGGGTGGCTGTGTAACATCATAGAGCAGGCTGTGACATCACAGTAGAGATTGTGAAATCATAAAGTGACTTTCTTACATCACAGAGACTTCTGTGACATCACAGAGCAGCTGTATCACATCATGGCGTGGCGTCTCAGAGTTGGCTCTGGAACATCACAGGGGCAGTGTGACATCACAGGGGATGTGTGACATCACAGGGATCTGTGTGACATCACAGGGGCAGTGTGACATCACAGGGGATGTGTGACATCACAGGGGCACTGTGACATCACTGGGGCTGTGTGATATCACAGGGGCAGTGTGACATCACGGGGGCTGTGTGACATCACGGGGGCAGTATGATGTCCCTGGGGAGGTCACTCTGCCCCAGCCCCCCTCACAGTTCCCCCCAGAGCAGTCCAACCCTGCTCGTGCACAGCGGGGTCCCCTGTGCCCCCGGCTCCCCCCGCCCCTGGCCCCTCAGCCTCCCCCAGAGGATGTTCCACGAGATCGACCCCAGAGCCTGACACCGGGACGGGGGGCCAGGGCCCTGGGGGTGGCACAGGGGGACAGGGACCCCCCGGCAGCGTCCTCGTGTCCCCCAGGGCCAGAGCCTGGGCCAGGGCTCCTTCACCCTGTTACCAACGAGGCCTTGAGAGCACTGAAGAAATCCCCAGCAAGGGAGCAGCAAAAACCAGACTGAATATTAAGGGACAGCAGCACAAAGTTCCTTGGCAAGAGTCACTCTGCTCCTGACTGGACACTTCAGGCACAACAATGAAACAAAGCAACAACAAAACCAAACAGAATCCAAACAATCAAACCAGAAATTTACTGAGAACTGGGGCTTTCATTCCTAAGGAAAAGAACTGTCCTTCTTATCTAGGTGCCCATGGCCAGAATTGGGATTTCACCTCCAGTATTCCCTATTGTGACAGAGTGGAGGAGTTTCTTGGCTCAAGACATTTCATGTGTGGGGAGTGTTGCAGTGTGTTGCAATTTCCTGTTTTAAACTTCCCAGCCCCTTCCCAGGTGTGGCGATATCTCTCTTCCCCTTCCCCCTCGCCCCCTGCTGGGCTGTCAATCAGTCTTAACATTCCAGCAAGGCCATCGTGTGGTTGGTGAGGTTCAAAAGATGCCCCTGTGCCCAGAGGTCATTGGTCTGTCTGGGTGTCATCGTTGCCTGACACCCTGCCCCTCCCACCTGGTTGGTGGCTCACCTGTCCCTTCCCTCCCCCTCCCCCCGGAGCTTAAAAAGTCACTCAGGCCATGCGGTCGGGATTCTGTTGGAGCTGTTACCTAAGATTCAGACGTCTGTGACCATGGAATAAACTCTTGATATTAACCCTCCAGCAGAATCTCTCCTTTTCCTCCTCACCTTAGCCTGAAGCCTTCGCACCTGAGGCAAACTGAGTTTCCACAAGCCTGGACTTGTTTCGGCGCTCAGCTGCACCATCCAGCCAGCCAAAAGTGTCTCTGAGGTGAAACACCACAGTTGCCGCCTTTGGCCCAGGAGCAGGGGTCAGACGAGCCCAGGCACAATCTACCTGGTAATATTGGGATCTTATTCCAATAGGGGAGGAAGGGGCAGGTCCAGCCCTGCCCAGCCCTGGAACCCCAGCCCTGCCCTGCCCTGGAACCCCAATTCCCCCAGAGCCTCTATCCCAGCCCAGCAGTGGCTGCCAGTCCCTGGCACAGCACAGGCAATGCTCCACAGCCACCTCTGCAGCCCCAGCCCAGCTCCTGAGGGACCAAATGAGCCCAAGACCCAGCTGGGGGAAGGGCCCAGGAAGACCAAGGGGTATTGAAGGCTGACCACAAGACAAGCACTCATCTTGACCCTACCTCCTCTTGGAATTTCCATCTGAACGCTACTGGAATCCAGGAGTTGGTACGTCTGTGTATGCTCCTCTGTATCCTTTTCGCCTCTCTCTCTTTCTGTGCTTTTCTTCTATTTTGGTCCTTTTGCAAATTTGTGTAATGTAAAATTCAAATAGCTTAGCGTTTGTGTAGTTGAATGGGCCAAGTCAGTGCTTTAAGAAGTGTTCTTTGTTGATTGAATGTCATATTAAACATTTTGCCAAAAATTCTCTGATTTTCCAGAGTTACCAGTAAAGATTGTTTTGTTGTTTTGAGCTCCTGAGGATCTCTTGTTGGTATTTCTCCAGGAAGTCCAATTCAGAATACAGAAACAATTGTAATTCCTTTTAAATATCTCCTTGACAGAGTTTTCTATTGGATGGAAGTCAGGGCTTGTGTGTCCTGCTTGGCCCAGCCCAGGCAGGGCTTTCCCAGCCACATTCCACACTCCATTTCCCAGCTGGAGCCGCTGGTGCCTCTGAGTTGTGCTGCCCCAGCCCCAGGGACGCTCTCCTTGTCTGCCCACTCCCCCACGGTCTCTGGGCAGGGATGGCCTCAGTGGGAGCTGCTGACATCCTCAGCACCTTGGAGGCTGCTGCTGAATTTTCCTGCTCCAGAGGCTTGTTCAGCCTTCAGCTCTTCAGTGCAGGAATTCAGTGTCCCAGGGCTCATTAACATTCAGAACAGCTAAACAAGCTAAGCTTCTGGGAATAATTTGATTTAAGCGTTCAAATCAAATGTGTGGTTAATTAGTCAGATTTCAGAAGCCAATTCAATGTGAATACCCTGAATTTAAAAAAACAGGAAGAAAATATTTTTTTAGGTCCTGTAATTTTTTTTTTTACTAGCAATTCATTGAAATGTGCAATCTCCAATTGACATTGAATCCAAGTACCTCCTCATGCAGTTTGACTGGGTATGAAAATCAGGACCTTTCATGGCTGACAATCAATCAGACTCTGTCCCTACCCCCACCTCACCATTTTCCCCATCCAAGGCTGGCACTCAGAGCAGCCTTGTGCAAATCTGAGCTCCCTCCAGCCCACACTGGACCTAGCCAACAGACCACAGCTGAACAGGATATAACTTAATAAAAATTACACCATTAAAATAACAATTACACAATTACAAACTCTTCCCTGAGCTATGTGCAATGTCCCAGTATGTCTGATGAGTCCACTGTTAACAACTGATATGCATACTAAAATTAATTTTTGACTAGTGTGGTTCTGTGATAGATGTAAACACAATTACGTTCTTGTATCAGGATTCTTGTCCTGGACTGAGGACAGAACAGTTTAAACAATTCCTGATTTGCAAATCTATCAGTGGTGGATGGAGAAGCGGGTCAGGCTGCTCTTGGTGTTGATGAAATGCTGAAAGCAGCCTGACTCATTTCATTTCCTCATGCCCTGGCTGATCTCCCCTCTTTCCCCTTCCACCCATTGGCTTTTGTCTCCCCCCAGCCCCCTGTGAAGAGCCTGGCTCTGTATTCTCCATCCCCTCCTGGCTGGCACTGCCAGGCTGGGATGAGGAGCCCCTCAGCCTTCCCTGCTCCAGGCTGGACAAGCCCAGCTCCCTCAGCCTCTGCTCACAGCCCAAGGGCTCCAGCCCCACCTTGGAGGCCCTTCCCAGACCCTGCTCCAGCTGCCAGACATCTTTCCTGCCCTAGGGAACCCAACCCAGGCCACAGTGACCTGGATAATCTCCGTCCTTGATGTCCTGGTCACACAGCCCTGGCCCCTTGTCCCCATGTCAGGCTCTGGGGTGGATCCTGTGGAACATCCTTTGGGGAGGCTGTGGCTCCAGGTGGGCCGGGGGCATCCCAGGGGACAGGGACCCTGCTGGGCATGAACAGCATTGGAGTTGTTGGGAGAAACTGTGAGGGGGAGCTGGGGCAGAGTGACCAACCCAGTGACCTGACACAGCCTGCTGGGATGTCACACAGCCCCTCTGGGATGTCACAGCCTGCTCTGGGATGTCACAGACCATTCTCCAATGTCACACAGCTGGTCTCTGATGTCACACCAGAGTCTGTGATGCCATAGTCTGCACTGTGATGTCACACTTCTGCCCTGTGATGTCACAGCTGGATCTCTGATGTCACAAAGGCAGACTATGATGCCATGGCTGCTCGATGACCTCACCTAACCCACTCTGTGATGTCATAGCCCACTCTGTGACCACATGGTACCAGATGATAAATTGTCTTCACCAGCTGAGCTCACACCTGGAGCTTGTTCTCCACAACCCCAGGCCTGTGGAAACCACACAGTGCCCATTGTGTGAGAAGGGAACTGGAAGTTCAGCAGCCTCAGTGTCCTGCCAGCTCAGCCAGGCCAATGGGAACATTGGGGTCAATGAGCACCGGGGACCAGCAGAGAGCCCCCAGGACAGGAGAATGCATGGGTAAAGGGGAGGGGAAATATATTAATGATTTTGGGGAAATGATTATCATATGTATTTTTAGTCCAGGACAATCAATTAATATGTATGCAAAATACAGAATATAAACAGAAACTTTCCTGTACTCAGCATGCACATCTTTTGGAGGAGCTCTCCCCCGTGCATCCAGCTGAATAAAGAATGCTGCTTCTTAATGCTACATTGGGGTTAAGGAATTTTCTGTTTTACTAAATTTTTGGTAGCACTCCCACTGCCAAGGAAAGCTCTGTCTGCTGCTGTTCACAAACAGAGAAGGACTGGTGGCAGATGTGGGGCTCAGAGTCTGCCTGGGGCAAAGTGACCATGAAATAATGAAGTGTTCAATGTTCTGTGAAAGAGGGAGGGGCAGTAACAAAACTTCTGCACTGGAAATAGGAAGGGCAGACTTTGGCCTGTTTAGGCTGCAGATTTGGGGAATACATAATCAGGTACTGATTGCTTTAAGGGAAACAGCCCTTAACAACAAAGGGATCCAGGAAGGATGGAGACATTTCAAGAAAGTAATCATAAGGGGGAAGAAGCAGCCTGTCCCAGTGCGGCAGAAGATGAGCTAGTGAGGAAAATGACTGGCCTGGCTGCCCATGGAGCTTTTCTGGAGACTCAGGGGTGGAAAAAGGACCAGCAACTCAGGAAGTCTTTAAGGATGTTGCTGGGTCATACAGAAAGAAAAGCTGAGAGTTGAAAACTCTATTAAAACTTAACCTGAAGGGTTCTGCAAAAAGAATAAAAATGTTTTTATAAAAAAATAATAGTAAAAAGGAGGAGTAGGAGAACCTCTACTCTTTATTGGTTGCAGAGGAGAATATACTAACACAAGATAAGGAAAAGGATGAGCTACTTTACCCCTAGTATTTTTCAATTTTCGATATTAGGGGAGGATATCCTCAGGACAAGTGTTCTCCTGAGCTGGTAGATGGGCACAGGGAGCAGAACAGGCCCTGGAATCCAGGAGGAAGCAGTGGGTGACCTGCTGAGCCACTCAGATGCTCACAGGTGAATGGGAGCAGACAGGATCCATCCTAGGGCAATAGGGCAAAAGAGCTGTAGATGAGCTCCCCAGGCTGCGCTCCATCATTTACCATCAGTGCTGGCTCAGCAGGGAGCTCCTAGAGGACTGGAGGTGCCAATGTGAGCCCATCCCCATGAAGGGCTGGAAGGAGGATCTGGGGACCTCCAGGCCTGTCAGCCTGACCTGGGTGCCCAGCAAGGTTACGGAACAGATCACCCTGAGTGCCATCACAGGGCACCCACAGGATGGCACTCACAGGCACTCCCAGCTGATGGGAACAAACTTTCTGTCTGAGTGCAGAGGCCAGGACAAACCCAGGTGGTTTCCTTGCCATCCCCCAGCCCTTGCTGGCCCCAGGGCTGATGGCATTTGTGCTCCCTCAGGTTCATGTCCCCACACCAACAGCATGGGGGTGCTCCCCCTGCTGTGTGCAATGCAAACAGGGGCTGCTGAGCCAGTGCTGCCGTGTCTGTGCCTGCAAGGATGGGGCACCTGTGTGACCTGGGGGAGAGGCCAGGGCTGCAGAGGGGGGATGTTGTTGGCAGCTCCATCAGGACGCTCTGGGATGCTGCCCTGGGCTGTGCAGCGCACTGGGGATGGATCAGCCCCTGCTCTGCTGCTCCTTCCCGTCTGCCCCAGGGCCCTTGCAGAGCCCCAGCCATGCTGTCCCCAGCTGCCATGGCAACCCTGGGACACAGCGATGCCAGGGCTGTTCCAGGTACAATTGCAGTGACACTGGTTGGTGCCACCAGGTGCCATGGCAACGGCCACAGGGACCCCTTCCTTGGTTTGGTGCCATGGCAACCAATGCCTGGACCCGTTGTGATGGTTGGTGGCCATGGAAAGCTGCCCTGGCCCCGTGCTCAGGGCTGGTGTCAGTGCCCAGAGCCAGAGGGGATCCCTTGCTGGGGGCTGTGCCATGGCCACCTGCCCTGTGCCGCGCTGGCCGCTCAGGCACCAGGAACCAGCAGCCACCGGCACTGCCAGGGCCAAAGGCCAGGTCAGCCAGACAGAAAGGGGCAGGGCTGGGCACTGTTTCCATGGCAACCGGCACTGGGGGGACACCTGGGTCACCTGGCCTGGCAGTTGCCATGGAAACCCCTGGCAGGGACTGAGGGCACAGCCCCTGGCACTGAGACACTGCTGGGCCGGTTGCTGAGCACAGGGCTGAGCACGCAGAGATGGTTTTGTTCTTGCTGAGCTGCAGCACAGCCAAGGCCTGTCCTGCCCCTCGTCCAGCCACGCTGGGGAGGGGCTGGGGCTGCGGGGGAGCTGGGCAGGGGACACAGCCAGGACAGGGGACCCCAACTGACCCCGGGCATACCCCAGACCAGAGCACATCATGCTCAGGGTCTGAAGGGGGGAACAGGGAGGAAGGGGGAAATTTTGGAGGGAGGGCTTTTGCCTTCCCAGGGAACACCTAGGCAAGAGGGGGCCCTGTGTCCCCAGTGGGCAGGGTCACTACCAAAGACACAGACACCAACTGAAGGAATTGTGTCATTTATATCATGCACAGTTGCAAAGAATTACAAAAGGATAAGCTCAGCAATCCATCATAACTTATCATTACATTTTGATGACCAATCCCTTGGTGAAACACTGGAGGGGTTTGTGACAGACAAAGATTCTGGCTGACTTTCAAGGTACACCTTACAGACATCAGCAGTACTTTAGTGACACCATTCTTCATTCTTTTTTCTCAATCCCATTGGAGTTAGGAACAAGAATTCTGTTGTGCCTGGAGCTGGCACCTTTTTAATTCCAGAATAATGCCCTGAGGCCCTTTGCTGTTCAGCTTTCCCATGCTGTCTGTGGCTAACAAGGCTTGGGGGGCCCTTTCCCCTCTGGCTGGAAGGGGCCGGGTCCCAGTTCCTGAGGGGCACCCAGGCTCCTGGATGGAATTCCTGTGCAAGTCCCTCAGTGTCACAGCAGCCTTCACATGGAGCCCCTTGGATCAGAGCATTTTCCACAGGGGCCCTTGGAGCAAACAGGGAGATTTGGTCTGGCAGGATGTGTAAAACAATCTCCTGTCAGATCTACTTGTTCTCACACAGAATCCTTGGCTGCAGGAACACATTCCCATTGTTCCTGCCCAGGTTTCAGGACTCAGAGTTGTCTTTCCTAGGAGCTGCTCCTTCAGCTGCCTCGGGAGGGCCTTTTGGCCTCTGGACCCACACTCTGGCTCCATTATTAGGGCTGCTGCATCCAAACCCTTTATCTCCACAAACGGTGGTGACTGGAGGTGGATCTCCTTTTAGCAAAATCGTTCTTAATATTGCAAGATCAGTAATTGTGCTACCCTGTCATGGGGTTGAATAATCCAATCCTGGTCACTATAGTTTAACAGAATTACTGTAATTTCTCCTGGATATTCTGCATCAATTCCTCCTGCCATGACAGGAACACTTTGCAAGGCCAAGCTCCAAGGGAGCAGTTACCAAAGCAAAGTGTCCTGGAGGAATCTGAATTCCTGTTTCAGGATTGATAGCTCTCATTTGCTTTGAATTTCTCCACATTAATTCCAATGCATGAAGGCCCAGCCCTGCAGCCTCTGGGCTGGCCCTGCCAGGGGCCATCACAGCCAGAACAATTTCCCAGGCAGCCCAAGTCTCACTGCCCAGGGTTGGATTTGCAAACTGGGGGCAGCCGTGCACAGCCAGGGGGTTTCATTTCCCCAGTGGGCCATTGTGAAGGGCATGGAGCACATCTGGGAGATGGGCTCTCCATGGGCAAAGGTTCCATCTCCTCATTTTTTACACTGCTCTTTAAACAACCTGTTCAACCAGTCCTGTAGCTTGTGCATAGTCTGGTACATGAAAAACCCTGCAGGCTTAATCACTGTATTTTTCATAGGAACAAACAAAGCACTCTGCATCACAGAATCAGCAAACCCTGTAAAAATAGCCAATTTCCTCCCTTCCTCCTATTTCATTGTATACAATCTCACAAAGTTGGCCACTGACATTAGGGTCCTGGCCAATCCTGTTCTGTAGGGTATTTAGTGTTACATCCCTCAGCACCCAAAGCTACCAAATTAGCATTGTCAGCACTACTTCACATTATGATAATTTTACATGTAGACAGTGATAGAGAAATATAGATATAGATTGATATGGACATATATAAAAGATAAATATATATATTAAGGTATTATTATCCTATAAATATATATATATAGTTATTTATTATATTAATATTTCACTTGCACAAATGCATCTGAGCTCCAGATTAGAACCTTCTTCTGTTGCTCCATGTGGGAGCATTCCAACAATCATTGTTCCTTCTGAAGGTGCTGTTTCCAATGTACTCTCAACAAATTCATCTTTGTCTGCCCAAACCCACAAGGTCTTTTCCTTTTCCATTTGCAATTTTTGGATGCATTTGAAGCCATCCAGGGGTGCAGCCTCTTTTACCCGACTGCCCCAATGCCCACACAGGGATCCAACCTCAGCCCACTCCAGAGCCAGGGAACTCCAGGGAAGGGCTTCCCAGCTGGGAATTTCTGATGGGACTGATTCCTCACATTTACACTGAACAAGTGACATTTTGTTGGGATCTGGCCAGACTGTGACAGTTTTGTTTTACCAGTGGGCAGGGTCAGCACCAAAGACACAGACTCCAACTGAAGGAATCAGTGTCATTCACTGCAGCTCCAAGCAGCAAAGAATCACAAAAGGAGCAGCTCAGCAATGCACCCAACCATCCCCACCAAAGATTGCCTGCAGTGATTAAGAAAGATCCAGCAGCATTTACCCTCAGCCTTTACCATCCCCCAGACCCACACAGCAGCTGGGGAAGCTGTCACAGCCAAGGGCTGCAGAGCCACTCCTGGGCACTGGCAATTCCTGCAGGTGCCTCCAGCCCCAGGTGAGGCTCCAACCCCGCTGGGAGAGGGCCCAGCTCTGACAGTACTGAATGAACAAACTGACAGCACTGCTAGTGTGGCAGCATCTGCTTTCATCCTCCTCTTGGGTCCCTCCCAAAGCCTGGCCAGGGCTCAGGGAGGAACCAAGGCAGCTGACTTTGACCATACAGCCCCAAACAAAGCCAGATGTCAGATTTCATGGCCTTGTCTGGCTTCTAAATACACAAAGGTCAATACATGTCTCACTAATGAGTGGCTACATCTATTACAGTGCTAATGACCATGCATATTTCATTAGGGAGCAGATACAAAGATAACTTTTGCTTGGAAGGTTCATCCAGAGGCCACCTTGGGCTCAGGGCCTGCTGTCCAGGCCTCACTCAGGGCTGGTGTCCAGGCCTTGGCACTTCAGGGACGTGGTTTAGTGCTGGGCTTGGCACTGCTGGGTGAGCGGCTGCACTGGCTGAGCTCAGAGAGCTTTTCCAAGAGAAAGGATTCTGTGATTCCATGATTATATCCACTGCATTCAGCTGGGGCTATTTTAACAGCATTCCTTTGCTCCAAAAGCTCCCTCTTGCCCAGCCCCTGTGGCCTGAGGCTTCAGCTCCTTCAGCTCCTGGTGCTGAGCTGCTCATGCTGAACGAGACGGCTTGGAGAGAAGAACACAGTCCATGCAATTCCTTCTGGGACACGGAGAGGGGAGGCTGTGCAAGCAGGAGCATTGTTTGCTGTGGCCTCCTCTCTGCCCTTCATGCCTTTCAGCGCTTTGAAACAGCCAAGAGCTTTCTCCAAGAGTGCAATGGAGCAGCTGTTCCTGCTTCCAGGCCTGGCTCTCTCCAGTCTCTGCCCTTGCCTGGTTCTGTCCCTCTTGCTGTGCCCTCTGTTCCCCCAGGGCTCGCTGGCTGCTGCCCAGGACTGTGGCACTGGCACAGATCCAGTGCTCCAGAGCCTCCTTTCTGTGCCCTTGCAGCTGCCTGGGCACAGCAGCCTTTTCCATCTGGAAGCTCCCCATGCACAGGGCGTGCCCAGCTCCGTTCCTTGCACAGCCTCCAGGAGCCCAGGGCTGCCATCTCCAGTCCCTGCTGCCACTGGGGGCTCCCAGGTGCCTCAGGCTGCTGTGACACTGCTGCACACGGGAGGGAAGAGGGGCAGGGTCTGTGCTCAAAGTCAGCTCCATCTGCTGCTGCTGCTGCTGCTGCTGCTGCTGCTGCTGCCGTGGGGTCATTTGTGCAGCCCTGTCTACCCAGAGTCAGGGATCAGATCCTGCCAGTCTCTTCCAGCCCTGGCTGCTCAGAGTTTGGGCGTTGGAGCCTCAGGTGGCCAAAGGCGGCTGCTGCTGGTGCCTCTGTGTGCCCGTGTTCAGCAGTGCTGCTCCATCAGTCTGTGCCCAGCAACGGGGAAAAGCCTCAGCCCTGCAGGGCCAGGAGCTGCCGGGCTCTGCCTGAGCAGCTCAGCCAGCAGGAAGGGAGCTGCTCCACACGGGAACCAGGAGCAAAGCACATTGCTTTGACAGGACATGTTTTCTTTTGAAAGGAAAAAATAGGAAAAAAGAAAAAATTAGGTTAATTGTAAAAGATAAGAATAAAATCCAAGTTTTAGTGAAAAAACATAACATAATATTAGTGAAAAAACCAAAACATAAATGCAAAGTTACATTCTTTGCATTAAGAAGTAAATGATCTTTTTAAAAAGAGAACTCAGTTATTTCCATTGAAAATGTGCTGATGGCATGGATCCATCTTACTGACCTCAGCAACCTCTTAAAAGATTTTGGGCTTTGTTTCCAACATTGGTATTTGAAACTGTGGTCGAAGCAAGAGGAAATTGCTTTGTGCCCTTCCAGCTCCAAGCAGGACTGGGAATGGAAACTCTGTCAAAGCCCAAATCCCTTAGATGACCTTCCTTCTCAGCCTGGGAATGAGCTGCACATTCCTTTTGAAACTGTCAGGGATTTCAAAGAGAAACTAAGTCCCACTTATGTCTTTTTGCTCTGGTTTGGCAGTGCAGAAGGGCAATTCTCCATCCACCAGCTCCAGCCTGCACTGCCTCAGGAGCACGGCCCACTCGCCAGCTTTGGCCCACTCGTGGCACTTCTAGAGGAGGAAGAAAGTGCAGTTGCACAATTCCAGCCAATCAAGAAGGAAGAATGGGACAGACAAAACACCCTGTACAGATCCAGGCGCTCAGCCGGGACTGTGGAGAGTTTGGGTCCTTGCCAGTTGGATGTGTGTCCCCAGCTGCAATCTCTGGGCCTGCAGCACAGTCTCACTCACCTGCCAAAGCAGAAAGCTCAGGCGCTGTGCTCGCAAGGGGCTCGTCTGATGCAGAGCTGTCAGAGCAATGTGAGGGCAGAGCCAGCCCAGCAGAGCCCTGGCAGAGCCCAGAGCAGCCTCAGCACCCGCAGAGCCCGGCTGCAAGGAGAGAAAGCAGAAAGTGCCCGTCAGCTGAGGGCTCCTGTGCCCTTGTGCCAAGGCCTGCGGTGCCCAGGCCATGCTGATTGTGCCCAGAGCTGTGCCCAGAGCTGCCCATCCCTGCTGCCTTTGGCAAAGAGCAGGAGGGCAGCACATGTGCCCAGCCTGCAGCCAGCCACGGCACATCCATCCCTCAGCAGCTGCCCAGAGCAGGATGCTCCTGTGCTCGCTGCCAGCTCCCAAAAGCTCTGATCCCACCCTGCCAAGCACACAGGGACCCACCTCACGCCAGCCACGGCTGCAAGAAAAGCTGCTCCCAAACCATGGCCTCAGCCTTCTCCAATGGCACGGCCCATCCACGCCACAGCTGCTCCCCAGCACTTCCCCATCCACACTGGACCACCTGGAACGCTTCCTCTGGAAAAACAAACAACACATTATTGAAAAGAGATTAGATGCAAAAAGGGAAAACAAGGAAAAATGGAAAAACTCTTATCTCTGTCAGAGCCTTGAGGAAGGCCCAACTCCTACATGGTAGGGAAAAACCCAGCCATGGCTGAGGAAAGCCCACATTTTCTCTCTTCCCCCCTGCACTGCCCCCCAAAATCACGGTGATCCCAAAGCAAACAAGGGCTGCTTGTGGCCTCTGACAGCCCATTGCTCAGGGCTTGCCAGCGCCCCAGCCCCTCAGGGGCTGCCCCAGCCCGGCCAAGCTGCCTGGCAGCAGCGCCGCAGCCCCACAGCAGCTCCAGAGGAGCCCCATCCAGAGGCACCTGGGAGCCCTCAGCAAGGCAGCCAGCAGCACACGGGCAGGAGGATACAGAGGGTGGTTCCTGCCTGGCACAGGGCTTGTGGCCATCTCCAGGCACCGCTCTCACAGGGATCCCCGCAGCCCCGGGCCCTGCCCAGCCGCTCTGTGGGCAGAACAAAGGCTTCAGCAGAACCACCACAGGCCAAGGGCCTTCTGGCCATTTCCCTTTACCCACTGCACGCCTGGGCAGCTGGCTGAGCGCAAGCACCCTTTGCCCCCTTCAGGGCCTCACCACCCCTCAGCCTGCTTTGGTGCTGAGCACAAGCTCCCTTTTCACCCTTTCCTGCCTCTTGCCCTGCAGACCCTGGGCATCAAAGAAAAGCTCCTGGCAGTCTGTAGATCATAACACATTCCAGAATTGAGTTATTTACAATAATCTATAATATATACAAATATATATATAATGAAATATACTCTATATTATTTATTTACAATCTAGATAAAAAATGGAAAAGAAGAAAAGAAAAATCTTCAAGAAAAGGAAAATTACCCCTGGCTCAGGTTGCCCCAGCAAAGACAGCCTCCCAGATCAGCTCTCCTCCTCAGTCATCCGGCAGTGCAGCAGCCAAGCCCCGGCAGGCGAGGCCGACTCCGCCATGCCCTGCGCAGCTGATTGTGCAGCCTCCAGATGGTGGAATATCGCCCACGCTGTATTGCCCGGAGGACATGCAGTGTTTCAAGTGCCAGCTGTGACACGGCACTGCTCGTGTCCTCTGTCAGGGGTTCCAGGGCTGTAAGAGAGAGGAGCAGAGGCAAGGTCAGAGCCGGATCTGTGGAGAGCCCAGGAGAGCCCCCTGCCAGGGCCATCCCAGCCGGCTCTTGCCATGGCCAGGAGGGAGCAGGGAGGAAGGGGATCAGCCCAAAGCTGCTGGCCACCAATGGCCCACGTGGCCCTGAAAGCTCCGTGTACTCTGCCCACGGGAGCAGAGCCCTCTGCAGCTGGGGCAGGGCTTGCAGCTCCCCTCGGCAGGCCCCGCTGTCAGCCCGCTGCCCTCACTCACCAGTGCAGATCAGCTGCAGCTCCTGCTGCTGCCCCCTCAGGCGCCGCCCGGCCATGCCTGTGAACACAGAGCCTGTCACGGCCTCAGCGGCACAGCTCCCTGCCACCGGCGCTGCCGGCGCTGTGGCCACACGGGCTGCTGGCCCGGCAGGGCTCAGCCCGGCCCTTGCCGCACGCTGCCGGCCCAGGGCACGGCTGCCAGAGGGCGGCAGCAGCAATGCCCAGGCCAGGCGGGGCTCCACGGCGCCCGAGGGCACGGCTGGCGCTGCCGGAGCAGCAGGCGGGGCTGGGGCCGAGCTGCGGCGGGCCGGGGAGGGGAAGGGCATCCCGGGTTCGGGACTCACCCATGAACCTGATGGCCGCCTCTCGCAGGGACTCCTGTGGACTCTGCAGGTAGGGCAGGGCCCGGAGCAGGTGCTCGGCCGCTCGGCTCCTGTCCTCTGCCAGCTGCAGAGAGCGGCAGGAGGGAAGGGTTGGCGCGGGCTCAGCCCCTGGGCCGGGCGCTGCCTGCACCCATCCCCGGCCTCCCCTGCCCGCACAGCCCTGAGGCGCGGCCAGCAGCCGCTGGCCAAGGGCTCCCGAGGGGAGGGGGCAGAGGGCCGGCTGCTGCCCGGGGAGCCGCGGTGCCGCCCCACAGCCCCGCCGGGCCAGGGCTCCATGGGCACCCGACTCGGGCCCACGGGAGCCTGGAGAAGAGCCCGCGCGGCCTCTGCGTGCAGCACCGGGCCAGGGCACAGCTGCCAGCCCCGCACACTGAGCACCGCCCTCAGGGGCCTTCTCCAGAGTGAGGCTGGGGCTTGCAGGCCCTCCTTACCAGGAGCTCAGTGAACTTTGAGAGTTTCTCTTTCTTCACAGTTTTTTCAAGAGCTTTCCTTTTCAGGAACTTGACCACACAAAGCAGTGTTTCCCGAGAAGTCTGGAGAGCAGCAGAGATGCGGACATGGCCCCAGAGCCCAAGGCACAGGAGCTGCAGCCTGGAGGAGGCTGCAGTCCAACAGCGCAGGGCAGGAGGCAGCCGAGCCCCCTGCCAGGGGGACAGCAGCAGCCCACGAGTCCTCACCTCTGCCACACGCAGATTCTCATTATGGCAGTGGAAGAGCAGTGGGAGCAGGCTCTCACACACTTGTGTCATCAGGGGCGTTTTTCCTTCTTCTTCTACAGCAGACATCAAGTTTTGAAAGACAGTCATGGAGAGCTGCTGCACCTGGCTGTCACCCTGTAGAACAGGAAGGCAGCAAGAGCTCAGCAGCAGCTGATTCTGGTCCACAATGGCACAGGCCTGCATCTGCACAGGGCAC
Organism: Melospiza melodia melodia; assembly: GCF_035770615.1. Lineage (NCBI taxonomy): Eukaryota > Metazoa > Chordata > Aves > Passeriformes > Passerellidae > Melospiza > Melospiza melodia. Next base: position 1,748,383 of record NW_026948802.1, on the reverse strand, counting down.
CAAGTGTGCGGGCAGCAGCCAGTGGCCGTGGCTGGGGGCACAGAGCCTTACGTGGTCAAAGAGTGGCAGGAACACCTTAGCCAGCTGCAGGGCCATGGGGCTGGGTATCGGGGCACCATTATCCAGGAACAGATAGTCCAGTAGCATGGTGGTCACCCTGACCTGCGGGAGCTCCACAAGCCCTTCAGTCAGGCCCCGCATTCTTTCGGCCTGCGTGGAAGGCAAGTTTGTGAAAGGCCACCTTGCTGCCGCAGGGCCCAGAGGCCAAAGGCCTGTCCCGAAGCACTGGGGCAGCTGAAGCGGGAGGCAGGAGAGCTGGGAGCAGCTGCCCCAGCGCCCAAAGCCCAGGCAAGGCCAAGCGACTGCGTTGCCCAGCCCCACGCTGCCTGCACGGCTTCAGCCACTGCCCCCTTCTCACCAGTGGGGAATGGTCCCTGCGCGGGAGGAGAACCCTGAGCAGCTGGCTGCCAATGTCTGCACGCTCCCTCCGCAGCTCCCATGACAAGACATCCATGATGCTGTCCCTGCAGTCCCTCAAGTCCAGGCACTCGAGGACCTGCAAGGCACAGGGCAGTGACGGGGGAGCCGGCCGGCAGGAGCCCGGAGCCGCACGGGGCTGGGCCCAGCCAGCAGCGCAGGGCACGGGCACCGTCCCAGGCGTCTGAGAGGGCAGAGAGCTGGGAGGCAGCTCAGCCAGGTCATGCTGGCCTTCAGGCTCACCTCCGCAAGGAATGCCAGGGCAGGGAAATCCCAGTATGGCATCTCTTCACTGAGCATGTCAAGGAGGCAGCATAAGATGCTTTTACACAAGGGCCTGGATGCATGGCGCATCTCCCTGCAAGGCAGAAAATGGCATTAAGATCCTGAGCTGGGGGGCGGGGGGGAGCCTCTCCCAGCACTGACTCACACGGTTCTTGTCTTTCCCCACCACCCACTGCCAGGGGACCTGGGCCCTTTGAGGTGTGGCCGCTCCTGGGCACCCCCTTTCCCAGCCTTTTCCAGTCTGCTTGGCTTTCCCTCGTCCCTTTGGCCCCAGCCACGGGGACTGCTTGGGACAGCCCAGGCATGGGGCACAAATGCCAGGAGCAATGGGGAGAAGGGGGGTCTCACCCAGCCAGCAGAGCCACAGCAGAGTGGTGGGTATCAACGCAGAGCAGCGTGTCCCAGCCACGCTTGCCTTCCATTGACACCACCACCTGCTCACACTGGAGAAGGCAGAGCAGGGACTGCAGGGTCTGCACTGCAAACCTGTGGGCAGAGAGCAAAGCCCAGGTCACACTGGCAGCACTGGCTCCTTTGCAGGCCACATGGCAGGGACAGGAGGAGTGGGATGGAGCACCTGTTGGAGCTGGTGGCAAGGCCGTGCTCTTCCTGGCATTTCTTCCAGAAGGTATCAACCTCCTCTGGCATCTCTTCTGTGCTGAAGAACACTTGGAAGAGCAGATGCACAAACAGGTGGGGGAAATAGAGCGTCACTACACGTGGGACACGGGGCTCCTGGAGGATCTTCCACATCACCACGGTTGCCTGCAAGGGACAAAGCCCCCCGAGACAGCGCTCAGTGCCCAGGTGTCTGTGTGGCAGAGCCCGAGCAGGGCAGGGAGAGACCCAGAGAGACCTTAGCAGGGGGAGCACAGGGCCTGGTGGGCCTGAAGCTGCCCCTGGGCCAGGTTTCAGGCCAGTGCCTGAGGCAGGGAGATGCAGTGGGGGAAGGAGGAAGGACAGCTGCTGGAGAGGCAGCCTTGGGGCCAGCAAAGGCCAGTTACAGAAACTCACAGCCAGGCCAAAGACACCCGTTTTGTCCCCATCCGAGGTGCACGTGCTGCACTTTGGCCAGCTCCCCAGCACATGCAGGAGTATCAGCTGCACTGGCTCTGCAGTCCTGGGCGAGCACATGATGGTCTTCCACATGGTGATGGCAGCTCTGCAGGGTTAGAGCTCTGTCTCAGGGCGGGTCTCAGACACAGCACTGTGGCCTGGGCATCCCTAGGGGCCGGGGCTGAGCACCGGCTCTGCCTCTGCCCACTGGCCCTTGCCAGCAGCAGCCAGGCAGCCCAGCCCTGTGGGGACAGAGCCCTGAGGGGTGGCAAGGGAGCATGGAAGCAGGCTTGGGGGCTGACGTTCCAGGGCTGGGAAAGGGAGCAGCCAGAGGGCCCTGGAACTCTCTGCTGGTCACACACCTGGGCCAGGTCGTACAGGGTGATGGGCTGGGGAGGCCTGAGCCCTCTGGGCAGGTGGGCCCCATACCTGTCACAGGACGGGGCCACACGTAGGAGCGTCACCACTGCGTCATCCGGGTGTTCTCTGGTGAGATTCAGCAGGGCCTTGTCCAGCCTGTGCTCGGCAGAATCATTGGCCACAAGCCACTGGTGGATGTACCTCACCATGGCGGGCACCTGGAGAAGGCAGGGGAGACTTGGAAAGCTGCCAGAGGGAGTCATGTGCCCAGCTGCCCCAGAAAAGTACTTCCCTTGCCTCCACACTGCCATGGCCTCAAGGCTTACAGTAACCAGCAGGCGTGGCTTGGGAGGCCAAGCAATTGCTGGGAGGATGGATGCCAGGCCACAGGCTGCTTACTTGCTTTGCACTGGAAGGACCCTCCTCCACAAGCATATCCAGCAGGGCAGCACTGGTGTTGGTTTGGAAGATGGGAGGGTATGCTCTGAGCACAGTGCCCATGACGCTGGTCTCTTCCTCCCGAATCCTCTTCATGAATTTGCCAACCATCTGTAGCAGAAGGGCAAGAAGCCAGGGATGTTGCATGGAGTGCTGCACACACAGTGCTGGGCTGAGCAGGGACAACAAGCCCAGCCCAGGTGGGGGTGGCTGCAGGTACCTGCGCTGTGCTGCGGAAGAGGCCGCGGGTGCGTTCCTGCTCCTGTGTGCGCTCCAGGGCTGCATCTGGCAAAGAGCGAGCGCAGCCAGAGCTGAGGGGCTGCAGGAGAGGCCAGAGAACACAGCCCAGCCCTGTGCTACCCTGGCAGGGAGAGCCCCGGGATGCTCCAGGGCGATGGAGCACGGCCCCTGCAGGGTGTATGCCAGGCCCCTCTTCTGTCCTGTCCGTGGGCATTTCCCCAGGGGATGGGATGGGATGGGATGGGATGGGATGGGATGGGATGGGATGGGATGGGATGGGATGGGATGGGATGGGATGGGATGGGATGGGATGGGATGGGATGGGATGGGGCCAAGTTGGCTGCAGGCTCCAGCCCTGCAGCCCAGCTCTGCCACTCACCCTCCTGCGGTGGAATGAACGGCACCACCTCTTCAATCTCCTGCGCTGGGGTAGCTCCAGGGCCTTCTTCCTCCTCCTTCTCCACCCAGGCCAGCTTGGGCACTCTCGGGGGTCTCTGCTTCATAGCTGTGCCTGGAGCGCGCCCCAGCAGCGAGCCCAGCCGGTGCCGCTCCTGCAGGGCCTCCTGCGCCTCACTTGCGGGCGGGACGCGGCGGTCAGCGTTCGGCCCGGGGCCAGCAACGGCCCCCGAGCGCCCCTCACCCGCCCCGGGCCGGCCATGCCCCGGCGTTCCATCTTCGGAACGCGGCACGGGCGGCTCGGGGCCGGCGGCCGCGCTGCCGAGGGGGGGAGCTCGGGCCGGGGAAGCCGCAGCGGAGGCGGCGGGAGCGGCCGCGCCGCGTGTGTCCTCCGCGGGCCCCGGGAGGAGCCGGGGCCGGGACCGGGGCCGGGCCTGGAGCCTGCCTCGGGGCCGGGGCCGGGGCCGGGCTCGGGCCAGGCGGAGCCGAAGGGCGGCGGTGCCATCCCGGCCCCCGGCACCGATGCCCGCCCGGCAGCGCCACCGCCAGCACGGCCAGAGCCGGGCGGAGGCGAGACCGCGGCGGGACGGCCGGGGCCGGGCACGGGGCAGCCCCGCCCGGGGCCGGGGGCGGGCCGGGGGCATGGCCCGGCCCGGCAGGGGAGAGGGAGGCGGGGAGAGGGGAGGGACGTCGGGCGAGGGACTGCGGGAGGTGCCCGACAGCGGGAAAGGGAGAGAGAGAGAAAGAACGAGAATAAGAGAAAGAAAGCGAGAAAACGAATCTGTTTTTGCTGCTTCTTCCGCTGCTGCTGCCGCCGCTGCCGCCGCCGCCGCTGCTGCTGCCGCTGCCGCCGCTGCAACTGAGGCACCGGGGCCGTTCGTCCCCGTGTCCGTTCCCCGCTCGCCCCACGAGCCCCACGTTCGAGCCCCGCGCGCCCCGGGGACAGCCCCTCCGTCTGCCCAAACACGGGAACTTTGCAGCGCTGAGCCCGGATGCAGAGCCCTGACTGCTGCACACTGGCACAGCGATCCCCTCGCTTGCTGCTGGGCATTGTCCTTGCTGAGGGGCAAACACTGTCGGGCCGCCTTCCCTTGGGGTAGGATTCCTACCTGACCCCAGCACTGCACTTACACCTCCAGTGTTGCTTTCCAATAAAGCAGGGGAAGGAAAACTGTGTGTGGCTCATGGTATTTTAGACCATCTAAAAATCACTAAGTCACAGATATTAGAGGTGCAGTGCATCTGGAATTACTGGGGTGGAGAAGTAGTGCAACATGGAAAAGGGGAGCATAGAAATTAATAGAGGAAAACATCTTGGATTGTTTGTTTCATTTTCATTTCCCTTCTGGAAAGCTGTTTCAGTTTTCCAGGAATCTTCTCCTGTCTGCTCTTCCCAAGAATCTCTCACGGAGAGCAAGGTCGAGCTTCGGTCACAAGACTTTCCATCAGGAAATTATGCCACTGGTGAAATTTTCATTGTGACTCTTTTTGCTGGTTTAGGGCAAATTTGGGGAGGAAATCTCCAAAAGGGGTCTGTATAGAAAGCAAGTTCAAGCGGCCTCTCCCCCTACTAGTTCAGGAAAAGACTTCCCTTGAGAAAAGTGAAAAAACCCCAGTTTATTTCACAAGTGAAGTATTCACAAGCATGAAAAATGAATAATATTAAATCAAACCTCTGACAGTGCTGAAGAGATGGCAAATTCAGAAAGTCCTTTTTGTGGGTTGTAGTTGGCTCACTCGGTCTCTCCTGAGTCCCTCTGGTGCTGGAATGCAGTGTCCCAGAGCTCGGTGGGCCACAAGTGTGAGCTGCTGCTGGTGTTTTTCTGGGTTTTGAGTCCAGAGCAGGTTTAAACAATTCCAAGAGAAAGGAAAGTCACAGTCCAAAGGAACTTCTCTGCCTAAGCTAGCTAAAACCAAATTGCTAGACCTGGGCTGTGAAGGCATCAGGAAAATTCCAAATCTGGGCACTGGCAGTCCCAGCAAACACCAGAGCTGGATGGTGCTGGAGCCAGAACCTGCAAATTTCAAAATTATGGCTTTCTGTGCCAGCAAATCACTGGACTTGGGCTGTGCTGGCACCAGGTATTTTCCAAATCTGGGTACTGGGGCAGCAAACACAAGATGTGGTCGGTGCCAGAGCCAGTAGCAGAAAGTTGCCGGGTTTTGGCTTTCTGTGCCAGCAAATTGCTGCACTTGGGCCGTTCTGGCACAGGGAAATATCCAGATCTGGGCATGGGCGGTGCCATCAAACACCAGGTCTGGGTGGTGACAGTCTTGGCACCAGGAAATTGCTGCCTTTTGTCTTCTTTTTCCAAAAAATTGCTGCACTTGGGCTGTGTTGGAATAAGAAATGTCCAGACTGGGGTACGGGCAGTGGCAGCAAACACCAGATCTTGGCATTGCCGGTGCCGGCAGCAGAAATTGCCAGATTTTGGCTTTCTTTACCAGAAAATTGCTGGACTTGGCTCTGCCAGAACAAGGGAATTTCCAGATCTGGGCACTGGTGGTGGCAGCAAACACCAGATCTGGGCAGTGCCAGGCCCAGTAATGTTGGAAATGAATTTGTAGAGAATTTTTAAGGTTTGATAGAAGGTTTCTATAGTATGTATACAAGTGTCACGATCCGTCCTTACGAACGGGTTTTGTGGTAGTTTGTGGGTTGATCTCAGAGTGCAAAAAACACCAACACGGTAGAGAGAGTTGCTGCTATAACCAAAACAAATGCACCATTATTGAATAACCACAGCAAAATGCATTGAGGATGGACTGGGGGAAAAGGGAAAAATAAGGAAAAAGAGGGAGGAAGAGAAAGGAAGGTATAGAGCTACCAACTGTTTTACTAGGCCAGGACTAGACCCAGAGCTAAGCAAACTCATTCAGCCAGGTGACATTCTGTAACAACAGAAGCTGGCAACCATGAGGACTTTGCTGCCAAAAGGTTACAGTTTGCACTGGGCCCAGAAGTGTTTCTCCCTAAGGCAAAGCAAATTGAAATGTGAGGTTTAAAAGCTTCAAATGACTATGAAAGGAAACTGCAGAATAATTTCTGGAAGGGCATCATTGTCAATGATCATGCAGCCCACCAAGAGCTGGAGCTGAATCCAGAATTGCTTCTTCCAGCTGTGCAGGAATTCATTCCACTGGCAAGCACTGGTCCTTTGGAACACATGATCCCCTAGCTCTGTGCTGAATGGCACCCAGGCTGCAGTGCAGATTGGAGGAACCCTTGTCACTTGTTATTGGCCTCCCAGGGCACTCATCCTTCTGCAAACAAGGTGCAAACAACACAGCTGCACTGCTGTCCTGGGTAAATATACATACAGGTGATTGCCAAAGCAGTGCATCATTTCCCAGTGAAATCCATGACCTCTTCTTACCTATGGAATTGTGATTGAAGACACCTGTGAGCCAGATCTGTGGGAGATTGCAAAGGAGCAAAGCTTTGGGATTTGGGCACACTTCTCTTGGTTTCTTTGCTCAGGCCTTTGGTGAGCACAGAACACACCTAGGTAGAAAACCTTTGACTAGACAGGATCTTTTGGATCCATTGTCCCCCAAACATGTCAATGTGTGGCCCTGTTACAATGACAAGTTGAAAACAGCAGCACAAATGACACAAAGAAACGATGGCCAAAGAGGAAGAGGAGAGGCCCAATGAGGAAAGGATGTGGTGAGACACTGGCACACTGAATGAGCTGCACTCCCATAATCTCTAGGCTAGCAGGTCATGGTCTCACGTTCTCCTCCTGGTTTATTTAAATGTTATTTATTTATTTTTGTTTTTCATCATCAAAATAAGATATATACCATTAAAAGTATGTCATCAAAACTTAAAGACAGAATCAAAAGACATTATTTCAAAACTACATCCAAAGATCAGAACATATGTACCGCTGTAACTATCAGGCCTAACGCATCAATCCTATTCTTCAAACACTCTTCACACAGGCGGCAGCTTCTTCCTGAGCTTGGAGGAAAGAGAGCTCTTCTGGACGGGAGGCGAGAACTTTGTGGGTGAGGGAACATGGGAAGTGTCCAGAGAAAACTTCTCGGTAGGACTGTAACCAGCCAGATCTGCAAAATGGAGACACAAAATTTAACAGAGAGGCAAAGTTTAACAGAGGCCACCATGTAAACCTAAAGCATCTGAAGCTCCATAATTCCTGGGACACATTTCCTGGAAATGTCCAAACAGCTGCACAGGGAAACATGCTCCTGCTGGCAGACACTGAGGCAGGCCAGGGCAAACCCTGAGCCACTTGCCCAGAGCTGGCACAGGCCCAGCCTGGCCTCTGGGCTGCCCTGGGACAGCAGGGAGCCCAGAGCCCTGTGCTCCCCAGGAATGGCTCAGCTGCACATGCACCCTCCTGCTCCTCTGCCTGCCCCACAGCTCAGCAGCCCCACAGCTCTAGGGGCACTGGCCGCAGCACAGCTCATTGCAGGGGCACGTGCAGAGCACAGCTGTTCCCTGGCAATGTGCACAGCCTCTCTGGGCTGCCACAAGACCCTTCCTACCAGCAGAGATTGGCCCAGCTCCCCCCTCACCTCTGCGTGCGGCTGAGCCATGACTGCCCTTCATCTTGTCCTCCATCTGGAGTTGCTTCAGGCCCCCCATGCCATGACTAGGAAATGTGGTGGAGAGAGTGGGGGCAGATGCACACCCTTCCTTAGGATTCTGTCATTTTTGGCACAGCTCAAAAGGAAAATCCAGAGGTGTCCAACTCAGCGCTTCCTCAGCTTTCTGGAGAACATCTCTCCTTCACCAGCCCAGCATTTTGGAGAGGTTTTCCCGCACATGTGGAGGCTTGCTGGCAGCACATTCCTTCAGCTGGGTGCCCATCACCTTGCAGAGGGCAGAGGCCAGCTTGGTGACCACGGTGCGGACGTTGGCGCTCCGCACAGGCAGCGCCTTGTTCTCCAGGCAGGGCCAGAGCACGGGCAGGGCGTCGCGCTGGGCGACTCCAGGGCTCCTGGCATGAACCCCCTGCACAAGCACTGCCGGGACAGAGACACAGCTCCTTACCCACCAGCCTCACTGCAAACAAGGATCTGCCTCTGCTTCTGCTTCGTGCCAGCCTCTCTGGCCAAGAGCAGCAAAACAGCACCCAGAGCCCCTTGGTCCAGAAATGGGCAAAGCAGCTGAGCATCCTGGAAACAGAACCACCAACCCCTCAGCACTAATTGCTCCAACCAGAGCCCTTGTCCCCGTGGCAGACTTCCTACCTTTACTAAATTATTTCACAATCTCTGCATGAGCAATGAATGAAATGTCCAATTGCCTTTGATTTCCATTAAGAAGTTGTCTAAACCCGCACTGAAGATTTGGAAATGTACCATAGAGAGGAAATGGAGAGATTTCTAATAAAAGGGATGATTCAATTTTTGTAACTTTGATGTCAAGTGCCAGATGCTTAATCTGGCTCTTCCCTTTGCTCAGTGGCCCACAGCAAAGGACAGGATTAGAACACACCTCTAAACTCCAGCCCACCAGAGATGGCTGCTGCCTGACAGCTGGATGAGAAACATCAGTGACCAGCTGGGGTCTTTGGCAGAATGCTTATGGGGCTTCCAACAAAGAGCTGTTTCAAACCTCAGGGCATCTCTAGAGAATTACCCAGACCCCATTGCCTTGGCATTTGGGCATCTCCACATTTTAATGCCACTTCCCCTCCCAATGTTAATGGCACTTTTTCTTATATGTCCACTGAAATAGGGGCATAGAGAAAGAAAAATGCTCCACAGGGGACTGAAAGGTAACCAAAACACGAGTGTTTTCTCATATTGTCTCTGAAATCTCTCTGCCCATTTTCTGAACTGAACTGTATCAAACATAGACAAATGTTTACTAGCAACAGACTCCTTGCAACAGGCAGATTTGGCTAAAATATGAAAACCTGAAATGCTCTGGAGACCATTCGTATTTTCTGATCGGACAAAATGTTATTCAGCAGCAATTTAATATTCTGTGGCGGAAGAGACTTGATTTTCTCTATGCTGTTAATCCACCAGCAGACATCAACATTGAAAGAGCTCCTGCAAGTACCCAAAACCAATTCTGCTAAGCAAGAAAGGGTTATGGTACCCATTTTAAAATGGAAATTCATTTGAATTTAAATGCAATTAAAGACATCAGTGACTACTGAATGTGAGGAACAGCTGTCTGTTCCTACTAAATCTCAGAGAGAACATCTGCTTTTTCTAAAGTAGTCCTAATTTATGGTTAATTCCTTTATTTGAAAAAGAGATCAAAAGAAGTGCTAAACTAAATGTCCTATTGCTGGAGATCTATATTTTTCAAATGCTCTTTAAAGGGCCTTTGACATTCCCAATCGCTGAACATGCCCTTTTGAGATTCCTAATGAAGATACAAAGTGTATTAAACCTTGCATTTCAAGATGTTGGCATAATTAGCAGTGGATTTAGCCCCAGTTAAAGCAAGGCTATCAATCATCTTCTCTGCTATATATTGAGATTATCCTTTTTCCATTCCTTGGCTATTGCTGACACAGCAAGCTCCTCTGAGGAATCAATTATCAGCTGCATGTGTAGCATTTTGGGCAGCGCTGACACAGGCAGACACTGTTTGCACACCCTGAAAGGCTCAGTCCAAGGCCACTGTGACAGCACAGGCAGGAGCCTCAGCACTCTGCTTCTGTCCCTGTGCTCCAGAGGCTGCCTTGCACTAAACCTGTGCCTCTGGTACCTCTGTTGAGTTCTGGCCTAAGCTGTGACCCCCAGGCCCTGCACGGTTCAGCCTCAAAACTTTCCAAGAGAAAAACAAGAATTCTGTGAGGACAAAACAAACTGATGCCCTGAAACAGCATTTGCCACCATTTCCCCTCAAAGATCACAGATGTCCCTGAGCTCCCCAGAGAGGAGCCAGCTGGGGCATTTTTAGCCCTCCCTTTGCTGGAGGTGGTTCTGAGATGCCCCAGTGAGAGCTCAGCCCCAGGCCAAGCGCTGCCCCCATCTCAGGTGCTGCCCAGCTCTGCAGCAGCCAGGGAAAACCTGCCAAACCCACCTGCCTTGGCTATGGGGCAGCAGGGACACGCTCAGCACCTCCTGGTTTGGAGGAGCTGCTCTGCTGTCTGCTCACAGGCATTCCCTGTAAATGCTCCCTGGGAAGAGCTCTGGGCTCAGAAGGGGAGGCCATGCCTGTGATACGCTCGGTGACATCCAGCAGGGCTTGGCCACTCAGGTGATTCCATTGGTAGCTGAACTCTTTCAGCAGGGACACTTTATCTACAAGGGAAACACACGTTTCTGCTCACTTTGCTCAGGTCATAGGAGAAAGGGCAGGGCCAACCCCATTTTATAAAATCAAGCACATTTCTGCAGATGTTTGAATCCTATTCTTCTTTCCTTCCAGCATACGTGGCAGAGTTTTAAATTCCAAAAGAAAAGCTCTCCTCTCGCATTTGTAAATCCAAAGTTGTCTGCTGTGTTAAAACATTTCACATCAGGGACCTCAGGAGTTCAGTCACATGGAAGCAGTGAAAAGGTTTTGCATCCCAGAGCAAAAAGGAAGAGCCCCATACTTGGGACACAGAAAGGCACTGAGTCAGGCAGTTCCTGAGATCACAGAGCAGCTGGGGAGGAGAAAGTGGAAACTCCTCTTGAAGACCTGCCTCTTCAACACGCCTTTTTTCAGGCATATTCCTCCAGTATGGAATTTTCAGAGCTGACATAAATGTGTGTGACAAAGGAATTTAGAGCAGCCCTTGCCTATGTAGTTAATTGCTGTGGCCATCTTGCCCCATGCAAAACAACAGGTGGAACAATGCATCCTTGACAGCTGGGTTTATACCTGTTTGTTCTAAAGAAATGAACTTGGTGAATCACAAGTTCCCCTTTGAAAATAGAAGACAAAGAAGAAAAGTGGAAAATAGGCAGCTAATGCCTCTAATGTAGAGCCTCCCAGGTGGCTGCTCTGCAGAAGCTCTGATGGGTCAGTGTCCCTTCATGCCAACAGCAAAGCTGTTCATTTGGGAAGTCAGACGGGGCCCAAGCACACTCCAAACCCCCTTTGCCCCTGAACTGTAGCAGAGCTGCAGTCCAGGACTTGCTCTTCAGACAAGCAGAACAGAGCCAAGGGCTCCTGGGACTGTTGGGAAATGCTGATCTCATTCCAGCCTGTTGGGGATGGTGCATAAGGACTGCACCTGCACAGCCTCTGGTGGGTGTCAGCTGGAGGGTTCCACAGACAAGAGCAGCTGTCAAGGCACTCAGCGCTCTCTTGTGCAGGAGAGACAGAGACGAAGCTGAGGAGAGTCCCTGCCAGGGCTCAGCCTTACCCAAATGAGCAATGGATCCTTCCAGTGCTTTCACAGCTGCCCCACCAACCCTGGGATCCTTTGAGTTCAGGTTCTTTGTTATTCCCTCCACCAAACCAATGATCACCGGGTTCAAGGCATCTTTCAGGGCTCGTGTGATTTCAGCCAGCACATCCAGCACCCTCTGCTTCACTTTCTTGTGGCTGTCAGATATTCTCAGGACAAAATATTTAAAAATCTGTGAAGAGAACAAGCAACTTGAAGGCTGGATTCAAATGTCCTTGTTTGAAGAGTGGATGTAGCAGTCAGCAATGTCAAAGATGAGAGTGATCCTTTCTGTCAGGTCAGCACTCGCTTGCACAATTTCACTGTTTTCCTGGGGGCAACTCACTGGAATGGTGGCACAACCTCATGCTGGTTGAAAGATTTTCTTCTGTTTTTAAGAGGTTTGGCTGGGGACAGAATAGTTCCTCTGGTATTTCTCTCCATCTATAAATCATTAAATTAATTCCATTTATTAATGCTAAAGAGTACCTTTGCTTTAAATGGAAGCAGATGTTTACAATGCCTATTTTTCTATACAGTTGCCTCAAGTACTGAGGGCAGTTTTGATTTTGCCAAAACTATGGCTGGAGGAGATCTAAGTTTTCTTTTGTTTGTTTCTGAGCCAGTGTCTGGAGAAGTGCAGGGCTCTGATCAACTCTTCCAGGATCCAGACCATTTCTCTAAGTAACAAGTAGACTTCTGAAATGTCATGTGCTGTACAGCTCTCATTAGAGCAGGTTCAGCCTCATTATCAGGCAGCTTTTCCTGGAAAAAGGGAAAAAGCAGCTACTGGGAGGAGAAGGCAGATATGAGTCCTTAGCTGTTTTCCTCCTTTTCCAAAGAGAAAAACAGACCCCCCAAGAAGGGAGAGCATTGTCTTTACCAAGAGGAATAGGAACAAGGAGGGAAATGAGTAGCCAGAGCTGTGCCTGTGTAAGACAAGATGGAGTATATAGAAGTGTTCTTAAAAAAGCAACTGGGTTTAAACCAACCGAGCGTGATACTTCTCTTCCCTATGCTAACCCATTTTTGGTCTAGAGAACAATTGCCATGCTTTCAGGGGCTGGATTCCCTTCACTTCACCCAGCTGAGAGCAGGAGAGAGCAGCAGTTACACCAGCAGAAAATTCTGTTCATCTGATGAACAGCATCAATAGGCACCTGCCAGACAAATACAGCTGGACTGAAACAACTTGTCCTGAAGCCTGGACCTGAATTAAATTTTTTCTGGGTAAGAGGGACCAGACCGTCCCAAACAGCCAGGATGGAGTGCCAAGACACACTGAATTAACTTTGCTTCTACAGGCTTAGGAAAGGAGGTAAAGGAAAGGAGCAGTGAAGATACCCTACATACTTGGGCAATGTTAGTGGCGATGAGCTGGGGGCTGGTTTTGCACAGGTCTAGGAGCAGTTTCACTCCTTCCATCCTTGTCTGAGACCCCTTGGCTTCCAGGAGATGGTAAAGCTTCTGGAGCAGCTCCGTTTCTTCCACAGCTGGAGGTGACGTGACCTGGGCTTTTGCACGGTGTAGGAGGTGTCCATCAGAGGGAGATTTCACCCTGGAAAATAAAACCAAATGAGGACCTGGTGGTGATAATTATCCTAGCATGGCATCCCCATAGTGGAAATAATTAGCATTGATTCCATGATTCCAGAAGGCTGATCAATCACTTTATTATACTATACCATACTATACTATACTATACTATACTATACTATACTATACTATACTATACTATACTATACTATACTATACTGTACTGTACTATGCTATGCTATGCTATGCTATGCTATGCTATACTATTCTGAAACTCCTCGCCCGTACAGACAGTCTGATACAGACAGACCAGATTGGTCAATTGAATCCAAAACACCATCACCAGTGCCCAATTAAGAAATTACCCTTTGGTAAACAAATCTCCATAACACATTCCACGTGTTCACAACAACAGGTGCAGCAAGTGAAGATAAGAATTGTTTCTCATTCTTTTCTCTGATCTTCTAACATCCTTTCCCAGGACAATGCCTGGGAAAGTTGTACCTGCTGCTGTCTATGGAGAGAGCTGCAGCCACAGACAATACCTTCAGTTAATTGTGAGCAAATCATCTTGAGCAGCTTTCCTAATTATGTGATTTCAAGCTGGAAAGTCATGAGGGTCTAAAGAACAACGTGGACCTCATGACAATCATTATGGGAGACAATCTGCAAGTGACATTCTCACCACTGCCCACTCAGGAAAGCCAAGGATGAGATGCATCTGATCTATCTTCAGATGGCTGTCAGGGCACACAGGTCACACTGCTTTGTGGAAAAAGAGAGACACTACTGCCAAGTTTAAATGCCTCCTCATAAGGGACGTGTGTGTCTTAGAATAAGGGAACTCATCACTCTGGAGAAGTGTCTCTGCAACCAGACATGACAATCTGAAAAAGTAGCTCAGATGCATCTGAACAGATGAACAGGGCCATATTTGAAGGATTCATAAAATCAGTAACAGAGACAAAAACAGAAGCCAGACATCCCAGACCTATGCTTACATTTCATCTGCTTCCCTAGAGACCAGATGCACAGCTTAACAACCCCACTGGGAACAATTCTCCTGGATCAACCTGTCTCTTCCATGAGCACAGGAAGATGCCAGCTGTGCTACTGAGGCATGTGGTCACTTTCCTGCCACTGCTGAGCGGAACAGCGCTAAATAAATCCCCTCTGCTATCAGAGGAGAACAGGTACAAGTAGCTCTGCAACTGCCATGAAGAGACAGCAAGGAGCAAATTCCTGTCTTAAATGCTGATTGCAGCACAGGGGGGAAATAAACCAAACATGCTGTCCATCAAGTAAATTACATGAAGGATAGGAATATCAAGGCAAAAAGTCCACATTCAGACACCTGTAGAATGAAGTTGTTCAGGAATTGCCTTGCTCCTTACTACTCAAACTTGGTACTGTTTGAGCGTAAGAAAACCCTGATTCAGCCAGGCCAAAGCACATGGATGAGAACTGCATCTTTGCGGAATGGTATCTTGCTTCCAGACTGAGATTTCTCATCAAAACACCCATCTGAAAAAGACTCCACTCAAATGAAAACAAAAGCCCTGTTTGAATTTACTTGTCCCAAGTCATGCAGCAGAAACTTGGCTCTCTCCCAGCCTCCACAACACTGCCCTTGCCACTGCACTGGATCGTCTGAGCTGCAACCAATGGGTGTCTGTTTGTCTCTCCATTTTTGTGGAAACTCCTCCAGAGAAGTTGTGTTCAGCACAATGCAGAAGTAGACACTTTTTATCCTAGAGCATATCCTAGAGTAGGGAAAGGAAACAATCTGTGGCATTGGTCATCTCTGCCAGAAAATTTTTCCTGAGGAAGAGGCATATAAAGCCTGTCATGTGCTTTGTCACATCTGACAAAAGTGCTCGTACCGTTTGCCAGCAGACAATGTGGCCTGGGGCTCCTTTGAGCCATCGTTCCTCTCCTTCACCGGCTCCTTGACAGATGGGCCTTCAGCCTTCTGGTTTTCCATCCCCTACAAAGACACAGAGAAACCCCATTAATCTTTAGAATATAAACCAGGAAATTCCCTGTTGGAAACACAAGTTAGAACCAGGATCACTGCTGCCAAGGCTTAGGGAAACATTTCCTAACTTACAGATGGAAACAGACCAGAGATTCAGTGATGCCAACTCTTTGTTTTCAATAGCCCAAGGCAGGTTATGGGTGCTACCAGTCTGAGCAGCAGTCTAAAATCCCAAATTCCTTAGTCTTGAGCATAAATGGGAATAATGCAAACTGGCAGGAAAAGAGTGTTCATGAAGGAAGCATCAGAACAAACTGGACTCTTTGGGGGTTGGCCCATTGTGTTGGAAGTTGATTTGGTTCAACACTCACTTTCCCTGTGCCTGCACAAAGGCAGGCTCCCTTCTGTAATGTTGATAAAAAAAATAAAATCCTCCCTCAAACAAACAAAGGATTTTCCACTGGATGCTGTTGAATTCACCAAGCTTCTTCCAGCTCCACAGGGCTTGACAGCAGGGCAGTATTCCCAAAAGACAGACAGTAATTGTAGTAACTAGGACTGACCTGGACATCTCTTGTAAATTTGGAAATTTTCTTGGCACTACTACTTCCAGTGTCCTTTGCAAAGACTCCGTTATCTTCAGAAGCACAATTCTCACTTAATTGCTTTACAGGGGGCAGAGTAGGGAGAGCATGGTGGGGGCTTACACTTAAATGTAAACCCATTTTCTCCTCTTTCCCTTTCCTCTTTGTGACTGATATTGAAATTATTCAAAACCCCACTTTTTCCCTAATAATATCAGTTCCTTTGTTGTCTGCAGATGAACAGGCTGAGGATTAACAGCTCATTCCCAGGAGCAAAATGATTCAGCAGAAGAGTAATGAGCTAAAGACAGATTGGGTATCTTTGATTTCATATTAGCAGAGGCAATACTTGCACAAAGCAGACATTTCTCCTGGCAAGCACTTACTTTCTTCTTAATTCTTGTCAGAATATCTTCCAGGTCACGGGGGGAAAGAGATTGTTCCAGAAGCATTTTAAATTTTTGATGATTGAGCAAAATCTTCACCATCTCCTGTCCATAATGCAGAAGGAAGGAAGGAAAGAAGTGTCGGAAGGAAGTGTCGGAAGGAAGTGTCGGAAGGAAGGAAGTGTCTGAAGGAAGGAAGGAAGTGTCGGAAGGAAGGAAGTGTCGGAAGGAAGGAAGGAAGGAAGTGTCGGAAGGAAGTGTCGGAAGGAAGTGTCGGAAGGAAGTGTCGGAAGGAAGTGTCGGAAGGAAGTGTCGGAAGGAAGTGTCGGAAGGAAGGAAGGAAGGAAGGAAGTGTCGGAAGGAAGGAAGGAAGGAAGTGTCGGAAGGAAGGAAGGAAGTGTCGGAAGGAAGGAAGGAAGTGTCGGAAGGAAGGAAGGAAGTGTCGGAAGGAAGGAAGGAAGTGTCGGAAGGAAGGAAGGAAGGAAGGAAGGAAGGAAGGAAGGAAGGAAGGAAGGAAGGAAGGAAGGAAGGAAGGAAGGAAGGAAGGAAGGAAGGAAGGAAGGAAGGAAGGAAGGAAGGAAGTAAGTGTCGGAAGGAAGGAAGGAAGGAAGGAAGGAAGTGTCGGAAGGAAGGAAGGAAGTGTCGGAAGGAAGTGTCGGAAGGAAGGAAGGAAGTGTCGGAAGGAAGGAAGGAAGTGTCGGAAGGAAGTGTCGGAAGGAAGGAAGGAAGGAAGTGTCGGAAGGAAGGAAGGAAGGAAGTGTCGGAAGGAAGTGTCGGAAGGAAGTGTCGGAAGGAAGTGTCGGAAGGAAGTGTCGGAAGGAAGTGTCGGAAGGAAGTGTCGGAAGGAAGGAAGGAAGGAAGGAAGGAAGGAAGGAAGGAAGGAAGGAAGGAAGGAAGGAAGGAAGGAAGGAAGGAAGGAAGGAAGGAAGGAAGGAAGGAAGGAAGGAAGGAAGGAAGGAAGGAAGGAAGGAAGGAAGGAAGGAAGGAAGGAAGGAAGGAAGGAAGGAAGGAAGGAAGGAAGGAAGGAAGGAAGGAAGGAAGGAAGGAAGGAAGGAAGGAAGGAAGGAAGGAAGGAAGGAAGGAAGGAAGGAAGGAAGGAAGGAAGGAAGGAAGGAAGGAAGGAAGGAAGGAAGGAAGGAAGGAAGGAAGGAAGGAAGGAAGGAAGGAAGGAAGGAAGGAAGGAAGGAAGGAAGGAAGGAAGGAAGGAAGTGTCGGAAGGAAGGAAGGAAGTGTCGGAAGGAAGTGTCGGAAGGAAGGAAGGAAGTGTCGGAAGGAAGGAAGGAAGTGTCGGAAGGAAGTGTCGGAAGGAAGGAAGGAAGGAAGTGTCGGAAGGAAGTGTCGGAAGGAAGTGTCGGAAGGAAGTGTCGGAAGGAAGTGTCGGAAGGAAGTGTCGGAAGGAAGTGTCGGAAGGAAGTGTCGGAAGGAAGTGTCGGAAGGAAGGAAGGAAGGAAGGAAGGAAGGAAGGAAGGAAGGAAGGAAGGAAGGAAGGAAGGAAGGAAGGAAGGAAGGAAGGAAGGAAGGAAGGAAGGAAGGAAGGAAGGAAGGAAGGAAGGAAGGAAGGAAGGAAGGAAGGAAGGAAGGAAGGAAGGAAGGAAGGAAGGAAGGAAGGAAGGAAGGAAGGAAGTGTCGGAAGGAAGTGTCGGAAGGAAGTGTCGGAAGGAAGGAAGGAAGGAAGGAAGGAAGGAAGGAAGGAAGGAAGGAAGGAAGGAAGGAAGGAAGGAAGGAAGGAAGGAAGGAAGGAAGGAAGGAAGGAAGGAAGGAAGGAAGGAAGGAAGGAAGGAAGGAAGTGAAAGAAAAGTGAACAAACACAGGAAGAGTGTTAACAGAAGAGGCTGATACCTTAAACTCATCAGGTGCAATCCTTGCACGAGAAGGCATTACCTACTCAGCACAGAAGGAGATTTACCTCACTTTACACTGCACAGTGCTGTCAGCTGAACACAAGAGGCAAGAGGAGAATGTGGGGCAACAGAAAAATACCATTTCATCATTTGGGGGTGTGCTTCTGTGGCATCAAAGGATCCCAGGGACCAAGCAAAACACATCTGCTTTGTTGTCCGAGCCTGTTAGCAGTGTCTTGCTGCCATTGCACAATAATTTGCCTTTCTTTAACAGGCAGGGAAGCCAGGACAAAACACCTCATGCATCCTCTTGATAATTCTATACTATGTGTATGCACTGGGACATCTAGTTGCTCTAGTGTTCTTGGCAGCTATTCATGGGAATTTAATCATCAAAGGAAGGCAATTTTGGTGGTTTGCGTTGATTTTTGCCGCTAGGAAACCACAGTTTTCTTCAAGAAGAAATTTGGAACCCACTGAGCCACAGATAACAGCAGTCTAAAAATCTGCAGAACAGGTTTAGAAAAACTGAATACGTTGGCTAAAGACCCCTGAAATATTTCTAGGCAAGTCTGAAGTGAATGAGAAATGGATCTTTGGGATCCTTCAGTGATGAACATTAGTGAACACTTTGGCTTTGTGTTGTGCACCTAAAGCCAAACAAAACTGTTGGACTGGCTGATCTGAGCTGTTTTGATCTAAGTAAAGAATCCTTC
Source organism: Melospiza melodia melodia (assembly GCF_035770615.1). Classification (NCBI taxonomy): domain Eukaryota; kingdom Metazoa; phylum Chordata; class Aves; order Passeriformes; family Passerellidae; genus Melospiza; species Melospiza melodia. The sequence continues at coordinate 1,729,772 of NW_026948802.1, read as the reverse complement.
AAGCCACAGGAAAAAGTTGGCAATGTTCCTTTTTGCTGGCCAACTCAGGTTTCCCAGCACAGCCATTTGCCCAGGCAGCCCAGAGCAGTGATCACAGTGCCAAGGCTGACAGAGCTCAAGAAGAGTTTGGACAATGCTCTCAAGCACATGGAGTGACTCTTGGGGTCACTGCACATGGCCAGGAGATGGACTCGATGACCCTGATGGGCCCTTCCAACTCAGCATATTCCATGATTCTATGACCCTTATTCACACCGTGAGGTAACTTCATATTCCCTTTAGTTTCCACTCTTGTGTGGTTTCACCTTTACAGCCAGACACAAAACGGTTTTCCTGTTTTGGGAGGTGAAATGAAGATCATTACTTGTGTCCTTGTGACAGTCCTGAGCAAGCTTCCCTGCCACGTGTGGCAGCCTCTCAGCCCTGGGGGTGCCTGCAAGCTGGGTGACTCCAATTCTCTCCACCAGGGACAGGAGGAGTTGGGCCGCACACTCGCGCACCGGGGCGGGGCGGCTGCTGGGGAGGAGAGAGCAAACCCTGGGCACAGGGACAAGGAGCAGCGGCAGCGCCGGCCTTGGCCAGAGCCGCTCCCTGCCCTTGCTGGGGGAAGGAGTCTGGGCTCTCCCTGCACCTTCAGACACCTGCACAAGGTTCTGTCCTCAGCTAAACACAAAGGTAGCATTGCACACAAGGCCTGCCTGCATGGAAGAGGGAGAATTCAGTCTCCCTGCACTGTCTGATACTCAATTTCTTTCACAGTATTTACTCTGAGAAAGATTAAAGAAATAGATGACATATGAATAATTTAGAGATTAGGAACAATTAATGCTGACCCATCAGAGGGCACCCAGTACACAGAGCTACAGCAGGACTGAGGCTCTTTCCACCCATTTATCCCCAAATCTGCAGACCTTTGGAAAACAACAAATGCAGGGAAAACACCTTGTGGGCCGTGAAGTTGCAGAATATCCAGAAATGCAGCCTGTTTCTTCTGTGGGGCTTGGCAATGGATCCATCTGAATTTTTAACCCTATTGCAAAGCTGAGGAAAGTGTGGCAGGCAGTTTAGCCAGGCTGTCCTGTTCTAGAGAGTGTCTCTTGGGAACTATCAGGCCCAGCACCAACATTTAAGGCAGCATTTGCTCCAGCTGTCCCATGGCCTATGAAGGTGCCTATAAAGTGATTCATCATCTCAAGGCTAACATGAAACATCAGTTTGGATAGAAAGTAGAGCTCTAAGGCCAGGACAGTCATACAAGAGTCCTTTGGCAGGAGCTGCATCTGCTGTGCAGGCTGTGCCACACCCAGCAGATTGTCCCCCATGTGGTCCACGCCCCAGCAAGGACCCTCCTCATTTCTCAAGTTAATGGCATCATGAGGAGACATGGTTTTCCCAGGGCCTCTGTGGTTAGAGACATGGTTTTCCCAGGGCCTCTGTGGTTAGCACTGTGAAATACCAAACACTGCTCACAGCTGCCATTGCAATTGTCCCTCTGCCCACAAAAGCACAAGGCTCTATCCTCGGCCTTTGCTGGCACTTTCCCTTCCCCATCAGTCACCACATCTAGGAAAATCTGACAGACTGGGAGAACTCCAGAGAGCAGCAGGATGCTGAGTCAGAGCAACTTTAGTTTGGATATCAGGAAAAAGTGTTTTTCACCCAGAGGGTGGTTGGGCACTGGAACAGGCTCCCCAGGGCAGTGGTCACAGCACCAAGCCTGACAGAGTTGAAGAAGCATTTGGACAGCAATCTCAGGCACTTGGTGTGACCCTTGGGCTGTTCTGGGCAAGGCCAGGAGCTGGACACGATGGTCCTGATGGGCCCATCCAACTCCCCATATTCTACAGTTCTGTGATTCTGAGAACTAATGGGCTGCAGGAGGGCAGAAATAGGTGACAGGAGGAAAGAAGTAAGGTTGGTTGGAGAATCAAGTCACTGAGTTCACAGAAGATGCAGGATACAGGACCCTTCCCTCCAACCATTCCCATTCTCTGTCTCATCCCTTCTCCCTCCCAGCATTCCCATTCTCTCTCTCATCCCTTCTGCCTCCCACACACACGAAGGTGAAGAATATCACTAAAAGAAGAAGAACCTACTTGACTCCCATGTCAGTGAGAGCAGTCATTGCTCGTGCAGGAGTCACATTCTCCACCATGAACCCCAGGGTCTGACTGCCTGCTTTCTGAACAAATTCTGGCGAGTTGGACACCGTCTGGAGAAGGACCCGAGCAACCTCAGAGTCCATGTCCTTCTTCAAGGTCACAAAGAGCTCTCCCAGAGTGACAATGGCAGAGCAGGACACCTTGGAACGGAGGTTGGTCACCTGGGGAAGCCATGAGGGGAAACATAAGAATCATCTTGAAAAGAAAACCAGTTGCCTTCAACAGAAGTCCCAGGAAATGACAACACATCCCATTGTGTTCAGAGGAACATACAAGTACAGGAAGAGCAGGAGAGCACAAGCACAGAAAGGCACTTACTCTGGCACCAATTTCTGGTCTCAGACCTGCTCACCGCAGGCCTAAAATAAAAATTTCTTAAAGAGTTCTACCTAACCCTTCTAAAATGTGTACAGCTTTGATTTTAGGCCCTTTTACTAAAAAATTAAAGCAAGGACTGCTTTCAAATCATAAAGGCACAAGCGATAAAGAAAAAAGAGTCAGGTGCTCCTGTTCAAAAAAGCAACACCAGTAGTTGAAGCACTCAGCCAGGAAACAGAAAACGCAGGCTCAGGTCTACAGAATAATTTGCAGTGTTGAATTACAACTTGGGCAGAGATTGGGACTCTGGCAAATAACATCATCAGTGTCTCAGTTTCTGCATTTGCACATTGCATTATAAAGGCACGACACTCAAAGATGAGTGTCAGATACCCGACCTGCCAGTAAATACAGCTGCATGTGCCCACAGATCCTACAGACAGCTGACAGACATTAGAAATCTCAGGTCTAAAACCAGAAATTGAGGCAGACCCTGAGCACACATGGAGATGAGCAAGCACATACCTACTCTACACACCGTGTATGAAGTATGGGGGACAATTCAGAACAATGTTCTCACCTCACTGGTAACTGCCAAGCAAACCTCACCAAGTCTACAAAGCAGGACCTCTGAATGGGACCCAGCCAGATGTTTGATGGTGAAGAGTCTCTTCTCCTTCAGCTCCCTGAAAGGCAGAAGATTGATTTTTCTCTCCACCAAGGCAGCACCCTCTGAAATGACCAGGCTGGCAGCTCAGTTGAACAATGGGAGGTGCTTTTCAAGGAGCGCTTAATGAAATCGTGGAACGCGTTGCCCCAGGATGCTGTGGCTGTCAAAAGCATTCACAAATCCAAGAGGCAAAGAGAGGGGTTTCAGAGTGGCCATTTGAGAAGACAGCCTTTCTGAAATCTCTGGCACATGAGGCCCCTCTGTCACTGCTTCCTAGGAGCTGTGTGACCGGGCCATGCTGCTGTTTGTTGTCACCTCCCTGTACCTGTCCCTGGGACACAGTGCCACCGGGCTGTTATTGGGGCATTTTCCTTCTTTGTCAGCCTCAGCAGGCATTCAGCAGGGAGAGTCTGCACTGCCACTCTGGAGCTGAGTTTCCACTCTATGATCTTGGCCTCTCTGTCACCTGTTTTGTGGAGAAAAGAAGAAACCTCACAACTTTGTAAAAGTTGTAAAGCTTGGTATGTTTATTACAGCGCTGGACGCATGCAGAGATTGCTCTCCTCAAAAGGCATGCATACCTCTGAGGATTTCAGGTCTCCTTTTATCTCCCCTTCCAAATACATATGCATGCAGTTTCACAATAGGTTCATATATATTCATTCCGCGTGACATTTATCACCAGTTCCTCTTTATCAAAAGTTCAGGGCAGATCGACCTTGTGGTCGTTTCTGGTTTTTTTTTTTTTCTCTGTCTCCTCACTATCTCTGCCCTGCAGTTTTTCCCTTCAGCTTTGGCCTTATAGACTTTTCACCTCTCCTAGACACTTCACCTAATTCAAAATGGATTTTTACTCAGTCTCAGGCTTCCCTGGGAACTCCAAGGGGTACAAGAACCAGACCCCCACCAAAGATCCTCACACTTTTCCCACTGCACCAGCAGTGATCCCACGTCTACAGTGCAATCATCAAAGAGGGCCTCCATGAGGCGGACCCCCACGAGAGACCACTCCTCCTTGGAGAACGCCTTCGCAGGGTCCGAAAAGAGCCCTCACTCTCAGGCCCACAGAAAAAAATCTCTCAAAATTATCCCAGAAAAGAGAAACCTTTTTCCACTCCAGGACCCCTCTCCAAAAGTCCAAAATGAGGGAATCCTCCTCGAAACTCGCAGAGGTTGCCATCAGCACCAGAACAGCAGACAAAGCACCAAAGAGGGTGGGAGAATAAAACCTCACCAGCAATCCGGACTCTGTGTCTCAGCCCAGGCTGCAGTACACTTCGGCAGTCACCAGATGTCACTAGAGAACAGGAAAGAACAGAAGCGCACACTGCTCTTCTCAAGGTGAAGAAAAAGGGAAGGTTTTTTTCTGACTCCAACATTTATAGTTTTCCAAAAGCGACAGTGGATTAGAGGGTGACAGTGCCACCTCTCCAATGACACTGAAAAAAACCAACAGACCATCAACTTTCTCCTCCTCCGTAAAGGAATGCAAAACAATGAGTTATTTACAGAAAATGGGTGATAAAGTTCACTACAAGAATGTCAACATCAGAAGGCTTAGAAAAATGTTACAAAACCAGGGTGACAGGAGATCAGGCTGCTCTTGGTGTTGAGGAAATGCTGAAACCAGCCTGACATTTTATCCTCTCCTGTCCTGGCTGATCTCCCCTCTTTCCCCTTCCACCCATTGGCTTTTGTCTCCCCCCAGCCCCCTGTGAAGAGCCTGGCTCTGTGTTCTCCATTCCCTCCTTGGTGGCACTGCCAGGCTGGGATGAGGAGCCCCTCAGCTTTCCCTGCTCCGGGCTGGAGATGATGTCCATGATGTCATAGCTGCTCAATAACCTTACCTACGGCACTCTGTGATGTCATAGCCCACTCTGTGACCTCATGTTACCAGATGATAAATTGTCTCCACCAGGTGAGCTGACACCTACAGCTTGTTCTCCAAAACCCCAGGCCTGTGGAAACCACACAATGCCCATTGTAGGAGAAGGGGAACTGGAAGTTCACCAGCCTCAGTGTCCTGCCAGCTCAGCCAGGCCAACGGGAACATTGGGGTCCACAACCACCAGGGATCACCAGAGAGACCCCCAGGACAGCAGAACGCCTGGGTAAAGGGGAAGGGAAATATGTTAATGATTTTGGGGAAATGATCATCATATATATGTTTAGTCCAGTACAATAAATGGATGTGTGTTCAAAATACTGATGCTGAATTTTGCCCCAAAAGGCGAGAATAACTGCTTAAGATACTCAGCTTAAGGCAGATAAGCAGGAGGTATTTTATTGCGACGCGTCGGAGAAATCACAATGTGGATTTCCGAGTTTCCCGTAACAAAAGCAAGCCTTTTATACAGTTTTGAGTATAGGATTACATCAGATCATATACATAATCATATCTTTGCATGAATATTCATAGGGGGCGTGGTGTAGGCGGAGCGTGGGCGGGGACACTTCTTTGAGGATCATCCTGGTGGTCGTTCCGGTTGCCTTCATCATGGGCTGGGGTCTCCTGATGAGTCTTCCTCCTTAAACTTTTGAACTCCTTTCCTAATTTGGTCAATTCCCGGTGGACTTGGCTTGGTCTCTATGGCTTGGCAAGGTTCTTAGGGTCAGTTTGACATTGTTGGCTCTGAACATGCTTAGCCCATCAGTTCTCCTAACCCTATCTCTTTCCTGTCATAGTGTTCCATGCTTTAGCTGATTAATTGCTCTATGTGTTTCCTAATATTATGCCTTCTTCAAATGCCTCACATTCTATGTTTTAACTCATTATTTCTTGAAGGCTATCTGTTTTGGGGCTTCAATACAAAATATAAACAGAAACTTTCCTGCACTCAGCATGCAGGGCTTTGGGAGGAGCTATCCCCCCCTGCATCTGGCTTAATAAAGAATGCTGCTTCCTAATGCTACATTGGTGTTAAGGAATTTTCTGTTTTACAGAATTTTTGGTAACACTCCCACCGCCAAGGAAAGCTCTGTCTGCTGCTGTTCACAAACAGAGAAGGGCTGGTGGCAGGTGTGGGGCTTGGAGGCTGCCTGGGGCACAGTGACCATGAAAAAATCAAGTTTTCAATGTTCTGTGAAAGAAGGAGTGGCAGCAACAAAACTTCTACACTGGAATTAGGAAAGGCAGACTTTGGCTTATTAAGGATGCTGATTTAGGGAGCACCAAATCAGGTGCTGATTTTTTGAAGGGAAACAGCTTTAAAAAACAAAGAGGTCCAGGAAGGATGAACATATTTCAAGAAAGTAATCTTAAGAGGGAAGGAGCAGCCTGTCCCAGTATGGCAAAAGATGAGCAGGTGAGGAAAATGACTTGCCTGGCAGGGCATGGAGCCTTTGTGGGAACTCAAGGAGAAAAAGGACCAGCAGCTGAGAGAGAGTAGAGATCCATTCTGAATTAGGTGAAGTGTCTAGAAGAGGTGAAAAGTCTGTGAGGCCAAAGCTGAAGGAAAAACTGCAGGGCAGAGACAGTGAGGAGACAGAGAAAAAAAAAACAGAAATGACCACAAGGTCAATTTGCCCCCGACCTAGGAATTCCTTTAATAAAAAAGAACTGGCGATAAATGTCACGCGAAATGAATATGTATGAACCCATTGTGAAACTGTATACATATGCATTTGGAAGGGGGATAAAAGGAAATCTGAAATCCTCAGGCGTACGCATGCCTTTTGAGGAAAATTTACCTCTGCATGTGCCCGACGCGCGTCGTAATAAAAACATACCGAGCTTTTAAAACTTTTATAAAGTTGTGAGGTTTCTCCTTTTCTCTGCAAAACATTCAGCGAGTCAGGAAGGGAGTTCTCGGTCCCCACAGGGGCAAGGGTGATAGATGGACCTCCAAGGCGCACCCTAGTATTTTTTATTCTGGTGTGGCTCAACTCATATCGACTTGCCTCCTGCGAGGAAAGACAACGACCTGCTGGCCTGCAGAGGAAGATATGGTATGTACTGAGGGGCCCCTGGGGGGGAAGGAAAGAGAGCTAGGGAGTTAATCAGTCAGTAGGGAGTAAATCACTCAGAGACGTCTGGGTGCAGCTGATAAAGCAGCTGGAGTAGAGACGAGGTTCATCGTTCTGATAGGGCAGAACCACCTTAGGGGTGGGTCGGGTAAACTCGTGTATGTGTGTATTGGAGGTTCATTGTCCTGATAAGTCAGAGCTGCTGAACCCACATGTGTTTTGTTTGTGTGTGTGTGTGTGTGTGTGTGTGTGGTGTCTGGACACTGTGTCGCTGTATGGTTAATGCATTGTGTGGTCAGTGCACTGTGTTTCTAATTGTGCAAGTGTATAAGTGTATGGTGTATAAAAGAGAGTAGATCTACAGTGCTCTACAGTGCGGGGGGGTCAGTACTACCCGTGTTTGCAGCAGCCGAGTGAGGCCTGAGGCGCCGGCTGCAGCAGGCTGTGGGGGCAGGGAGAGAAGAGCCCCGCGGAGAAGCGACTGGAGGAACGTCAGTGATGGTATTTATTGTGTTTAAATGTAGTGATTTGTGTAGATTTGGTACATTTTAACCGTGAGTATGAGCTCAGAGAGTTCCTTTGCCCTGGATGTTTGTACTTGATCTCTAGACTGTGTGCTGTTATTTTGATTGTGTCCAGGAAAAACTGACGTGAGTACATGCTGAATTATGGTATGCTGTGTTGTGTTGAGAAAAGCAAGCATTTTGAGAGATATGCCCTTTTCCAGTGATTTTGTGTGGTGATTTTCTTCCGCTGCATTGTGATAACTTGATTCTCAGATTGTACAGTGGTGTTTGTGGAGATTTTAGGATTTTGTTTGCAACGAGAGTAGCATTTTACACAGAAGAACTATGGTATGGTGATTTATGCTTAACTACGATAAAGGGAATTAAAGGAATTCCAAGAATTCTCCCCCTCACAGCAATTCAAGCCTTGGCTCTAGTGAACTTGAGATAAAAGGGGGGTCAGTGCGTGTGTCTGTGGGCATATCAGAGATTCAGCTGTGACAAGCACAGCCTTTTTGCAAGGCAGTAAAACAAGTGTAAGTAGACACAGTGCTTAATTAGATTTTGCAAGAAGAGAACTAGAAAAGACTGATATTTTGGAAAACAGAGTTTAGATAGAAGAGATGAATGAGACCTATGAGATTTATGAGACTTCAGCTAGTACTGTAGTAAGTCTGGACTGGGAACAGCCTGCTGTAGGGATTTAAAGTTCTCTGTAAGAAACAGAATAGCCTGCCCTTGCGGGCAATTTCGGGGTGCCTTTGGTGCATCAAGAGGTTGGCACACTGCATGAGGTGACAGTGGCTGTCCCTTGAGCACAGGGACAGCTCTGGCTGCCCTGTTTCCCCAGGGAACACGGGAATGACCTGTGGGCAGAAGCTGGATGTGTAGGCATTGCAGTGCGGTGTTTGTGAGAAATGCTGGTATTGCTGTTCTAATAAGCGTCAGGGCACATGTCCTGAGTGTAAATTAAAGGTTTCTGATTGGCTGATTCAGAACCTAAGATCTTAAGGCTTGTGTGTTAGAAATCACATCTGATACCTGCCACCTGGAGCTGTATGTGAGAAGGAGAAAAGCTGAGAAACTACTGTGAAGGTCTGTGATAAGAGGTTTGAGTGGAAGCGAGATAGGGAAAGGAGAAAGAGATAATGAGAACTGACCAGAAAAAGAGGTTCCCAAATTAGCCCCTTTTTGGAGGGGCTCACTGGGAGAAGGTTGCCAGTAAGAGCAGAAAATAAAAAGATTTATTATACTTCATTGCAGTTAGTACTGTTTTAAAACAGGAAGATGAATGGGATGGGGTTTTTGTATGCTGAAATGTCTTTTTGTTTTAAGAAATCACCCAGAATGGCTAAGAGACTGTGAGATCAGACTGCCCTCTGGTCTTGGCCCTTGAAAAGAAAAACAAGGCAAAGAGAAAGCAAATCAAACGTGTTGTTCAGCATGCAGCATAAGATAGCAACGCATGAAGTCAAGCAAAGATTATCATGCTGAAACGCAAAGCGATTACAGTTCACAAAATGAGTACATATGATTTGTTAAAGACTCCTCCTAAGGTAAGGGAGGAAGGGTAAAGATGACCTCCCCAAAAGGGAAGAATTTGAGTCAACACAAGGGCCATAAAATCAGTTTTAACTAAAGCTTTAGTACCTGTGGAGAATGTTTATGTTGTAGTGTGGGGAACAACTGAACAACTGGCCAGTCTTAGAAGGCATACTTTTGCAAACCTTTAAAGTAACATGCTTACTATGTGTACTTAGAAGCTTTGTACAATTTGCTCAATTCGCTAAACATTCTCAAATGAGAAAGGTTACTCTGGAGGCAAATGATATAAAGATGTTAGGCTTAACATTAACAGACACTGAAATTAAGAAAGACATTAGTAAGGAGATATTAGAATAAGTAAATAAATGTTTTCAAGATTATGGGCCTCTGCTGTACCAGGGAGAGTTAAAGATACCCCCCCCCCCATGGTAATCAAGCTTAAGGAAAGAACACAACCAGTGAGAGTTGAGTAGTACCCTCAAAAGGAAGATAAAGAAGGAATCAGCCCAATAATTGATAGTACTGGACTAAGGGCTGTCAATAAGATAACACAGAATTTATACCCTGTAGGAGCAAATCCATATACTTTACTAACTTGTTTAACACCTGAGCTAACCTGGTTCACTGTTTTAGGCCTAAGAGATGCCTTCTTTTGCCTCCCTATCCATGAAGCCAGCCAGAAAATTTTTGCATTCAAACACAAGCTCACATAGTCCATGTGCCTGAAGGCTTCAAAATACTTCACTCCAACTGGAGAACAGCTTGCAAAGACCCAGAGTCTCAGGAAGCTCCACAAGAGGAAAGGAGGCTGTTGCAGTACGTGGATGATCTTCTAGTAGCCACTCGGACAAGGGAAGCCTGGATGGTAAGCCTTCTGAACTTCCTAGGACTCCAAGGATGCAGAGTCTCAAAGAAAAAGACACAGGTAGTGAAACAGAAGGTAATCTACCTGGGGTAAGAAGTGAATGCTAAGCAGCAGACTTTAGGGCAGGGAAGCCCTATGCCAAACCCCGAAACCCCAGGCAATGAAGGAACTCCGAACCTTCTTAGGCATGGCAGGGTAGCACCAGCTGTGGGTTTATAATTATGGACTGCTTGTCAGACCCCTCTATACTCTTATTGCCGATGGAAACAGAGATCTCCAGTGGACAAAAGATGCCACACGGGCCTTTCACCAGCTAGAGAGAGTGCCCTCATGTCGGCTCCAACTTTGAAACTTCCAGATGTAAGTAAACAATTCTTCCTATTTTTCCACGCAAGGAATTGCCCTGGGAATATTGCCTCAGGACTTGGGCCCATACTGAAGGGCAGTTGCTTACTTCTCTAAGCAACTAGATGCAACAGCCAAAGGATGGCCAGGTTGCCTCAGAGCTGTAGCAGCAATTGTGCTGAATATTCAAGAGGCGCCCAAGTCTAGCCTAGGAAAAAAATGACTGTGCTAGTGTCCCACACAGTGTCCGCAGCACTGGAAGTAAAGGGTGGCCACTGGCTTTCACCACAGAAGTTTCTGAAATACCAGGCCATCATGGTAGAGCAAGATGATGTAGAGATAGTGGTGACTAATATTGTCAACCCAGCCTCTCTTCTCAGTGGAAATCAAGAAGGAGCAGTGCACCATGATTGCCTAGAGACCATTGAGGATACCTACTCCAGCCACCCAAACTTAAAGGACACTCCTTTAGACGATGCGGAGACCTGGTTCACTGACAGGAGCAGCTACATTGCTAGTGGAAAGCGACATTGCAAAGTACACAGTGACTACCTGCAGAGAGGTAATAGAGTCTGGACCCTTACCAACAGGTACCTCTGCACAGAAGGCTGAGATAAATGCATTGACCCATGCCTTAGAAACAGGAAAAGGCATTCAGAGTCGTGCAAGCACATGGAGCCATCTGGAAGGAGAGGGGACTGCTGACCTCACAGGGAAAGAAGAGACAATCCAGCTGCTGGAAGCAGTTCAGCTACCTGAAAAAGCATATTAAGGCACACCAGAGAGTGAGCTTAAAATTGGAGGAAAGAAATGAGCTGGCGGATGGAGAGGCAAAGAAAGCAGCAAAGGGTGAGGTACAGATTTTCCTCAAAGGTAAGCCAGAATACAATAATACTAATCAAAAGAGACGTACAACCACAAGGGGTGGGCTACCATTTAAAGAGAGCTAGTAATCCCTTCCCATTTTCATGGTTACTAGTGAAGGAAGAGCACTAGAAAACACACTAGGGCCTAACTATGTAAAAGCCTTTTACAGAGTGTGGCTCCTTTCCCAAATGACCAAGGCTGCCAGTGACACAGAGTGCATTGAAATGAAGTGTTGACTTTGAAGTAGTAATTTCCACAGGCTTTCTAGAACACACATCTGATTGAAACAATTGTTGTATCGTTGTCAGGAATTTATATGCCACAATCACTCAGGTGAGCTGACAATGTGATCCTTGCCTCCAGACTAACCCCCAAAAAAATACTCCCAGGCTAAAACTTGGTCAGACTGAGAGAGGCCATGGGCCTGCACAGTAGTGGCAAATTAACTTTTCAGAACTCCCACGGAAAGGGGCGTGTCAGTATTTACTGGTATTGATAGATACATTTTCAGGGTGGCCAGAAGCATTCCCCACCAGAACTGTCAAACTTCAAGAGGTGACCAGAGCAATTTTATGAGAAATAATATCACACTTAAGAGTTCCAGCCACAATATCCTCAGATAAAGAATCATATTTCTTTTCCAGAGCAGTGCAACAGATTAGTAGCCACCTGGCCATAGATTAAGAACTTCACACTTCATACTGCCCCAATCAAGTACCCAGGCAGAGAAAATTAATATTTTGATCAAGCAGCAGATTGTAACACTGGGGCAAGAAGTTAATCTACCCTAGCCCAAGCTCTTCCACTAGCACTATTGCAAATTTGAACTAAACCTTAAGCTAAAGGAATGCTGAATCCTTTTGAAATGCCTTATAGAAGACCATATAGAATACAAAGGGAATGTCCAGAATGTCCACCTACATGGTGGCTTTAGGCAAACAGTTCAGAGAAATTGAGAAACATGTGGCTGGAACTCAGAGCAGGGAGTTAGATAGCCTGGGGATGATGTATATGTTAAGTCTCTTACAGTGAAGACTTCGGAACCACAGTGGGACAGACCACTGTGAGTCCTTCTCACCACCTTCACTGCAATCAAAATCAAGGAGCAGAATGCCTGGATCCATCACTCTGGAGTGAAGAAAGCCCTAGAAGTCCCTTGGAGAGTGATACCAGAAGACAATGAACTGAGACTGAAACTTACTCGGGCAAAATGAGTACATTGCGGTCGGGAGTAATTTATAGAATTGTTTTGTATGTAATTGTAACTGAAGTTTCAGAACTAGAGAGTACCTCTATCCAAAGCAATGCTGAATGGCCTTGGTCCCAGGCTTTTTATCAGTATACTCGATCCATAGGAGAACATTCTGAGATAAAATATTTAAAAGTATCTACTGTAGTAATCCACGAGAATCAGGTATATTCTCTGGAGGAGCAAGAATGGCAGGAATGGGAACTGTGGACACTTCAAGGAATCCGAAGAGAAGAAATCAAAGTAGAGTGCCAGGTCATCAATAGGATGGCTTATGAGAAACCAGATGTAACTAGTGTCTGAACCTCCCCTGGTGTATATGAACACCAGGAAGTCTGTGATAGCCTAAGTGAATCAGACTGTTGGTGTAATTTCACCTTGATACAGCCTGCAGAAATGACCTGCCTTTGAGCTCGACTTGCTATCAGACTTTCATTTAAATTCAAAGCAGACACTGCACTTTTTATAACAGCAGGGCCTTATACAACCCATACTAGTTCAGACTCTACCCAAACTTGAACCTAAAGTGTATGAAATACACCCCTACATAGTAAAGGATGTGAGTGACCAACAGCTATTATTCAATCCAGAATGGTCTTTTAAACGTGTGGAGTTGATGATGCAAATTAACATCTCAAAAATCCAACCAGCCTGCTCCTCCTTCCTAAAAACATCCTTTGAGGGCTGGACAACGTGGTTACAAAGACAGGCATATCTCAGGAGCAGAATAAGAAAAGATCTAACTGGCATATTTGAGACAGGATTTAGAGTCTTAAATAGAATTGATTTAGAAATACTGATGAATAAACTGGCCACTGCAGCAGGTAGCCTAACAAAATTGAAGCAGCCTTTACAGTCATCTCTATTGGCATTAGGAACAAGCCAGTGACAGATTTCAAAAGTACTACCAAAGTAAAGAAGTATGAAAAGGCCGGGGACCAAGACCACAATTAATAGTAGAAGCACTTAGTACAGTTCAAGATAATATGTCTTTAGCTTTCAGTTGTATACAAGCACAGTTATGGATGCAAGCAACAGCAGCTCTGATCATATGGGAAAGGGGTGAAGGTAATTTAACAGCTGAAATTCAGAGAATTGTTTGGGATAATGCAATTGATTTTGAAAGGAAGTTTCAATTCTGGTGGACTATGGTGAATTTCTCCTATGATCCTGTTTCTTATGTGGCCACTGCCTTTGTGCTTACCATACATAATGCCACTGCTTATGTTATCCATCCCATCATTGCACTAAGATTAAACCATGAAAAAACAATACTCTACCCTTTAGAACATAGAGTGTGGGCACGAAAGATGAATGAAAAGTGGCAGACAGTAAACTTAGAATCCTGCATTACTAGAGCAGATAGGAGTCATTTGTGAAAACAATACTATCAATGCCCAAGATGTGTGTTTGGACACTGAACAGAGTATTTGCCTCTTTGAAATTCATCCAGTCACTGACCAGAAAACTGTGCTCGTATTTACTAGAAAAGGGTGTGTATGCCTGAGAACTGCCTGTGTTGCTGTAAAAATTGATAGCAATGATGTTATTTTGTCTAGTAGGAATCATTCTAATTTCTGTATTTGTAATTTTGTTAAGATTATCTGGTGTGATTTTTCGTATTCGGTACCAGTGATATCCCACCAGCTTATCAAAACCAATTACACAATGTATTTCAGATTATCACCTACCCCTATTGGGATGAACCTTACATTAGTAAAACAATTACTTAAGCACCAAGAGTACTGGAAATCTTGAAGGAAATCCAAGAAAGTGGAACGAAAACCATAATTACTGTCCAACATGATACAAAAGAAATAACCAGAGTTCTACAAAGAATAAAACAAAATATGGATCATCACTGGTGGGATGTGATCTTTGGGTGGCCACCGACTGCAAATGGAATCTTTAATAAGTTGTGCCACCCCATTGTAGTTTTGTTAATATTAGTTGGGATAAGCTTAGGATTATCTATTATATTGTTTATTTGGAACTGGAGAATACTACAATGAATAGCTGTACTAACCTCTTTGTCAAAAGTACACGGTGAAGCATTAAGAGACACTTATTGTCGTAAGGGTTTGAATTAAGTAAATGAATTTACTTATTTCCTAGGAAAGGGGGGAACGAGACAGAGTAGAGATCCATTCTGAATTAGGTGAAGTGTCTAGAAGAGGTGGAAACTCTGTGAGGCCAAAGCTGAAGGAAAAACTGCAGGGCAGAAACAGTGAGGAGACAGGAAAAAAAAACCAGAAACACCCACAAGGTCCATTTGTCCCATCCTAGGAATTCCTTTGATAAAGAAGAACTGGCGATAAATGGCATGCGGAATGAATATGTATGAACCCATTGTGAAAATGTATGCATATGCATTTTGAAGGGGGATAAAAGGAATTCTGAAATCCTCAGGGGTATGCATGCCTTTTGAGGAAAATTTTCCTCTGCATGCGTCCGACGCGTGCCGTAATAAAAACATACCGAGCTTTACAACTTTTATAAAGTTGTGAGGTTTCTTCTTTTCTCCGCAAAACACAGCTCCGGAAGTGTTTAAGGATGTCGTTAGGTTGTACAGAAAGAAGATTAGAGAGGTTAAAGCTCCATTAGAACTTAATCTAGTGGCTTCTGTAAAGGAAAAAAAAAAGAGTTTTTATAAAAAAATTTTAGCAAAAGAATGGAGAAGAAGAACGTCCACACTTTATTGGATGCAGTGGAGAATATAGTAACTAAAGATAAGGAAAAGGCTGAGCTACTAAACACCTTGTTTGTCTCAATTTTCAATATTAGGACAAGTTTACCTCAGGACAAGTGTTCTCCTGAGCTTGTAGATGGGCACAGGGAGCAGAACAGCCCCCCTGGAATCCAGGAGGAAGCAGCTGGGGACCTACTGAGCCACTCAGATACTCACAGGTGTATGGCTCAAATGGGATCCCTCCGAGTGGGCTGAGGGAGCTGGTGGATGAGCTCCCGATGCTGCTCTCCATCATTTACCATCAGTCCTGGCTCACCAGGGAGGTCCCAGAGGACTGGAGGTGCCAGTGTGAGCCCATCCCCAAGAAGGGCTGGAATGAGGAGCTGGGGAACTCCAGGCCTGTCAGCCTGACCTGGGTGCCTGGCAAGGTTATGGAACAGATCACCTTGAGTGCCATCCCAGGGCACCCACAGGATGGCCGAGGGATCAGAGCCAACCAGCATGGATTTAGGGGTGGCAGGTGCTGCCTGACTAACCTGATCTCCTTTTATGACCAGGTGACCCACCTGTGGATGCAGAAAAGGCTTTGGATGTTGTCTGCCTGGAATTCAGCAAAGCCTTTGACAGTGTCTCTGACAGCATTCCCTGGAAAAGCTGCAGCCCGTGGCTTGGGCAGGTTCCCTCCTTGCTGGGAGATTTAAGAGCTGGCTGGAGTCTGGGCTCAGAGAGTGGTGAGGATGGTGCTGCACCCAGCTGGTGTCCAGGCACTGGTGGTGTCCCCCAGGGATCGCTGTTGGGCCCAGCCTCCAGCCAGCTTAATATCTTCACTGATTATCTGGCTGAGGGGATCGAGTCCACCATTCACAAATTGCAGATGGCACCAATCCAGGTGTGAGTGTGGATCTGCTGGAGGGCAGGACAAGAAGACACAGCCTGAAGCTGCACCAGAGGACGTTTAGACTGGACAATAGGAAGAAGTTCTTCACAGAAAGGGTGAGTGGGAACTGGAATGGGCTTGCCAGGAGGGAGGTGGCAGAGTCACTGTCCGTCTCCAGTGGCACTTAGTGCCATGATCTGGGTGACAAGGCAGTATTAGGGCATTGGTTGGACTTGATGATCCCAAAGGTCTTTTCCAGCCTATTTGATTCTGTCATTCTGTGATGAATGGCACACTCTGGGGCCATTGTGACACTGCAGGGCCTTGTGGAACTAAGAGGACCATGGTGACACTGTGCAGCCCCACAGAAACAGGGGTTCATTGTTGTGCTCTGGGGCCAAATGGAACCAGAGAGTGCACTGTGACACTGTGAGTCCTCTTGGAACCACAGAGGCCATTTTGACACTGCAGGGCCTTGTGTAACCAAGGAATTTCACCATTTAGGCACTGCAAAACCAAGGAGACCACTGGGAGACTCCAGGGCCCAGTGGAACCAAGGGTCCATTGTGACACTGCAGGATCCTGTGTAACCAAGGGACCCTGTGACACGATGGCGCCTGAAGGAACCTGGAAGAACGTTGTGACACTGTGTGACCATGTGGAAACAAGGAGTCCATTGTGATGCTGAGGGGAGTTGTGAACAACAGATACAATTGTGACAGTGTGGGACCTCATGTCACCATGGGACCATTGGGACACTCTGAGGCCCCATGGAACCAAGGGGCCACGGTGAAACTGCAGCACCAATGAGAACACTGTGACACTTTGAAGCCCCCTGAAATTAAGGAGACAATTGTCAAATTTTGGGGCCACATGGAACCAAGAAGACCAGAGTGACAGTGAAGAACCTGGTGTAACCAAGAGGCCATTGTGGCACTGAGGGGCCCCATGGAACCAAGGACATGTTTGCAGATGACACCAAGCTGGGTGTGAGTGCTGATCTGTGGAAGCATAGGAGGGCTCTGCAGAGGGCCCTGGACAGGCTGGATCCAGGGCCCAAATCCAACAAGGTGAGGTTTAGCAAGTCCAAGTGCCGGGTCCTGCCACTTTGGCCACAACAACCCATGCAGCTCTACAGGCTGGGGAAAGAGTGGCTGGACAGCAGCCAGGCAGAAAGGAACCTACAGGGACAGAGGGACAGCAGGCTGGACATGAGCCAGCAGTGTGCCCAGGTGGCCAAGAAGACCGATGGTTCCTGGTATGGGTCAGGAATGGTATGGCCAGCAGGACCAGAGACGCTTTGCTAGCACTGAGCTGTCCCCAGCTCTGCACACAGACATTGCTGCTGCAGCTTCAGAAAAGGCAACAAAAGGGCATCTCTGCAGAAAACTTTGCTGGGACAACCTTTACTTTGTTTAAAGCCATCAAGAGTGCAGCCTCTCATTGACGCAGTCTGTGGCCGTAGGGAAGGTGGAGAGAAACAAAATGAGAAATGGCACAAACCACGACATGTTTTGTGGTCAACATGAAAAAACTAATTCAAGGAAAAAAAGCCCCACAATCAAACTAACAAGAAGTAACAAAGATTACTTTTATTACAAGTGATTAGCAGAAATTGGCCAGCAGTTTAATGTTCTTGAAACCATCCAGTCATCAGTTTCCACACTGCAGCTTTGAGCTCCTGGTTCCTCAGGCTGTAGATGAGGGGGTTCAGGGCTGGAGGCACCACTGAGTACAGAACTGACACTGCCAGATCCAGGGATGGGGAGGACATGGAGGGGGGCTTCAGGTGAGCAAACATAATAGTGCTGAAAAACAGGGAGACCACAGCCAGGTGAGGGAGGCAGGTGGAAAAGGCTTTGTGCCGTCCCTGCTCAGAGGGGATCCTCAGCACGGCCCTGAAGATCTGCACATAGGAGAAAACAATGAACACAAAACAGCCTAATGCTAAACAGGCACTAATAGCAATAAGCTCAAGTTCCCTGAAATTGGAGAGTGAGCAGGAAAGCTTGAGGATCTGTGGGATTTCACAGAAGAACTGGCCCAAGGCATTGCCATGGCACAGGGGCAGGGAAAATGTATTGGCTGTGTGCAGCAGTGAATAGAGAAAGGCACTGGCCCAGGCAGCTGCTGTCATGTGGGCACAAGCTCTGCTGCCCAGGAGGGTCCCATAGTGCAGGGGTTTGCAGATGGACACATAGCGGTCGTAGCACATGATGGTCAGGAGGGAATACTCTGCTCCCATGAAGAACAGAAAGAAAAAGAGCTGTGCAGCACATCCTGTGTAGGAGATGTCCCTGGTGTCCCAGAGGGAATTGTGCATGGCTTTGGGGACAGTGGTGCAGATGGAGCCCAGGTCAGTGAGGGCCAGGTTGAGCAGGAAGAAGAACATGGGTGTGTGCAGGTGGTGGCCGCAGGCTATGGCGCTGATGATGAGGCCGTTGCCCAGGAGGGCAGCCAGGGAGATGCCCAGCAAGAGGCAGAAGTGCAGGAGCTGCAGCTGCCGCGTGTCTGCCAATGCCAGCAGGAGGAAGAGCCTGATGGAGCTGCTGTTGGACATTTGCTGGGCCTGGACTTGGGCACCTGTTCATGGATAGAATGGACATTGACAAGTCAGAAGAGGCTGCTTGGAGCCAAACCTGGGCCATTCCCTGTAGCATGTCCCACTGGGACTCACCCACCCTTGTTTGTGAAAACCTTCACCCAGGTCCCTTCCTGAGCTCCAGTTGTGCTGGCTGAGTGTGCCAGGAGCAGCCAGGCCTGTGCATGGGGGCCCTCAAGGAGCCATCCCTGCCCTACTGCCCTGGGTTTGTGGCCATGTGGCAGAGGGACAAGGCTGGATATTCAGGATTTGGCAGGGGAATCACTCAGAATGAAGACAGGCTTGGTAGCATCTGCACTCCTAGTTTTTTAGGACATGGATGGCAGGAGCTGGTTTAGGGAATTTTTTCCTACCCACACATCATTTCTGACTCTCTGAGGTCAGAAATCCCCTTCCTGCTGCACTCAGAGTTTGCCACTGAGAGATGTGAGAGGCAAAGGATTCCCTGTGGCTCAGGGAAGTTGAGGGGCTGCATGGGCTTGTTCCCAACTGCCCTGGCTTTGCACCTTTTGCTGCAATCAGAGCACAATCACACTCCTGCGTCAGCCTGGGATAAACCAGACCCTGCCCAGAGCAGAGGGATCCCTGAATGTCTCACCCTCTCTCAAGGTCTCTGGGCAAGGTCTCAGCACCCCCTTGTGCCAAGGACACTCTCGGCTCCCTCGGCAAACCCAGCAGCATTTCCTCAGCTCTGGCAGCTCTGCCCTTCCCCACGGGACATGCAGAGAACTCCCAGAGGCTCTGGCACAGATTTGCACCAGGAGGGCAGCTCAGAGCTTGGAAGGGCACAGCAAGGAGAACCCTGGCTGTGCCCATGATGGGATTTCAGGGAGGGGGCTCAGCTCATTCCCCTTTCCCATGGACTGCTTTGTCCACAGGCCCACAGGTGCCAGGGAAGCTTGGACACCCCATTCCCATGGACAGCCCTGCCTGGCAGGAATGCCAAGGGCAGTGCCTGACTCAGCTGCTGCAAATGCCAGAGCCTCCCTGAGAGAAGCAGATAACAGTAACAATATTAGGGCAGTGCAGAAACAAGAGAAGATGTTGTGGTGCTGTGCCTGAGAGGGCAGGGCAGAGACAGCCAGGCACTCAGGACAGTGTTCCCGTGCCCAGCTGCTCCCAGCACCTCCCACACACCAACAGTGCCCTCCTGCCCCCAGCACTGCTCTCTTCAGCCCCCTCTCCTTCCCTGAGCATCTCCCTGGGCCTGGACATGCCCTCCTGAGAGGATCCTTGTCCCTGCCAGTGCTCACAGAGCCCATCCCAGCCTGTGTGCCCTGGCCGGGGCCCTACAGAAACCTGCCTGTGTGCAGGGCCCTGGCTGGGGCAGGCGCTGTGTGCAGCTGGGCGAGGGCAGCTCAGGAGAGCCCTGCTGGGCCCTGCAAAGGTGATGCTGCTGCTGCCCAGTGCTGAGGAGTGGCTGAGGGCCCTTTGGGAGGCTCCCAGCAGAGAGACTGACCAGCTTAATTTACAGTTCTGCAGTTCCTGTAAAAGTTCAAACATTAGTTGTATGATCCTGTTTCTGCCTTTCAACTCAGAATGTCCTGGGATTCTGGGATTACAATTCCTGTTCTTCTTCTCTCATCCCCTTGTTTTTTGTAATCAAAAGAGAAAAAAAACCCCTTTCAACAGTGTTAGAACAGTAAAGTAAAAAACACACATTTATTGGAAGGTTCCAGGTGTCCCAGTGGGGATGGGCCACACCTGGGCCCTGATTTACAGAATTTATTAAGGTTGATTAATAAAGAAAATTTAATAGGAACATCCAATAGGAGATTCACTTACCCCAGTTACACACCCCTGGCTCAATCCATTGGAGTAAGTCCAAGGGCTTCTTTGCCTTAAATTTTTGTTATGACTGCTCACATTCTGGTCAAAAACCAAAATGTTCTTGTAGGTCCTCTTCCTGATAATAAGACTATACAGGATATTATATGTATTGTATACTATATGTATTTAAGGAATACATTTAGAAAATCCGCTTATTTTTCTAAAATCGAAGAAAAAGCTTACGGAAAAAAATACAGTTAATACAGGATTATAGTTATAGAAGTATATAATAATAATAGAGTTCATTAAGAGTTTAATAGACTTAAATAAGGATTATAGATTTATAATTATGTAATAGTAATTTCTAGAGCTAGAAATATATGAAAAATGAATAAAATGAAAAAATCTTTATGTCATCAACCTTATCATTCCCATCCTTTTCCAAGTAGGAAATTGAAAACACTCTCAGGGATGCTCCTGATCTTTCCAGACTTACCGTCCTTGGGAAGTGCCTTCTGGAGCTGTGCCCAGGCTGGTCTGGAGCTTAGAGCAGCCCTGCCCTACCCAGCCCCTCTCAGCAGCAGCCCCTGCCCTTCTCAGGGTGGCTCCGTCCCCCCAGAGCTTCTCCCCAGCACTGGGAGCAGCTCCCCGGGCCAGCTGAGAGCTGTCCCTGGCAGGCAGCAGAGTCCCTGCCCCAGCACAGCTGCAGGACAGCCCTGGGCACCCCTGGCTGCTCTGCACAAGAGACAATCAGAGAATGTACCCACAGGGTCTGTAGGCATTGGGATGTTCCAGCTTTAGGAGATCACTCCAGGAGCTGCAGCTGCATTGTCCTGCAGCCAGAGGTTCCTGTGCCAAGGGCTGGCAGTGATTCTGTCCCAGGCACTTCTCAGCACCTTCCCAGCCCTGACTGATTGAAACTCTCTGTGCCTCTGTGCTGTGCCCAGGGCAGCTGCAGGCAGTGCCCCAGCCCTGCTGGGCTGGCAGAAGAGCTGCTCATCAAGAGAAATGTGCTTTTGAAGCTCTTCTTGGTTGCCAGGAGCTGCCTCTGGGCCAGGAGCCCAGCCCAGCTCAGCAGCACAGACACAGCACCAGGACTTTAATGAGCCTCTGGGGCTTTGTGCTCAGGCCCTGAACATCAGTCCCTGAGAGGGAGCTGAAGAAACCTCTCCAGAACTTCAAGTCAGAATCCAACTCCAAACTTTCTTGGACTTTTAATGGGTCCCACCAAGGTTCACGACTGAGCAAGTGTCCCCAGGCCCCAGGCAGAGCAGAGAACTGCAGGCAGTGATGACAGGTGGCGACGAAGAGAAGCCAAGTCTTGGTGCCCTGGGGCACAGCAGCAGGGTCTGTGCCACCAAGGGCTGGGAGGAGACACCTTGTCCTGAGGCCCTGGGGCCTCCTGGCACAGCCCCAGCCAGGCTGGGCGCTGTCAGCCCCTTGTCCTACCCTCAGCATCCCCCCCTAGCCCACATTCCAGTGGCCTCAAGGATCTGCTGGAAGGAGTCCCTGGGGAGCCTTGCTCAGGAATGGCCCTGGGGGCTCCTTAATGTTCACAGAGTTTTTCAAAGGACTTTGGGTTTGGCTTTTGCCTTGGAGTCTCTGAGAGTTTTGTGCAATCCTGGCATCCAATTCTCTGCTTTAATTAGTCCCTGGAGAGGCTTTGTGAGTAACAACACTCAGTGGGGCTCCTTAATGCTTCAAGGTACTTCAGTTATTTTAAGGTACTTGGTGTTTCCCTTTTGATACAGACTCTGTGAGAGGTTTTGGCAATCATGGCCCCAGTTATCTGCTTTAATGAGTCCCTTGAGAGCTTTTTACTGGCATTTAGTGGGGCTCATTAATACTTTGAGATATTCAAGATTTTTAAGGTACTTTGGATTTTCCTTTCCACACTGAATCTCTGAGAAGGTTTTGTGCCATCCTGGCCTCCAATTCTCTCCTCCGAGGAGTCCATGAGGAGCCTGTGTAGGGGATGGACCTCAGTGGGACGCATCCATGATTTGAGACACTATGGGGTTTTCTTCTGACTTTGACTCCTGGAAAGGTTTCTGCAATCTCCTCTCAGGCCCTGAGGTTCCATGGCTGAGCTCCAAATGCACCTCAGGGCTCATTAGGATCAAGCAAGTCCTGACAAACCATGGCTCTGCCTTGATTTCCCTCTGCTCTAATGCATTTCATCAGAAATATTTCTGTAGTGGTTTTGGTTCACCAATTTGAGATTACTTGGAGAATGCAGCAATTATTGTAGTGGGTTCAGTGTTGGCTAATTAGCAGTGCACTCACTAGAATATACTTACTCATTTCCTCCTGTGTGATAAGATTAGGAGAATGGCAAAGCAGGCTCAAAACTTTAAGGGGGTATAAGGAAAAGTTCATTAATAGCAACTAAAAGAAAGAGTAATAAGAACAAAACTTTCAGAACACTTCTCCTCTCCCTACAACATTTTTTTTCTTACTGACAATATAAAGAGACAAACCTAGAATTTTCAGTCAGTTTACCCCAACTAGAACAGTCTTTCTTGAGTCAGTTTACCCCAACTAGAATAGTTTTTCTTGAGTTCACTTAGGGAGAGGAGTCTCTCTTTCATGCTATGGAGACTTCTCCAGAAGAAACACTTCTCTTGTGGCTCTCAATTTCCATGAATAGCAACTGCCCAGAAAAATCTTCAATTGTGACGTACCTCCCAGGTTTTCAAAGCTCTTTTACAGTTGTTTTTATGGGCCATGTCAAATTATGGGGTATTGGTTTAAAGATGAGCTGTTTAAGAGCAAACGTTCTCCTCATCAATTTCTGAAATCATCTTCATCTCTGAGAAGAGAGATCTTCTCTCTGTGAGGGCACGGGTCTCATCACTCTGCTCTCTTTCTCTGTTCAAACTTCTTATGGGATCACAGCTACTTCAACATTTGCTTACTTTAGCATGGAGGCCTTTGCTGAACAACTCATCTCCCTTATGTGTTATAGGGGAAAAAGATAGTCTGATGTATCAATTACATCCTTCTCCATAGCTTTATAAGAGGATTTCAGTCCCAAGATCAAGGCATCTCCTCATCCCTCCCATCTGGGACTCAACTTCCTCTTCACTGACCTCGGTGCCTTCATGTTGCTCCTCTATGTGCCTGCACTTTGTCCTTTTCTCTCACTCGAGGGAGGATGGAAGCACTGAAAGAGTTAATATCTCACCCGGGGCCTGCAGATGGTTCCGGGCTCGGTGCTTGAGGCCGATGGAGGTTTCTGCAGCAGCTGCGCTGGGGCTGTGTCAGGATGGGCCACGCTGAGGGGAGGGCCAGGATCTCAGCAGCCAGGCCAGAACACAGCAGCAGCAGCACGGTGGGGAACTGATGGCTTCTCCTCGCCCTGCCTGGGGCTTGCGGGTGAACCCCAACGGTGGCAGAATCTTGGCCAAGCCGGCCCAGCCCAGGGCTGCTCCTGGGGCCCAGCAGATCATGGCTGGGCCCAGGCTGGTGGGGGGCAGGGCTCAGCAGTGCCAAGATGTTCACAACTGCAGCCATGGCCCAGCTGGGCCTCGGCCCTGCAGCCTCCCCTGCCCTGCCCAGCAGCCAATGGGGCCTGGCGGGGTCCCTGGGAAGGGGCCTGGTCCCACGCCAGGAGCCGCCCGGCCCTGTCTGGCTGAGACGGGGCTGGGTCACCCTTGTTATCTTTTTGCCAGCCAGAAGGGAAAGAGAAACTCCCAGGCTTTCTCATCTTTAACATATGTCTTCACAGAAGCATCTACAGTTTCCTTAGTGTCCTGGTTTAGGACAAATTAGGGGAAATCTCCAAAAGGGAGCCCCCCAAAACAAAACAAACCTCCAACCACCCCTCCCCCAACACCGGGTTCGGGAAGGAATTTCTCGGAGGAGCAAAGTGGAAAACAAAACCTATTTATTTACAAGTAACAAAAGAACACTCCCCAACACAAGAAAAGAAAAGAAACCAGGCTGTATTGTGGAGGGCGCTGAGCTTCTCTCGCAAACTCCGGGTGTCCTGGACGTCTCAGGTCAGGTCCGGAGCTGGTCCAGTATATTCAGGGGAGGGTAAGAAAGAGGGAACAAAAGAAAAGGAAAAAAAAAAAAAACCAAAAAAAACCAGCACAGAAAGCAGAAAGCAAGCAAGCAAGCGGCTAGCCAAGCCAAGCAGCCAAAAGCCAAAAGCGAAAGTGCCCGGTCACACTCCCTCCTCTCTTCCCCGCCCCGCCGCAGCAAGACGGCCGGTGGGGGGAGGAAGAGAGAAAAGGCACAGCTGCCAGACACAACACACGATATTGGGATAAAGGCTGTCAACCCACGACACTCCACCCCTTATCCCATATTGTGAACATACAATAAAAAACTTTCATTTCACTTACTCACACCCTTGACACTTACGCATTCCTCTCATCTTACTAGCTCAGACCTTTGACACTTACAGTTTCCTTCTGTCTCACATTCAACAAACAATGACATTCATATATGAGTCTCATCCCACAATCAGGTCTCCCTGAGGTACACACCGTGTTGTTCCATCTTTCTGCATTATCCACCATGTATAACCTGGTCCTTGAGCAAAGACAATCCCACGGATGGGTTTGTCTGTACTCGAGGCAGGGTTGATCCATACTGTCTTTCCCAACAAACCTCTGACATGGGCCACTGGGGCTTTATCCCCATCTACTATATTAAAGAGCTCAGACTGAGCAGGACCCGCTTGGTTGGTGGAACCTCGAGTGTTAACTAACCAGGTAGCCTTTGCCAAATGCTCCTCCCAGTTTTTTAAAGACCCCCCACCCAATGCTTTTAAGGTGGTTTTTAACAATCCATTGTACCTTTCCACTTTCCCTGCAGCTGGTGCATGATAGGGGATATGGTATATCCACTCGATGCCATGTTCCCTAGCCCAAGTATTAATAAGATTGTTTTTAAAATGAGTCCCATTATCCGACTCAATTCTCTCGGGAGTACCGTGCCTCCAAAGGACCTGCTTTTCAAGGCCCACAATAGTGTTACGGGCTGTAGCATGAGACACAGGGTAGGTTTCCAACCATCCTGTGGTGGCTTCTACCATGGTTAGTACATAGCGCTTGCCTTGGCGGGTTTGAGGCAGTGTGATGTAATCAATCTGCCAGGCCTCCCCGTATTTGTACTTAGATCACCGCCCCCCATACCAGACGGGCTTCACCCGCTTGGCCTGCTTGATGGCAGCGCACGTCTCACAGTCACGAATAACCTGAGAGATACTGTCTATGGTTAGATCCACCCCTCGGTCTCGTGCCCACTTATAGGTGGCATCTCTACCCTGGTGGCCTGAGGCATCATGGGCCCATCGTGCAAAGAATAACTCTCCCTTATGCTCCCAGTTGAGATCTATCTTCAACTCCCCTATCTTTGCAGCCTGATGTACTTGCTGGTTGTTTTGCTGCTCTTCATTAGCTCTACTTCTGGGGACATGGGCATCTACATGGCGAACCTTCACAGGTAACTTCTGTAACCGAGTAGTGATATCTTTCCACTCTACTGCAGCCCAAATTGGTTTTCCTCTGCGCTGCCAGTTGGCCTCTTTCCATCTCTTCAGCCATCCCCATAGAGCGTTGGCTGCCATCCAAGAATCGGTATACAAATAGAGCCTTGGCCACTTCTCTGTCTCTGCAATATCTAGGGCCAGTTGAATAGCTTTGATTTCAGCAAATTGACTGGATTCACCCTCTCCTTCAGTAGCCTCTGCAACCTGTCGAGTGGGACTCCATACAGCTGCTTTCCACCTCCGTTTTATCCCTATGACGCGACAAGAACCATCAGTGAATAGAGCGTAATGTGTTTCTTCTACTGGCAACTGATTGTATGGCGGAGCTTCCTCAACCCGGGTCACTGGCTCTTGTTCTTCATCCGCGACACTAAAGCTTTCACCTTCGGGCCAATTTGTAATTATATCCAGAATCCCAGGGCGATTTAACTTCCCAATTCAAGCGCGCTGCGTAATGAGGGCAATCCACTTACTCCAAGTAGCACTGGTGGCATGGTGGGTAGAGGGAACCTTTCCTCTGAACATCCATCCCAGCACCGGTAGTCGGGGTGCCAGAAGGAGTTGTGCCTCTGTATCAATCACCTCCGAGGTGGCTTGGACTCCTTCATAGGCGGCCAAGATTTCCTTTTCTGTTGGAGTATAGTTATCTGCAGACTCCCTGTAGCTCCGACTCCAAAATCCCAATGGTCGGCCTCGGGCCTCGCCAGGTAGCTTTTGCCAAAGGCTCCAGGACAGACCATGGCTCCCGGCTGCAGAGTAGAGCACGTTCTTCACATCTGGTCCCGTCCTGACTGGACCAAGGGCTACAGCATGAGCGATCTCCTGCTTGATCTGGATGAAAGCTTGCTGCTGCTCAGGGCCCCAGTGGAAGTCGTTCTTCTTGCGGGTAACCAGATAAAGGGGTCTCACAATCTGACTATACTCAGGGATGTGCATCCTCCAGAAACCTATAGCACCTAAGAAAGCTTGTGTTTCCCTCTTATCAGTTGGTGGGGACCTAGCAGTGATTTTGTTAATAACATCCGCAGGAATCTGACGCCGTCCATCTTGCCACTTCACCCCCAAGAACTGAATTTCTCGGGCAGGTCCCTTGACTTTGCTCTTCTTAATGGCAAATCCGGCTTCTAGGAGAATATGAATTATCTTCTTTCCTTTCTCAAACACTTCTATTGCTGTGTTCCCCCAAACAATGATATCATCAATATATTGTAAATGTTTTGGAGCCTCACCTTCTTCTAGTGCAGCCTGGATCAGTCCATGACAGATGGTACGACTGTGTTTCCACCCCTGGGGCAGTCGGTTCCAGGTATACTGCACTCCCCTCCATGTAAAAGCAAACTGAGGCCTGCATTCTGCTGCCAGAGGGATGGAGAAAAACACGTTAGCAATATCGATGGTTGCGTACCACTTTGCTGCCTTGGACTCCAGCTCGTACTGCAGTTCCAGTATGTCCGGTACAGCCGCACTCAGTGGTGGAGTCACTTCATTCAAGGCACGATAGTCCACAGTCAATCTCCATTCTCCATCAGATTTTCGCACGGGCCAGATAGGGCTGTTAAAGGGTGAGTGGGTTTTACTGACCACCCCTTGGCTCTCCAGCTCTCGGATCATCTTGTGGATGGGGATCACGGCATCTCGATTCGTCCGTTACTGCCTGCGGTGCACTGTTGAGGTAGCAATTGGCACTCGTTGCTCCTCTACCTTCAAGAGTCCTACTGCAGATGGGTTCTCTGATAGTCCAGACAAGGTATTCAATTGTTTAATACCCTCTATCTCCACTGCAGCTATTCCAAAAGCCCACCTGAATCCCTTAGGATCTTTGTAATAGCCATTCCGGAGGAAGTCTATGCCCAAAATACACGGAGCCTCTGGACCAGTCACACTCGGATGTTCCTGCCACTCCTACCCAGTCAAGCTCACCTCAGCTTCCAACAAAGTCAACTGTTGTGATTCCTCCGTCACTCCAGCAATGGAAAAAGGTTCTGTCCCCATGTGTTCCGATGGCATTAAGGTACACTGTGATCCAGTGTCAACCAATGCTTCATAGTCTTGTGGCTCTGATGTGCCAGGCCATCTGATCCACACCTTCCAAAAAACCCGGTTCTCCCGTGCCTCTTCCTGGCTGGAGGCAGGGCCCCTCTAAGCCAGATTGTCCTTCTTTCCTTGGGCATATGCCTTAGAAGTTCCTTCAAGGGGATCGGACATGTCATTGTCATCATCATACTTAACATCTCGGCTACGAGCAACCGGAGCTGCTATCTTTTTGGTGATACTTCCTCTTTTCTTCAAATCACGCACCCATTGTGCCAAAGCAGCGGTGGGTTTTCCATCCCATCTCCTCATGTCTTCTCCAGACTCATGCAGAAAAACCCATAACTCAGCCCGTGGGATGTACCTTCTCTCCCCATCAAAGGAGCGCCAGCGTTGGATACCAGGGCCTCTAATTTGTACAGCTGAGATTTGAATAAAGTCCTCCTTAATCTCTTCCCAGAGTTTCTTATGATTCTCCTCTATTTTGTCCTCTAGTTTCTGCAGTCGGGTTTCCACTGCTGCAATTCTGGCATGAGTTGGGCCATGCACAACATCTGCATATGCTCGAAGCTTCTTTGCCATATCGAGCACAGTCTCATATGTATCATCCCGCTTCATTATTGCTAGGGCAGAAGCGTATTCAGGTGGCCCAAGTTGCACAAGTTTCCTCCACATTACAGGTGTGCATGGTACCAGGTCCGGATTCCTAGTTGTTGTATCATCTGAGAAAATGAGCTCTCTCAGGCGTTGGATCCCCTGTTCTATGGTCTTCCACCGTGTCTGCTGTATATAGAGATCATCCGCACACAGGTATCGTTCTGCTATGCTTCTTAGGACCCGTTCTCAGAGGCTGTGAGGGTTAGCCCCCCTCATCATACCTTGATCGATGACAGGATCATGTGACAGGGATCCCAAATGCCTCGCTTCAGTACCATCCAAAATCATAACCTCCCCTGCAGCATCCCAAAGGCGGACTAACCAACTAATTATAGATTTGTCAGGTTGTCGTCTGTAATCCTTTCTTAGGCCTCTGAGGTCCTTCAGAGAAAAGGAGTCAATATTAGCTCCAGATTCTGTGCCCCTTGATGTGGCCTCTGATTTTGGTGAGGGTACTTCTCCTGCATCATCATCATCCTCCTCCACCTTTCGATCGGTCGCATCATCCTCATCATCCTCCACCTTTCGATCGGTCGCATCATCCTCATCATCCTCCACCTTTCGATCGGTCTTGCCTTTACACTTTCCACCTCTTGTATTAGCTGCAACAGCCATGGGTTGAGGCCTATTGTCTGATTCAGCTGCTAGCCTGGAGCCTGGGATGTTAGCTGCAGCCTGGGTCACTGGGATAGTAACTAACTTATCTCCCTGTTCCCTTTCTGCTATCTGCTGCTCCACAGTACCTAGCAGAGTACGGTAAACAAACGCCAAGGCCCAGCTCACTGCAGTAATCCTTTCTTCCTTAGTATTACCATGGCACTTCTCCCTCAAATACTTTGCCACCTCGACTGGGTTCTGAATTTGATCAGATGGAAAGTCCCAGTCTATAGGATCAGAAAATTCCTTTAAAGTCTGGCCCATATCCTCCCATTTCCCACTCCAGTCAAGATTTTTCCTGCTTTGTTTTACTCTTGAATCAGGAGTCTCTCTAACCCCTCTAGAAATCTCAGCTTTCATTTTATATACACTCCAGACAGTACAGAAAAGGCTTAATAAATTAAATGCCAGAAAGATGGTTTCTTTCAAACTCAGGGGAAATTCAGTATTTTCTAATAGAGATGTCAACAATTTGGAGGAGAAGAAGGAAGACAAAGGCTGAAAAGCCCCTTCCCCTTCTTCTCCCCAAAAAAACTGAGTACACAGCCATAACAACAATCCATACATTCTTGAAATAAAGTCCAGCATTTTTATCCGACACATCATCACACATAAGACCAGCACAATGACTATTCTGGTTAGTGCCCCCCGCTTACAAAAGCTACTTATTAGGGACAACACCAGTGCTATTTTTGGGTAAGGAAATAACGCTAAGGACCACAAAGGTATTAAAACTTAAAAAGCCCCTAGGGACCAGAAATACCGGCAAGCTTCCACTCCAAATGACATTATGAATTACCAATATGCCCACAAAACAACCAAAACCAAAATATTATTGTTATAGGTTTTTTTTTCCACTGTCTTTGGCCTCCGTTTCCCGGCCAACGCACCAAAAAATATACTGTCCTGGTTTAGGACAAATTAGGGGAAATCTCCAAAAGGGAGCCCCCCAAAACAAAACAAACCTCCAACCACCTCTCCCCCAATACTGGGTTCGGGAAGGAATTTTTCGGAGGAGCAAAGTGGAAAACAAAACCTATTTATTTACAAGTAACAAAAGAACACTCCCCAACACAAGAAAAGAAAAGAAACCAGGCTGTATTGTGGAGGGCGCTGAGCTTCTCTCGCAAACTCCGGGTGTCCTGGACATCTCAGGTCAGGTCCGGAGCTGGTCCAGTATATTCAGGGGAGGGTAAGAAAGAGGGAACAAAAGAAAAGGAAAAAAAAAAAAAACCAAAAAAAAAACAGCACAGAAAGCAGAAAGCAAGCAAGCAAGCAGCTAGCCAAGCCAAGCAGCCAAAAGCCAAAAGCGAAAGTGCCCGGTCACACTCCCTCCTCTCTTCCCCGCCCCGCCACAGCAAGACGGCCGGTGGGGGGAGGAAGAGAGAAAAGGCACAGCTGCCAGACACAACACACAATATTGGGATAAAGGCTGTCACCTCACGACACTTAGTTGTCTAACAGATGGTCAATTCTCAAAGCTTATTACTGATTGATTTTTTGTCAGTCAGAGAGGAAGCTGCTAGCAGCTTCTCTTAGGACATCACTTCTGTGATGCAAAACCACCACAACAGCAAAGAGCTCCTTTGTCCATATGTAGTGCTCATGTGCCCGAGGCCTCAAAATTCCACCTTGGGAGATCTCTGAGCCCTCTTCAAGGTGTTTTCAAATGAAAACATTCAGCTCAGAGACTAAAAAAATCACCAGAGGACAGGGCCAGCCGGACCTGTTTGTCCTGGCTACTTTTCGCTGGGAGCAATCCTTGGATATATGGAATTTGGAAGGCCAAACGGTAATTTATGCCATGGCCCTTGGACATGAAAGATAGTTCTTTTCCATAGGAATGAAGGAACAGAGCCACAGTATTTCAGGGGCAGATGAGAGATGACCACTGGAGGCCAAGTCCAGCTAAAGCTGGCACAATTTTTTTCTGAGTGATACCCTTGCATATAGAAATTGTTTTAGGAAAAGTACCAATTTTGGCAATGGGCATCTGAAAAGATAGTTCTTTTTCATATGAAGGAAAACACAGTGCCCCAGTGCTCCAGGAGCTGATGAGAGGCAGCGCTTGACATCCCAACATCAGCCAGACCTGTCAGGGGGCCCCTGGGAGGCCAAGCCAGCCAGACCTGTTCCATGTTCCCTGGATTCCATGGGGCCCCACAGTGTCCCAATGGTCCCTTGCTTCCAGGAGGCCCTGAGGTGTCCCAATGCCCCCTTGGTGACACAAGGCCCTGAAGGGTCACAATGGTCTCCATGGTTCCATCAGGCCCCACAGAGCCAAAATGGTCTCTGGGTTCCATGAAGCCCCGCTGTGTCACCATGGCCCCTTGATTCCATGGGCTCCAGTGGTGCCACAATGATCTCCTTGGTTACATGAGGTCCCCACAGTGTCCCAGTGATCTCCATGGGAAGGAAAGAACCCAGCCCCAGTGTTGCAAGGGCAGCCACCAGAGGCCAAGGCCAGCCAGATTTGATGGTACTGGGAGCAGCCCTAGGATATATAGAATTTTGGAGTTGAAATCCCAATTTGAGACATGGACACCTGGAGGAGAAGGACGATTCTTCTCCTTAGGAAGGAGGGTACAGAACACTGGTGTTTGAGGGACAGATGAAAGGTGGCCATCAGAGGCCTAGGCCAGCCAGACCTCTCTGTCCTGGTAGCTTTTGCCTTGGATATAGAGAATTTGGGATGTGGAGACCCAATTCTGGCCTTTCTGTCTAGATAAGAAGGACTGTTCTTTAACATGGGAAGGAAAGCACCGAGCCCAAGTGTTTCAAAGGCAGAAAAGGAGAGATGTGGCTCCTGGGAGGCCAGACTTCTTTGTCCTGGAGGAATCCTTTTCCATATTCCCTTGGTTCCATGAGGCCCTGGAGTGTCACAATGTTCCCCTTGCTTCTGCAATGTCACAATGGCCCTGTACTTCCATGAGGCCTTGCAATGTCACAATGGCTTCGTGGTTCCACAAAGCCCTAATGTGTCACCATGGCCTCTTGGCTCCATGTGCCCTCCCTGTGTCACAGGGGCTTCTCCACGACACTGTGGGCTCCACAAGGTCACCATGGATCCTTGGTTCCTTGGGGCCCCCGAGTTTCAGAGTGGTCTCCTTGATTCCATGAGGCACCACAGTGTCACCATGGCCCCTTGGTTCCATGAGGTTCCCCACTCTCACTGTGGTGTCCCTGGACCCACATTGTCACAACTGACCCATGGCTCCATGAGGTTCTGTAGTGTCACTGTGATCGCTGTCAGAGGCTGCATGAGATCAATGTCCTGAGACACCTTGGGATGCTCGAAATGCCCATGTGGGGCCAGGGCGGGGTCAGGCCTTGGTTTGTGGTGGGACAGAGCCCCGCCCCCAGCCCTGGCCTGGCAGAGATGTCAATCACACAGCAGGGGGTGATGTGAACCCAGCTCTGATTGACTGAGCTGACAATCAATCACAAAACAGGCAGTGTTAACCCAGCTCTGATTGGGCTGAGCTGTCAACCAATCACACACTAACAGCTGGGCTACCCTGGCTCTGATTGGACAAGCAATTGGCAGTCCCACCCCAGGGACAGGCCCATGAAGGCCCAGGGGGTTAAAAAGCGGAGTACGAGGCTAGCCCATGCTCTGCATCCTGCCTTCTCCTGGGGTTCCTTTGTTGGCAATGCTAGAATCCTGGCAGTTGGTACCTCTGTGTGTCTCTTTCTCTGGATATTCTGTCTTTCTGTTGTTTGCTATTTCTTCTCCTTGTAAACCTACTTACCTGGAACATTTTTGGGTAATTTCACATGTTAAGGGTTAAAGGATTTTCGGTTAAATGTGTGGGAATCCAAGGCACAGGGAATATTTCTCTGTCTGCTCTGAGGGGTTCTGACCCCCAGAGAAACACTGCCTTTAACCTTCGCACATGGAGAGGACTTCCAGGACTTTGAGGTAGATTAGAATTTACCAAAGTGTGAAATAGATTAGAGGGTAGTATACTATGTCTCTTGTGTGAGAAATTTAGGTTTGGGATTTTTAATATTGTGTAGATAGGAAGCAAGATGGAGGAATTGGGGTGTAAGTCCCTGAATTCTTCTTCTACTCCATTTTCTGCAGTGTTGGTAGCACAGGGTCATTGATCAAGGAAAGCACAGTGCAGAGGTCATGTGGACAGTCAAGGAATGAGTTATTAGCAGATAAGTAGAAATAATGTATGTTTTAAGAATTAATTGGATCAGACAACTTTAAAAGACCTTGAAATCGTACATTTTGGGGCCATTTTGCAGTGCTTTTCCAGCACGCTGAGCCTGGTGTGCACAGCATGCAAACCTTTAGATATGATAACAATAAACAAGAAGCTGAAGACTGAAAAAGCCCCGTGCATCTCCTTTTACCTGGCACAGAACTGCTAAAGGAGGTTTTCCCCCATCCAGGGAGCCCACAGAAAATCCCAACATAAAACAAACATCAATAACTGGTGCCCCGACAATGTTTGAAATAAGTTGGCTCTTTTCCATAAAGTTGTTTACTGAAGGGAGTTGTCTTAATTGGCCAATCATGTGAAAGGTGTTGATTAAATGACCAATGATGTCCATCTGTAGCAGACCAAGATATAAAAGAAGACGATTGAATAAATTGGTGACTTTTAGCTCTCAGCCATCTGAGTCTGTGTCATCTCTGATTCAAGGGTGACATTTGTGGATCTGTGGGGGCTATTGGGGATCCTTTCTGCACCATGCGACCCAACAGGAGCTTGTGAAATAAACTTTGCCTGAAGCTCCCACTGTGCCCATGACAGGAACCCCTGTGAGTGTCTGGGACATCCTGGCTCTTTGGCAGCCTGGGGACTCCTGGGATGTCACCGTGGAGCCCCCGTGAGTGCCTGTGACAGATCGGTGCCTTTGCAGCCCAAGGTCCCCTGGGGTGTCACCATGGAATGGCTGTGATTGCCTCTGAGCACAGGGCTCTTTACCATCCCCAGAAAGCTCTGTGAGGTCTCTATGGAGCCCCTGTCTCTGCCTGTGACAGTCCAGCTCTGGAACAGCCTGCAGACTCTTGAAAGTCCCTATGGAATCCCTCTGAGGGCCTGTGACAAATCTGATCCTTAGCAGGCAAACATCACCAGGCCTGTGTTGTTATTGTCAGTTTCCATGGCAACCATCACCTGCCCTCTGTTGCTATGGTCAGTTTCTATGGAAACCATCACCAGCCCCCTGTTGCTATGGTCAGTTTCCATGGCAACCATCACCAGCCCCCTGTTGCTATGGTCAGCTCCTTGGCAGCTCCATGGAGACCCCATGCCAAAGGTGGTTGCCATGGACACCAGCTCAGGCCTGCAGCCAGAGCCCATTGCCATGGCAACCATTGGCAGCCCCATCCCCAGGCTCATGGGATCCCAGAACCACAGAATTGGCTGTTGCCTTCTGGATCAAGGCAGGCGACCTGATTCTGAGGATCAGCACGGCGACCCAAACTCTCCAGGGTCGCTCGGGCCAATGACACACACAGACACCAATATGGTGGACGGTCTAAAGGCCTTTATTACTTCTTCTCGTGGGGTTTTATAGTCTAAGGGGTTCTCTACGTCAAAAGGGGGTTTGTCCTTCTTATCTATGGTTAGTAAGGAATGAAAAAGTACTGGGTAAGGAATGGAAAGTTACTAGCACTACAGTTAGTGGGGCCACACCCCTAGGGTAATCTCTTATCTTAGAGGAACAGGGGGTCCTGCCTTTCCGTGACATCGCGAGATCTTCTGGAGCGCCTTTCCCTATCTACCACATCTCCCCCCTCTTTTTCACAAATGAATGAGGTAGTCATATACATAGGTACTAAAATGAGGTATAAGGTTGAAACTTGACAAGGGAAAGGGGTTTTGGAAAACCTGAGTAAGCTTTTGCCAGACAAGTTCGGAAAATCTTGTGACTGGCAGTGTTCCCTGGTTGAATTCAGAGCAACTGTCGTCGGCCCAAGAACAGGATGTTGGTCCGTTCCAGGTGGCTCTGAACGAACGAGACCAGCTTGTTCAGCAGGCATGGTCCGAAGGTAACTGTTAGAAACAGCATCGCCAATGGACCTATCAGGGCAGAAATCAGAGTGGTTAGCCGAGGTGATTGATTGAACCAGGACTCGTACCAGCCCTGTTGGGCTTCCCTGTCTTTCTGTCTCTGAGCCAGTCGGTTCCGGAGTTCTGCCATGGAGTCTCTCACTACTCCTGTGTGGTCTGAATAGAAACAACACTCCTCTTTCAAGGCAGCACACAGGCCCCCTTGCTGCATGAACAGGAGGTCCAGGCCTCGCCTGTTCTGCAAGACCACTTCTGAGAGTGAGGAGACTGACTTCTCTAGAAAGGAGATGGATTTCTCGATCCTTTGCAGGTCCTCATCAATGGTCTGTTGCAGCTGGGACAGTCCTTGGTGCTGGGTCGCTAGGGCTGAGACACCCGTGGCTGTTCCGGCTGCTCTCAGGCCAAGCAGCATTGCGATAGTTATATCTGTCATTATTTCTCTTTTGTGGATCCGGCTGGGTCCCTCAAGAAGATGGTACATTTCTTCGTCTGAGTGGTACAGGGCCCTAGGAACAATCAGAACTTGGACACAGAAGTCGTTAGAGTCATCGAATTTGGGAAGGAACACACAGGGACTCACTCCAGATCGCTGGCAAACTCACATCTCAGATGCGGATGGGACTACCCACTTATTGTTTTTCCTGTTAGGCTTGACAATTTTGGTGCAGACGTTGCCTTTCTGCCTAGCTAGGGTTGCATTGCCAAAGCATCTGCCTCGGCCTGTGACTTGACTCAGGGTGATTCCTTTGCGAGGGGTATCCCATCTGCACTGGTGAGGGGCGGTGGCTGTGGAATAACTGAAGGGAGTGTTTAGAGCGACTCCTTCGTAAAAGGGGGGTTTGACATCGTAACAAAGCCAGCAGGATTCAGTTAGGTTAGGGTTGGATTCATTCAGGGATACAAAGGTAGCTTCTAACATACGAAGGATTGGGTCTGAGTCTGACTCGGTTAAGTGGCTCATCTGAAAGGTTTCCGCTTGACCGGTCGGGACATTGCTGACCCCTGTGGGTAAGGTTTTGGGGTAGATTACGTTTCTCCCTTTCAGCACGCTTTTAATCGCTTTGTTGGGTCTGACCGCTCGGGGTGCCGACGGTTGGAGCCTGATAATTTGCCCGTTCACCCTCTCTTTTGACCCTTGAAGGACCACTGTCCACGTTTTGCCTGTGGCCCAGCTAGGGTGATCTGGCTGCAAGACCGTCATGTTGTAATCAGTGCATGCCCGAAATCTAGGGATTTTATGTTGGTTTCGATGGAAGTTTCTGTGAGAGAAGAAGGGTGTTTTGCAGCCAATGGGTGCCCACGTGAATTGTAAGAGTTTGTCTGGCTCTTGTGGATCCCACCCAGGCCCCGACGGTCTGGCATCTGTAACTATGGTTTCGCAGCCCCAGTGCCCACAATATCCCCACCCTGGGTGATTGCAGTAGCTTTTCCCAGGGTTTGAAGCTGGGCACCAGTAGGATAGGTACGAGTGTGTGACGTGTAGGGAATAGGGGTTTACCCTTGGCTGTCCTGGAAACAGGTCGGTGATGCGGAGCACGAAGGATGGGGTGTTTGGTGTGGTGATTTCTCTGAGTACTTTGCCACTACTAAGGTGTCGCATGACCCACCTGAAGGGCCGATGGGGGTAGTGGTCTGGGCTGGCTTGCCCTCTGGCGACAAGCCCCAACAGCAAAATCACACAGAAACACCCTTGGTGCTTGGGTCTCACCCGTGCGGGTCTCTCGGGCGCTGCCTGACGGCTTGGTGGTCTATCACTTTCGTCTGGAACCGAGATGTACGCATCATGAGGACATCCCACGAGCAGGTCCTGTAAACAAAGACTTGCAATTCTCGTCAGTCTCATTCTGCTCGCTATGAAGGTCCGGTTTAATCGACTTAAGTGGACACCACCTGATTTTGCCGTCCTTTTTGACAGCTGCGTACCCTCGCCCCGTGAGCATCAGCCTCCAACCCCGTTCCCATTCGCCTAGCTCGTTTCTAATTACCACCTGTGGGCCCTCTTCTAGCATTCGAGTGGCCCAGTGTTTTTGGACGGGACTGTTTGTTTCATCTCCCCTAGGGAATTGATTCAGTGCCAGCAAAGCGGTTGCCAGCATACATGCCCGATCCCCTGGGGGAATGGAATTGGCAAAGCCCTCTGCTATTGCTAACACTTCTAGCTTGGTTTTCAGGGTCTGGTTTGCTCTCTCAACTATGGCCTGTCCGGTACTGTTATATGGGATGCCTTGCACTAACGTGATGCCCCATTTCGAGGTGAATTCCTGTACTGGTTTGGAGGTGAAATTAGAGCCATTGTCCATTTTGATCTGCTTGGGGATACCAAGCCAAGCCATGGCTGTCAGCCAGTGCTGAATTGTGGCTTTGGAGTTAGTTTTGGGGTGCTGTGTGGCTATGATCGTTCCGCTATAAGTGTCCACTGTCACTGCAAGCCATGCTCGGGGCTTCAGCAGTTGACATAAGGTGAAGTCCGACTGCCAGATCTCTGAGGGCTTGAGACCTCTCGGGTTGACCCCGCAGGTCCAAAGGGGTGACTTCTGGCAATGAGGGCAGGTGACTACCACATGTTTTGCGTCCGCTGTTGAGATTTCGCATCTCTTCGCCAGTGCTTTGGCTCCGATGTGGAGCGACTCGTGCAGTTGACGAGCTCTTTGCAAGGTCCAAACGCCTTTTGCTGCGGTGTCCGCTTTGTTGTTGCCGATCTGGAAGTAACCTTTGACTGGGTCATGGCGGTTGATGTGGATGACTGACACGGTGCCCTGTTGCAAGGAGAGCGCTTCTTCCAGCATTAGGCCTGCTGCTGATGTTGACACACCTGGTCCTGCCATGGCTAGGCAGAGCCTTGCCACGAATATAGAGTCCGTTACGATGTTGAGGTGTTCGTCTTGGAAGAGTCCGCATGCCAAAAGCATTGCTGCTGCCTCCAGTTGTTGCACTGACAGTGTGGGGTCACACGCTTTGATGCAGTGCCATTGCTCTCCTGCCTACCACACTGCTGCTGCGGTTGAAGTCGTGGAGGAAGCGTCTGTGAAGACCGTTGCTCCCGGCTGCGGTCTGTCCTTGACCTTCGGTGGCATGTCCATGTCGACAATGGTCAGCAGCTTCGTCCTGGGTGGCTTGGAGGAGTAGGAGATTTCTCCTCCGAAGCCGGAGAGAGCAAGGGCCAGGTACTCCGATATTGTGGCTGACTCTGTGGTCGGCTGCTTGCAAAATGGAGGGTGGATGCTTGTCAGCTCGGTCCCTAGGTGTTTCAAGGCGAGTCTCCTGCCTTTCATGATGAGGCTGGCGATGCATTCGATTCCTGGGGAAAATGCACAAGCGGGTCTTCCGAGGACCACCCATTGGATTGGTCGAGCCTTTTCAGAAAGTCCTTGGGCCACTGCTCCCACTCCCCCATTCGGTGTAAAGTGGACGTACAGGTCCAGCGGCATGGCTGGGTTCCACCTGGCAAGCGTGCCAATGGACATCTGGTTTTCGATGAAGTCGAGGGAGCTCGTTGCTTGCAGTGTCAGCTCCTTGGGTTCCAAGGGGTGCTTTCCTTTCAGGAGGTCGTACAGAGGGTCCATGATCTCAGGAGGAATCAGGACAATGTTGCGAAGCCACTGCAGCGATCCCACCAGGCGTTGCACATCGTGGAGCGTCTTGACGTCTCGGTTGACCTTCATCTTGGGGGGTGTCACGTAGGAGCTTGTAATTCCTACTCCCAGGAAGGTCACGCAGGGTCCTCTCTTGATCTTTGTGCTTGCGATCTCGAAGCCGTTGGCCTGAAGGGTCTCCATGATTGTGGACACCAGGTGATCTACTTGGCTTGTCAATGGTGCTGCGACCAGGATGTTGTCCATGTACTGGATGATGGTTTCAGTGGGATAGGAGTGTCGGACCAGCATTAGTGCTTTGTCCACAGTGATTTGGCATATGGCCGGGCTGTCAACCAGGCCTTGTGGAAGTACTCTCCATTGGAAGCGAAGGTTGGGCCGCTCGCCGTTTCAGAACGCCACGGAAAAAGCGAATCGTTCTCTGTCCTCATGGTGCAGGGGTATTGAAAAGAAACAGTCCTTGATATCCAGTACTGCACACAGCTGCCCTGCGGGGATGGCTGAGTTCGCGGGTAGCAGTGTCTGGACTGGACCCATGGGTCGGATCGTCTTGTTCACTTCTCTCAGGTCGTGGACGAGGCGATAGCCTTCTCCGGACCTTTTGGGGATCACGAATACAGGGGTGTTCCATGGGCTGGTGGAGGGTTCTATGTGACCCTTTTGCAGTTCGCGGTCGACCAGTTCCAGCAAAGCTGCCGCTCGAGGCTCTGTCAGGGGCCACTGCTCAACCCATACAGGGTCTGATGATTTCCAAGTCAATTTGATTGGCAGCGGGGGGTGTACGGCAGTGGCCCTCATGATAAATTTGTAATCTGAAATCCGAGCATGGAAAGGACGTCCCATTTCCCCGGGGCCGGGATGCTTGGAGTGAGGGTGCTGCCAGGGAAAGCTGTGCCGGCTGGGGACAGCTTGCTGAGTTGCTGCCCTTCCCCGGAAGCCTGGGCTAACGCAGTCGTCCTGCCATTCCTGCTTAAATACAATCCACCCCGCCCCATCAAAAAGCATGCAGCTTATTTGCTTAATATCAAAAGTGAGCAGATCGTTATTGCTAGAAAGGTCGTCCTCAAGAGTGGGTACTACAGCTGAGTTGATCCCTATTTCTGAAATCGCTTTGGCTTCTTTTGGGTTAACTGGGGTATATGCCCTTTGTTGGTTCCCCCGCGCTCTGGCAACTCCCCCCAGGAAAGCGTGCATGGAGGCTGCCGGTGCCCGGTCCCCACAGGCTGCTTTTATTTTTCCCCAATCGGTGAGTTTGTGTTGCGATTGTTTCCCGATATTGTTTAAAGCTTTATTCGGTTTCGCTCGAAACCGCATTAATTCTGCTCTCTCGGTTTCCGAGTCCCAGCCGGACTCGGTCGGCTCTTCCGAGCTGTCTGAGCAGCTGTTACTTGACTCTGAGCCGGAAGCTGACTGCCGGTACACTTCCAGCGCTCCGTGCCGTTTTGTTCGGCTTCGACCTCGCTCCTCCCTTTGGGGGTGGTGCCGCTCCCTCCCCCTGGGGTCCCCCCGCCTCCTGCCAGGGGAGGTCCTTACCCCATAAGGACCTAATTTGGATAGAGCGCTCTGGTTGGTTTTACGCTCCTCCGCGGGGGCCGCCCCTTCTCCCCGCTCGCCTGCACATGTGTTGTTAAGCAGGCTGACTGCATTTCCGCCCCCCGCCTCCTCCCTTCCGCCCTCGCCAAGTGGTTTGGCGCCATTTTTAAACACACATGGCGGGGGCAAGTTTTTACCGATCCCAGCGGGGTCCGACAATCCGGGCTCGTTCCGCGCCTCCTCCTCGAGTCCCTGCCAGAAGCATCGCGTGCGCTGCTCTGCCTCCTGCACCGGATCGGCGGCCGGTGGGGAAGACACCGATAGAGAAACCGCGGATTTTTCAGACGGTTCCGCGGGGGGGCTAGGACCCGGTGGGCTCCACCGGAAGGTCAGGGGGTCCCCTGGGGGTTCCGGGGGGTCTCCTGGGGGCTCTGGGGGGTCTGGGCTCAGGAAAGGGTGGAACGCGCCTGGCCCCCGCATATTCCTGCCTTCAATCCGATCGCTCTCAGAGGCGGTCTGGGTCGCGGCCCCCACCCCCGGCTTTGGTGTAGCTAATAAACGTGTACGCGCGGCTTCCCGCATCTCCTGTTCTTCTAACGTCTTGTGTAGGGCCTCTTCTACTTTCCCCCACACTTTGAGGTTTTTACCACTGCCTGCGGACTTAGAGTCCTCTGCTGAGGCGGCAGTGCACTTCTCCCGCGCTTCCGAATATAATATATTTACCGGACATTCGATCGTCCCCAGCTCTAGAAGCCTTGCAATAGCAAGATTAGAGTTCCTGAGCTCACATTTAATTCCCCATTGCTCATGAGCCTGACTTACGACCTTCGCTGTGGATTCCATGGTCCACGCTGGTCCGGAGGCGTCCCTCCCGCTGTGGTCAGGCCTGCTGCCACAGCCGCTGTCCTCTTTCCAGGAGAATCCCCGTTCCCCGGGTGCAGATTGGCTCCCGGGTTTCGGGCACCAGATGTTGCCTTCTGGATCAAGGCAGGCGATCTGGTTCTGAGGATCAGCATGGCGACCCAAACTCTCCAGGGTTGCTCGGGCCAATGACACACACAGACACCAATATGGTGGACGGTCTAAAGGCCTTTATTACTTCTTCTTGTGGGGTTTTATAGTCTAAGGGGTTCTCTACGTCAAAAGGGGGTTTGTCCTTCTTATCTATGGTTAGTAAGGAATGAAAAAGTACTGGGTAAGGAATGGAAAGTTACTAGCACTACAGTTAGTGGGGCCACACCCCTAGGGTAATCTCCTATCTTAGAGGAACAGGGGGTCTTGCCTTTCCATGACATCGCGAGATCTTCTGTAGCGCCTTTCCCTATCTACCACAATTGGCTGAGCTGGGATGGACCCATCAGGATCCTCCAGTCCAACTGTTGGCCCTGCACAGGACACCCCAACAATGCCAGCCTGGGCCTGGCAGCGCTGTCCAAACGCTGCTGCAGCTCAGAGAGCCCTGGAGCTGGGACCCTTCCCTGGGGAGCCTGGGCAGGGCCCCAGCAGCCTCTGGGCAAAAACTTTTCCTTACATCCAACCTGAGCCTGCCCTGACTCAGCAGCAGCCGTTCCCTCCACTCCTGTCCCTGGGCACCAGAGGGAAGAAGTTCCCATAGCCCCAGACAGGGACCCGCTCCCAAGGCTGTTGCCATGGCCACCAGGGCTGGGACCAGCTGGGATGCTCGGTTTCCACGGGCTGGGGTTCAGGAATGGGATACCCCAATTTCCTACTCCCACTAAAACCATGCTGCCCTCACTGCCCTCCCACCTCCCATGGAAAGCACAAAAGGCAAAGATCCCAGGCTGGGATAAAAACAATTTATTGGGAACAGCAACAAGATAAGGAAAAACAGAAAAGAAACAATGTTGATAACAGAAGGGATAAATAAAACTTTTTACAGGGAAAAATAAACACAACTCACTGGGTCTGCCTGGCCACAATTTCCTCTGTCTGGAAAGGACACCATTCTTTTCAGGGAGACAGAGAGAGAGAGTCCTTTTTCTGCACCTCGAAATGTTCTGAGGTAGGAGTGAATGTAATGACACAGCCATGGCCAGACCCTCATGTTTTTCAAAGCCACATCATGTCACTGGCAGGGGCAGGAAAAGGCACATGTGTCATCCTCACAAGGATCACAGGGAACATGGATCACCAGGGCTCTTCCCAATTTGAATTCCCCCATGGGGGATGAAACTGGAGTGGTGCATGAAGCTGTTCTTGCAATCGGGGCATTTGCTGGCCTTCCCTTACTAGTGGCTTTGTTGGTGACTGGTCAAGTGAGAGCTGCTAGTGAAGCTCTTCCCACACTGGGGACACTCGTAGGGTCTCTCCCCAGTGTGGATGTGCCGGTGCCTGATGAGGTTGGAGTTGTGCTTGAAGCCCTTTCCGCAGTCGGGGCAGTGGAAATGCCTCTCCTCAGTGTGGATGTGTTGGTGGATGATGAGTTTGGCCTTGCGCTTGAAGCCCTTCCTGCACTGTGGACAGTGGAAGGGCCTCTCCTCGGTGTGCATCCGTGGGGCTGGAGGAGATTGGAGCTGGTCCGAAACCTCTTCCCACACTGGGGACACTCATAGGGCCTCTCCCCAGTGTGGATGCATTGGTGGGTGATGAGGTGGGAGCTGCAGCTGAACCTTTTCCCGCATTCCTCACACTCGTAGGGCCATTCCCTGGTGTGGATCATCTGGTTGCTGATCAGGGTGCTGCTCCGCCTGAAGCTCTTCCCACACTCCAAGCACTCGTGGGGCTTCTCCCCATCATGAAGCTGCCCTTGGACCACCAGCTCTGAGCTGTGGCTGAAGCTCTGTCCACCTTCCTGGAACAGGGTGGGTCTTTCCTCCTCAGAGCACCCTGGGCTCGTTGTGGAACCCTTGCTTCTCTGGGATCTCCAGGGATTTTCCTCCATGTTGGATTCCTGCACTGTGGAGCCGCCCAAAAAAGCCTCTTCCATGAGGTTGTGCTGGGGGGATTTGTCCTTTCTGATCTCCATCCTCAGCTCCTTCCCTGGGGAAGGAAGGATAAGGAGAGGATGGGATTTGCCTCCATGCCACCTGGAAGGGGAACGAGATACCCCCAGTGCATCTCCGGCAGGATGCAGTTTGCAGCAGGGTTGTCCTGCAGCTGGGGGCTGTGCTGGGCTGGGAGATGGAGCAGGAGAGAGGGGGAAAGGGGCACTGACTTCCTCCTCACTTGCCTGGGGATCCCAGGGCATCTTTGAGGGCATCTTCCTCAAAGCCTCCTTCTCTTCCATCTGGCGAAGGTTTTGGGAAATCCTGGTTAGGGGGAAAACAAGGAATGAACGCGTTGAGTTTGAAGGTCCCTTTGCCCAAGTCCATCTCTAGAAGTCACCAGACATCTGGTGACCATAAAAACCTCCCAAACACCAAGACTCAGCCCTGAAAATGCCTCCCAGGAGTTCCCTGTCTCTGGTCTCTCCCTTTTGGTGTTTGGTGTTCCCCCTGTCCCAGCTGCTGTGAGTCACGCTTGTATTGGAGGTCCCCTGTCTATGCGGTCCCTGCCCTCCTCAGGCTGCTGGGAGTCCCAGCAATCCAAAATGATTCCCCCTTTTCCATCTCTCCACCTAGGGATGCTGGGGGTTTTGTGGTCCCGGGGTCCCTTCTCCCCTTATTCTGTGCTTTGAGGTGCAGGGGTAACAAGGAGCCCCCCTGCCCCTCTCCAGGCTCTTGAGGCTCCCACCCATGGCGGCACTTCCCCCTCTCTGGGCTCCCCACTTTGGGC
Organism: Melospiza melodia melodia; assembly: GCF_035770615.1. NCBI lineage: Eukaryota > Metazoa > Chordata > Aves > Passeriformes > Passerellidae > Melospiza > Melospiza melodia. Next base: position 1,685,597 of record NW_026948802.1, on the reverse strand, counting down.
TCCTGGGGCACACAGGGCTCTGCTCCGCCAGGCTGCCTCTTCTGGCAGCCGCCACTGGCACCCCCCAATGTCTCCCCAAGGCGCCTTTTCCGTCCAGCTTTGGCATTCTTCATTCTTCAAACATCCCCCTCCCCCCCAAAAAAAAACCAAAGCAGGGACCCCCAAGGATATCTGGGCTGAGCTCCCCCTGCCCAGGGCACTTGTGGGATGGGAGGTGATGATCCCATGGGTGGGGGCTGCGAATTCAGGGAGTGCTTGACCTTGTGGTTCCTTCTCCTTTCCTTCATCCTCCTTTGTCTCTCCTCTTCCTCCCACTCCTCCTCTTCCATTCCTCATTCTCCTCCTCCCTAAGCCCACCTCTTTCCATCCCTTCTGGCTCTCCTCCTTCCCTCCCCTTCCCTCCCTCCTCCTCCTCCCCCAGCAGCAGCCACACCCTCGGTGCCCGTTCCCGCAGCCCTCACAGCCCATGGCAGGAGCGGGGACAGGTTGGGATGGGCAGTGCGGGGCTCTCGGCTCCTCCCAGCTGCTGTGGGCAGGGGGAACCTGGCCCGGGCCAAAGGAGAGGCAAACTGGGCAAACTGGGGGCTGCACATCCCAACTGGGTCTTGATGGGGACCCTGCCTGGGCGCTGCCAGCTTTTGGGGCTCCTCTTGGCACATCTGCCAGGGGAGAATGCACACATGGCTGGGGCATCCCAGCAGTGGCAGCACTGCCAGGGACTGGGCTGGACTGGGATCGCTCTCGGACTGTATTGGGCTTGTACTGGAATCATGGTGAGACTGTCCTGGGTTTCTACTGGTATCATACTGGGATCATACTGCCATGCCAGGGCAGACTGTGCTCGCACTGATGGATACTGGGATCATACTGGGAGTGAGCAGGAGCCTGCATGGGGCACTTGAGACCATGTTAAGGGGAAATGGGATATACTCGGAGTTACTGGCATTATGCAGAGGGTGACTGGCAGTAGCTGTGAGCAACTGGGAACACGCTAGGTGCAACTGGGAGGAACTGGGAGTGACTGGCTGCATGCTGGGGGTGATTGGAAAGATCTGTGCTTATACTGGGATGAAATGGGATCACGCTGGAGATGACTGGGATCATACTGGCAGTGAGTGCTACTCCACTGATGCTGACTGGGAGTGGTTGGGAGCAAATGGGATCCTGCTGGAAGGAACTGGGTGTTACTGGGAACATGCTGGAAGGAACTGGGGTATACTCGGAGATACTGGAGTGACTGGAACAAAAGTGAGGGTGAAAGAGAGCAACTGGAACCATGTGGGGCACAACTGGTTCATACTGGCAGTGACTGGGAGCACACTGGGGTCATCTCTGGATCATACTGGGAGGGACTGGACTAATACTGGAAGTGTCTGAGAGTGATTGGGAACACACCCTGCACATCATCCCCCATACTGGGGTTGACTGGGAGCAACTGGGAGCACGCTGGAAGCAAATGGCATCATACTGGGACTGACTGGGTTGATCTAGCTGGAGGCAACTGGGACCATACTTGACCAATCACTGTGAGTGACTGTAAGTAACTGGGATTATACTGGAACCATACTGGGAGTGCTGGCATGTGACAAGGATCATACTGGAGGTTAATGAGCTCATATTGGTGTTGAAAGGGAGTAGCTGGGATCATACTTTGGGTTACTGGGAGCAACTGAGAGAAACTGGGATCATGCTACAAGCAAACTGGAGGAACTGGGAATGACTGGATGCATGATGGAGGCAACTTGGATATACTGGGCATGACTGAGATGATACTGGGATAGCAAGTAGATTCCTGGGATCACTGGGGAGTATGGGAAGGACCATGGACATGCTGAGGGCGACTGGAATATACTTGGAGTGTCTGTAATCACACTGGTGATCACTGGGAACAACAGGAACAATGCTGGGGAGAACTGGGACCACATGCTGGGGGCAACTGGGAGTGAGTGGGAGTGACTGGGTCTATACTGAGGAACTTTGGGCATGACTGGGACCATGCTGGGAGGGACTGGGATCTTATGGGGAATGATGGGGATAATACAAGGGACAACTGGGTTCAGCTGGGATCACACTGGAAGAAACAGGGATCAACCGGAACCATGCTGGGGCAACTGGGAACATGCTGGGTCATACTTGGAGCAACTGAGACTGCACTGAGGGTGACTGGGAGTGGCCGTGAGCAACTGGGATCAGGCTGGAAGCAACTGAGGACAACTGGGACTAATTGGGAACATGCTGGGAGTAGCTGGAATACGCTGGGACTGATTGAAACCCAGTGATTTATCCCCAGCATAGTGGGGTTAAATGGGAGCAACTGGAACCACACTGGATGATAATGGGAGCAGCAGTACCCATGCTGGGGTCATACTGGAACTAACTGCCATCATTCTGGGAGTGTCTGGAAAAGTATTAGGAGTATCTGAAAATGACTGTGATCCTACTGGAACCAGACTGAGAGTGACTGGAAAGGTGCTGGCTGTTACTGGAACCATGCTGGAGGTGACTGGGAGCAACTGGGCCTACACAGGGAGTGACAGGGAGTCACTCTGGGCAGGAATGGAATCATACTGGGAGTGACTGGATGCAACTGGGATCATCCTGGAAGCCACTGGGATTCCAGCAGGTGAGAATGGATCCTGACTGCGGGGGTACTGGGAGCTACTGGGCCCATGTTGAGAGGAAAATGTGGACACATTGGGAGCAACTGGGATCAACTGGAGGATACTGCAACCATGCTAATGGGGCTAAGGACACAACTGGGGTAACTTAAATGAGCCTAATTAGTCTTATCCTAGGGCAAGCTATTAAAGCTCCAGAGCTCAGCCCCCAAGGGGACTGAGTGCCAGAATCGCTCAGACCAAGGCCGCACGTCAGCCCCTAGGAAGCAGGGAATATTCAGCTCTTAGTGATTAGGCAGCTCTTATGATTTCAGCTTTGCTTGCTAGGTAGCTTTTCCCTTGGCTTGAGGCTCCAGCAGATGTTAGAGAGAGGAGAAGGAGAAAATGCCGGCTGTTCCACGTGTATGGCTTTATTGGAGGGGTTTGTGAAGGGTCTCAGCTCTTCTTCTTCTTCCGAGTTAGTAGGGGTACAGTATGCTACCTTTATACCCTTGGCCCGGATCCAATCCTGGCCAATGGCAAGAGGTTAGAGGGACTGATATAAACAGGGCCAGGAGACTTCTTCTCCTTTTTATTGCCTTTATTAAAAGTGATCAGCTCAGGATTGGGCAGCTCGGAGGGGCTGCAGTCCCCCGTCGTCTCCCAGGGCGACTCAGAGGAGGAGGATAAGCACAGCTCTGTCCACTAGGGGCAGAGCTGGGGAATCACGTCCTCGTGGGAGCCTTTAGGGCGTGGTGTTCCCATCAGATGTTGATTTTGTGGGCTGTCTTAGCAGGCCCTCATCTCCGGAGTCAACTCCTATGGTCAGGGCGAGAGGGGCTCCGAAGGTGTTCAGCATCTCTGCAGGCTCAGCACTCAGCTCCTCATGTCCAGACATCACTCCAGTCTCTCAACTCTTATTTGGCTCGTTGTTTTTGGGGTTTTCTCAGTGCATTCGGAGCGGGGGACCCACACAGCATGCTGGTCCTGGAGTCACTTTGCATAACCCCCCCCTCCAGGTATCTTCTCCTCACTGTTCGGGAAGGTCTCCACCTGTTACTGTCTCGGAGAAGGGCCATTACCTCGCCCCAGCCAGGGCTTTTACTAATACAAAAACAACCATTAACAACAAGGACCCGTAATTACCATAATACAGGCAGCAGCCCAGCAGTAGTGGTAACTTTTTTCTCACAGAAAAAAATCAACTGAATTTTTGTTCATAACAATGGGAGAGCTGTTAAGAGACCTGGATCATGATTGTTCAGATATTATTGAAATGCAGACTAAAGTGAGAGAAGATGTAGCAGATGGGCCCCTCCCATATGGGAGAATTTTATTTACAGATGGATCATCATGAATGATAGGCAGTAAACAGGTCTCAGGGTATGCAACCATAGATGGGCAGAACATGCAAGCTGAGGAAATGGGAAAGCTACCCTCAAATTGGTCTGCCCAGTGCTGTGAAATCTGTGCCCTGAAGAGAGGACTAGATTTACTAGAAAAAGATAAAGAAACAATCTATATTGACTCCTGGTATGCATTTGGGATGGCCCATACATTCGAAAAATATGGGAAGAACAGGGGTACCTTAATTCTTAAGGAAAAAATTTAGTACAAGAAGAGCTAAGAAAATGAGTACTAGAGTCCCTGAGGAAACCAATAGAGATAGCCAAAGTTCACATAAAATGACATCAAAAAGGGGACACCCTTGAAATAAAGGGAAACCAATTAGCTGATCAAGTAGTGAAAGAAGAAGCTTTGGAACAGGAAAGTCCAGTTAAAAGTCTTAAAATAGAGAGAACACCTAGTAGAGAAAGAAAAGAGGAAAGACCCATCTTTGACGAGAAAGAATTAAGAGAGTTAGAAAAGATGAGAGGACAGCAAAAAGAAAATGGAGAATGGTGGACCCCTGATGGACAGCAAATTTTAAATAAAGCTCCAGCCCAAAAGGTGATGACGGAGTTATATGAGTTGACCCATTGGGGAATACAAGGATTATGTGATCACTTTCCAAGTGATCATATGTGCATGGGAGTATGTAACATAGCAAAGGCAGTTACCAGGGGATATTTAACTTGCCAACAAATTAATCAGAAAGTAATGAGAAGAGTATTATCTGATCTGGGGGAAGAGAGTTGGCCTTGCGGCCATTCCAAAGTGTGCAGGTAGACATCACAGAAATGTCCCCTGTTCAGGGATACAGACACTTATTAGTGATCGTGGATCACCTCACCCATTGGGTAGAGGCGTTCCTGACCAAAACAGAGACAGCCCAAGTAGCCACAAAAGCAATCCTAGAAAACATCATTCTCTGATATGGGTTGATAAATAATGTCGATTCTGACTGAGGTCCACATTTTGCTGCCCAAGTCTTACAACAAGTTGTTGAAGCCCTGGGAATGAAATGGAGGTTGCACAACCCACTGGCATCCCCAGAGCTCCAGAAGAGTAGAAAGAATGAATAAAACCATCAAAAAGGTGTTAACTAAATTAGGTACAGAAACCCAGATGAATTGGCTTAAATGTTTACCCTTAGCGCTGTTACAAATTAGGACAAGGCCTCGAACAGGTATAAGAGTCTCACCTTATGAAATGATGTTAGGACTCCCCTTAATGATAACATCGTATGTCACGGGAATTTATCCAGAAGGAGAGACAGCCACCCAAAAATAGGTAAAGGCCATAGGAAGGAGATTCAAAGATCTTAGGAAAAAGGGTTATCTCCCTCAAACCTCTCCCTTAGACACTAAGGGACATAACATCAATCCAGGGGACTGGGTGTTAGTTAAATCATGGAACTCTGCACCTTTAACCTCTGAGTTTGAAGGCCCTTTTCAGGTCCTACTCACCACCAATACAGCCGTACGACCCAAGAGAGGGGGTGGACACATATAAGCCAGCTTAAAGGACCTTTACCACCTCCCACTGAAGAGTCAAAACCAACAACATCTCCTACTAAGTCTTCTAAAGAATGGATTGTGACTAATTACTCAGGCGATCTAAAGCTAATCCTCCAGAGGAGACCTAAAGACTATTGGAGACTGTCTATAGTCAAAAACTTATTAAGAACTGTTTAAATAATCAAAACTTGTTAAGAACTGTTAAAAATTGCAGTTAATGTTATTTATATTTTACTTTTGATTTTTAAAAGTAGATACTTTCCTGTTGCATTTATTATTAGCTAATGTTTATTAATGAATGTACAGTTTTTAGTTTGTGTTGGAGTCTTTGTTTGTTTTGGTGTATATTGTGATTTTGTAGGATTAGGCATAAGAGTAAATACCTCGTTATTTGTTTGGAGTATATTTTCTATCATTTTGAGTACTGAAAATTCTTAAAGTCATCTGACCATTGAGTTCAACGTTTTTAGGTCATGTTTTTCTGTGAAAAAGTTTAAATACCTCAGGTAACTCCAATCTTAGTGTACAAAGCAATCTCCTATAAAACATCCATCAGGACAAAAATAAATTAGTAAAGAAAAGTCAAATGTGTTGACACTGAGAGAATAAAAAACTCTGTACTAAAACCAATGAGCTCTTCTGTAGGAGAAAAGCATAAGCAGGAGGCAAGGCTGGGTGAGTCTACAGTCCGCCTAAAAACAGCCACTCCATTCACTGGGTGCAGCTCAGTAGTTGCAGAGTGTAGGGGAATGCCTCATACCAGACTCCTGGGAATGCTCTTACTGATCTTACTTGTTAAGAACACGCTGGGAAGTCAGAAGAGCCCATGTGCTAAATGTTACTACCCCCTTTACAGAGGGGAAGAAACCGTATCTTAAATACGAGTACATACAAATTTAAACTTAAACTGTGCCAACCTCTCTCTATTAGCAACCTGTCAAGGGCACGGGAAGACTTATTGGATTTCACAAAATATAGCCACTTACCAGCAACGACTGCCTGGGGAGTGTCCTATAGGAGATGCTTGGCTTTGCTTTGAACATAAGCCCAATCAAAAAGGCATAGCAGACATAATAGAAAAGAAGTAACAACATCAATAAATGAGAAAGAAGACCTAGAAACATCTCATGGGAAAAACTTGTTCACAGATTTAGAGGAAAAGATCAGAAAAGAGTTACATTTAACTAATTGCTGGATCTGTGGAAATACACAAATGGCCAAAGTCTGGCCTTGGGAAGGGATCAGCTTAAGACCAACAGATATCTTAAAATGGACAAAAACAAGACAAAAAGTACCAGCTGTTGGACAAAGAGGAAAAGAATTGTGGGAATTAAAGTCTGAAATAATTGGAGAAGAGTAGTGCATATCTTGGAAAGGGAAAATGTATAAAATGTATAAATTTATAAAACCCCAGAAGGAGAAATGTCCTGTGAGAGATATTTAAAAATAAAACATCCGTTTGCTGGGTAGGTCCCTAGAGAACCCAATAAATACTGGAAGCATTATTTATGATTTATGATTTATGATTTATGATTTATGATTTATTATTTATATTTATTATTTACTATTTACTATTTACTATTTATTATTTATTATTTATATACTGGAGGTAGTATTTATTATTTATATACTGGAAGTAGTATTTATTAAAAAAGAAATAAAAGTATTTTTAATTTGTCAAAATACTATTTAATAAATAATAAGTAATATTAATTTCTTAAAATACTATTTAAATGTTATAATAATTCAATACTACTAATACTAATACTAATAAAATTTTGATATTATCTAATAATATATAATATTAATTAATAATTAATATATATTATATTATATTATATTATATTATATTATATTATATTATATTATATTATATTATATTATATTATATTATATTATATTATATTATATTATATTATAGTATGTATATTAATTAATATTATAATATAATATATTAATATATTCATATCTTATAATAATATTAGAATATTAGAATATTAATTATTATTATATATTAAAATATAAAATGTTAATTAATAATCAATATAATATATATTATATGTTATATAACATTACACCATATAATATATTATATATTATATAATAATACATATAATATATATTTTATATATTATTTTTTAAATATAATATATAATATCTAATGTATAATATAGTATTTTGTATTAATATGCAATATACAATATATTAATAATTAATAATAGTAATAGTAATATTTATTATTGTTGTTATATTATTATTATTATTATTATTATTATTATTATTATTATTATTATTATTATTATTATTATTATTATTATTATTATTACTATTACTACTGTTATTACAATATTAAAATAATAAATTAAACACTGAAGATCCGTTGGGAAGAAAGAAACGGGTTGTATCTGGCGAGAAGGATCTAAATTCCATGAGTGTACTAGTAGTATTTATTAAATAATAAATATTATTATTTATTTTTAATAAATAAATAATTTAATAAAATATTAATAAGAGTTTAATAAAATATTATTTATTAAATAATAATAAGTAAGATTAATTTATTAAAAATACTATTTTAATATTATAATAATTATTTTAAAATAATTTGGAATGAATAAAGGAATAAACCTATTCTGGGCCGTGAGAGAAATATCCAAGTACTGGGAATTTCCAATGGCTATCAGTGATGCTTCTCGGAAAGCTCCAGAAAACCTGGTTTGGATATGTGGGAATGTGGCTTACACTGAATTACCCGGGGAGTGGAGCAGGACTTGCACTATTGGAATTATTAAACCATCATTTTTCTTACTCCCAAGAGTCTGGATTGAACCTACAGGTCCCAGTATATGATGATTTGAACAAATCCAGCTGACAAAAAAAAACGTAATTGAAATTGAAAGAACACAGACACAGAAAAACACAGTATGGACCCCCCAGGAAATAACTTGCACTTATGGACCCGCGACCTGGGCTCAAGATGGGTCCTGGGGACACCGGACCCCAATTTATACAGGGTTAAATCGGATTCTGAGATTACAAGCAGCACTCGAGATGGTATCGAACCGAACCTCTCTGGCTTTAGACCACATAAATGACCAACTATCCCAGACTAGAGCTGTGGTGTATGAAATCAGACTAGCAGTAGATTATTTCTAAGTAGATTATTTAGTATTATATTTAGTAGATTATTTATTAGTAGATTATTTATTATTTATGAAGGAAGCACATGTGGAAAATTTAACTCCTCGAGTGCTGCTTAGAAATGGGAGACCGCAGTGAAGTCATTAGAAATATCTCAAAGGAAATCCAGAATTTAGTCTATGTTGGAACACAAGAGTGGACCACTACATTCGATACCAGATGGTGGGACAATTTCTGGTCATTAAAAGGAAACTGGTGGAAAAAAATAGCCTTTTTCATCTTATGTGAAATTGCTACTTTAATCCTCCTACCTTGCATGATCCCCTGTATAATCCGAGTTGTAACATCTGCTCTACAAGCAAGTTTAATGACACCAAAAGAGCTTAATAAGAAAGAAGTAAAAGAAATCACGATAATGAATGATCACAAACACCAAGATGCCAAGCAAATTTACAACCAATATTAAAAATTGTACTTTCAAGAAGAAGTAATTGCTAATTGATGCAGGCTTGAGCCCGATTGAACAATTAGAGGGGGAAATTGTAGAGAATACATTGTTAAAGGAGTTGATATAAAGCTCACTGTTAAAGGAGTTATTATAAAGTTCCAATGTTAGTTATAGATTGTTTGTTGAATGTTTAATAGTTATGTCAAGATCCAAAGCTAGTTAAAGGATTTATAATTATGTAAATCCCCTCACTTTCAGGTGTTGCCCCCACTGCTCCTGTTAGCGTTCAGAAGCACATAATCACGAGAATGATTCTATGCAGGTGCTTTTATTGAAGAGCTCTGGGTGCCAGGGGTACAAACCCAAATCTGTCTCCAACATGCATTCAGGATGAAAAGGTTTTTATAGTCTATCGTTATACAAATTTCATGTAAATTATTAAACTTATATAGTTCTATTGGCTACATAGATTTCAGCCAAGCATGGGCTCCTCGTGACCCCCCCCTCAAACTTCTAACATAGTTTCTCATTATTTTTCTTATGATTATACAATAATTATATTTAATTACTAAACAATCATCACCTCTAACAATTATATCATTTATCATATACTCCTTATGCAGGTGCAATTTCACATGATCTGGCAAACACAAAGCCTAACATTTTCAGAGTCTATTTTTAACATTTTTCCAGGGCCCCACTAAGTCCAGCTTCTTTCTAATTCTCCGAATTTTATGATTTTAGAACCTTTTACTATCACTCCCACTCTCATCTAGGATGGCGAACTACCGGACACCGTAAAGAAGAGGATTATGTCATAATAACCAAATATGAAAATGCCATAAGACCTAACAGAAAAGAATGACCTAACAAAAACCCCTAGAACAACAAGCCACCGTGCAAATGAAGAATTAAAATAACACCTCTAACCAGAGAAAACGTAAGACAACATCAGGGCAATGGTCAGAGCTTTTTGCCTTTGTCACCCTAACCAGAACAGGCCAAGAGCAGCACAGGGACCATGGACCTGAAGCCAACAGTGTCTACCCGGAGACTCTTGAAAGGAGAGAAAACCCAGCCAAGCCAGGCCTTGCTCAGCACTGCAGTTCCCTGCTCAGAGCCTTGGGCTCCCTGCAATCCTGGCCTCAAGGATCTGCTCTCACCAGGCGCTGGGCAGCCTTTGGCACTCCCTGCCCTCACTGGGGTCCAGCCATGCTCCAAGGCACTTGGAGTTTTGCTGCTGACTCCTTGAGCAGCTTCTCCATCCTTTTCTCCATGCCTGAGGCTCCTGCAGCCAGCCCGAAATCCAGCGTGGGGCTGATTAAAATACAGAAAGGCCTCAGGAGCTCTTTGTCTCCCTTCCATTGTCTTTGAGACTCCAGGGCTTGTGCAGGGATTGGAGTCAGTTTGGAGTTCTCTTCAGGAGGGAGATTCCAAAGTGCACATCATGATTTTTGGTTTCAGTCAAGGAAATATTTTTTTACTTTTCATTTCAGAGAAGAGGGAATAGAAGCATTGCTTCTTGATGATCTTGATGCTGAATGTCTCCTTAGGGAGGTCTGGGCAGGGAGAAGAATGAGCCCCTTGCAGGCTGAGCCTGTTTGGCCAAGCTGCTCCTCACCCCCAGCCTCACCATGTGTGACATCACACACCTGGGTCTGACATCCCAAAACATTAAAAAAGAATTCTGCATTTTACTTTAAAATTAGAATATAATAATTAGTAAAATTATAGTAATATTTTTCTTATTTATTATATTATTTTTCAATATTTTTATTACCCAATTTCTAAAGTGATATGAAAAATCAATGCGTTTTTAGCAAACAAAAAAATTATTCCTCATTTGTTCTAAGTCACAAAATTCCCTTCATTAATTGTCAACTATCAGCTATTGATTTCTCCTTCTTTATTCAAATAATTACCACTCTTGTCATCTTTTGTATTATTTTCTCACACAGACTCAATGGAGAAACTTTGGGGTCCCTGGAGACATTTCTGGGGCACATTTGGGGAAGTTCTGAGTCGGTGAGGTAATTCAGAGAGAACTTGAGTGTGTGGAGGACACTTGGGGGAGACGGGTGGGCACTTGGAGGGGCACTCAGGGATTCTGAGGGACAGTTTGGGGTCCAGGGACAGCACTTGAGGGTCCAGGGGGGCCCTTGGAGGTCAGGGAGGGGAATTTGGGGCCCTACGGGGTCCAGGCGGGCCTTTGGGAGACTCGAACGGGGCTCTCTGGAGCGCGGGGGGTGAAGGGAGTTGAAAGTGCGGGTATCATACAGTTTGATGGTGCCGCGGAGCATCACGGGAGTTCTGGGCGCAGCTGCAATGGCACTCGGTGGGGCGCGGGGCATGACGGGAGATGAAGTCCCGGCTGGAATAGCGCTGTACAGGCGCCGCGGAGCATGATGGGAGCTGTAGTCCCGCAGGTGTTTTGGAACACGATGTTTGGGGGTCCGGGAAGACACTTGGGGGACACTTCTGCGTCCGAGCCGTGAGTTGAAGTCCTCGGGGGAACTTAAACGGCTCGGGAGCCCTTGGGGGGAGCTCGGAGAGCTCTAACCAGGCTCTTTAGGACGCGGGGCACAACAGGAGTTTCAGGCGTGGGACTGTGTTCTGAGGGGCTCTGGGGCCACCGGGGATGAGAGGAGATGAATTCCCAGAAGTCGATGTACCGGGCATCTGTGGGGTTGGGAGCAATCAGGGGGTCCGGGGAAACTTTGGGGGGTCCAGAATGGGCGCTGAGGGGGTACTGAGGGATCCTGGAGGGTCTGGGGGACACTTATGGGACAGATGGGGGCGGATGCCGCAGGTTCTGTGGAGCGCAGGGCATGACGAGTGTTTTAGTTGCGGCTCCAGTGGGGCTATATCCAGCCGCGGGGCATGATGGGAGATGTAGGCAAATAAAAATATGGTGCCAATCTAGGCACCGCCCGTAGTCCCATATCTCTGATGCTGATTGGCTGCAAACGGTGATGGGCGGGAGCCTCGGCAAATGGGATGTGGTGGAGGCAGGAACAGCAAAATCAGCCTCCTCCAGTCCTTCCCAGTACAGCCCAGTTCATTCCCAGTAACCTCAGTAATGCCCAGTTCATCCCAAGTAGAATCCAGTACAACCCCAATCCCCCTCCAGTTCCTCCCAGTACAGCCCAGTCCATCCCAATACACCTGAGTACATTCCCAGTTGTTCCCAGTTTCTCCCAATGTCATCCACAGGTACCCTAGTGTCCCCAATCTTCTCTGCAATAACCCCACTGACCCCAGTATGTCCCAGTCCCCCCAGTGTCACTCCCAGTATGTCCCAGTGTCTCCCACAGCGTTCCCAGTGTTCCCCAGTAGGTCCCAGACCTCCCCAGTGTTTCCAAGGACAGTTTCATTTCTCACGGTGGCCGTGGCAGCCAAACCCAGCAGTGGGGTCAGTGCAGTGCCCATGGCCACAGTCTCTTGCAGTGGCCCAGTGCAGCTTGGGCTGATGATCCACCCTCACAGCTGGCCCAGGGCAGCTCTGCAGTGGCTTTGGTGGCACCTGGGGCTGGCACACACCGGAGCAGTGTGTCTGTTTGCAGTGGGAAAACTCAGGAGTTTCAGATTGCTTCGAAAAATCCCAAAAAAGGGAAAACCACTCTTAGGCTGAGTGCAGCCAGCTCTCAGCTGCAAGCACAGCAGGTCCCAGGGGAATGAGGACAGACAGGAAGGGGCTGGGCAATGTGGAGCAAGATTTTCCACACTGGGTCAGAGCTCCAGGCACAGCTTCTGTGAGCAGGCCAGAGCTGCTGAGGAGAGACCATGGGTCAATGTCAATCACAGAATGCTGCAATCGCCTCTGATGTAAAGAGAAATAAAATACTTTATTTAAAATAGGAATATGTATTTCATACAAGTTCTTTGAAATCTTTCTCCATAACTGGACTAGGATAAATTTAATGATTCTCACAGGGCATTGATGTTGTTTACATCAGACTCAGTCCCTGAGAGTGTGTTCAAAAAACTTCTCAAGAACTCAAAATTAAATTGTAACTCCAAATTTTCTTGAAGTTTTAATGGGTCCCACTGAGGGACAGGACTGAAAAAGTGTCCCCAGGTTCCAGTTAGAGCAGAACACTGGAGGCAGTGATGACAGCTTGGGACAAACAAGGCCAAGGTGTCTCTGGTGCTGAGCAAACCTGGATGTGTTTGAGGAATGCAAAGGGCCAAGGCCTGAGCCCCAGCCCCTGGCCAGGCAGATCCTGTCCCTCCCTCCTTGCTCAGGGCTCTTCCCGGGATGGGCACTGCCATGTGGGGATGTGCAATGCCAAGGGCAGGAGCATGGGGCGGCTCCTGCCAGGCTGCTGAGTAGGGACAAGGAGGCAATGAGGCCCCAGCCCTGCAAGGGTCACTTGTCTCCTGCTCCTGCCTCAGGCCCAGGCCCCGCAGTCATGGCCAAAGTGCTGCCCAAGTTGGCTCTGTCAGGGCTGTCTTGCAGCTGCTGCCCATCCCTGTGCCCTGTGCAGCCCAGGCTGTCCCACGGTGTCCCTGCCCTGCGCCTCTGTCCCTGCAGGCTGTCGACATCCCCCGGCTGCCCCACCTGGCTGGGCCCTGCCTTTGCTGACTTCTGCCTTCTGCCTGCCTTCTGCCTGCCTCTGCCTGCTCTGCCTTCTGCCTGCCTCTGCCTACCCACACAGAGCCTGGGGTTGATACCAAAAGGGTTCATTCCATTTTTACCCTGCCTGTGAATTTTAGCACAGGAACAAGGCATGCAGGGGCTGCTTTCCCAGCAAGGATGGTTTGAAGGGAAGAAGAAGAAATCTGGCTCAAGGGTGCAGGGATAGAGAAAAAAAGGAGTGAATCTGGGAACTTGGGGTGGGTTTTATGGAAGTGGGTAAATTGTAATTCACATTTAGGGACTTTATATAGGTAACACACTGGTAGAATTCCATGTCCACATAGGGTTAGGAGTTATCCCATGTTGGACCTTAGGCCTGAATAAATGATTCTCTCTGAAATAGCAAATTAGTGTTCGGGGGCCTTTTTCTGATATTTCAGAGATTTGGTGGCAGTGGGGCCTCACAGACCCAAGGAGTCAGCTGTGACACTGCAAACTCATGTAACTAAGGGTCCTTTGTGACACAGCAGAACCCCATGGAACCAAAATCCATTTTGGTACATTGGGGCCACATTGAACCAATGGTCCATTGTGATACTGTGGATCCAAGAAGACCATTGTGATCCTGAGAAACCTCTTGGAACCAAGGGGCCGTTGTGACTCAACAGGGCCTGGTGGAACCATGGGTCCATTGTGACACTGCAGAACCTCACGGAACCAAGGTGACCGTGTTCTACTGCAGAACATCATGGAACAAAGGGTCCATGGTGACACTGCAGAACCAAGGAGACTGCTACTGGCAGTGTGAGAGCTCATGAACCACAATTCCATTGCGACACAGCAAGGCCTGATGGAACCAAGGGTCCATTGTTAAACTGTGTGGCCTCATGGAACCATGAGCCATTGTGACACAGCGTGGCCACATGGTGCAAAGGGGCCACTGTGACACTGCCGTTCCAAGGAGACCATTGGGACTGAGGAACCTCATGGAACCAAGGGTCCATTGTTCCACTGTGGGGCCCTGTGGAACCAAGGGGAGCACAGTGATGTTGTGGGGCCTCATGTTACAATGGAGACTGTTCTAACACTTTGGGGCCCACTGTAACCAAGGGGCCATTAGAGCGTGGCAGGGCCTGGTGGAATCAAGGTGACTGCAGTGAGCACTGTGGGTGTCCATGGGATGAAGGGTCCATTCTGACACCCTGGGACCAAGGATGCCATTGTGACAATCTGGGGCATCATGGAACCAAAGGCTCATTGTGACACAGCAGGGCCTCATGGAACCATGGAGGTCATTTTTACACTTGGAGGCCTTGTGGAACCAAAGGGCCATTGTGGCACTTCAGAGCCTTGTGGAGCCAAAGGGACCATAGTGACACTGTGGGGCTCCATGAAACCAATGGTCTGTTGTGACACTGCAAGGCCTTATGGGATCATTGAGACCATTGTGACACTGCAAGGCATCATGCAAGCAAGGAACCATTGTGACAGTGTGGGGTCTTGGCAGGCCAAGGGGCAGTTGTCACACTGTGTGGCAGCATGGAACCAAGGAGTCAATTGTGACACTGCAGGGCCCCATGGAACTAAGGATTCATGGAACAGTGCAGGACCCCATGGAACCAAAGGTCCGCTGGGACATTGCGGGGCTTTGTGGAATCCTGGAGGCCATGATGGCACTTGGAGGCCTTGTTGGATCAAGGGGCTTTGCAGGACCTCATGGAACCAAGGAGATCCTTCTGACACTGTTAGTCTCCATGGAACCAAGGGTCCATTGTGACACTACAGCACCAAGGAGACCCCTGTGACACTGCAAGGCCTCATCGAAGCAAGGGACCATTGTGACACTCTGGAGCCTCATGGAAACAGGAGGCCAGTGTGACACATCTGGGCCTCATGGAACCAAGGATCCAATATGACACCACAACTGTGACACTGCAGGGCCCCATGGATCCCAGGGAACAGGTCTGGTTGGCTTGGCCTGACTGGTCCAACTGCCCTTGGCATGTTGGGGGTCTCTTCTCATGTACCCCTGAAACCCTGGGGCTCTGGGCTTTCCTTCAATTGGAAAAGAACTGCCCTTCCCATTCACACATCCATGGCCAAAACAGAATTCCCCCTTGAACCTTACCAATATCCAGGGATTGCTCCCAGACAAAAGCTGCCATTACCAACAAGTCCAGCTGCCCTTGTCTTCCTGAGAGCTGGGTCTCACCTGCCTTCAAACACTGGGGCTCAGTGCTTTCCTTCCTACGGAAAAGAACCATCCCTTCCCAGGCACCCATGACCAAAATTGATATTTCACCTCCAGATTTCCTATATGGAATGGTTTCTCCCAGAGAAAAGCTGCCAGGACAGACAGCTCTTGCTGACCTTGGCCTCTCGTGGTTTTCCCTATTCTGCCCTGAAACACTGGGGCTGTACCCCTTCCTTCCTATGAAATATATCTTTCGTCTCCAGTCCCATATCCAAAGATTTCTCCTGTAGAAAAGCTGCCATTACAGCCTTGGCCTCCTGAGGGCCAGCTCTCACCTGCCTTCCAAACTCAGAGGCTCCGTGCTTTCCTTTTTGTGGAAAAGAACTGGCCTTGTCCTCCAGGCACAAATGGCTGAAATTGGGATTCCACATTCAAGATTTCCAATATCCAAGGGTTGCTCCTGGACAAAGCTGCCAGGACAGACAGACAGGCCTGGCCTTGGCCTCTGGTGACTGAAGTTCATGAGGCCCTGAAACACTGGGGCACTGTGGTTTTCTTCCTGTGGGGACCACGGTGACAACTGTGGGGCCCATTGAACCATGGACACCATGGTGATATTGTGGAGCCTTCTGAAATGCAGGGGCCATTGTCACACTGTGGGGCCTCGTGGCACCAAGGCCATCACTGTGGCTCTGTTGGGCTGCATGGTCCCAAGGGCCCAGTGTGAATAAGCAGGGCTTTTGGAAGAAGCCATTGCTGCATTTCAGGGCCTCGTGGAACCAAAGGGCCGTTGTGATCCTGCAGGGCACCATGGATCCATGGAGAGCATTGTGGCATTGCAAGGCCCCATGGAATCGTGGAGACCATTGTGACACTGTGGAGCCCCATGGAACCAAAGGGCCACTGTGACCCTGCAGGGCCTCATGGAAGCACGGGGCCATTGTGACACTGCAGAAGCAAGGAGAACATTGTAGCACTGCAGGGCCTTGTGGAACCAAGGAGAGATGAAAGAGGTGTGGCTGGTTTGGCCTCCCAGGGGCCACTGGACGGGTCCAGCTGATCTTGAAACACTGGGGGCTGATTCTCATCAGTTCTTGAAGAACTGGGGCTCTGTGCTTTCCTTCCTATGGAAAAGAGCCATCTCTCTTTCCAGGTGCCCAAGGCCAAAACTGATACTCCCTCTGAAAAATTCCCTGTCGACGGAAGGGAACCAGGACATCAGTTTGATCATCACAGGCTCAATTTTATTGATCAGTATGGCGGGTTAAATACAGTTAATAATGAGCTTCATACATATTGCAAAAGTTGAGCTCAGGATTGGTCAGCTTACATATCAGCACCTACGCCTACTTCTACATTCCTATGGTTCTACTTTTGATACTTTCTACATATTCTTAGGATATATTCAGGACTAATCTCAACTCCCTATCCTCATGTTGCAGCAAGGTCACTGCTGACTCTTCCTTTCAGCTTGCTGACTGCTGACTTTTCTCCTTCAATTTAACCAGTGGCATTATATCAGTGTGGCCTTTCTCAGCTAACCAATTATTAATAATGCTCTCCACATTTCCCCCGTTTTCTTCTTGTGCAAGGAGATTAGTTTGCCATGTTTTTGCTATTGTACGGCTCACCATGTTTTGGATACAGTTAAAGATACAAGGCAAAATAAGCAAAAACAGTAAAATTACACCCAGCAGTCCTATAGCATAGATCACAAGGTTCCTCAGCCACGGTCCAAGTCCTAAGCCTTTAAGCCATTCGTCAATTCCTAAACCGTCTTCTTCCTTAAGTTTGTGAAGTCCCTGTTGTAATTCTTTTATCTTAGTGTGAATGGACACCGAATGATCAGACAGATTCATGCAACACATTCCCTCGAACTCTTCACATCCATGTCCTTGTGCTAAGAGCAAAAAATCTACAGCAGCTCTATTTTGCAAAACAGCATGGTTAACACTTTGCACATCTGCAGTTAACATGTCTAGAATTTGTGATGTCTTGTTCAGCTCATCCCTTGCCCAGCATCCTAATTGTTTTGCTAAATTCATGGCTTTATTGGCAGATCCTCCTGGTAAGATAGTTGAAACCACCACCTGTTTGAATGTGCCCCAAAACCGTGGATCTCCTATCTTGCTGCAGTCTAAGTCATGTATGCTATGTTTTCTCCTGTTTGAATTTTGACTCAGCTGCATTAGCAAGGACACATTAGGATGAAACAGTGACAATTTTCCCAAAAAACAGGGTCCACCCTGTGGTTTAGCTGGTATACCATTCCATGCCCTGTCTCCACAAATCAAAAATATTCCTGTGGGTAATTTCATTGGTGCTGTGATATTTGTGCCGTTACATTGACTGTAATGCTGTGGAGAGAATTCACTCACATTCAGGGATAAATCTAGGGTGGCCCATGTTTCTTTAGGTTGGTTTAAATTCTGAGCACCCAAAAGTTTGAAGCTAAACCATCCACCAGCTGTAGTGTTAGATATGCTGGCATTTGTACTTCCAAAAAGATCCAATTCTTCAGGAGGAGAATGCAAAGAGGTGTTAAGTGATTGGATTAGTAAGCATTGACGATAGCCATCACTCTGACCTGCAGTATACCCTTGTTGCACCGGCAATGTGATGTTTGACATGTTAGACATACATAAGGTTTGATTGTTTATCAAACTGCAAAATTCTCCAGGAGACCACACCGGAAGTCCCACCAGGCATGTTCGAAATGGGTTAGTGACTCCTCCAAGACTAAGACAAAGTGATGATTGGTTAGTTTGATTAGCAAGTGTTACCCATAAATTTTCCCTTGGTTGACTAAAGCGTGTTACTCCTACTGCTTCACTTGCTACAGCATTGAGCAGTATTACAAAAACAAACCTCATTTTTCTTTCTGCTTGCTTTGCTTCTCCTTTTATTTCTTCTGCTTACGTTGTTTTTCCTTTCTTCGCTGTCTTTTCCCTGGTTTGCTAGATTGTCTATTGTAAGGCTGAGTCAATCCTTGAATATACTGATCTAATTCTAAATCAGCATCCTTGCTCACAAGTATAGCACGAGGTAAGTTTGAAGGCAAATCAGCTTTGCAGCGAGCTGCTATGATGCGTGAGGCTTTAGTAATTTCAAATATTCTAAGGTTTTCCTGTAACTTCCACCTAAGATATGCTATAACCACTTGTTCTGCACTCTCAAAGAGTTGTAATCCTGTCCGTCCTGGCAGGCCAGTACTTTGTTCAAGAGCTCTAACCCAGATATGATTTCGAATCCACTTTCCAAAACAAGATGTACACCATAAATATCCCAATGACTTCTGTGAATACCAATAAACCTGATTACAATCTGCACAATGCAAAGCTACCCATGCATAGCATTTATCTTTATCCTTTTTGCCAACATAACAAGGAAGCGAATGTAAGTAAGGACCAGTATAAAATTGTGTATCTTCAACCCAATGCAACCAATTCGATGGTGGTGATCGCAAAGCCTCTTCAGCCTTTTTACTATATGAGGCTAACAGCTCAAGGTCTTTCTTTAACACAAGGTGTATCTTACTTCGTAATCGTAGTTCTTGTTCGTTATCCTCCTCAACAACTATATCCTCCCGAGGGTCCCACAACTGTAAAATTGTTCTAATCATAGAAAATTAATTAGCAATCACTGATACCCCTATTCAAATGAGACCGTTCCCTTTTTTTTTTTTTTTGCCTTCTTTTTCTTATCTGTCTTCAATCTTGCTGCTCCTAATTTCACTGGTCCTGCGACTTTCAAACATAATTTTTGCAACTTATCAATGCAGCAATCTAATGCTCTATCAGGATCCCCTTGGAAGGGTCCTACAACTGAATGCTGTGTTAAAGGCACTAATTTCCTACACCTTATAGAAACTATACGTGATTTACTTTGAACCTTAATTCTATTTACAATACATTGTATTTCCCATCGATAATAAGCAAGAACCTTCTGTTCAGGAGACTCATAAAGATTTAAAGCTATATATGCGTTTTGCCCCGTTTGTCTCCTTAATTCATCTTGCCAGCTTTTTCCCCACGTATGCTCGTGTTCACAAGTATGACACCACAAATCCCGTAATAATGATTGTTCTATCCAAAAAGTTCTTTTACAACCCCCACAACGTAGAGCTATCCAGGCAGCACAATGTGGATTGTGACAGTCAAGGCAATGTAGTTTCGCTGGATCTGTTAAATGAAAAGTTGATAATGAGTCAATGAAACCAATCAACTCCTGGGCCGTCCGGTAGTGACGTGTCAGTGCTCTGTCCACCGCTTCCGAGTACCCCTTCAATTGTAACAGTAGTGGTTGTAGGACTAGAAGCAGTTTCTTCCCCAGTCGCTCCTTGTCCTCCTCCGTAAGGCGATCCACCAGAGGCTGCATCAAAAACAGGTTTAGTCCACTTAGCAGGCACCCACAAAGGCCCTGTAGGTGAGGAAACACAAAGATAGCCCCGACCCCAATATAATACTTTTGCAGGTTTTTCCCATAATCCTGTACTTGGGTTCTTATACTTAACCCAGACCTCTGTTTCCTTAGTATTTTCCTGACCTGACCTCGGATGATGTTTCATTGCAGGGGGGGTATCATCTTCCCCAAAAATGCATAAATGATTAATCACATACAAAACCTTAGCCAAACATGCTTGTGGATCTGTCAAATCTTGATGTTTTTCAATATACTGCTTAAGGGTACCGTTTGCTCTTTCCACTATTGCCTGTCCAGTAGAAGAGTGTGGAATACCTGTCACGTGCTTAACAGACCACTGATTCAAAAATTTCCGGACCCTAGCACTTACATAACCTCGACCATTATCTGTTTTGATACTCTTTGGAACTCCCATAACAGCGAAACAACTTAACAGATGTCTGATAACCTGTATAGCTTTCTGTCCTGCCTGAGCCGTAGCCCATATGTAATGACTATATGTATCTATGGTGACGTGCACATGCTTGACTTTACCGAATCTAGCTATGTGTGTAACATCCATTTGCCATATCTCATTTATTTTTAAACCTCGAGGATTAACCCCGATGCCTAGACCTATCCCACCATTATGATAACTACATGTTGGACATGCTCTGACAATGGCCTTGGCTTCTGACAAACTCAGCTCAAAGTGTTTTGCTAAACCTCTTGCATTTTGATGATATCTACTATGTGCTTCTCTGGCCAATGTGTGCTTGTCAATAGGACAAGAATTATCAATGGGTAGGGTAACCAATTTATCTGCATGTTCATTCCCTTCTCCTAAACCTTCAGACCACTTATGGCTCCTAATATGAATCACAGAATATGCTGCCTTTCTTTCTCGTAAAGCCTTCCTCAACTGTATCAGTAACTCATACAATCGTTTATTATTCACTTCCTTAATTGCTGCTTCCTCTATTCGTTTGACTACTCCTGCAACATACATAGAGTCTGTGACCACATTTAAAGGCTCCTGTAAGTTGGACACTGCCCATACTACTGCTAACAATTCCAAAGTTTGTAAGCTATCTGCAGGGTCTGCTGTGAGGAGTTGATGCTTCCATTGTCCTTTTTCTTGCCAGGTAACAGCAGCACGCCTTGATTTCTTTCCTGCATCTGTAAAAACTGTAATAGCTCCTTCTATGGGGTTTTCTTCTCTTAAAGGTCGAGTAATCCAGTTCCATTCTGTCATCCATTGCAAAACTCTAGGCACTAATTTACTAGTCTCTACTTTAGCAGGTGACATCAATAATGCTTCTTGTAAATTCTTTGAATTTATCAAGTACCAGTCCAAGGTTTCTTTTTCCATAGGCAATCTAATAGTAGCAGGTTCTCTACCATCCACTTCAAGAATTCTGAGACGCCCCTTTTTGATTAATGCAGCCAATTGTTCAATTTTTGAAGATATTGTTTTCTTGTGCTGTAGTGGTGGTGATAACCATTCCAATACCCGTATCTCCCCTGTTTTCTTTTGCAACTGAGAGAGAGCACCAAGCAAGTGGCAAGGGCTATTCCAGATAGTAAGGTCAATGGGGTGGTCGAGTTGTCGATGAGACACATACCCTTGCTGTACACAGTTACAAATTTGCTGCAAGGCAAGATGATGCTCCTTTGTCAGGTGTACAGGAGTAGTAGGGTCCACACCTTTTAACAAAGGCCGTAGGGCTTCTAATAGGTGATTTGGTATTCCCACAATAGGCTTCAGCCACTGTAAGTCTCCCAGCAACTTCTGTGCATCATGTAGAGTTTTAATGTCCAATTGTAATTCCAATTTTTGTGGTATCACTATTTGATCCATCAAAGTCCATCCCAAATATTTCCAGGGCTTTGTAGTCTGAATTTTCTCTGCAGCAATAACAAGTGAATATGCAGCAAGAGTATTTATAATGGTGTTAATCTGTAAAGAGGAGAATGGCTGTTGCTGTGCAAACAAAATATCGTCCATGTAATGATATATTATAGTTGCTGGCCATTTGCGACGTAGTGGCTGTAATGCTGCATCAACATAAAGCTGACATAAAGTGGGAGAGTTGCGCATGCCCTGCGGAAGAGATGTCCATTCAAATCTTTTATCTGGTTCCCCACGATTTATTGCTGGTAAAGTAAAAGCAAATCTCTTCATGTCATCAGGATGCAGGCCAATAGTGAAAAAACAATCCTTTAGGTCAATAATTAAAAGTGGCCAGTGTTCTGGAATCATAGCTGGATTTGGAAGACCAGGCTGTAAGGCCCCCATTGGTTCCATTTGGTCATTTACAGCCCTCAAATCATGTATCAAACAATATTTCCCTGATTTCTTTTTGATTACAAAAATAGGTGTATTCCAAGGGCTTGTGGACAGTCGCAGGTGTCCCTTTGTATATTGTTCCTGTACCAATTCATGGGCATGCATAAGACTCTCCCCTTTTAATGGCCATTGCTTAACCATCACCGGTGTATCCGTTTTCCAGGTGAGTGGAATGGGGAAAGTCCAAGCAATGGCAATTACCCCAAAGGGTGCTGATTAGTTAACACCACTCCCAATTGTGTTAAAATGTCCCTTCCAATTAAGCAGGAAACTGTAGGAGGCAGTTGAACAATTGAAAACACAGCAGATATTTGTTGATTCTCAATGCACACAGACAAAGACGGCGATCTACTTGCCAATGTAAATCCTCCTACTCCTGTGAGCATGTTTGATGAAGGAAATAGAGGCCAATGTTGTGGCCAGGCTTCTGGAGAAATGATGCTAGTATCTGCTCCTGTATCCAATAATCCATAAAGGGTTATGCTTTGATGCCCATAGGTAATTTCAACCTTTTGTTTTGGTCTATTTTGTAAATCCACAGTTAAAAGTGTAACACCAGTAGAGCCAAAACCTTTTTCATCCCGTGCTTGCCCAGTAAATGATTGTATTCCTGATGTCATTTGTGACAGTGGTACCAATTGTGCAATGCGTTGTCCTTTTGTAATTTTAATCGGAGGATAAAGGGTGTAAGCCATAATTTGTATTTCCCCTGTAAAGTCCGCATCGATAACACCAGGCAAAACAAATAATCCCAACATAGTTATAGAGGAACGTCCCAGCAATAATGCTCCACATGTTTGTCCATTTAGTATAAGAGGACCCTTTATTCCAGTGGGTATCCTGTCAGGCTGGTTTGTCATTAGTGTGACGTCTACTGCTGCTGCTAAGTCCAAGCCGAGGCTCCCGGTTGTTGCGGGTTGCAGACAGGAGGTGGCAGCGATGTCACGGCAGCTGCTGGTGTCTCCGATGTCACGGCGGCAACTTGTGTCTGGGCGCGGCCCCCGAGATGCGCGCTCTGCAAATGGTTTCCCGACCGGCGCCTACAAGCCGTAGTGTTGTTGGAGCTGGATCGGCAGTGTTGACACCATACGCCAGTTGCTCGGCACGTTCGGCGTGTATGTCCTTCGTTGCCGCATCGGTAACACTTGAGGAATGGCTTCGAACCTCCTTGAGTGAATGCCAGAGAGCCATTTCGGAGAGGAGCAAGAGCAGCTAGCACCTGATTTTGAGTGGACTCTGCTTGCTTTTGCAACCCCAATCCTAATTCCTTTAAGGCTTCTGCTATAAATGCCTGTGAAGCTGTTGGCATTAATGCCATTCGCTCTAATGCTTCCTCAATAGTCCAATTTGCCCCTAAAGTAGCTAACACTCTCTGGGTTGCTGGATTGCTATTTTGCAAGACACACTGCTTCAATAGCGCCCCCTTCATGTAATCTGCCACACCAGCCCGATCTATAGCAGTAGCTGCTCTATCAATAAAATTTCCAAATGATTCTTCCCTTCCTTGCTTAATACCCATATAAGCCGGTAACCCTCCTGGCTCTTTAACCATATCTATTGCAGCACGCACCAACCTCATAGACTCTCTAAGTTTATCTTCTCCCGATATCATCTGTGCCTCTGTACGCAAATATGCCCCTAAGCCCATCAGCTCCTCTACTGTCACCCCATGTAATGGGTCTCCCTGGGCTCGTTGTACAGCAACCGATTCATTTACCAACGCGTGCCAATGGGCATTAAATAATAACTGCTGATGCTGAGTGAATATCAACCGAACTATTCCTCTTAAATCATTAGGACATAAAACCTGAGTATTAAAAAGATAATCTAACATTTGCTTAACAGGTTCACTTTTTACTCCAAACTGACTAACCGTAGAACGTAGCTGAGTTAACAGCTTCCAATCTAAGGGAGTATATTCTGCTATATTATGCGTAAGGTTCCCCTGTGCATCTTACTGTGGTGTGTATGTGACCGGGCATGCAAGACTAGAAGCTATTTCCACCGCCTCACCATCCCCCATTTGCATTACTTCTTTCGCCAAAGCAGCCCAAGCTTCCCTCCTCTGTTTAGCCATCTCCCCCCATGGATCACGGTGTGCCCCTGGGATGGGATCTGGCCCTTTAAGGGTGCTATGCTGCTGGCGCTTCGGTGCAGACACCGAGGTTTCGCGCGGGGGGGGCAGTGAGGCAGAGGCTGGCTCGTGCGGGGGAAGCGGGAGCCCCCCCTCCCCCGCTGGAGCTGACAGTGAAACCGGAGCCGACTCAAGCGGAACCAGCCTGCGGGGGGCAATCCGCCCCCCCGCTGGAGCCGGCTCGGGCGGGGGAGGTGACCCCCCCACTGAAGCTGTTACCTGAGCCGGCTCACTGAGGGGTAGCGGCGGAGGCAAAGCTGGTGGCGGAGGCGAAGCTGGCTTGCTCCCACCCCCACCATCCGACCCGCCTGAAGCTGGTGGCGGAGGCAAAGCTGGTTTGCTCCTACCCCCACCATCCGACTCGCCCTCCCCCTCTGACAGGAAAGGTGCAGACGGTTCCACTGCGCCTATAGAGAAATCCTCCACACCACTTTGCTGGGGACTCTTAGGCATAAGTACCTTAGTTACAGAAGGTGCCAGGGGATCATCTTCACGACCATACCCTATATTCCTCTTATGAGCTTCTGTTGCCCTTTCTGCTGCCTTTCTCTCAGAGACCTGCTGAAGTAACGTGTTATACACCACTCGCCATAACTTCCCGAATTTCTTTGCTGACTTATCATCGTCTAGTACTGTATCCCACAATATTTCCCCAAACTTTCTCCACTCTGATAACTCATGAACTGTATGAGGATTAGAAAAGATACCCTTAGCATGGCCATAAGCTAATAACCCTGGTAACTCCTTTTTTAAATCTATCCCTTTTATCCCACGCCGCTCTAAATAGGCGGTAAATAAATCATATGCCGCTTGCCTATCCATACCTATTAATCAGTGCGAGCTGTTGCAGCTCTCCAGGCTCCGGCGGACACGTATTGGCTTAAGTCACAGTTGTGAACCTTAAGGGTGCTTCAAATTCCGGCACCGTCCCGGCTGCTGGGACCCAAACCCAACTTCCGGACCGTGGCGTAATCCCTTTTTCTTTTAATCCGAGAAAAAGGGCAGAGATTCGGTTATGCCCGCATTCTCCACCATTTGTCGACGGAAGAGAACCAGGACATCAGTTTGATCATCACAGGCTCAATTTTATTGATCAGTATGGCGGGTTAAATACAGTTAATAATGAGCTTCATACATATTGCAAAAGTTGAGCTCAGGATTGGTCAGCTTACATATCAGCACCTACGCCTACTTCTACATTCCTATGGTTCTACTTTTGATACTTTCTACATATTCTTAGGATATATTCAGGACTAATCTCAACTCCCTATCCTCATGTTGCAGCAAGGTCACTGCTGACTCTTCCTTTCAGCTTGCTGACTGCTGACTTTTCTCCTTCAACTTAACCAGTGGCATTATATCAGTGTGGCCTTTCTCAGCTAACCAATTATTAATAATGCTCTCCACAATTCCCTATCTGCAAGGGTTCTCCCAGACAAAAGCTGCCAGGACAGAGAGCTCTGGCTGACCTTGGCCTCTGCTGGTCACCTCTCATCTCAAGGAAGCCCTGAGGAAAGTATTTGAACAGGTTTGACTACTGGAACATCAATGAGTCTGTCCTCCTCTGAAAAACTCAGATGATCTTCTGATCATATGTGTCTTTATTACTTACTGTGTGTTATGCATGAAATATTGTTTTCATGTAAATAACAATATTCTTCTCACTCTACCAGTGTTATCTGACACAAATCACCTCCTCTACATATGCATCCATGTCACCTTTACAAGCAAACAGAAGAATGAATGCAGCAGGAATGATTTGTCTCTGCTCCCATCTGTCCCATCTCCTCAGGAGCTGGAGGTGCGGCCCCAGCACTTGGCAGGGCTCAAGGGCTCCCAAGCTCAGCTCCCACCCAGAGAACTTGCAGACCCTGGGCTGCTCTTCTTGGCCCCTGTACGCTCAGCCAGGGTGAGATAGACACTGATGGTTTCTGGGCCAGGCTCTCGGAGCCCAGCCCAGCTCCCTGCAAGCTCTGCCAGCTGCCCTGAGCTCTGGGCAGCACCAAGGGCCTCTCCCCAGCACAGCCCAGCCGGCTCTGGCCCCACAGCTCTGCTCAGGCCAGGCTTCTCTGGGCACTGCCCCATGGCCTCAGCCCCTGGCAAGGGCACAGCAGCAGCTGCAGCTGCCACAGGACTCAGCCCCAGCATGGGGGAAGGTGCCTGGCCAAGGGAAAGGAGGCTCCCTGGGTGCCCTGCTCTCCTCTGCAGGAGATGCTGAGAGCTCTGTAGCCCCTGCTGCCATCCCATCTGCCCAGGGCAGCACAAGAGTCCCAGCCTTGGGGTCCCCAAGAGCTGCTCCTGCTCCAGGCCCAGCGCCCATCGCAGAGTTGGGGCAGCCACAAAGCTGTGCCCATTTCTGTTCATTGCTGCTCTGATGGGGATGGATCCTCAGAATCTTGGAGGTTGTTGATGAATTTTACTTTTCCAGAGGCCTCTTCATTCTTGAGATCTTCAGTTGAGAAATTCAGTGACAAAGGCTCATAAACATTCGTTCAAAACACCGAAACAAGACAAGCCCATGGGAATAATTCAAGTCTTTGATTTTTCTGTGGTTAAGCGGGCAGATTTCAGAAGTGTATTTAAACTGAATCTACTACACTGAAAACAATGCAGAGAGAATTGTATTGTCTTGTTAGGTTTTTTTTTCCTGTTTATAGATTGCTATCAGCAATCCGCAGTTGATATTGATTCCCAGCACCTCCTCATGCAATCTGAACAGATATGAAAATCAAGACTTTTCATGGCTGACAATCAATCACACTTTGTCCCTACCCCCTCCCCACCATTTCCCTTATCGAAACCCTGGTGCTCAGAGCAGCTGAGGAATGGAGCCACATCCAGGGATGTCCCCAGGGCTCAGGATTGGGGCCAGGTGTCATGGTTTGACCTGGAAACAGGATTTCTGGGATGCTGTAGATAGGCCAATGAGTGCTCAGATTTGAATATTGCCATCTGGCCCAACCACTGGGCATTGGATCCACCTCTGAGAACACAGCGTAAAAGCAGGGCTTTCCCCCTGGCAGGCTCTCTTTGGATTTCCGGCGGGAAGGAGTTGGGTCTCTCCCCCGGCCCAGTTGCTTGCTGGGCGGGGGGAGGGGAAAAGCCATGTGGCCCGGCCTGGGAGAGGTAGGCCTGGCCCCCCTCCAAGGGTGGAAGGAAGAAGTAAAGAAATGCTGGGAAGCAATGTGCAGCCTGTTCCCCCCACTTGGAGACAGAAAGACAGAGAGAGAATGCAGCCTCTGTTTGTGGCCGTTATCTTGAAATTTAGTAAACATGTGCTGGCAGCAGGCAGCCCGGTTGAGGAGATGGGGGCGGGTGCAGCCAGGAGTCCAGCCGCTTGGAGGAGTTTTTAACCCTTCTTGGACAATGAAAACTTTACAGAACATTAACCCTTCCTAGATGAGTGATGAAGGTCTGGACCAGAGAGAGAGAGAGTGAGAGATGTTGGAAGAATGGAGAAGATGGAGTGGCATTTTATGCTGGACTCTTTTGTGTAGCCATGGACAGAGCCATGTTTCCGTGTGATACAGAGACTAAGTCCAGGGGGAGAAATGTCCCAGAGCCAAAGAAGATTCAGTGTGGGTACCCCTCGGCCACGGGGGTATATAAAAATTGGGGGGACAGATGTCCCAAAGGTGGAAGACTGTGCTTTTCTGGAACTGGACAAAGCATCCTTAAAAAGACAACCCTGGAAGCAGCCCTGATTCTTGTTCGGTGGTGAGAGCACCGGAACAAGGTCGGAAAAGGCCACCACGACACATGGAAGGACTCCCTCTCCTCTTGAGGAACTGAAAGTTGAGCATTCTAAAGGGTGGTGCTGGACCCAGAACTGGTGATTTTGGAAGATGCATTGTATTGGGAATTTAGGGGGGAGGAGGAGGAGAGTGTTTTTGTGAGATTTTCATTTTCCTTGTGTTTTCTTTTTTCTTTTGTGTGTAGTTTAGAAATTGTTTTTGTAGTTTAGTTAATAAACTTTTCTTTTTTTTCAAGTGAGAGCCTGCTTTGTTTATTCCTGGTCAAAATCTCACAGCAGACACCAGAGAAAGTGTATTTTCATGGGGACATTTGGCCTTGTGCCAGGGTCAAACTTTGACACCAGGTCAGTTCAGTCTCTTTATTGCTGATCTGGATGAGGCCATCGAGGGCACCCTCAGTCAGTTCCCAGGTGAGCCCAAGCTGGGTGGCAGTGTGGCTGTGCTGGAGGGCAGGAAGCTCTGCAGAGGGATCTGGCCAGGCTGGAGCCATGGGCCCAGGACAATGGGATGAGGTTCACCAAGGCCAAGGGCCATGTCCTGCCCTGGGCTCACAGCCACCCCAAATCCCTGGCTGTGCCCTGCCCCTGATCCCCACAGCCTGTCCTGTTTCCTTCATCCCTGCATTGCCAGGGACTTTCTGGGACAAGGGAGCTCTGCTCTGGCTATGGAGGGAGGTGCAGGTGCCACCACTGGAGTGGGAACCAGAACTTACCAGGTTTGTGTCCTTTGGGGGGTCAGGAACTGGTGTGACTCCGAGGCACAGGAAGTTTCTCTTCATGGCCAAGAGACTGTGGTTGAACAGGATACAATTGAATAACAACCATGCTCTTCCCTGAGCCATGTGCATCGTCCCAGTAGTGTCTGTCATGTCCACCATCCACAAGTGATTTTCATACTAAAATTAATTTTAGAAAAATATGGTTCTGTGATAGATATAAATAGAGTTGTTTTATCAGGATGCTCATCCTGAAGTGGGATAAAACAGCATGAACAATTCCTTATTTGCAAAGCTGTCAATGGTGGATGAAGAAGGGGCTCAGGCTGCTTTTGGTGTTGAGGAAATGCTGAAACCAGCCTGACTCATTTCATCTCCTCCTGTCCTGGCTGATCTCTCCTCTTTCCCCTTCCACCCATTGGCTTTTGTCTCCCCTCAGGCCCCCCGGTGAAGAGCCTTGCTCTGTGTTCTCCATCCCCTCCTCGCTGGCACTGCCAGGCTGGCATGAAGAGCCCCTCAGCCTTCCCTGCTCCGGGCTGGACCAGCCCAGCTCCCTCAGCCTCTGCTCACAGCCCAAGGGCTCCAGCCCCACCTTGGAGGCCCTTCCCAGACCCTGCTCCAGCTGCCAGACATCTTTCCTGCCCTGGGACCCCAAACCAGGCCCCAGTGACCTGGATAATCCACGTCCTTGATGTCCTGGTGATGTCCTCCTGTGATGTCACAGCCTGCTCTGTGATGTCATAGTTTATCTCTGATATCGCTATGTTGGTCTTTGATGCCACAACACACTCTTTGAAGTCATACAGCCCCCTGTGATGTCACACAGCCACCCTCCGTGATGTCACAGCCTGCTCTGTGATGTCACAACCATGTCACATAGCTCATCTCTGATGTCACAGCAAACTCTGTGTTGTCATAGTCTGCTCTGTGATGTCAGTCCTCTGCCCTGTGATTTCACACCTCACTCTGTGATGTCACAGAGACAGCCTATGATGCCATAGTTGCTCAGTGACCTCACATAACCCACTCTGTGATGTCATAACCCACTCTGTGACCTCATGCCACCAGATGATAAATTGTCTACACCACGTGAGCACACACAGTGCTGGTTCTCCAAAACCCCAGGCTATGGAAACCACACAATGCCCATTGTGTGAGAAGGGCAACTGAAATTCACCAGCCTCAGTGTCCTGCCAGCTCAACCCGGCCCACTGGAACATTGGGGTCCACGACCACCAGGGACCACCAGAGAGATCCCCCAGGACAGGAGAATGCATGGGTAAAGGGGAGGGGAAATATGTTAATGATTTTGGGGAAATGATTATCATATGTATGTTTTGTCCAGGACAAACAATGAATATGTATGCAAAATACAGAATATAAACAGAAACCTTCCAGCACTCATCATGCACAGCTTTGGGAGGAGCTATCCCCCCATGCATCTGGCCAAATAAAGAATGCTGCTTCTTAAGGCTACATTGGGGTTATGGAGTTTTAATATTTTGCTGAATTTTTAGTAACAGTCCCACTCCCAAGGAAAGCTCAGTCTCCTGCTGGTCACAAACAGAGAAGGGCTGGTGAGAGATTTGGTGGTTGAAGGCTGCCTAAGGTAAAGTCACCATTAAATAACAGAGTTTCCAATATTCTATGAAAGAAAGAGGGGCTGCAACAAAACTTCATCACTGGAATTATGGAGGGTAGGCGTTGGCTTATTCAGGGTGCAGATTTGGAGAGTACCAAATCAGATACTGACTTTTTAAGGGAAACAGTCTTAAAAAAAAAGGTGTCCAGGAATGATGGACACACTTCAAGAAAAAAAAACTTGAGGGAGAAGGAGTAGCATCTGTGCTAAAGTTGAGCCAGCTAATTTTTGTCCTGGCTGGGCATAGAGATTTTGTGGGAACTGAGGGGAAAAAAAGAGCATGTCACCATTGGAAAGAAGATCAGGCATCTTAGGAAGTGTTAAAGGATGTTATTAGGTCATGCAGAAAGAAAAGTGGTAAAAGGTCAATTAAAACATAACCCAGCCACTTGTGTGAAAAATACTAAAAAATGTTTCAAAAAGGAACCTAATAGCAAAAGGAGGGATAAGTAGAACATCTACTCTTTATTGGAGGCAGTGAGGAATACAATAGGTAAGATAAGGAAAAGCTGAGCTGCTTAACACCTTCTTTGTCCCAATTTTCAAGAATAAGACAGGTTGTCCTCAGGACAAGTGTTCTCCTGAGCTGGTGGATGGGCACAGGGAGCAGAACAGCCCCCCTGGAATCCAGGAGGAAGCAGCTGGGGACCTGCTGAGCCACTCAGATGCTCACACGTGTCTCTGGGAGCAGATGGGACCCATCCTAGGGGGATGAGGGAGCTGGTGGATGAGCTCCTGATGCTGCTCTCCATCATTTACCATCAGTGCTGGCTCAGCAGGGAGGTCCCCAAGGACTGGAGGTGCCAATGTGAGCCCATCCCCAAGAAGGGCTAGAAGGAGGAGCTGGGGAACTCCAGGCCTGTCAGCCTGACCTGGGTGCCCGGCAAGGTTATGGAACAGATCACCTTGAGTGCCATCACAGGGCACCCACAGGATGGCTGAGGGATCAGAGCCAGCCAGCATGGATTTCAATATCTGCACTGATGATCTGCATGAGGGGACTGAGTCCAGCATCAGCAAATCTGCAGATGACACCAAGCTGGCTGTGAGTGTGGATCTGCTGGAGGGCAGGAGGGCTCTGCAGAGGGACCTAGACAGGCATCATACTGGGAGTGACTGGGATCACACTGGGATTATAGTGGGTGTCAATAGACCCTGACTGGGGTTCCTGAGAGCTACCAGGCCCATGTTGGGAGCTGACTACACACACACTAGGAGGAACTGGGAAAAACTGGGAATGACAGGATGCATGCTGGTGACAATTGGGATGTCCTGGCAGTGACTGGGATGAAACTGGGGGCAGCTGAACCATGCTGAGGTAACTGGGAGTGGCTGGCAATGACTACGAGAATGTTCAGGGCAACTGGGATATACTGGGAGTGCCTGAGACCATGCAGGTGGTGACTGGGACATCACTGAGGGCAACTGGGGGCAAGTGTGAGTGACTGTGGCCCTGCTGGGAGAGACTGGGATCATACTGGGAGATACTGGGACTATACTAGGGGCAACTGGGAGAACTGGGAATACACTGGATGAAAGTGGGAGCAACTAGAAGCAACTGGGATCATGTTGGGAATAAATTGCATCATAATTGGGAATGACTGTGAGTGCCTGGGCTCATACTGGGAACGGGGAGGGATCCTGCCAGGAGTGAGAGGAAGTGACCAGGAAAATCCTGGGAGTGACAAGAAAACTGGAAGCACACAGGAGCAGCAACTGGACTCATGCTGGGAGCAGGGCTCCAGGACAGGATAGAGGCAGGGGCCAAACCCAATAAGGTGAGGTTTAACAAGTCCAAGTGCCAGGTCCTGACACTTTGGCCACAACAACCCCTGCAGTGCTACAGGCTGGGGGCAGAGTGGCTGGACAGCAGCCAGGCAGAAAGGGACCTGCAGGGACTGATGGACAGCAGGCTGGACATGAGCCA
Source organism: Melospiza melodia melodia (assembly GCF_035770615.1). Taxonomy (NCBI): domain Eukaryota; kingdom Metazoa; phylum Chordata; class Aves; order Passeriformes; family Passerellidae; genus Melospiza; species Melospiza melodia. The sequence goes on along the minus strand of NW_026948802.1, from coordinate 1,652,814 downwards.
GCAGTGTGCCCAGGTGGCCAAGAAGGCCACAGGCTCCTGGCCTGGATCAGGAATGGTGTGGCCAGCAGGAGCAGGGCAGTGATTCTTCCCCTGTGCTCAGCACTGCTTGGGCAGCACATCAAGTGCTGTTTGCAGTTCTGTGCCCACCAATTTAGGAAGGACATGGAGGGGCTGCAGTGTGTCCAGAGAAGAGCAACAAGGCTGGTGAGGGGTCAGGAACACAAGTCCTGTGAGGAGTGGCTGAGGGAGCTGGGGTTGTTTATCCTGGACAAAGGGAGGCTCAGAGGACACAAGGCGGTGTTCTGGGCAGAGGTTGGACTTGATGATCTCCAAGGACTTTTCCAGCCTTGCTGATTCTGGGATTCTCTGAAAGCACCCTTGGAGCAGTTGCAGGAGGAGCCCTGGGCCTCCTCTTCAGAAGCTCCAGCAGCCCAGGTCCCTCAGCTTCTCCTGCCAGCCCCAAAGCCCATCCTGTCAGTCCTGCAGAGCCTCTGCAGCTCCTCCTCATTGCCCAGAACAGGCAGCCCCAGAGCCAGACACGGCAGCCCAGATGTGCCCCCCTGGCCTGGGGTGACGCTGGCAAGGGAGCAGCACCAGGCACTGCAGGAGTCTGCAGACAATTCCTGCAGCACTTGTAAAATGATCCTGCTCCCCAAGGGACGTTCCCATGGTGCCAAGTCAGGAAATGCAATGGAGAGTGGGGCTAGAGAGGAAAGGGCAAACAGGGATGGGCTGTTTGCATGGGAGGGGACAGGGATGGGCAACATGAAGAAATCTGGATCAGGAAAAAAGAAAGAAAGCAAAGGTGAAGCCAAGGAAATGCTTGGAGCAGTTTGGGGGTGTCTGCCAAGCAGCCCTGGCTCTGAGCAACAGTGTCTGCAGTGGGACAGGAAACTCCTAGCTGATGGGAACAAACTTTCTGGCTGACTGCAGAGGCCAGAACAAAGCTGAGTGGTTTCCCTGCTGTCCCCCAGCCCTTGCTGGCCCCAGGAGCTGATGGCATTTGTGCTCCCTCAGGTTCATGTCCCCACACCAACAGCATGGGGGTGCTCCCCCTGCTCTGTGCAATGCAAACAGGGGCTCCTGAGCCAGTGCTGCCGTGTCTGTGCCTGCAAGGATGGGACACCTGTGTGAGCTGGGGGAGAGGCCAGGGCTGCAGAGGGGGGATGTTATTGGCAGCTCCATCAGGACGCTCTGGGACGCTGCCCTGGGCTGTGCAGCACAGTGGGGATGGGTCAGCCCCTGCTCTGCTGTTCCTTCCCATCTCCCCCAGGGGCCTTGCAGAGCCCCAGCCACACTGTTTGCCCCCAGCCTGCCCATGGCCAGCCTAGGGCTGCTCACGGGGCTTTTCTGTACTGAGCATTGGCCTGGCCGTGTTCTTGAGAGAGCCTGGGCAAGGAGGCTGGAGCCCCCAGGGCCTGGCCTGAGGCGTCAGCACTACCCCAGCAGTGCCCATGGCCTGTCCCTGCTGCAGCCCCGGCACTGCCACCCCCAGGACTGTGCCCGGCCCCAAGAGCACTCAGGCCGTGCAGCAACACCAGGGCCACCAGGGCAGGGGGGCAGGGCCCTGGCAGCAGCACTGGCAACACCAAGTGCTGCTGCTGCTTGGCACAGCTGCTGGGCCAGCACTGATCTGCCCCCAGCTCTGCACACAGCCATTGCTGCTGCAGCTCCAGAGAAGGCAACAAAAGGGCATTTGTGCAGAAAACTCTGCTGGGGGATCCTTTAGTTCCTTTAAAGCCACAGGGAGCGCAGCCCCTCATTGATGCAGTCTGTGGCCACAGGGAAGGTGGAGAGACACAAAATGAGAAATGGCACAAACACTGACATTTAGTTGTGGACAGTATGAATAAAAGTAAAACAAAGAAAAGCAACCCCCAAAATGAAACCATCAAGAAGTATCAAAGATGGCCATTTTTACAAGTGATTTGCAGAAATTGGCCAGCAGTTTAATGTTTCCTGAAACCATCCAGTCATCTGTCTCCACACTGCAGCCTTGAGCTCCTGGTTCCTCAGGCTGTAGATGAGGGGGTTCAGGGCTGGAGGCACCACTGAGTACAGAACTGACAGGGCCAGATCCAGGGATGGGGACGAGATGGAGGGGGGCTTCAGGTGAGCAAAGATAACAGTGCTGATGAACAGGGAGACCACGGCCAAATGAGGGAGGCAGGTGGAAAAGGCTTTGTGCCGTCCCTGCTCAGAAGGGATCCTCAGCACGATCCTGAAGATCTGCACATAGGAGAAAACAATGAACACAAAACAACCAAATGATAAAGAGGAGCTAAAAGCAATGAGCCCCACTTCCTGGAGTTGGGATTTGATGCAGGAGAGTTTGAGCATCTGAGGGATTTCACAGAAGAACTGGCCCAGGGCATTGCCATGGCACAGGGGCAGGGAAAATGTATTGGCCGTGTGTGCGAGAGCAGTGAGAAAGGCACTGGCCCAGGCAGCTGCTGCCATGTGGGCACAAGCTCTGCTGCCCAGGAGGGTCCCATAGTGCAGGGGTTTGCAGATGGACACGTAGCGGTCGTAGCACATGATAGTCAGGAGAGAAACCTCTGCTCCAATGAAGAACGTAAAGAAAAAGAGCTGAGCAGCACATCCAGTGTAGGAGATGGTGCTGGTGTCCCAGAGGGAATTGTGCATGGCTTTGGGGACAGTGGTGCAGATGGAGCCCAGGTCAGTGAGGGCCAGGTTGAGCAGGAAGAAGAACATGGGTGTGTGCAGGTGGTGGCCGCAGGCTACGGCGCTGATGATGAGGCCGTTTCCCAGGAGAGCCGCCAGGGAGATGCCCAGCAAGAGGCAGAAGTGCAGGAGCTGCAGCTGCCGCGTGTCTGCCAATGCCAGCAGGAGGAAGTGCCTGATGGAGCTGCTGTTGGACATTTGCAGTGCCTCCAGGCATTGGAACCTTTTGAAGGAGGAATTACAGTGATATTTAAGAGGGATTCCTCACAGAAAAGTCAAAGCCATTTCTCATAGACACTTTCCTGCCACTAAACACCTGCCCTTTTCTATGTCTAGGGGAACTTTCCTCACTTCTGTTGCTGGAGCCCTGATTGCTGCTGGCCAATGCTGTGTCAGAAGCTGGATCTTGATCTGCAGGACACCTGGGAGTCAGCCCTGACCCCCAGTCAGTGCAGCGGGACAGTGAGGGCAGGGGAACGTCCTGCTGTTTGGACTTGGATAAAGAATCTTCTCCTAAAGCAGAGGAGCTGTATGGGTGAAGGGATGGGGATTGCAGGAGGCAGAATGAGAGATTCTGGTGCACCTGGGGAGAGCTGATCATCCAGTGAGGTGGGAAGATTGTCTGAGGCTCAGCGCAGACTGAGGGGATCTGCTCTGTCCCTCTCTCCTGTTCCAGCTACCCTGGGCTTGCACCTTTCTGAGATCCACTCCCGTGTTACCCTGGACAGCCAGGAGACACAGCTGAGAGCAGAGGGATCCCTGCCACACAAAGTGGCTCCTGCCTTTCCCAGAGTCAGGAGAGTGGGCTCATTGCCAGCCTCCCAGGCTGCCCTGCCCAGGACTCCCTGGGCACAGGGAGCTGGGACACCCGATTGCTGTGCTCAGCCTGCACAGGAGGAGCCCAAGGGCTGGGCCTGGCTCTGCAGCTGGAACTGCCATTGCAGAGAGCCCCTCAGCAATGCCAGCAGCACCTGGGCAAGGCAAGGAGAGAGAGAGAGCCGGGCCTGAGGAAAAGCCTTTCCCTGCCCAGCCCTGCCCAGCCCCTGCCAGGCAGCAGCAGGGCAGGACAGTGGCCCTCAGGCCCTGGTCAGCAGGGAATGGGCACATGGCTGCAGAGATGCCTTTCATCTCTGGGGCTGCACTGCCAGCCTAGGAGGGATTGAGGGCCCCGAGCCCCCGGGATGAGGGCTGTGCTGTCTGCGAGGGGACACAAGAGCTGTGCTGCTCAGGGCAGTGTCTGCCCTGCAGGGCAGGCCCAGCAGGTGCCACATCTGCCCTGCAGCAGGGCCTCCCTCAGCACCGCCTCCCTCCCTCCCTCCCTGCCCACGGCTCTGCTGCTGGAACTGTCCCAGCCTGAGCTGCTCCTGTGGCCCCGGGCTCCTTCCCTGCCAGAGCTGCCAGAGCCCAGCCCAGCCCCTGGGCTAGCCCTGCCCTACAGCTGCTTGGCCCTGCAGGGATTAAAGAACAGCTCCCCCAGCCTGGGCATCATGGAAATGTGATGCTGGATGGGTCTGGAGGCTGGGCTGGTGCAGGCACTTCATGAGGTGCCCAGGAATCCTCAGGGTGATGGTTTAAGTCTCAGCCCCTGCTCTGCCCTGCACAGCTGAGTTTCCATTGCCACCAAGCTGAGCCAGGGAAAAGTGGGAGCACAGATTCAGGAAAGCAGAGACCCAAGCAGGAAACTCCTGCCCTCAATGAGCTTATGAAAAGTCCCCTCAGAAATGAGCTGGGCATGAGCTGGAGCTCTGAGCAGCCCTGGCTGCAGCCCCAGCTTCACCCCGTGCAGCCGTCCCTGGCAGCAGGAGCCATCCTGCCCTGTCTCTCTGATGGTGCCCACGGCAGCCCTGCTCTGCAGCACATCCTCCCTCCCCCGCCCCCCTCCCCCCACCTCCACCACAGAGAATCTGGGAGAGTCCTCCTGACACATCCCTCAGGCTGTGGGGTATGCTTGCTTCAGGAGATCCCTCCAGGAGCACAGGGGACATTGCCCTGCACACACACACTCACCATGCACACGGCTGTGAAGATGTTTCCCCAAGTGAAGTCTCAGCTCAATGTCTTCCCAATCCTGATTGCCTTCAGCCTGTCTCTGCCTGGCTCCTGTTCCCTCAGTGCCTGCAGGCAGAGCCCTCAGCCCTGCTGGGCTGGGAGAGGAGCTGGTCCAGGGAAGAGCTGTTCCTTTAAAGCTCAGCAGCACAGACACAGCACAAGGACTTTAATGAGCCTCTTGGGTCTTTGGTGTTGTTTACCTCAGACTCAGTCCCTGAGAGAGTGTTCAGAAAACTTCTCAAGAACTCAAAATTAAATTGTAACTCCAAATTTTCTTGAAGTTTTAATGGGTCCCACAGGTTCCAGTTAGAGCAGAACACTGGAGGCAGTGATGACATCTGGGGACAAGCAAGGCAAAGGTGTCTCTGGTGCTGAGCAAACCTGGATGTGTGTCAGGAATGCAAAGGGCCAAGGCCTGAGTCCCAGCCCCAGGCCAGGCAGATCCTGTCCCTCCCTCCTTGCTCAGGGCTCTTCCCGGGATGGGCACTGGCATATGGGGATGTGCAATGGCAAGGTCAGTAGCATGGAGCATCCCCTGCCAGGCTGCTGAGCAGGGACAAGGAGGCAATGAGGCCCCAGGCCTGCGAGGGTCACTTGTCTCCTGCTCCTGCCTCACGCCCAGGGCCAGCAGCCATGGCCAAAATGCTGCCCAAGTTGGCTCCGTCAGGGCTGTCTTGCAGCTGCTGCCCATCCCTGTGCCCTGTGCAGCCCAGGCTGTGCTACTGTGTCCCTGGCCTGTGCCTCTGTCCCTGCAGGCAGTTGTCATCCCCCAGCTGCCCCACCTGGCTGGGCCCTTCTTTTGCTGACTGCTCTGCCTCCTGCCTGCCTCTGCCTACCCACACAAAGCCTGGGGGCTGCTCCAGGCTCCTGCTGGGGATGTGCTGCACCACAGCCCTGCCCTGGGAGGGAGATTCCTTTCTCCTTGTTCCCAAACTGGGCCTCCCCAGTCACCCTTGGCATTGATTTTTTTCTATTCAGGCTGTTCTCTACTTTGTCAGAATTATTCACCAACTCTGAAAGCACGCTTCAGTCCCTGCCAGGGCTCTCCTCTGCTGTCCTCAGTCTCCACCCCACTGAGCACTTTAGCCCTATACAGTGCTCATGTGCTAGAGGCCATGGGCACCTGGTCAAGAGGGACAGTTCCATTCTACAGGAAGGAAACCACAGAGCCCCAGGGTCTTGAAGGCAGATCAGAGGCAGTCACCAGAGGCCAAGGCCAGCCAGACCTGTCTTTCCTTACAGCTTTTGTCTGAAATCAACCCTTGGATATTTGTGGAGTTTTGAAGGTGGAATTTCATTTAAGCCATGATTGCTTGGACCAGAATGGCTGTTCTTCTCCACAGGAAGGAAAGGGCAGAGCCCCAGTGTTTCAAAGGCTGATTGGAGGCAGCCCCAAGGAGGCCAAGGCAAGCCAGACCTGTTTGTCTTGGCAACTTTTGTCTGGGAGCAGTCCTTGGGTAGATGGAGCTTGGGAGGCCAAATCCCAGTTTTGTCCATGGGCACCTGGACAAACCTGGACAGTTTTTTTCCATAGGAGGGAAAGTACAGAGCCCCAGAGTTTCAAAGGCAGAGGAGAGCTGGCCCTCAGGAAGCCAAGGGAACCTAGACAGTCCTGGCAGCTTTTGTCTTGGAGCTGTCCTTGGATATAAGGTATTTTGGAGGCAGATTCCCAATTTTGGCTATGAATGCCTGCACTTGAAAGATGATTTTTCCATGACAAAAAAAAGCACAGCCCCCCAGTGTTTTGAAGGCAGATGAGAGGTGGCCCCCAAGATGCCAAGGCCACCCAGAGCTGTTTGTTCTGGCAGGTTTCATAGAGGAATCATCCTTCGATATAACTGAATTTCGATGTGGAATCCCAATTTCACCCATGAACCCCTGGAGAAGTGGGAGTGTTCTTTCCCACAGGAAGGAAAACACAGAAGTCCAGGGTTTTAGGGGCAGATGAGAACCAACCCTCAACATGCCAAGGTCAGCTGGACCAGTCAGGCCAAGCCAACCAGAACTTTTCCATGTTCTTGGATCCTTGGGGTCCTGCAGCATCACAATTGCCCCTTGGTTCCATGAGGCCCTGTAGTATTGAGACAGAGCAAAGATCCATTCTGAATTAGGTGAAGTGTCTAAGAGAGGTGAAAAGTCTGTGAGGCCAAAGCTGAAGGAAAAACTCGCATGCAGAGACAGCAAGGAGACAGAGAAAGAAAAACAGAAATTACCGCAAGGTCGATCTGCCCCAGACCTAGGAATTCCTCTGATAAAGAAGAACTAGTGCTAAATGTCACGCAGAATGAATATGTATGAACTTATTGTGAAACTGTATGCATATGCATTTGGGAGGGGGATAAAAGACGACCTGAGGTCTTCAGAGGTACGCATGCCTTGTTGGGGGACTTGCGTCCAGCACGTGTCGTAATAAAAGCATACCGGGCTTTACAACTTTTATAAAGTTGTGAGGTTTCTTCTTTTCTCCACAAAACATTATGGCGAGCCAGCCAGGAGTTCTCTGTCCCCGCAGGGGCAGGGGGGGATAGATGGACCTCCAAGGCGCGCCCTAGGATTTTTTCCTGGTGGGGCTCCGCTCGTCTCAACTTGCCACCTGCGAGGACAGACAAGGACCTGCTGGCCTGCGGAGGAAGATACAGTATGTACTGAGGGGCCCCCGGGGGAGGGAAAGGAGAGCAAGGGAGTAAACCACCCAGAGACGTCTGGGTTCAGCTGATGGAGCAGCTGTATTAGAGACGGGGTTCATCGTTCTGATAGAGCAGACCGCTAGTGACTCGGGGGGTGAGCCGGGTGAACCTGTATGTGTGTTGGGGGTTCATAGTTCTGATAGAGCAGAACAGTTGAGCCCATGTGTGCTTTGTTTGTGTGTGTGTGATGTCCGGACACTGTGTTGCTGTATGGTTAATGTGTGCATTGTGTGGTCGGTGCACTGTGTTTCTAATCGTGCAAGTGTATATGTGTATGGTGTATAAAAGAGAGCAAACCTACAGTGCGGGGGGGTCAGTACTACCCGTGTTTGAAGCAGCCGAGTGAGGCCTGAGGCGCCGGCTGCAGCAGGCTGCGGGGGCAGGGACAGAAGTGCCCTGCAGAGAAGCGAGTGGAAGAATGTCAGTGATGGTATTTATCGTGTTTAAATGTAGTGATTTGTGTAGATCTGGTACATTTTAACCGTGAGTATGAGTATGAGCTCAGAGAGTTCCTTTGCCTTGGATATTTGATTTTGATTGTGTCCAAGAAAATTGATGTGAGTAAATGCTGAATTATGGTATGCTGTGTTGTGTTGAGAAAAGCGAGCACTTTGAGAGATATGCCCTTTCCCAGTGGTTTTGTGTGGTGATTTTCTTCCTCTGCATTGTGGTAATTTGATTCTCAGATTGTATAGTAGTGTTTGTGGAAATTTTAAGATTTTGTTGCAACAAGAGTAGCATTTTACATAGGAGAACTATAGTACGGTGATTTATGCTTAATTACGATAGAGTTAAAGGAATTCCAAGAATTCCCCCCCCTCACAGCAATTCAAGCCTTGGCTCTAGCGAATTTGAAATAAAGGGGGAGTGCGGGTGCGAGTGTTTGTGTCTGAGGGCATATCAGAGTTTCAGCTGTGACTAGCACAGCCTTTTTGCAAAGCAGTAAAACAAGTGTAAGTAGACACAGGGCTTAATTAGATTGTGCAAGAAGAGAACTAGAAAAGACTGATATTTTGTTTGCTCAGAATATAGTGTCTATGACACGTTTTTGATTAACATGCTGTGTGAGGTGACAGTGGCTGTCCCCTGGGCACAGGGGCAGCTCTGGCTGCCCCGTCTCCCCAGGGAACATGGGAATGGCCTGTGAGCAAAAGCTGGATGTGCAGTTATTATTGCAGTGCGGTGTTTATGAGAAACACTGGTTTTGCTGTTCTAATAAGTGTCAGGGCACATGTAAATTAGAGGTTTCTGGTCAAGCGGATTCAGAACCTAAGGTCTTAGAACTTGTGTGTGGGAACCACATCTGATACCTGCCACCTGGAGCTGTGTGTATAGGAGGAAAGTTGAGAAACTACTGTGAAGGTCTGTAAAAAGGTTTGAGTGGAAGCGAGATAGGGCAAGGAGAAATAAATAATGAGAACTGACCAGAGCAAAGAGGTTCCTAAATTAGCCCCTTTTGGGAGGGGCTCACTGGGAGAAGGCTGCCAGTAGGAGCAGCTCAGAAAATAAAAAGATTTATAATACTTCATTGCTGTTAGTACTGTTTTAAAATAGGAGGATAAATGGGATAGAGTTTTGTATGCTGAAATGTCTTTGTGTTTTAAGAAATCACCCAGTTTTTTTGAAAAGGGAAAACAAGGCAAAGAGAAAGCAAATCAAACATGTTGTTCAGCATGCAGCATAAGATAGCAACGTATGAAATCAGGCAAGGATTATCATGCTGAAATGCAAAGCAATCACAGTTCACAAAATGAGTACATATGATTTGCTAAGGGCTCCTCCCAAAGTAAGGGAGGAAGGGTAAAGATGACCTCCCCAAAAGGGAAGAATTTTTGTTGACACAAGGGCCATATATTCAGTTTTAAATAAAACTTTAGTACCTGTGGAGAATGTTTATGTTGCAGTGTGGGGAACAACTGAACAACTGGCCAGTCTGAGAAGGCATCCTTGTGCAAACCTTTAAAGTAACATGTGTACTATGTGTACCTAAAAGCTTTTGTACAATTTGCTCAATTTGCTAAACATTCTCAAATGAGAAAGGTTAATCTGGAGGCAAATGATATAAAGATGTTAGGCTTAACATTAACAGACACTGAAATTAAGAAAGACATTAGTAAGGAGATATTAGAATAAGTAAATAAATGTTTTCAAGGGTATGGGCCTCTGCTGTACCAGAGAGACTGAAAGATGCTCCCCCATGAACATCAAGTTTAAGGAAAGAACACAACTAGTGAGAACTGAGTAGTACCCTCAAAAGGAAGATAAGGAAGGAATCAGCCCAATAATTGATAGTACTGGACTAAGGGCTGTCAATAAGATAACACAGAATTTATATCCTGTGGTAGCAAATCCATATACCTTACCAACTTGTTTAACATCTGAGCTAACCTGGTTCACTGTTTTAGGCCTAAGAGATGCCTTCTTTTGCCTCCCTATCCATGAAGCCAGCCAGGAAATTTTTGCATTCAAACTCAAGCTCACATAGTCCATGTGCCTGAAGGCTTCAAGATTCCCCACTCCGATTGGAGAACAGCTTGCAAAGACCCAGAGTCCCAGGAAGCTCCACAAGAGGAAAGGAGGCTGTTGCAGTACGTGGATGATCTTCTAGTAGCCACTCGGATGAGGGAAGCGAGAGAAGCCTGGACGGTAAGCCTTTTGAATTTCCTAGGACCCCAAGGACGCAGAGTCTCAAAGAAAAAGGCACAGGTAGTGAAACAGAAAGTAATCTGCCTGGGGTAAGAAGTGAGTGCTGAGCAGCAGACTTTAAGGCAGGGAAGCCGTATGCCAAACCCTGAAACCCCAGACAACAAAGGAACTCCGAACCCTCCTAGGCATGGCAGGGTAGTGCCAGCTGTGGGTTTATAATTATGAACTGCTCGCCAGACCCCTCTATGCTCTTATTGCCAATGGAAACAGAGATCTCCAGTGGACACAAGACACCACATGGGCCTTTTGCCAGCTAGAGAGAGTGCCCTCATGTCGGCTCCAGCTTTGAAACTTCCAGATGTAAGTAAACCATTCTTTCTATTTTTCCCACGCAAGGAATTGCCCAGGGAATACTGGCTCAGGACTTGGACCCTTACTGAAAGGCAGTTGCTTACTTCTCTAAGCAACTAGATGCAACAGCCAAAGGATGGCCAGGTTGCCTCAGAGCTGTAGCAGCAGTCGTGCTGAATATTCAAGAGGCACGCAAGTTTACCCTGGGACAAAAATGACTGTGCTAGTGTCCCACACAGTGTCCGCAGCACTGGAAGTAAAGGGTGGCCACTGGCTCTCGCCACAGAGGTTTCTGAAATACCAGGCCGTCATGGTAGAGCAAGATGATGTAGAGATAGTGGTGACTAATATTGTCAACCCAGCTTCTTTTCCCAGTGGAAACCAGAGTTGCCTAGAGACCACCGAAGCTACGTACTCCAGCCGCCCAGACTTAAGGGACACTCCTCCAGACAATGCAGAGACCTAGTTCACTGACAGGAAAGCGACATTGCAAAGTTCACGGTGACTACCTGCAGAGAGGTAATCGAGTCTGGACCCTTACCAACAGGTACCTCTGCGCAGAAGGCTGAGATAATTGCCCTGACCCGTGCCCTGGAAAGGGCAAAAGGGAGGAGAATAACCATCTACACAGACCCAAGGAATGCATTTGGAGTCATACATGCACATGGAGCCATCTGGAAAGAGAGGGGACTGCTGACCTCACAGGGAAAGAAGAGACAATCCAGCTGCTAGAAGCAGTTCAGCTACCTGAAAAGGCATATTAAGGCACACTAGAGAGTGAGCTTAAAATTGGAGGAAAGAAATGAGCTGGCGGATGGAGAGGCAAAGAAAGCAGCAAAGGGTGAGGTACAGATTTTCCTCGAAGGTAAGCCATAATACAATAATACTAACCAAAAGAGACGTACAACTGCAAGGGGTGGGCTACCATTGAAAGAGAGCTAGTAATCCCTTCCCATTTTCATGGTCACTAGTGAAGGAAGAGCACTAGAAAACACACTAGGGCCTAACTACTTAGAGGCCTTTTATAGAGTGTGGCTCCTTTTCGAAATAACCAAGGCTGCGAATGATACAGAGTGCATTGAAATGAAGTGTTGACTTTGAAGCAGTAATTTCCACAGGCTTTCTAGAACACACATCTGATTGAAACAATCGTTGTATCGTTGTCAGGAATTTATATGCCACTATCACTCAGGTAAGCCGACAATGTGATCCTTGCCTCCAGACTAACCCCAAAATACGCCCCCGGCCAAAACTCGGTCAGACTGGGAGAGGCCATGGGCCTGTACACCAGTGGCAAATTAACTTTTCAGAACTCCCAAGGAAAGGGGGGTATCAGTATTTACTGGTATTAATAGATACATTTTCAGGGTGGCCAGAAACTTTCCCCACCAGAACTGTCAAAGCTCAAGAGGTGACTAGATTATTTTTATAAGGAATAATACCACACTTCAGAGTTCCAGCCACAATATCCTCAGATAAAGAATCACATTTCATTTCCAAAATAGTGAAACAGATTAGTAGCCATCTGGGCATAGATTAGGAACTTCACACCCCATACCACCCCCAATCAAGTGGCCAGGTGAAGAGAATGAATCATTTGATTAAGCAGCAAATCATAAGACTGGGGCAAGAAGTTAATCTACCCTAGCCCAAGCTCTTCCACTAGCACTATTGCAAATTCAAACTAAACCTTGAGCTAAAGGAATGCTGAGTCCTTTTGGAATGCCTTACAGAAGACCATATAGAATACAAAGGGAATGTCCAGAATGTCCACCTACATGGTGGCATTAAGCAAACAGCTCAGAGTAATTGAGAAACATGTGGCTGGAACTCGGAGCAGGGAGTTAGACAGCCTGGGGATGATGTATATGTTAAGTCTCTTACAGAGAAGACTTCGGAACCACAGTGGGAGAGACCACTGCAAGTACTTCTCACCACCTTCAATGCAATCAAAATCAAGGAGCAGAATGCCTGGATCCATCACTCTTGGGTGAAGAAGGCCCAGAAACCCCTTAAGGAGTGACGCCAGGAAACAATGAACTAAGATTAAAACTTACCCAGGCAAAATGAGTATATTGCGGTCGGGAGTAGCTCATATTTTAGTTTGTAGAATTGTATTGTGTGTAATCATAACTGAAGTTTCAGAACTCGAGAGTACCTCTGTTCAAAGTAATGCTAAATGGCCTTGGTCCCGGGCATTTAATCAGTATACTGGATCCATAGGAAAACCTTCTGAGATAAAAGATTTAAACATATCTACTGTAGTAATCCACGAGAATCAGATATGTGGGGAGCAAGAATGGCAAGAGCAGGAACTGTGGACTCTTCAAGGAATCAGAGGAGAAGAAATCAAAGTAGGGTGCCAGGTCATCAATAGGGTAGCTTATGAGAGACCAGATGTAATTAGTGTCTGAACCTCTCCTGGTGTATATGAACACCAGGAAGTCTGTGGTAACCTAAGTGAATCAGACTGTTGGTGTAATTTCACCTTGATACAGCCTGTAGAAGTGACCTGCCTTTGAGCTCGAATTACTATCAGACTTTCATTTGAATTCAAAGTGGACTCCGCACTTTTTACCACAGCAGGGCCTTATACACCCCATACTAGTTCAGACCCTACCCAAACTCCAAACTTGAACCTAACGTAGTAAAGAATGTGACTGAACATCAGCTCCTTAGGTCATTTTCCAAGCCGGTTGGCTGAACACTCAGGCAATGACTGGTAAAGGGTGCTGAACTGCAGGTGGTAAATTAACCCAAGCAAGAAAGGTGATTTTCTTTATTTATAGCTATCCCTTTTCCTACTGAGGTTTGGATCAGTGATTGTCCCAGTCTGAGGCAGTTGGATTCTGCTTAAAAGAGGTAGAGAGAGACTCCCCCTCAGAGCTCAGCAGCAGGCTGTAGGATTTTGAGCATCACTTTTGTGCTGAGTGTTTCAAGTAGCAGAAACCTGATCCCAGTTTCTTCTGAGGCACTGCAATGAATTTAGGCTCTTCTCTTAGACTTCCCCTTCATTATTTACTAGAGGCTTGGACCTGAAGCTAGGGGCAAGGTGGGTGAGGTTTCGTAGACCAGGAGAGACATTCCTGCTTGCCACACATCTGAGAAATCAGGTGCTCTGGAGGGGGAAGGAGATTCCTGAGGTCTCTACATTTCAGAACAAACATCTGCCTCAAATATGACCTAAACCTCTGTCAGATACACTTGTGAAGTGTGTCTGAATTTGCAGTGTCAGCCCAGCACATCCCTCTGGCAGGGAGGGATGGTCATAAACAGAAAGCAGTTCCTGTTCCCCATAACAAACATCTAACTGGTATATTAGGGACAAGATTAGGAGTTTTAAATTGAATTGATTCAGAAATACTGGTGAATAAACTGGCCACTGCAGCAGGTAGCCTAACAAAATTGAAGCAGCCTTTACAGTAATCTCTATTGGCATTGGGAACTAGCCAGTGACAGATTTCAAAAGTACTGCCAAAGTAAGGAAGTATGAAAAGGCCGGGGACCAAGACCACAAGTTATAGTAGAAGCAATTAGTATAATTCAAGATAATGTGTCTTTAGCTTTCAGTTGTATACAAGCACAGTTATGGATACAAGCAACAGCAGCTCTGATCCTATGGGAAAGGGGTGAAGGTAATTTTCCAGCTGAAATTCAAGAAATTGTGTGGGATAATGCAATTGATTTTGAAAGGAACTTTCAATCCTGGCAGACTATGGTGAATTTCACCTATGATCCTGTTTCTAATGTGGCAACTGCCTTTGTGCTTACCATACATAATGCCACTGTTTATGTTGTCAATCCCATCATTGCTCTAGGATCAAACCATGAAAAAACAATACTCTGTCCTTCAGAACATGGAGTGTGAGCACGAAAGATGAATGAAAAGTGGCAGACAGTAAACTTAGAATCCTGCATTACTAGAGAACAGATGGGATTCATTTGCGAAAGCAATACTATTAATGCTCAGGATGTGTGTTTGGACACTGAACAGAGTATTTGTCACTTCGAAGTCCATCCAGTCACTGACCAGAAAACTGTGCTCGTATATACTGGAAAAGGGTGTATGCTTGAGAACTGCTTGTGCTGCTGTACAAATTGATAGCAATGATGTTATTCTGTCTAGTAGAAACCATTCTAATCTCTGTATATGTAATTTTGTTAAGATTATTGGATGTGCTGCTGTACAAATTGATAGCAATGATGTTATTCTGTCTAGTAGAAACCATTCTAATCTCTGTATATGTAATTTTGTTAAGATTATTGGATGTGATCTTTGGATGGTCACCAACTGCGAATGGAATCTTTAATAAGTTGTGTCACCCCATTGTAGTCTTACTAATTTTAGTTGGGATAAGTTTAGGACTATCTATTATATTGTTAATTTGGTACTGGAGAATGCTACAACAAATAGCTGTACTAACATCTTTGTCAAAAGCACACGGTGAAGCACTAAAAGACACTTACTGTTGTGAAGGTTTTCATTAAGTAAAAGAATTTACTTATTTCCTAGGAAAGGGGGGAATGAGACGGAGTGGGGATCCATTCTGAATTAGGTGAAGTGCCTGGGAGAGGTGAGAGGTCTGTAGGGCCAAAGCTGAAGGAAAGGCCGCATGCCGAGACAGCAAGGAGACAGAGAAAGAAAAACAGAAATTACCACAAGGTCGATCTGCCCCAGACCTAGGAATTCCTCTGATAAAGAAGAACTAGTGCTAAATGTCACGTGGAATGAATATGTATGAACTTATTGTGAAACTGTATGCATATGCATTTGGGAGGGGGATAAAAGACGACCTGAGGTCTTCAGAGGTACGCATGCCTTGTTGGGGGACTTGCGTCCGGCACGTGTCATAATAAAAGCATACCGGGCTTTACAACTTTTATAAAGTTGTGAGGTTTCTTCTTTTCTCCGCAAAAACAAACCTTCTTCATTTAAATATTTTCACACATAGGGAAGCTTCCTATAACAAAAGCAAGTCCTGTGGTGTGTCCAAGTACTACCCAACGTGTCTGTTAGACTCTTCACTTTGATTTAGATTCAAATGGTTAGTGAAGAAAAATTTCCTTAGGAATTAGCCTGGCAGACTTGGGCAGGTGTTGACAAATCCTCCAAGGCTGTAACTGCCAAGAGATGTGTAATGCCTCAGTGTCAGCAATGGGATTTTAACTTTGAAACTTAATAATGACTTTACATCTTCTATTAACCACTGTGGTAGAAGTATCCAGTTTGTCCTGAAGTTGCAGCCTGAATTTCTTTTCCACATCAGAAGGTTTTGCTTCTTTGCTTCCTTTTTCCTTACCAGCTGCGATATTTCATTAATTTTTTTCTAGGGCTTTCTGCCTTTTCAGTGGAAGGTTATGCAGAAGAATGAAGGTAAAGCTCCAAGGTAATGTACCTTTGCATTTATTACCAGGTCACTTAATATAAAGTACTGATTGTGCTGTTTGTTTCCATATTTCATAGAATTAAAAAGGTACATTTGCAGCTCAGCGCCTCCCATCTGTGCAGCAGCTGAGCAGGTGTCACACAGTGGGTCCTGTTGTGTTTGATGTCAGGTACTTGGCTCAGCTCAAGATCTACCACTGTTCACAGCAAAACTTTAGCTTGATTATACATGGGGGACTAATTGGTGTCACTAGTGGATCGTTTCCACTTCATTCCTCAAAGAAATCTCCAGATAAGGGGACCTGCCCCCAAGGGATGTGTTCTATGGTCTGTGTGTGTTTGTAATTCTGGGATGTCTGGGCCCTGAGTGAGAATTCTCCTAACTCCCCTCTGCAGGAAGCTCCACTTCGGTTTTAGGTTTGCAAAGGCCTTTGATGGGGCCCGTTAGCAACAGCTCAGTCTTATCTGAAGGCTGTACAGCTTCTCAGAGAGGAAAAGATCTTTGCATGAAAAGAATCCTGGCTGGCTGTGGGTGAGTGATCTGCAGAGGGAGGCCACCAGTGATGCTCTGTGGGGACCGTGCTGTTCAGCACCATCTGAAGTGACCTGGAGAGAAGGCAGACAGCAAAGTGACAAAGCTTTTCCAGAGACTATCATGCATTAAGTTTCCACACTCATTTTCTAATCCCCATTTTACAGTTACCAGCTCCAGTCTCCCCTGTTCATCATCCTGCTTTTCCTTTGGGTATGAGGATGCTCCTGCTGTAGGGTGGTTTAATATCCATTTAAACTGCACCACTTATGCACACCTTTATGTTGTGTGATAGTTCTGATTAGGCAGTTATGGTAGTTGGGAACATCCAGTTATTCTGCTTTTTAGTGCTAGCAGTCAGTGGAATTTGTACCTCTGGCATAATGGTGGAAGTATTTTGAGCAGAGGTCTGTTATATGGGAAGAGTAAATGGTGAAATGAAAAGTACCAGGCTTAACTAAAAAGTTATTTAAAAGACACTTGCCTGGAAGGTTGACTTGCATAAAAAGTGCTTGGATGTGTGAAAGGAGTAATTAAAATGTATGATGATTTCTGGGAAAAGTGTGTAGAACTTGCCTCAAAGAAATTTCCACAACTCCTGTGCAAGGTACAGGAAGCCCCGTGGAGCTTAATTTAACCCAGAGATCAGCACTTCTGCACTTCACATTATTCACATAAAGGTTTGGAAATCTCTCCCACGCCCTGACCCTCTCACAGTGTCAGTCAGAGTGGGTGATATCCTAAAACAGACACAGTCAGTCATGACGTGTAGCTGACATGGGGCAGATAGACCTGTTCTGCAGCATTAGGGAGGGTTTGAAGGGTCTGCTTTCAGCAGAAGTCATTTTTCTTTGGCCAGAGGGGTCAGAATATCTGTTAGCTCATTTGGATCTGTGGAGGCCATGGAAGACACAACTCCTTTGGCACTATGTTCACAGAGCCACCATTGCCAGGGCATTACAGGAAGCCCTTGGACATGAGCTGGAGGACACAGGGCTGGAGCCCTGAGCTAGGCAGAGGATCCTGATTTGATCACTGGATGGTATTTGTCAACAATGGAACATAGGAATACCCTTTGCTTTTTGCTGATTTTCCTATTGCTTCCCTATATCACTTCTGCTGAACTAATTTCCATCACAGAAATGAGTTCTCAAAACTAAGAAGGTAGAATAGCTCCAGCCCTGAAGATTCCAGGCCCTCACTGACCTGGAATCAGCAGACAATCCTTGGCAATTGGCACTGTTCTCTTACTTTGTTAACAAAGATGTTGATGGTAAATTTGTTAACCTTTGCTACCAAAGGTGTTGATGGTAAATATTTCCATGATTGAGGAGTGTGGATACAGCACTTTGAAGAAAGAAAAAGCTGCTGCTGTGCCCCCCTGCACACTATCCTCCTCCTCTTCCACTGCTTGTCTTCTCCTGGCAAGGAGAAGCCTGAAGCAGGAGTCTCCCATGTAAACAGGGAGCACCAAGCAATCTGTCATTTGTCCAGCAAAGGGCACTGGTATCTCTGGAGGAGGCAGCTTTTATTTTAAGTGAGGCTTCATCTGCCTCTGACCTTGTGGAGTTTCTGTTGGAACAAGGAGCTCCTACTGCACTTTTCCTCCTTCCAGACTGAAACTGAGCAGGGACTGAGCTCTCACCAACAGAGAGCTTTTTTTTTTTTTTTTTTTTTTTTCCTAGGATAACAATCTGGAAATAGAAAGGAGAATGATGTCCTTTTTTTGGATGATTTCAGCTGTCAGATGCTTTGAGCAGTAAAATTGCTGTGGTCCTGTGCAAGGTTAGAGCCATCTTCAAAGAGCAGGCATGGAATGGGAGCAAGCCCTTGAACCAGCTAATACAGGTCTCTGCGCCAGAGTGCAGCCCACTTGTAAATTCCTTGTAGCATGTGCTGCTGAACCGCCCCTGCTCTGTGGGAATGTTGTTTTACAGAGTGTGCTCAATGTGCTGCTGAAGTTCATGTAATGGCTTTCTTGTTTATCTGCTTGAAGAAATCATGAGAGCAATAAATTCCTTTTCTCATTAAGGGATCTATTGGAATTGTTGTTCCAGGGCTTTCCACCTGAGAGCAGGAGTAGTGATTTATTTTGTTTCTCTTCAAGCTTCCAGCAAACATCCTGTTGGCTGCAAGGGATTCTTAGGGAATGGTTCAGTGACTTCCATGGTTTCTGGTTTCCAGGGATGAGGCATCCTCTCTGGACAACCTGTGCCAGCATTTTACCACCCTCAAAAAAAAAAAAATTTTTTTTTCCTTAGAGCTAATATATGGGAAAAGCAGGGCACTGACACCACACTGCCTCAGCTACTGGCACCAAGTCCAGAAGACTGGTGTTGTTTTTCACCTGGTACAGTCTTTTAGACTGTACATGGCATTCATAACTAGATAAGAGAGTATTTATCTCCAATTTAGTCAATTGAGATGTAATAGCAGCTCTAAAATAGCTACAGCACAGGGGAGTTAATGTAAACACAAATAATATTCCCAGGTTTACCTACATAATTTCCTTCTTTGTTTGCAGACTGTGACACAGCATCCAGCCTGTAATGATCACACAGTGATCACTGCAAGAGTGAAAAATACAGCTGGGTTCCCCCATCCTTGGCAGCTACAACACTGTAACAATAAAAGCACAATTATTAGAAGCACATTTCTATATTATCTGCCATAGAAATATCCACATGCCTTCAATAGCACTGTGTGGCCAGATGATCAGAGACTGGGGCTTGGCTCTTCAGCAGGTTTTGACCATGCAAAGGCCAGAATAAGAAATGAACAAGAAACATCAGAGCAATGTGGAATATCCTCCCAAAGTGCAGGGGGCAGTGCTGGCAGCAGAGCCCATGTAAAGGTCTGAGCCACCAAAGCACAAGGGGAAAGCCCTTCTTCTGCTCTGTCCCCAAACTGGAAGCAGGTCCTTGGAAAGACCTTTCAAGCCAATGCAATAAACAAGAAAAGGAACCTCTGAGCCCTTCGTGGTGTGATAAATAGGTATGATTCGTGCTGATAGAAATTGAAACACTAATCAATATTGATACAGTAATTAATATTTGAGAATAATAAAACAATTAAAAGTTGTAATGCCAAAGAAGAGAGGGAAAGGAGGGGCTCCACCCACCCCCCCTTCTCAGCAGATGTTTTCAAGGACCACAGGAAAGAAGCTGAAGATGCAGTTGCTAAAAATGACCAAGAACCTGGTTGGGTCCAAGAAAATGCTAATTATAAGGGACTTATTGCTTTGATATGTAGATGCAGTGATACGTTAGTCTTGGCTTACATTGTACTGGCTTGGTGCGCATGTGTAACCCAAAGGTGAATTAAAGGACAGCGAAGAAGACTACAGGGCCTTCATCAGTGATGAACCCCAAAGACTTGTGCGACCACCAAACCAAGTGGTGGCGCATGTGTGGTAAAGGTGGTAATGAAGGCGGAGACAGAAGAGTGACGAACCGAAAATAGGAGGAGATGGCATTGACACATGGCATATAAGGGGTGACTTTTACTTGGCAAGCTTGTACGTGAGGTGGCAAGGGTCATTGAACCCTGCACTCCGTACCCTACGGTATCTTTTGCTTATGTGCTATTATTGGAGCCAAATTATCCCTTATTTTAATCAAATTATATTGTATCCAATTTTATATTTTTCATTTTAATTATTTCATTAAAATTGTTACTACTTTTAATATTGTTTGGGTTTTTTTAATGATGGGATAATTGGGCAAACATAACAATTTTGGTGCCAATACCCGGGAACTCTTTTAACTCCGGGGAGGTGGATAGTTTCTGGGAAGGAGCTCCCCACCAGACTTTTAAGTGGTCCCAAGGCTTAACCACTCTCCCTTGGGAAAAGAGAGTTCTTTTTACAATAACGCATAAGCAAATTAGTTATTGGAAGCGCGCAGGAGAGGCTCCCATCAGAGTGCCGGCTTGTAGGAGAGAGAGTACCCATAGAAAACTGCTTTGTGCACAAAGACCCTCGTGAGAAAAGGAGGCTGTGAGTATCACGGGGATTTGGGTCGGGGGGCGGCTGTATGCATGTGTGAGTGTGTGTGGAGTGTCTGAGACGGGGGCTGGGCAGTCCTGGACCCCCGAAGTGGGTGAGACCTCCCAGTACCGTGTTTTCGCATTTTCACCTTCTCTGCGAGGAGACCGGCCGGAAAAGGAAGGAAACGAAAGAAAAGTGAATGAGCGGGGACCCTGGGAGGGTTTGACCCAGGGGGAAGGAGGGGATCCCTGGTCCAGGCACCTGTGGAAAGGTCCTTGGGCAGGAGAGATTGACTCAGTAGGAAGACTGAGAGAGTGAATGAATAGGTTCAATTTCCTTGGAGGGTTTGGTAGCAGGAAATTTAGTATGTGATTAGATGGTGAGAGGACGGGGCTAATAGATTGAAAAAGAGGGAGAAATAGGAGTGGAACAAATAGATTGCAAAGGGAGAAATAGGAGTGAAACAGGTAAATTGAAAAGGCAGTGTGACAGAGTAGTAAGTGAGGAAGTTGAGCCACGAGGTGAGTGTGGGAAACTAAGACTCTCCTGGTACCGGGGATTTCTTAGTTTGTTGCCGCCAGAAATGGGTCAGGGAAAAAATAAGTTCCTTGACCCAGGGGCTGCAGATTGTGGGAAAAATTTGCAGTGGTTTGAAATATCTGGGAACAATGAGGGGGGTTCTCGGGGGGGAGCATTCCTCATGACAGCCCACGAGGGATGATAATATGGTTTTGGGATGAATGGGAATCCCAAAGGGAAGAAAATCCGAGGGCAGTGCCTAAAGGACATAATATAAAAAAAGTTTTGAGTAAGCATCAGAAAAAAGTATGAGTCGCCGGCAGAATAGTTAAAAGGATTAAAAAGGGACTTGTAATTATATTCAGGTATAGATACTGATACTGCAATAGAGCAGGTTCTGTTAAAAATTCAGTTTGTGACCAGGTCTTACAGTGACATCAGGAAAAAGCTGGAAAAATTAAAAGATTGGCAGGACAGGGGACTTCAAGAGTTACTGAGAGAAGCACAAAGGGTGTTTGTAAAGAGAAATTAGAAAAAGCAGAAAGCAGATGCCAGAATTTTGGTGGCGGCAGTTAGAAAAATGCAGGCAGCTTTAAATACAGGAAAAAAAAAAATCCACAAGGAAAAACAAACTACAGATGTCAGGATCTATTCTTAGGAACACAAGACCTGTGTGGTTTTTTTTCCTGCCACAAGAAAGGGCACTTACAAGATTCTTGTCCTACTTTGAAGGGTGCAGGACCCACCTGTTTTTACTATCATAAAAAGGGGCGCCTACCAAAAAAGTTGCAGGAGGAAACAGCAAGATAAGAAAACTTTTCAAGAAGGTCAGGGGCTCTGTTTAATGAAGAGAACCGAAACACCATCAAAAGAGCCCTAAAAAAGTTATATTTTTAGTCAATACAGGAGTTTCTCAGCTGACAGTGACAAAATTACCCCAGGGATGTGAGATAAGTCGTGAGCGAGTTTCAGTAATCGTAATTACGGGAGAGGCTTTCCCTGTTCCTGTAATAAAGTGAGTACAAATTGAAACAGATGACAAATTTGGAGTAAATGATTTATTATTTATACCAGAGGCTGAAAATAATTTATTAGGCAAAGATTTAATAATAGCCTTAAATTTACAGATAAAACTCTGTAAAGGAAAATTTAAAATTTATTTTTTAACTAAAAAAGATAATCTAGAAATTAATGACAGGGGTTGACATTTAGGTGAAGTGGGGAAAAGTTTAGAATAAAGGAGTCTGGTCCCCTTCGTCCCTCCTGGTCAGCACAAGCCTGTGAATTTTACGCATTATTTCATACATTATTAATACTAAAAAGATAAGAAGGAACTATTTATACAGACTCCAAATATGCTTTTAGTGTAGTACATACTTTTAGAAAAATTTGAAAAGAAAGGAAACTTATAAACATTTAAAGGAAAGGGTTAATACACGGGGGATTAGTAGTTTAGATATTTGAAGCTTTAAAAAGGCTCAAAAAAAAAATAACAGTAGTTCATGTAAAGGAACACCAGAAACACCAGAGAGGGAGGGATATTAGAGTCAGAAAAATAATTTGGCTGATAAAAAAGCAAAAAGAGCGACCTTAAAAAAAAAAGATACTGAAATCATGACCTTACAAAAAAAATAGAAATTCAGCAGCAGACATTTTCCCTTCTGCTAGCAAAACTGGCAGCTATAAGGAAATTAGGAATAACATTTAAGAAGGGAAAGTGAGTTTTTCTTGATGGCAGAATTATGATGCCAAAACCAGTGGCATATTAAATCTTAAATAACTTGTATAAACGGACACATTGGGGAACAAGAGCCTTTTATGATTACTTTTTAAAATTTTATAAAAAGGTGTTAAGAAGCCCTCCCTTTGAAGGATGCAAATCAGCCTACAGGCTATTTGAAAAGATCCAGGTTGATTTTACAGAATTGCTTAAAATGGGTCGGTAGAAATATTTGTTAGTTATAATTGATCAATTAACTCAGTGGGTTAAAGCATTTCCAACAGCTCAGGCTACAGTTCAAACAGTAGCTAAAATATTGTTGGAGCATGAAATTCCAAAAATGTGATAATATGGTGGGATTTAAGTTGATTTATATTAACCCTGATTTATTAAGAAGGAACTAAGCATCCTGGAGTGGCTACGGACCACAATTCCCTTGAGCTTGGAGGCAGAAGAACACCGGTGGAAAAAGAATAAAAGACTTTCTAAATCGGTGGAAACGGCCTAAAAAGATCGAAGATCTCCTCCAGGGTCACCCACCAGCAACATTATTAGAACTGATTACAAAATTGCAATTCCAAAAACTAAGATTGATAACACCTATTGTTAAAAAAGCTCAGAAACAAGTAAAATGTTGGGAGTGCAGTAACCATGGTTTAGTGTGTCATCCATGGATATGTATTGTTTACACACTTTGCTTTAACTCATGGTGGAGAGTAACTAAGAGGGAAGAGAAGGAGCGACAATTGATTTGTTTGTTTTGCTATGGTTATGTATTTAGCCAGCTAATTATAGAATGCATTGCTAGTGATTTTTTTGAGATATTTCTGAGACTGGGAGATGGGACCCTTCCAGCAGCAATTGGATTAATAAAGAACTTAGATCAATTGGTTTTTGCTATATTTGCTATAGCACAAATAAGAGAACGAGCAATTCATAACATTATAAACCAGTGTCTCATAATCAATAGTTGTGGTGGAGAAGAAGTCTGTATACCACATCATAGGTGCATTCCAGGGGCACATTGGCACCGCGAGTGTGCCTATTGGAGGCGGCGATTTAATGAACTCCCTGCCCTTGAAGCAGAAAATAATTAGAGAAATCTTATTGTGGTTGGCACCTCCCTGAAATTTTGGAAAATATAGGTTTATGGTATTCCAGCCTAACCTTTTCCCTGTTCTTTTCATTTTAATTATCTCTTCTTAACCAGCTAGAACTGGGAAATGGCATTTAAAAGGAGACAAGCAAACTCTGTGGAGCTATGGGTACCAAAGAAACCAAAAGCACCAGTGACTAGATCCCGGGATATTACCTTTGCTACCAAGAAGACTGGCATCTTGGCCCTTGGTTGCAACCCAAGGGGCCTTGAGAAAGGTAGAAAGGTAGATTTCCTGAGGATTATTTTCACTGTGATCATTCTGGTACCCTGGGCAGTTGGCTGAAGCCAGAGAGCCACACTGGACAGTTTCGGCAATGAAAAAGCAATCAGAACAAAAACCAAGTCCCAGCAATTTCAACATTTGTGATTATTACAATCACCCTGTGTGTATTAAGGACAAGATGGAATCTGTCTTAGTAACACACCCATATGTTAGTTCTGCCTGCTACAATTGCAGCAGTGTTATAGATGTTTGTGTTAAGGAAGGAAAGATGTATTGGATAGAGAAAAATTTGGGATATAATGGGCAAGCTCCTTATCCCCATGGTGATCAAATTTGTCCTCAATATGAAAGATTCATTTATTTTAAAAGAAATGATAATAGAAAAGATCCAAGTATAGGCATGGGAAACCGGGCACTAAGAGAAAAATGGAAAGAAAAAAAAATAACAGAAGAAAAATAAATGAAGGAAAATAGAGGAAAGAACAGGAGAAAAAAGTCAATAAAATTGGCTGAATTGTATAAACAGCTAAAACAGTACTACAAAGATTGGGATTTGCCAGCCTTGAATAAGAATCTGTTTGTGAGATTGATGCAAGAGATTGCTACGGAATTGGAATTATCCAAATGTTGGATTTGTGGAGGTCTAAAATGGCTGAAAAATGGCCATGGAAAGCTGAGAGCTTAGCTCCAGAGCAATTTTTAAAGTGGAACCCCACACAAATTTCTGGAACATTGAAGAGACCTGAAGGATGGATTTTCAGCCATCAAGTAATTGGAATTCTTTGTATAACTCGAGAAGGAAAGAAATTTAATAAAATAGTAGGGCAAACTCCTTGTAAATCCACATTGGTGATTAATATGGATAATCGTTGAAAAATTTGTCGACCAGAAAACCCCATTGGATATTGGGGAGCAATAAAAGAAATAAATTTTGAATGGGATGAACAGATTAATTTATGCTGGTACAAAAGTCCTGGAGCTAACCCCTACCAATCCATCGACAGCCTGAGGTCTTATTGGGAAGAACCAGAGAAAACTGATAAGAAATGGAAAGCCCCAGATGGGATATATTGGATTTGTAAAAGAGTATACAGTAAGTTGCCTCAAAAATGGGGAGGAACCTGTACTTTGGGAGTAATACAACCCTCCTTCTTTGTTCTACTGAGGTCTAGGAGCAATATGCTAGGAACTCCACTGTATGAAATCCTGCGGTGGAATAAAAGAGATTTTAATTTAAATTTTCCAACAGCAGGAGGGAATCAAAAATGGGAGGAGGACAAATGGCTTGCAAAACAAATTATAGCAAATTATGACTCAGCAATATAGGCTCAGGATGGGTCACGGGGATATAGGACCCCAATTCAACTGTTGAATAGATTAATAAGTCTCCAAGCAGTAGTGGAGGTGGTGTCAAATCATACCTCTGGTGCCTTAAAAATGTTGGCCCGGCAATATACACAAATGAGGGCATTTGTGTATCAAAACAGGATAGCTCTAGACTATCTGTTAGCAGAAGAAGGAGGAGTTTGTGGAAGATTTAATGAATTTGAGTGCTGTGTAAAAATTGATAATTATGGGGTAACTATCACTGAACTTGCAGAAAAAATTAAAAGAGTGGCTCATGTGCCGGTAAAGAAGTGGAATTCAATCTTAAAAACAAATTGGTGGGGTAACCTCTTTGGAAGTATTTGGAGGAAAAAGTTAGAGTTCATGTTGTTAGGCTCAATTCTAGGACTTCTGTGTTTTATTAGGTTAATTCATTCAGTGATTTAGGGGATGCAGATTACAACAATGTCTCTAAATTCAGAATCAGCAGAAAAAGGAAAACCAAGATCTATAATGGTATTAAAAGCAAAATTGACGCCTGTTAAAGAACAAGTACCTAAAAAGATTGAAATAGACCAAAAAATGCTAACTAAACTTGAAAGACAGTATGAAAGACTAGAAACAGTAATAGAAATGCTAGAAAAGTTTGAAGCTGAAAAAAGACAACGAGAAAACCAAAATTCTAAAAAATATAAAAGATACCGAGGAACAGCTTTTTAAATACAGCACGAATCATAATGATCAAAAAGAGAAATGGGGGATTTGTGATAAATAGGTATGATTCGTGCTGATAAAAATTGAATCAATGTTGGTACAGTAATTAATATTTGAGAATAATAAAACAGTTAATAGTTAAAAGTTGTAATGCCAAAGAAGAGAGGGAAAGGAGGGGCTCCACCCATGCCCCTCTTCCCAGCAGATGTTCTCAAGGACCACAGGAAAGAAGCTGAAGATACAGTTGCTAAAAATGACCAAGAACCTGGTTGGGTCCAAGAAAATGCTAATTATAAGGGACTTATTGCTTTGATATGTAGATGCAGTGATACGTTAGTCTTGGCTTACATTGTACTGGCTTGGTGCGCATGTGTAACCCAAAGGTGAATTAAAGGACAATGAAGAAGACTACAGAGCCTTCATCAGTGACGACCACCAAAGACTTGTGCGACCACCAAACCGAATGGTGGCGCATGCGTGGTAAAGGTGGTAATGAGGGCGGAGACAAAAAAGTGACAAACCGAAAATAGGAGGAGATGGTATTGACACATGGCATATAAGGGGTGACTTTCGCTTGGCAAGTTTGTACGTGAAGTGGCAAGGGTCATTGAACCCTGCCCTACGTGCCCCGTGGTTGTTTTTGCTTATGCGCTATTATTGGAACCAAATTATCCCTTGTTTATATATTTTCTAAACTATTTAATTAAAATTGTTACTACTTTTAATACTGTTTGACCTTTTTATGATGGGATAATTGGGCAAACATAACAGCAGCTCTGGAAGCTGTCCCATCTCTCGGCCTGGCTGGACTTCTCCTGAGTTTCAGGTGGTCTCCCACAGAAGACCCTCACCTGTTTTACAACCTCCGTGACAGACAGACTGAGATGTAAGAAGCTTCTCCATCAAGGACTGAGACATGAAACTCCTAAAAGGCCCCTCTGCTCCTTCCAAGGACTGGGACTGAAACCCCCAGTCTGGGGGAGGTGTGTGGGAGAGGCAAGCTGACCAAAGCGAGATGTTTGCCTGCAGGTTGTGACACTGGACCAAGAAAACAAAGGTTCTTTCCTGCTGCCTAGCTTGGACTCTGTGTACCCTCCTTTCTATCCTTTGTTTCAGTTGCGAAATTTATTCTCCCTTCCCCCAACAAAAAGAGTATAATTTGGGTGCAAATGAACTGTGCCTTTGAGATCTCCCCAGCGTAACAGGCAGACCCTTGACTGGACTGGACCAAAGGACTTCGTCTCTGCCTTGGTAGCTATATCTCCCCCCTCTCTCTCTCTTTCTCTATGTTTTTCTCTCCCTTAATCCCTCTATCACATTTTTGCTGTGGCTATTTCAATAAAACTGCATTTGTTTTGATAATCACTGCAAACCCCATTGTACCGTGTTGGTTTTTGCACCCTGAGATCACTCCTACGAACCACCAGGTCATCCGTTCACTAGGACGGATCCTGACAGCTGGGCATGGGGCTTTAGCAAGAACTCAGGGGGAAAAAGAGGGTGCATCACTTTTGAAGGGTGAAGAGGGGCAGGAAAGTAAGGAAGTGTTTAAGGTTGTTGTTAGGTCATGAGAAGGGAAATAGACAGGTGAAAGCTCAATTAGGGCTTAACCTGGTTGCTTCTATGAAGGATAATAAAAATTATTTTATAAATACATGAATGGCAAAAGGAGGAGAAAGGACAATCTCCATTCTTTACTGGATGCAGGGAAGGATATGGTTACTAAAGATGAGGAAAGGCTGAGGTACTGAACACCTTCTTTGCCTCAGTCTTCAACATTAAGACAGGTTGTCCTCAGGACAAATGTCCTCCTGAGCTGGTAGATGAGCACAGGGAGCAGAACAGCCCCCTGCAATCCAGGAGGAAACTGTTGGTGATGTGCTGAGACACTCAGATGCTCACAGGTGTATGGGATCTGTGACAGCTATAGCTGTTCTACAGCTGCATAAATAATTTGGCCATGACAGACACTTACTGGACCAACATCGTTCATTAGATGGTGAAAGTAAACAAGTCCCCGGGTATGTCACTCATAGGCTGGATTGAAGCTCAAACAAGAGGACCCCAGCCAATCCCTTCAACCATGGATGCACCCACATCTTTGGCCAGTGAGCTGGGCAGAGTTGGGACTCTTGTCCAATGGTGTGCAGACCCAGGAAATTCAAAGCCCCTGTAAAAGGGGTAGCTCAACAATAAAATCATCTGTTGCTGCATGACTTCGGTGTGTGTGTGTGACATTCTTGTCTGCATCTTCAGTGACAAGGGGCCACTGTGACACTGCGGATCCAAGGAGAGCATTGTGACTGAGGAACCTCAGGGAATCCAGAGTCCATTGTTACACTGTGGGGCTCTGTGGAACCAAGGGGAGCACAGTGACATTGTGGGGCCTCATGGAACAATGGAGACTGTTCTGACACTTTGGGACCCACTGGAACCGAGGGCCCATTACAGCATGGCAGGGCCTCATGGAAGCAAGAGGACTGCAGTGAACCCTGTGGGTCTCCATGGGATGAAGGGTCCAATGAAACCAAGGATACCATTGTGACACTCTGGGGCACCATGGAACCAAAGATCCATTGTGACCCAGCAGGGCCTCATGAAACCATGGAGGCCATTTTTACACTTTGAGGCCTTGTGAAACCAAAGGGCCACTGTGGCACTTCAGGGCCTTGTGGAGCCAAGGGGACCACAGTGACACTGTGGGGTTCCATGAAACCAATGGTCTGTTGTGACAGGGCCTCGTGGAAGCACGGAGCCATTCTGACACTTAAAAAGAAAGGAGAACATTGTGACACTGTGGGGTCCCATGGAACCATGGGACATGGAACAGATCTGGTTGATTTGGCCTCCCAGGGGCCACCTGACAGGTGCAGCTGATCTTGGAGTGTTGAGGGCTACATTTCATCAGCCCTTGGAGAATTGTTGCCCTGTGCTTTCCTTCCTATGGAAAAGAACCATCTGTCTTTCCAGGTGCTTTATGGAATCATGGAGACCATTGTGACACCAAAGGGCTTCACTGAACCAAGGAGCCATTGTGCCACTACAAGGCCTCATGGAAGCAAGGAATCATTGTGACACTATGGAGTGTTGGCAGGCCAAGGGGCAGTTGTAACACTCTATGGCAGCATGGAACCAAGGAGTCTATTGTGACACTACAGGGTCCAATGGAACTAAGGATTCATAGAACAGTGCTGGAACACATGGAACCAAAGGTGCCTTGTGACACTGCGGGGCCTCATGGAATGCAAGAGGCCATTATGACACATTGAGACCTCGTTGAATCAAGGGGCTCTACAGGGCCTCGTGGAACCAAGGAGACCCTTCTGACACTGTGAGTCCCCATAAAACCAAGGGTCCAGTGTGACACCATGGAACCAAAAAGATTGTTGTTGGCTGTTGTTGGCAGTACAAAAGCTCTTTCAACCAAAAGTACATTGTGACATTGTGGGGCCTCATAGAACCATGGAGTCCATTATGACACTGCAGGACCCACTGGAACCAAGGGGCCACTGTGACACTGTGGGCTCCCATGGAAGCAAGGGGCCAGTGTAACACATCCAGGCCTGGTGGAACCAAGGGGCCATTGTGACCCTGAGGAGCCCAATAGAACCAAGGGGCCAATTTGGGACTCTGAGGCCTCATGGAACCAATGGGCCATTGTGGCATTGTGCAGTCCCGTGGAAACAAGGAAACCCTTTCGACACTGCAAGGCCTCATGGAAGCAAGGGGCCAGTGTGCCACTGTAGAGCCAAGGAGACCATTGTTATATCACTGGGCCTCATGGAAACAAAGATCTCTTCTGATCCTACAAGGCTTCATGGAACCAAGGGGCCGTTGTGATGCTGCAGGGCCCCAAGGATCCAAGAACATGGAACAGGTCTGGCTGGCTGGGCCTCCTGTGGACTGCCTGACTGGCCCAGGTGGCCTTGGCATGTTGAGGGTCACTCCTCATCAGCCCCTGAAACTCTGGAGTTCTGTGTTTTCCTTCCTGTGGGAAAGAACTGTCCTTCTCCAGGGGTTTATGATCAAAATTGGGATTCCTTCTCCAAATTTGATTATAACCAAGGATTATTCCCATATGTCACCTGCCAGGACAGACAGCCCTGGCTGGCCTTGGCCTTTTAAGGGCCACCTCTCATCTGCCTTCAAAACACTAGGGACTCTGCTTTTTTACCATAGAAAAAATATCTTTCAAGTCCAGGTGTCCATGGCCAAAATTGGGAATATGCTTCCAAAATTCCTTATATCCAAGGATAGCTCCCAGACAAAAGCTGCCAGGGCTGTCCAGGTTCCATTGGCTTCCTGAGGCCCAGCTCTCACCTGCCTTTGAAACTCTGGGCCTCCATACTTTCCTTCCTATGGAAAAGAACTGTCCTTCTTGTCCAGATGCCCATAGAAAAAAATGGGGTTTGGCCTCTCAAATTCTGTCTATCCAAGGATTCTCCCCTGACAACAGTTCTGGCTGGCCTTGACCTCCTTGGAGCCCCCTCTAATCAGCCTTTGAAACACTGGGGCTCTGCCCTTTCCTTCCTATGGGGAACTGTCATTCCTGTCCAGGTACCCATGTCTGAAATGGAATTCCCCTCCCAAAACTCCCCAAATATCCAAGGGCCGCTTTCAGACAAAATCTGCAAGGACAGACAGGTCTGGCTTGCCTTGGCCTCTGGTGACTGCTTCTCATCTGCCTTCAGACCGTGGGGTTCTGTGGTTTCCTTCCTATAGAAAATAACTGTTCCTCTTCTCCAGGTGTTCTTGGCCTCACGCACATGACCACTCTACAGGGACACAGGAGCTCTGTGCTCAGTGGGGTGGAGATTGAGAACAGTGGAGGAGAGCCCTTTGAGGGACTGAAGGGTGGTTTCAGACATGGTGGATCCTTTGAACATGGTAGAGAACAGTCAGAGAAAGAAAGAATTAATGCCAAGGGCAGCTGAGGAGGCCCAGACTGGACACCAGGAGAAAGGAATTTCCCTGGTGTGACATTGTGACATCACAGTCTTCTGTTCTATCACAGCACTGCTGTATGACACTACAGGGTGACATAACAGAGTTAGATCTGTGATATCACAGGATGTGTGTGACATCACAGGTGGTTGTGTGACATCACAGGGGCAGTATTGAAGTGAAGGGGAGAAGACCATCCTTTAATGCATCGAACTCCCCTTCACTTCAATAAATGGTGACACCCGGATGTGATAGTGAACACCACGGGGAATGCGAACACCACGGGAAGTGAGGACTGGTTCGGGTTCCGAAGCAGCTGGAACGGCAAATAAGCGCGAATAAAAAAGTGGAGGAAAACCCGCTGAGACGCGCCGTGCCCTAGGCGACCGTACAGACGGGCCTGGCCGATACATGTGGCTGCGACCTTGAGGAGCTGCAAAGTGCGCGCTTACGATATAGGTATGGAAAGGCAAGCCGCATATGAACTTTTTATTACTTTCTTGCAAAAAAGGCAGATTAAGGGAATAGATTTACAGAAAGAATTACCAGGTCTTTTGGCTTATGATTTGGAAAGGGGTATTTTTGTAAATCCCCACACAGTTCACGAGTTGTCAGAATGGCATAAATTTGGTGATATATTATGGCAGGCTACGTTAGACGATGATAAAACTGCTAGGAAGTGGGGTAAATTATGGCGGGTCGTTAATACTGAACCGTTGCAGTTTCAGGCTGAAAAAAGGGCTGCTCACCAGACTACTGCCGCTCATGATCGTAACAAAGAATACGATCAAGACAGGGAGTTTGATAAGGAGTCGGGAACTCCTCTCGGCCCCGCAACGAGGATGGTTTTATTACCAGCCTTACCACCTCCCTCGGCGAGCCAGGCTGCGAGCCAGGCTGCGAGCCAGGCTATAAGCCAGGCTCCACAGAGCGCTGTATTACCCGCTTCGCCGCCTCCTTTAACGAGCCAACCCCCGCTAACGAGCCAAGCTCCGCAGGGTGCTTTATTGTCTGCCTTGCCGCAGGCTACACGGAGCACTTCTGAGTCTCCCGTATCTGCTGTATCACAGCAGCCGGGGCCACAAACGCATACTCCGTTCCCGAAAAGCAATCAGTCGATCCCTGGGGTGGAAAACGACCTAGCGGCGATGATTGCGAGGGAAAGACGAGATGCGTGAGCTGCCCTGGCCAAAGATGCAATGGAAAAGGGAGATCAAGAGCTGGTAAGTACGGCTAGCGAACTCGATTGTCCGGTTGTCTTCACTCCTCAGGCCGGGGGAGGCATACAAGCGACAATCACTGCTCTTGACTGGAAAATGTTATCTCAATTGCGAGCTACTGTTAGCCAGTTTGGATTTAAAAGCGAACCAGCCAAACAAATGCTCGATTATATTTTTGACACCAGCATCCTTCTCGTTAATGATTGTTGTGGCATAGTTAAATTAATCTTTACCCAACATCAACAATTGCTGTTTAATGCTCATTGGCAAGCGCTCGTTAGCAAGTGCGTGGCAGTACAAAGGCAGCAGGGTGACCCCCTCCATGGCGTCACTGTTAATGAGCTTATGAGTCTTGGACCTTTCCTTCGTACTGAGGCACAAGCCTTAAAAGGTCAGGAGAAGTGCCGGGAGGCAATGAGGTTAGTCAGACTCGCAATAGAAAGGGTAAAGGAAGCAGGAGGGATACCAGTATATATGGGAATTAAGCAAGGCAGAGAGGAATCATTTGGCGCTTTTATTGATAAAGCTGCTTCTGCAATTGAGAGAGCTGGCGTGCCGGAATATATGCGCGGGGCCCTCCTTAAACAGTGTGCACTTCAAAATTGTAATTCTGCTACTAGGAACGTACTTAATACCTTAGGTGCGAATTGGACTATAGAGGAGGCATTAAAGAGGATGGCTCTCGTACCGACCGGGCAGCAGGCTTTTGTGGTAGACGCAATCAAACAGTTAGGGCCAGGCTTGCAAGAACAGGCAAAGTCCTCTCAGAGTCAGGTGTTAGCTACACTTGCACCTCTCCAAGCGTCAGCTGCATTTGCAACATCAAATAAAGGGAGCAGTGTGGAGAGCATTATTAATAATTGGTTAGCTGAGAAAGGCCACACTGATATAATGCCACTGGTTAAGCTGAAGGAGAAAAGTCAGCAGTCAGCAAGCTGAAAGGAAGAGTCAGCAGTGACCTTGCTGCAACATGAGGGAGTTGAGATTAGTCCTGAATATATCCTAAGAATATGTAGAAAGTATCAAAAGTAGAACCATAGGAATGTAGAAGTAGGCGTAGGTGCTGATATGTAAGCTGACCAATCCTGAGCTCAACTTTTGCAATATGAATGACGCTCATTATTAACTGTATTTAACCCGCCGTACTGATCAATAAAATTGAGCCTGTGATGATCAAACTGATGTCCTGGTTCCCTTCCGTCGACAAATGGTGGAGAATGCGGGCATAACTGAATCTCTGCCCTTTTTCTCGGATTAAAAGAAAAAGGGATTACGCCACGGTCCGGAAGTTGGGTTTGGGTCCCAGCAGCTGGGACGGTGCCGGAATTTGAAGCACCCTTAAGGTTCACAACTGTGACTTAAGCCAATACGTGTCCGCCGGAGCCTGGAGAGCTGCAACAGCGCGCGCTGAATAATAGGTATGGATAGGCAAGCGGCATATGATTTATTTACCGCCTATTTAGAGCGGCGTGGGATAAAAGGGATAGATTTAAAAAAGGAGTTACCAGGGTTATTAGCTTATGGCCATGCTAAGGGTATCTTTTCTAATCCTCATACAGTTCATGAGTTATCAGAGTGGAGAAAGTTTGGAGAAATATTGTGGAATACAGTACTAGATGATGATAAGTCAGCAAAGAAATTCGGGAAGTTATGGCGGGTGGTGTATAACACGTTACTTCAGCAGGTCTCTGAGAGAAAGGCAGCAGAAAGGGCAACAGAAGCTCATAAGAGGAATATAGGGTATGGTCGTGAAGATGATCCCCTGGCACCTTCTGTAACTAAGGTACTTATGCCTAAGAGTCCCCAGCAAAGTGGTGTGGAGGATTTCTCTATAGGCGCAGTGGAACCGTCTGCACCTTTCCTGTCAGAGGGGGAGGGCGAGTCGGATGGTGGGGGTAGGAGCAAGCCAGCTTTGCCTCCGCCACTAGCTTCAGGCGGGTCGGATGGTGGGGGTGGGAGCAAGCCAGCTTTGCCTCCGCCGCCAGCCTTGCCTCCGCCGCTTCCCCTCAGTGAGCCGGCTCCGGTTACAGCTTCGGTGGGGGGGTCACCTTCCCCGCCCGAGCCGGCTACAGCGGGGGGGCTGATTGCCCCCCGCAGGCTGGCTCCGTGTGAGCCGGCTCCGGTTTCACTGTCAGCTCCAGCGGGGGGGCCGCTTCCCCCACGCGAGCCAGCCTCTGCTTCACTGCCCCCCCCGCGCGAAACCTCGGTGTCTGCACCGAAGCGCCAGCAGCATAGCACCCTTAAAGAGCCAGATCCCATCCCAGGGGCACACCGTGATCCATGGGGGGAGATGGCTAAACAGAGGAGGGAAGCTTGGGCTGCTTTGGCAAAAGAAGTAATGCAAATGGGGGATGGTGAGGCGGTGGAAATAGCTTCTAGTCTTGCATGTCCAGTCACATACACACCACAGTATGATGCACAGGGGAACCTTACGCATAATATAGCAGAATATACTCCCTTAGATTGGAAGCTGTTAACTCAGCTACGTTCTACGGTTAGTCAGTTTGGAGTAAAAAGTGAACCTGTTAAGCAAATGTTAGATTATCTTTTTAATACTCAGGTTTTATGTCCTAATGATTTAAGAGGAATAGTTCGTTTGATATTCACTCAGCATCAGCAGTTATTATTTAATGCCCATTGGCAGGCTTTGGTCAATGAGTCGGTTGCTGTACAACGAGCCCAGGGAGATCCATTACATGGGGTGACAGTAGAGGAGCTGATGGGCTTAGAGGTATTTTTACGTACAGAGGCACAGATGATATCGGGAGAAGATAAACTTAGAGAGTCTATGTGGTTAGTGCGTGCTGCAATAGACATGGTTAAAGAGCCAGGAGGGTTACCGGCTTATATGGGCATTAAGCAAGGAAGGGAAGAATCATTTGGAAATTTTATCGATAGAACAGCTACTGCCATAGATCGGGCTGGTGTTGCAGGGCGCTATTGAAGCAGGTGTGCTTTGCAAAATAGCAATCCAGCAACCCAAAGAGTGTTAGCTACTTTAGGGGCAAACTGGACTATTGAGGAAGCATTAGAGTGAATGGCATTAATGCCAACAGCTTCACAGGCATTTATAGCAGAAGCCTTAAAGGAATTAGGATTAGGGTTGCAAAAGCATAGTCTACTCAAAATCAGGTGTTAGCTGCTCTTGCTCCTCTCCAAAGCGGCTCACTGGCAGTCACGTAAAGAGGCTCGAGACCATTCATCAAGTGTTACCGATGCGGCAATGAGGGACAGACACAAGTTACTGCCGTGACATCGGAGACACCAGCTGCTGCCGTGACATCGCTGCTACCTCCTGTCTGCAACCCGCAACAACACGGAGCTTCGGCTTGGACTTATCAGCAGCAGTAGACGTCACACTAATGACGAACCGGCCTGAGAGGATACCCACTGGAGTAAAGGGTCCTCTTATACTAAATGGACAAACATGTGGAGCATTATTGCTGGGACGTTCCTCTATAACTATGTTGGGATTATTTGTTTTGCCTGGTGTTATCGATGCGGACTTTACAGGGGAAATACAAATTATGGCTTACACCCTTTATCCTCCGATTAAAATTACAAAAGGACAACGCATTGCACAATTGGTACCACTGTCACAAATGACATCAGGAATACAATCATTTACTGGGCAAGCACGGGATGAAAAAGGTTTTGGCTCTACTGGTGTTACACTTTTAACTGTGGATTTACAAAATAGACCAAAGCAAAAGGTTGAAATTACCTATGGGAATCAAAGCATAACCCTTTATGGATTATTGGATACAGGAGCAGATACTAGCATCATTTCTCCAGAAGCATGGCCACAACATTGGCCTCTATTTCCCTCATCAAACATGCTCACAGGAGTGGGAGGATTTACATTGGCAAGCAGGTCGCCGTCTTTGTCTGTGTGCATTGAGAATCAACAAATATCTGCTGTGTTTTCAATTGTTCAACTGCCTCCTACAGTTTCCTGCTTAATTGGAAGGGACATTTTAACACAATTGGGAGTGGTGTTAACTAATCAGCACCCTTTGGGGTAATTGCCATTGCTTGGACTTTCCCCATTCCACTCACCTGGAAAACGGATACACCGGTGATGGTTAAGCAATGGCCATTAAAAGGGGAGAGTCTTATGCATGCCCATGAATTGGTACAGGAACAGTATACAAAGGGACACCTTCGACTATCCACAAGCCCTTGGAATACACCTATTTTTGTAATCAAAAAGAAATCAGGGAAATATCGTTTGATACATGATTTGAGGGCTGTAAATGACCAAATGGAACCAATGGGGGCCTTACAGCCTGGTCTTCCAAATCCAGCTATGATCCCAGAACACTGGCCACTTTTAATTATTGACCTGAAGGATTGTTTTTTCACTATTGGCCTGCATCCTGATGACATGAAGAGATTTGCTTTTACTTTACCAGCAATAAATCGTGGGGAACCAGATAAAAGATTTGAATGGACATCTCTTCCGCAGGGCATGCGCAACTCTCCCACTTTATGTCAGCTTTATGTTGATGCTGCATTACAGCCACTACGTCGTAAATGGCCAGCAACTATAATATATCATTACATGGACGATATTTTGTTTGCACAGCAGCAGCCATTCTCCTCTTTACAGATTAACACCATTAAAAATACTCTTGCTGCATATTCACTTGTTATTGCTGCAGAGAAAATTCAGACTACAAAGCCCTGGAAATATTTGGGATGGACTTTGACGGATCAAATAGTGATACCACAAAAATTGGAATTACAATTGGACATTAAAACTCTACATGATGCACAGAAGTTGCTGGGAGACTTACAGTGGCTGAAGCCTATTGTGGGAATACCAAATCACTTATTAGAAGCCCTACGGCCTTTGTTAAAAGGCGTGGACCCTACTACTCCTGTACACCTGACAAAGGAGCATCGTCTTGCCTTGCAGCAAATTAGTAACTGTGTACAGCAAGAGTATGTGTCTCGTCGACAACTCGACCACCCCATTGATCTTACTATTTGGAATAGCCCTTGCCACTTGCTTGGTGCTCTCTCTCAGTTGCAAAAGAAAACGGGGGAGATACGGGTGTTGGAATGGTTATCACCACCACTACAGCATAAGAAAACAATATCTTAAAAAATTGAACAATTGGCTGCATTAATCAAAAAGGGGCGTCTCAGAATTCTTGAAGTGGATGGTAGAGAACCTGCTACTATTAGATTACCTATGGAAAAAGAAACCTTGGACTGGTACTTGATAAATTCAAAGAATTTACAAGAAGCATTATTGATGTCACCTGCTAAAGTAGATACTAGTAAATTAGTGCCTAGAGTTTTGCAATGGATGACAGAATGGAACTGGATTACTCGACCTTTAAGAGAAGAAAACCCCATAGAAGGAGCTATTACAGTTTTTACAGATGCAGGAAAGAAATCAAGGCATGCTGCTGTTACCTGGCAAGAAAAAGGACAATGGAAGCATCAACTCCTCACAGCAGACCCTGCAGATAGCTTACAAACTTTGGAATTGTTAGCAGTAGTATGGGCGGTGTCCAACTTACAGGAGCCTTTAAATGTGGTCACAGACTCTATGTATGTTGCAGGAGTAGTCAAACGAATAGAGGAAGCAGCAATTAAGGAAGTGAATAATAAACGGTTGTATGAGTTACTGATACAGTTAAGGAAGGCTTTACGAGAAAGAAAGGCAGCATATTCTGTGATTCATATTAGGAGCCATAAGTGGTCTGAAGGTTTAGGAGAAGGGAATGAACGTGCAGATAAATTGGTTACCCTACCCATTGATAATTCTTGTCCTATTGACAAGCACACATTGGCCAGAGAAGCACATAGTAGATATCATCAAAATGCAAGAGGTTTGGCAAAACACTTTGAGCTGAGTTTGTCAGAAGCCAAGGCCATTGTCAGAGCATGTCCAACATGTAGTTATCATAATGGTGGGATAGGTCTAGGCATCGGGGTTAATCCTCGAGGTTTAAAAATAAATGAGATATGGCAAATGGATGTTACACACGTAGCTAGATTTGGTAAAGTCAAGCATGTGCACGTCACCATAGACACATATAGTCATTACATATGGGCTACGGCTCAGGCAGGACAGAAAGCTATACAGGTTATCAGACATCTGTTAAGTTGTTTCGCTGTTATGGGAGTTCCAAAGAGTATCAAAACAGATAATGGTCGAGGTTATGTAAGTGCTAGGGTCCGGAAATTTTTGAATCAGTGGTCTGTTAAGCACATGACAGGTATTCCACACTCTTCTACTGGACAGGCAATAGTGGAAAGAGCAAACGGTACCCTTAAGCAGTATATTGAAAAACATCAAGATTTGGCAGATCCACAAGCATGTTTGGCTAAGGTTTTGTATGTGATTATTCATTTATGCACTTTTGGGGAAGATGATACCCCCCCTGCAATTAAACATCATCCAAGGTCAGGTCAGGAAAATACTAAGGAAACAGAGGTCTGGGTTAAGTATAAGAACCCAAGTTCAGGATTATGGGAAAAACCTGCAAAGGTATTATATTGGGGTCGGGGGTATCTTTGTGTTTCCTCACCTACAGGGCCTTTGTGGGTGCCTGCTAAGTGGACTAAACCTGTTTTTGATGCAGCCTCTGGTGGATCGCCTTACGGAGGAGGACAAGGAGCGGCTGGGGAAGAAACTGCTTCTAGTCCTACAACCACTACTGTTTCAATTGAAGGGGTACTCGGAAGCGGTGGACAGAGCACTGACACGTCACTACCGGACGACCCAGGAGTTGATTGGTTTCATTGACTCATTATCAACTTTTCACTTAACAGATCCAGCGAAACTACATTGCCTTGACTGTCACAATCCACATTGTGCTGCCTGGATAGCTCTATGTTGTGGGGGTTGTAAAAGAACTTTTTGGATAGAACAATCATTATTACGGGATTTAGGGTGTCATACTTGTGAACACGAGCATACGTGGGGAAAAAGCTGGCAAGATGAATTAAGGAGACAAACGGGGCAAAACGCATATATAGCTTTAAATCTTTATGAGTCTCCTGAACAGAAGGTTCTTGCTTATTATCGATGGGAAATACAATGTATTGTAAATAGAATTAAGGTTCAAAGTAAATCACGTATAGTTTCTATAAGGTGTAGGAAATTAGTGCCTTTAACACAGCATTCAGTTGTAGGACCCTTCCAAGGGGATCCTGATAGAGCATTAGATTGCTGCATTGATAAGTTGCAAAAATTAAGTTTGAAAGTGGCAGGACCAGTGAAATTAGGAGCAGCAAGATTGAAGACAGATAAGAAAAAGAAGGCAAAAAAGGGAACGGTCTCATTTGAATAGGGGTATCAGTGATTGCTAATTAATTTTCTATGATTAGAACAATTTTACTGTTGTGGGACCCTCGGGAGGATATAGTTGTTGAGGAGGATAACGAACAAGAACTACGATTACGAAATAAGATACACCTTGTGTTAAAGAAAGACCTTGAGCTGTTAGCCTCATATAGTAAAAAGGCTGAAGAGGCTTTGCGATCACCACCATTGAATTGGTTGCTTTGGGTTGAAGATACACAATTTTATACTGGTCCTTACTTACATTCGCTTCCTTGTTGTGTTTGCAAAAAGGATAAAGATAAATGCTATGCATGGGTAGCTTTGCATTGTGCAGACTGTAATCAGGTTTATTGGTATTCACAGAAGTCATTGGGATATTTATGGTGTACATCTTGTTTTGGAAAGTGGATTCGAAATCATATCTGGGTTAGAGCTCTTGAACAAAGTACTGGCCTGCCAGGACGGACAGGATTACAGCTCTTTGAGAGTGCAGAACAAGTGGTTATAGCATATCTTAGGTGGAAGTTACAGGAAAACCTTAGAATATTTGAAATTACTAAAGCCTCACGCATCATAGCAGCTCGCTGCAAAGCTGATTTGCCTTCAAACTTACCTCGTGCTATACTTGTGAGCAAGGATGCTG
Organism: Melospiza melodia melodia; assembly: GCF_035770615.1. Classification (NCBI taxonomy): domain Eukaryota; kingdom Metazoa; phylum Chordata; class Aves; order Passeriformes; family Passerellidae; genus Melospiza; species Melospiza melodia. The sequence goes on along the minus strand of NW_026948802.1, from coordinate 1,612,716 downwards.
ATTTAGAATTAGATCAGTATATTCAAGAATTGACTCAACCTTACAATAGACAATCTAGCAAACCAGGGAAAAGACAGCGAAGAAAGAAAAAAAAACGTAAGCAGAAGGAAGAAAAGGTGAAGCAAAGTAAGCAGAAAGAAAAATGAGGTTTGTTTTTGTTATACTGCTCAATGCTGTAGCAAGTGAAGCAGTAGGAGTAACACACTTTAGTCAACCAAGGGAAAATTTATGGGTAACGCTTGCTAATCAAACTAACCAATCATCACTTTGTCTTAGTCTTGGAGGAGTCACTAACCCATTTCGAACATGCCTGGTGGGACTTCCGGTGTGGTCTCCGGGAGAATTTTGCAGTTTGATAAACAATCAAACCTTATGTATGTCTAACATGTCAAACATCACATTGCCGGTGCAACAAGGGTATACTGCAGGTCAGAGTGATGGCTATCGTCAATGCTTACTAATCCAATCACTTAACACCTCTTTGCATTCTCCTCCTGAGGAATTCGATCTTTTTGGAAGTACAAATGCCAGCATATCTAACACTACAGCTGGTGGATGGTTTAGCTTCAAACTTTTGGGTGCTCAGAATTTAAACCAACCTAAAGAAACATGGGCCACCCTAGATTCATCCCTGAATGTAAGTGAATTCTCTCCACAGCATTACAGTCAATGTAACGGCACAAATATCACAGCACCAATGAAATTACCCACAGGAATATTTTTGATTTGTGGAGACAGGGCATGGAATGGTATACCAGCTAAACCACAGGGTGGACCCTGTTTTTTGGGAAAATTGTCACTGTTTCACCCTAATGTATCCTTGCTAATGCAGCTGAGTCAAAATTCAAACAGGAGAAAACGTAGCATACATGACTTAGACTGCAGCAAGATAGGAGATCCACGGTTTTGGGGCACATTCAAAGAGGTGGTGGTTTCAACTATCTTACCAGGAGGATCTGCCAATAAAGCCATGAATTTAGCAAAACAATTAGGATGCTGGGCAAAGAATGAGCTGAACAAGACATCACAAATTCTAGACATGCTAACTGCAGATGTGCAAAGTGTTAACCATGCTGTTTTGCAAAATAGAGCTGCTGTAGATTTTTTGCTCTTAGCACAAGGGCATGGATGTGAAGAGTTTGAGGGAATGTGTTGCATGAATCTGTCTGATCATTCAGTGTCCATTCACACTAAGATAAAAGAATTACAACAGGGACTTCACAAACTTAAGGAAGAAGACGGTTTAGGAATTGACGAATGGCTTAAAGGCCTGGGACTCGGACCGTGGCTGAGGAACCTTGTGATCTATGCTATAGGACTGCTGGGTGTAATTTTACTGTTTTTGCTTATTTTGCCTTGTATCTTTAACTGTATCCAAAACATGGTCAGCCGTACAATAGCAAAAACATGGCAAACTAATCTCCTTGCACAAGAAGAAAACGGGGGAAATGTGGAGAGCATTATTAATAATTGGTTAGCTGAGAAAGGCCACACTGATATAATGCCACTGGTTAAGCTGAAGGAGAAAAGTCAGCAGTCAGCAAGCTGAAAGGAAGAGTCAGCAATGACCTTGCTGCAACATGAGGATAGGGAGTTGAGATTAGTCCTGAATATATCCTAAGAATATGTAGAAAGTATCAAAAGTAGAACCATAGGAATGTAGAAGTAGGCGTAGGTGCTGATATGTAAGCTGACCAATCCTGAGCTCAACTTTTGCAATATGTATGAAGCTCATTATTAACTGTATTTAACCCGCCGTACTGATCAATAAAATTGAGCCTGTGATGATCAAACTGATGTCCTGGTTCCCTTCCGTCGACAGAGCAGCATGAAATGCTACCGATGCAGAGGCACGGCCCACGTACGCCGGGAATGCCAGGCTGTAGGAATCTGGTGCCAGAAGTGCCGTATGGACAATCATAATACGGGCGCTTGTAGACGGAGGTCGGGAAACTTCCCCAGGAGCGCGTATTCCCGCAGCGGCCGCACACAGACACAAGTCGCCGCTGCAACAACAACACCCCCCTGTTCCTCCAACCCTCCGTAGCAGGGAGCCTCCAACCCGCCGCAGCAGGCAACCTCCAACCCGCCACAGCAGGGAGCCTCGGCATGGACCTGGCAGCCGCACTAGACGTGACACTGATGACTCCGCACCCGCAAAACATCCCAACGGGGGTCCAAGGACCTATTATTATATAGAACAAAGCAGTGGGTGCTCTGCTATTTGGAAGATCTTCTGCATCTATGTTGGGACTGTTTGTTTTACCTGGCGTTATTGATGCGGATTACATGGGAGAGATTATGGTAATGGCTTACACCCCTTTTCCTCCTCTTCAAATAAATAAGGGACAAAGGATTGCTCAGCTGGTACCGCTTGAGCAAATGACTAAAGGATTATCGACTGTAAAACTGATTTTGAACTTTTCTGGGAAACCCAAGAAAAGGGTGGATGTGAAAATCTCAAGGACCGTCTGGAGAAGAAGCTGCTCCTGATCCTGCGACCACTACTGCTACAACTGAAGGGACACTCAAAAGCGATCGACAGGGCCATAACACGCCGTTGCCAGACGACCAGGGAACTGATTGACATTATTGAATCATTATCATCTTTCCATATAAGAGGACCGGCAAAAGAGAACTGCCTTGAATGTCACAGCCCAAATTGTGCTGCTTGGGTTGCACTGTGTTGTGGGGGCTGTGATAAGACCTTTTGGGTGGATCAGTTGTCGCTTTTACATTTATGGTGTAACACATGTAATTATAGACATACCTGGGAACATAATTGGGAGTGGGCACTACGGAATCAGACAGGGCTAAATACTGCCTCAGCTTTAGACCTTTATGAATCTCATGAGCAGAAAATCTTGGCCTATTATCGGTGGGAGATACAGTGTATTTTGAAAAGGGTTAAAGCTCAAAGTGCATCATATATAGCCTCTGTAAAGTGTAGAAAACTGGTACCTTTAACACAACATTCTGTTGTAGGGCCTATAAGAGGAGATCCCAATCAGGCATTAGATAACTGCATTAGAAGGTTACAAAGGTGTGGTCTTCAGGTATCGGGAACAGTAAAGTTAAAAACTGATAAGAAAAAGAAGGTCAAAGTAAAAACAGAAAAATGAGGTTTACTTTTGTTATATTGCTTGGTGTAGTGGTAGCTGAAGAATTAAGGGTAACACACTTTAGTCAACATAGAGATAATGTATGGATAACACTTGCTAGACAGATTAATCAGTCATCGCTTTGTCTCAGCCTTGGAGGAGTTACTAACCCATTTCGAACGTGTTTGGTAGGGCTTCCAGTATGGTCTCCTCAAGAATTCTGCAGTTTTATTAATAACCGCGCCTTATGTATGCGCAATATGGTAAATATTAAATTGCCCGCACAAAAAGGGTATACTGCCAGTCAGAGTGACGGCTACCGCCAATGCCTGCTAATTCAATCACTTAATACTCCTTTGCATTCCCCACCTGAGGAGTTAGGTCTTTTTGGAAGTGCAAATGCTAGCATGACCAGCACTTCCAACGGTGGGTGGTTCAGCTTTGATTACTCTAATTTTCAAAAGATGAGTCAGCATAAACAGACATAGGCTACTCTGGATTCATCTCTAAGCCCAGACACAGTGTCCAAACAGCTTTATAATCAATGTAAAGGCTCTAGTATCATGACACCTAATAAATTACCCACAGGTATATTTCTAATTTGCGGAGATAGAGCCTGGAATGGTATACCTGCCCAACCTCAGGGTGGACCTTGTTATTTAGGCGAGTTATCATTATTCCACCCTAATATATCTATATTAATGCAACTAAGTCATAAGACAAGCAGGCAAAGGCGCAGCTTACATAACTTAGACTGTAGTCAAATAGGAGATCCATGGTTCTGGAGTAAATTTAAACAAGTGGTGGTTGCAACTCTCCTACCAGGAGGTGCTGCAAGCAAAGCAATGACTTTAGCAAAACAAATAGGGTGTTGGGCTAAGGGTGAATTGAATAAGACCTCACAGATATTAGATATGTTAACTGCAGATGTACAGAGTGTTAATCACGCTGTTTTACAAAATAGAGCTGCCATAGATTTTTTACTGTTAGCACAAGGCCATGGGTGTGAAGAGTTTGAAGGGATGTGTTGCATGAATTTATCTGATCATTCTGTATCTATTCATGCTAAGATAAAAGAGCTACAGCTAGGGCTTAACAGCCTTAAGGAAGAAGAAGGATTGGGAATTGATGAGTGGCTTAAAAGTTTAGGATTGGGACCATGGTTAAGAAACCTTGTAATATATGCTATAGGGATATTAGGTGTACTCTTATTGCTTTTACTTATTTTACCTTGTTTCTGTAGTTGTATCCAAAATATGGTTAGTAGGATGATAGAGAAAACCTGGCAAACTAACCTCCTTTCTCAAAAAGAAAAAGACGGGGGAAATGTGGAGAGTTTAGTTCAAGCATGGCTTAAGAAAAAGGCCATGAAGACATACAGTTGAGAGAAAGTAAAAGATAGTTGCAAAGCAGTTCCAAAAGCAGTTCCCAGGCTTGATTTCTATAAACAATTAGGCTCTCTCATGCATCACTTTATAAACAATAAGGTTCTCAGACAGTCTTCCCATAACAAGCAAAACACCCTCTCTGGGAAAAGATGGCACCCTGGGAACAGATATGGAAGTTTTGGGAACCTTTCATATCACAGTGGGAACACTGGTTCTGTTTTTAATAAACAATTATAGGTATTGTAAAACAATAGGAGTGGTTAGAGTTTTCTCTGTTAGCCTATCATGAGCTTGGATTTTGTAATATGCATGAATTTAATTAACACTATTATATAAAGTGGCTGATCAATCAATAAATCGGAGTTCGATGCATTAAAGGATGGTCGTCTCCCCTTCACTTCAATAGGGCAGTGTGACATCACAGGGTCTGTGTGACATCAAAGAGAATGTGTGAGGACACTGAGGAGGTCAATCCACCCCAGCCCCCTCACAGTTTAGCCCAGAGAAGTCCAACACTGCTCCTGCACAGTGGGTCCCCTGTCTCCCCCATCCCCCCGCCAGTGTCTCAATGATTGTTATATTCCATGGAGCCATACAGGTCCATGAAATGTAGGGATCATTGTGACACTGAGAGGCCCCATAAAACCAAGGGTCCATTGTGACCCCGCAGGGCCTCATGGAACTGTGGAGACCATTGTGACACTTTGGGGTCATGGAACCAAGGGACCATTGTGACACTGTGGGGCCTTGTGGAACCATGAAGACCATTAAGATCCTTATGGACTTGTGTAATCAAGGGGACATTATGACACCTGAGGGCATCATGGAAGCAAGAGAATCATTGTGGCACTGCAGCGCACTGTGGAACCAATGGAACATGTTGGCCACTGTGTTTTTACAATGCGCATCCACATCCCATAACTGATTTGGGGTATTCCAGTGGCTGTTCCACCTAAAGGGGAGAAAAAGAAAAATGGACAGCCAGAGGTCCAAAGTAAAAAGGTATGTATATCAATGCTTTAAGTTAAGTCTCACTGATCATGACCAAATGTCTTCAAAGAACAAAATAAAATCAATAATGAAGTGGATCATTAAAAATTTTCCAGATACCCCTGACCCTGACCGTCCTCCCTCCATCTTGGCTCCTCCACTTCCATCTACCACAACTGTGGGATCTCAGCACAGCAGTCCTGATGTGCAGAGTCACCAAGATAACCCTTGGGGGGGCTCGGAGGTCCTGGAATGTTGCCAGAAGTGTCTGGTGGCTGGACTTTGATCCTGCACATGAGACAACACCTGTATGAGGATTGGAGGATCACACGGGGATAAATGGTGAAGGGATAGGTTAGTGTGAAACACAGGTTTTAGAATTTCAGTACAGGGGGGTTCTAGAGAGACAAGATGGAGGAATTAGGGCGTGTCCTGTCCTTTTTCTTCTTCTAGTCCATCTTCTGTGGTGGTGGTGGCACTTTGGGATTGGTTCTTACTAAAAGTGCACTTGTCAATAAGGGTGAAAGGTATTGGGGAAAATAGGTAAATATCTTATACGTAGTTTTGGGTATAAAGATAAGTGACCACCCCGAGGGCACGGAGTGTGCTCATGGCTGACGTGCTGTGCGGACCTCTGTCGGGCCAAGAGAAAAAATTGTAGATAAAAATTAATAAACACTGAAGACCGAGAAAAAACCTGAAGACTCCTTTCGTTCTTTGGAGCGCGGGCTGTCCCAAGGCCACCCCGAGCCTTTCCAGGCCGTCAAAAACAGCCGACAACGGGACACAAAACTATCTCTTCTGCCCTGAATGAAGATCCAGACTCCACCCCACGACTGCGGGTCACACCCTGCCTTTCAATCATTCCATCTCCATCCTGGGCCATGCCTCCAGAAGGCCAGCCTGGAAGTCTGCCATCCTAGATAAAGTCCCTTCCTCCCCAATACCTGACAAAATGGCAGTGCCCTTTGCCTCACCTTCTGGCAACAATGCACCCCATAATCAAAGACATTAAGCCCAACTGTGACACTATTTCTAATCCAAATGTTTCTGCTCCAAGTTATTCGTCCTCCCCAGAAGACAGTTTGGATTCCACAGAGCCACCTCGCCCCTCAACCCCAGAAGATCCCTAGGAAAGGATCCAGAAAAAAGTAGTGAAGGAAGGAGACTGGCAAATAGTCTCGAAATTCCGCCTGTTATGAAAGAAAGGGGCAGAATCACAGGTATAGGCCACTGGTTTGCTAGGAAATCAAGGAGCTGTGTAGGGCAGCTAAAGACCATAGGAAGGACTTACCTTGTTCTAATGGCCTAATGAGGGCCATATTTATAGCACGTCTTAACCCCCTATGATTTAAATGTATTATGACCATGTTGTAGTTGACTACAGAATACACCCTGTGCGAAGGGGGATGGAAGTGTTTACTAAATCAATTAATAGCAGTCTATGCTAATAATGAGGCAAGGGCAGAACTGACCATCAACCATCCAGCTGGAGAAGGACAACACAGCCTATCAGATGACCAAGCAGCAGGTATGGCTGAAGAAGTATTGGATGATATGAAAGAGATTGCTTTGAAAGCTTTAATCCAGGTATCAGATGGTAGTACTCCCAATTTGGACTAACTTGGGTGGCAGCAGCTAAAGCTTTAGGACAATTACACCATCATGGGTGCCTGTTAAGTAAACGAACCAATGCTACCTCCCTCACATTCAGTGGCCTGCTCTCAGACATGGAGACCAACAGACAGGCCACCTTGCAGAACAGCAATAGAGTTTTTACTCTAGGCACATGAGCATGGGTGTGTAGACTCTGAGGGCATGTGTTGCATGAACCTCTCCAGTAACAGCGAGTCAATCCACATGAGCATTCAGGTTCTGAAGGAAAGGTTCAAGAAGCTTCAAGTGGAACACAAAGACTGGGTCAATAAACTCTTCCAATCCCAAGGACTAAAGGGTTGGATGAGGTCTAACTAAAACCAGATTATTAATTCTCTTAGTGGTGGTTGTTGTATTGTTAATTGTCCCATATTTGTTTGGATGGCTTTAGAAAGTCTTACAAAATTCTTTCAGTTCCATCTTTGTTGCAAAACAGAAAAGGGTAAGATACCCAACACAGGATCCTCATGGAGTCCTTAGAGGAGAGAAATGGAGGCCAGGATGGCACAAAAACCTCTCAGAGACTCAGTGTGGAAAGGAAAATCCTTAAAAGTACATAAAAGTATTATGAAATCCATAAAATATCTTAAAATCCTTGAGTATCTCAAGGAACTAATGAGCCCCACTGAGTGTCAGTACAAATCTCTCCAGGGACTCATTAAAGAAGATAATTGGGACCATGATTGCACAAAAATCTAATAGAGTCTGTATCAAAACAGAAACACCAAGTACCAAAAATAACTGAACTACCTTGAAGCATTAATGAGCCCCACTAAGTGTTGTTATTGACAAAGACTCTCCAGGGACTAATTAAAGCAGATAATTAGAGGCCATGATTACACAAACCTCTCAGAGACTCCAAGGCAAAAGCCAAACCCAAAGTCCTTTGAAAAACCTGCAGTCCCTGCAGGAAGCATTAGGAGCCCCTAGGGCCATTCCTGAGCAAGACTCCCCAGGGACTCCTTCCAGCAGATCCTTGAGGCCACTGGGATGTGGGCTATGGGGGGATGCTGAAGGCAGGACAAGGGGCTGACAGTGCCCAGCCTGGCTGGAGCTGTGCCAGGAGGCCCCAGGGCCTCAGGACAAGGTGTATCCTCACAGCCCTTGGTGGCACAGACCCTGCTGCTGTGCCCTAGGGCACCAAGACTTGGCTTCTCTTTGTGCCCACCTGTCATCACTGCCTCCAGTTCTCTGCTCTGCTTGAGGCCTGGGGACACTTTCTCAGTCGTGTCCCTCTCTGGGACCCATTAAAAGTCCAAGAAACTTTGGAGTGTGATTCTGACTTGGAGTTCTGGAGAGGTTTCTTCAACTCCCTCTCAGGGACTGATGTTCAGGGCCTCAGCACAAAGCCCCAGAGGCTCATTAAAGTCCTTGTGCTGTGACTGTGCTGCTCGGCTGGGGTGGGCTCCTGGCACAGAGGTAGCTCCTGGTAACCAAGCAAAGCTTCAAAAGCACATTTCTCTTGATGAGCAGCTCTTCTGCCAGCCCAGCAGGGCTGGGGCACTGCCTGCAGCCACCGCAGGAACAGCACAGAGGCACAGAGAGCTTCAATCAGTCAGGGCTGGGAAGGTGCTGAGAAGTGCCTGGGGCACAATCACTGCCAGCTCTTGGCACAGGAACCTCTGGCTGCAGGACAATGCAGCTGCAGCTCCTGGACAGATCTCCTAAAGCTGGAACATCCCAATGCCTAAATGCCTACAGACCCTGTGAGTACGTTCTCTGATTGTCTCTTGTGCAGAGCAGCCAGGGGTGCCCAGGGCTGTCCTGCAGAGCAGGGTCCTGCAGCCCAGGGCGCTGTGCTGGGGCAGAGACTCTGCTGCCTGCCAGGGACACCACTCAGATGTCCCTGGCAGCTGCTCCCAGCACTGGGGGACAAGGTCTGGGTGGGAGGAGACAGCTGGTAAAGCTTGGAAGTGTTCTCCTTGTGTGGTGAGGATCCTGCATTGCTCAGGACTGCTCCCATCATAGCATTTAACTGCAGAACATTTCCAAGTAGATCATAAAGGGAGCAGAGCTGGGCATGGGTTTCATAAATGGGAAATTCCTGGATTTTTATTCTACTACTCTGTTTTGTCTGAATGGGAAATTGCATATAGATATTCATCTCTCAGTTCAGGTAGAGAATAAATAAGAAAAAAACCCTATAGACCTGAATAAACCAGACAGTGACAGAAATCATCACAGGGCCCCTCAGAGGGCGGCATCTTTGTCACTTTTCCAGCCTCCTCAGGGTTGCTCTGACTTTGCCATCAGAGCCTGCAGAGCCAGAGCTGTCCCTGGGCAGTGCCTGAGCTGAGAGGGGTCTGCAGGGCAGAGCTGAGCCCCCAGAGCTGGGCTGGGCTCTGGGAGCACTGGCAGGGCCCAGACCTGGGCACAGGGAAGCAGCTGCTGGCAGGGACAGCTCCAGGCAGCAGACCCCAGGGCAGGCAGTTGGGGGAAAGTGCCCCCAAGCTGTGCTGGGATAATAAAAGTCCTCTCCAAACCCAGCTCATCCATGATTATGTTTTTTACAGATTCCCATGGCCAGCAACAGCAAATGTCCAACAGCAGCTCCATCAGCTACTTCCTCCTGCTGGCATTGGCAAACACGCGGCAGCTGCAGCTCCTGCACTTCTGCCTCTTGCTGGGCATCTCCCTGGCTGCCCTCCTGGGCAATGGCCTCATCATCAGCGCCGTAGCCTGCAGCCACCAGCTGCACATGCCCATGTTCTTCTTCCTGCTCAACCTGGCCCTCAGTGACCTGGGCTCCATCTGCACCACTGTCCCCAAAGCCATGCACAATTCCCTCTGGGACACAAGGAACATGTCCTACTCAGGATGTGCTGCTCAGCTCTTTTTCTTTCTCTTCTTTGTTATAGCAGAGCTTTCCCTTCTGACCATCATGTGCTATGACCGCTACGTGTCCATCTGCAAACCCCTGCACTACGGGACCCTCCTGGGCAGCAGAGCTTGTGCCCACATGGCAGCAGCTGCCTGGGCCACTGCCTTTCTCAATGCTCTCATGCACACAGCCAATACATTTTCCCTGCCCCTGTGCTATGGCAAAGCCCTGGACCAGTTCTTCTGTGAAATCCCCCAGATCCTCAAGCTCTCCTGCTCACACTCCAACCTCAAGGAACTTTGCCTCATTGCTGTCAGTGCCTGTTTAGCATTTGGCTGTTTTGTGTTCATTATTTTCTCCTATGTGCAGATCTTGAGGGCTGTGCTGAGGATCTCCTCTGAGCAGGGACGGCACAAAGCCTTTTCCACCTGCCTCCCTCACCTGGTCATGGTCTCCCTGTTCCTCAGCACTGCCATATTTGCCTACCTCAAGCCTCCCGCCATGTCCTCCCCATCCCTGGATCTGGCCCTGTCAGTTCTGTACTCAGTGGTGCGTCCAGCCCTGAACCCCTTCATCTACAGCCTGAGGAACCAGGAGCTCAAGGTTGCAGTGAGGAGACTGATGATTGGATGGTATCAGAAACATTAAACTGCTGGCCAATGTCTACAAATCAGTTGTAATAAAAGTTATATTTGATAATTCTTGTTTTTTTCATTTTGAAAGTTTTTTTCTGTGTTTTAGTTTCTTCATCTTCACCATAAAAAAAAGTCATTTTTTGTGCCATTTCTCATTTTGCTTCCCTGTACCTCTCCTGTGGCCACAGACTGTGTCAATGAGGGGCTGCACTCTTGGTGGCTTTAAATGAACTAAAGGATCTCTCAGCAGAGTTTTCTGCAGAGATGCCCTTTTGTTGCCCTTCCTGGAGCTGCAGCAGCAATGTCTGTGTGCAGAGCTGGGGGCAGATCAGTGATGGCACAGCAGCTGTGCCCAGCAGCAGCAGCAGCACTTGGTGTTGCCAGTGCTGCTGCCGTGGCCCTGCCCTGCTGCCCTGGTGGCCCTGGTGTTGCTGTAGGGCCTGAGTGCTCTCGGGGCCAGGCACAGCCCTGGGGGTGGCAGTGCCGGGGCTGCAGCAGGGACAGGCCATGGGCACTGCTGGGGCAGCGCTGACGCCTCAGGCCAGGGCCTGGGGGCTCCAGGGTCCTTACCCAGGCTCTCTTAAGAACACACCCAGGCCAATGCTCAGCACAGAAAACCCCCATGAGCAGCTCCAGGCTGGCCGTGGGCAGGCTGGGGGCAAACAGCATGGCTGGGGCTCTGCAAGGGCCCTGGGGCAGATGGGAAGGAGCAGCAGAGCAGGGGCTGATCCATCTCCAGTGCGCTGCACAGCCCAGGGCAGCATCCCAGAGCGTCCTCATGGAGCTGCCAACAACATCCCCCTTCTGCAGCCCTGGCCTCTCCCCCCGCTCACAGTGGTGCCCCATCCATTCAGGCACAGACACGGCAGCACTGGCTCAGCAGCCCCTGTTTGCATTGCACAGAGCAGGGGGAGCACCCCCATGCTGTTGCTGTGGGGACATGAACCTGAGGGAGCACAAACACCATCAGCTCCTGGGGCCAGCAAGGGCTGGGGGACACCAGGGAAACCACTCAGCTTTGTCCTGGCCTCTGCAGTCAGCTAGAAAGTTTGTTCCCATCAGCTGGGAATTTCTTGTCTCACTGCAGACGCTGTTGCTCAGAGCCAGGCTGCCTGACAGCCACTCCTAACCTGCCCTGAGCATTTCCTTAGCTTCAGCTTTGCTTTCTTTACTCTTCCTGCTACAAATTTCTTTCTATTGCCCACCCAAGGGGGCCTAGAATCGGACAGCACTCGAGGTGCTGCCCAACCAGTGCTGAGCACAGGGGAAGATTCACTGCCCTGCTCCTGCTAGCCACGCCATTCCTGATCCATAGGAATGCCAGGGGTTGGATGAGGGAAATGGTGAAGTGGGGGTAGGGACAAAGTCTGATTGATTGTCAGCCATGAAAAGGTTTGATTTTCCTATCTCTTCAGGCTGCGTTAGAAGGTGCTGGGGTCAATATCAATTGGACATTGCTGATATTAATCTATAAACAGAAAAATATAGAGAACAAAACAGTTCTCTTTGCATTGTTCTCAATAGTGTATATTCATTTTGAATACAGTTCTGGAATTTTTTTAGTTAACCACAGTAGAATTGAACATTTGGATAACTCCTTGGGGCTTTTATTCTTCGGGTGTTTTAGAACAAACCTTTACTACCCTTTTTTACGAATTCCAAAACTGAAGATCTCAAGGAAGAAGAGGCCTCGGGAGTAATAAAATTCATCAGCAACCTCCAAGTGGCTGAGGATCCATCCCCATCCGAGCAGCAATGAACAGAAATGGGCACAGCTTTGTGGCTGCCCCAGCTTTGGAATGGGCCCTGGGCCTGGAGCAGGAGCAGCTCTTGAGGGCCCCAAGGCCAGGGCTCTTGTGCTGCCCTGGGCAGATGGGATGGCAGCAGGGGCTGCAGAGCTCTCAGCACCTCAAGCAGAGGGGAGCAGGGCAGCCAGGGAGCCTCCTTTGGCCTTGGCCAAGCACCTTCCCCCATGGCTGGGGCTGAGTCCTGTGGCAGCTGCAGCTGCTGCTGTGCCCTTGCCAGGGACTGAGGTCGTGGGCCAGTGCCCAGAGCAGCCCGGCCTGAGCAGAGCTGTGGGGCCAGAGCCAGCTGGGCTGGGCTGGGGAGAGGCCCTTGGTGCTGCCCAGAGCTCAGGGCAGCTGGCAGAGCTTGCAGGGAGCTGGGCTGGGCTCAGAGAGCCTGGCCCAGAAACCATCAGTGTCCATCTCAGCCTGGCTGAGCGTGCAGGGGCAGGACTCAGGCCAGGCCTTGTGGGGCAGGGTCAGCGCCTGTGCAAGGCATTGCAAACAGACAAGTGGCCCAGAGACGAGGCTGCTCTGTGCCCTTGGAGGCATGGACAGAGCAGGGATGGGCCCAGGAAATTTTTCAGTGCCAGCCTCTGTCCACCTGCATTGCAGCCCTGGCTGCTGAGTCCAGCTTTGGCCTGGGCTGAGTTTGGCTGTGGCCCAGCTCCATCCTCCTGCAGGGCTCAGGGCCTGTTCCCGGCCATGGCCAGCCGTGGCTGCCTCTCTGCTGGCCCAGAGGCCAGCAGAGCCTGGGGCAGGGCTGTCTGTGCAGCCCCACAGGTGCCCCGGGCTCTGCAGGAGCTGGCAGAGGCTGCCCAGCAGGGAGGCCATGGGGCACAGAGCCCCAAGGCTGCTGTGGGCACCACGGCACAGGGGCCGTTCCCAGCCGCAATGCTCCTGGCCTGGGCTGGGCCTGCAAAGGGCTGGGCAAGCCCAGGGCCACAAAGGGTCCACGCAGCCGTTGCAGGGGCTGACAGCAAGGCCAGGCACACACAAGCAATTGCTGAGCATGGCCTTCGCTGGCCAGGCCTGTCTGTGCCAAAGGCAAAGCTCAGCTCCCCTTGGGGGCTGCAGCAACAGTCCAGAGCCTGAAGAGCCTCCATGACTGTGCTGGAGACCAAGGCTGCAGGAGGGAAATACAGGGCTGCTGTGGAATAGGGAGGGCATTGAATTCCAGCACACACCTCAGCTCTCTGATGATCCCAGCACCATGCTGGGCCCTGTTTCAGGCTGGAGCAGAGCAGATGTTGATGGGACAGGAACCCTGCAGAGCTGTCAGGGACCTGCAGCTTGCAAGGTGCTCTGCTCTCCCGCAGGTGCTCTCAGAGAGATCCAATCCCAGCCGGGCCCCTCAGGGCACACGTGGCCCTGTCTGTTCATGGGCACACAACTGATTGCTGCCTGGAAAGGGGCACAGGTTTTAATACCTGTTAAATTCATAATATACAAGCAAATTTTTATTATCTGACTCACTTTAGTACTTTTAAGAGATGGCATATTTTTCCCACAAGAAACAGGAATTTGATGGATCTACTGCATTCTTCTATTGATGGCAGGAAAAAAACCCAATATTCTTCTCTACGTTAGCCACCAACATTCAGTCTAATATTTCATGATCCTCTTCCTTCAGATGTTTCCAGCTCTCATGTTTAAATGGCCATGTCTAAGGACGTCTCTTCACTTGACCAGCCAGGTCTATGACCTTCCCTTTGATCCCAGATTTCCTCCTCCAGACGCTCTCTGGTCATTCAAGTGCCTCTCAATTGATTGGTTTCATACTTTGAGCTTCAGAGGTGTTGTCCAGTCTTTCTGCTGTTCAAACAAATCTCACATTAGACAACATTCTAATTGTCATTATATCTATCATAGAATTACGTTTTCTCATGTCTCTGTCTCAAACTGTTCCCATACGGAAATCCCCTGGGGATGGGGGACATGTCAGACGCTGCTGGGACATCCCAGAGAGCTGAGGGAAGAGTTGAGATGGTTATTAAACTGTTCAAATGTTCAACTTGTGTTTGTTGGCAAGAAACCTTTCTGTGCCTCTGAATGTCACCAGTCCCTGACCCCAAAGGACACAAATCTGCTGAGTTGTAGTTCCCACTGCAGGGGCTGCACTTGGACCTTGGCTCTGCACAGGAGAGCTCTTCATCCCCTTTCTCTCTTTTTCTCCCTCTGGGCATGGAGGGAGCTCCTGACTTCAGCCTGTGACTCATGTGTGCAAAGAGCAAATCTGGGCAGAATTGGGGCAGGGAGGGTTTGGAGGGACCTTGGGATCTGTGCTGGGCACAGAAGGTGTTTTCCATTGCTCTGAGACTGTCTGCTGTGGAAAGTGGATTTAATACCAGCAGAGGAATGACTTTTGCATTTGATGGAGCTCTGCCTTCCCTTGGCTTTGTTGGCTGACAAGAAATGAACATCCCTCTGTGTCTCGGGCAGCTCCTTCTCCAAGAAAAGCAGGTGGGAGTTGGAGCCAAGGAGCTGAAAGCTGCAGGTGCAGCCTGGGCTCAGAGGGAGCTCAGATTTGCACAAGGCTGCTCTGAGTGCCAGGGCTTGGATGGGGGAAATGGTGGGCTGGGGGTAGGGACAGAGTCTGATTGATTGTCAGCCATGAAGGGTCTTGATTTTCATATCTATTCCGACTGCATGAGGAGGTACTTGGATTAAGTGTCAATTAGAGATTGCTATCAACATTCCCCTTTTAATAAAATAAATAAAAGAACCCTAAACAGGACCTAAAAATGTTTTCTCACTGTCTTTTAAAATAAAACATATTCAGTTGAATGCACTTCTGAAATCTCTCTTATTAACCACACAAGATTTGGAAACTGAAATCAAATTATCCCCAGAGGCTTGGATTGTCAAGGTGTTCTCGATGCTAATGAGCCTTGGGACACTGAATTCCTGCACTGAAGAGCTGAAGGCTGAACAAGCCTCTGGAGCAGGAAAATTCAGCAGCAGCCTCCAAGGTGCTGAGGATGTCAGCAGCCCCCACTGAGGCCATCCCTGCCCAGAGACCGTGGGGGAATGGGCAGACAAGGAGAGCGTCCCTGGGGCTGGGGCAGCACAACTCAGAGGCAGCAGCGGCTCCAGCTGGGAAATGGAGTGTGGAATGTGGCTGGGAAAGCCCTGCCTGGGCTGGGCCAAGCAGGACACACAAGCCCTGACTCCCATCCCCCAAACAACTCTCTCAAGGAGACATTTAAAAGGAATTGCAATTGTTTATGTACTCTGAGTTTGATGCACTGGAGAAATACCAACAAGAGATTCTCAGGAGCATAAAACAACAAACCAGCTATTATTGAGTGCTTTAGAAAAGAAGAGAAACTTCCAAAATGTTTATTATGACATTGTAATTGTTTTCGTTTGTCAATTTAGGATTTTTCTGTTCGTGAGATTACTTAATTAATGTATTGATTAATTCTGGGAGTGTGATGGGTTTTAGTGTTGGTTAATTATTTATGTATTTGTTTTGTTCTGAAATAGGAGTATAAGATACGTAAAGTAGGCTTAAAATTTTAAAGGGGTATAAAGAAAATGTCATTAAAAGCAGCCTAAGGAAAAAAGATATTAAGACTTAAAACAAACTCTTCTGAACATTTTTTTTCTTTACAATTTTTTCATTTTACTGACAATGGAAACAAAGTAAACTCAAAATTTCTAATTTGTTTACTATTTCTAGAATAGTTTCTTTTTTTAGTTTATTTAGAAAGAAAAATTTTTCTTATTAAGGTTATGAAGATTGTTTATAAGGGGAAAAATTAGGTTTTTTGTGGTTCTTAATTCTCTCATGCATAACAGCTGTCTGGGGAAATTTGTTATTATGACTATATTTTTTTTATTGCTTCAAGCTTTTTTACAGCTTGTTGATGGGCCATGTAGACCTATGGGGTTTTGTTTTTAAGATTAGTTATTTAAAGGTAAGTGTTTTTATTATTTACTTTTAAAATTATTTTTATCTCTGGGAATAGAGATCTTCTCTTGGGGGTACTGGATTGCTATTTTCCTTCTGCTTAAACTTTTTATGAAATTACATTTATTTTTAATATACAGTTAAAATAAATTACATTTATTTTAACTGTATATTAAAAACCATTTGTTTTTTAATATACAGTTTTTTGTTTGGTATTATTTTGAATATTTAAATTTTTTAAAGTTTTATGTGTAATAAAGAAAAAGAGTTTTTTCTTTATAGTTTATAAGAGGATTTTACTTTTAGGTTTAAATTATTTTTTTCTGTTTTATTTTGGATTTAATTTATTCTTTATTGACTTTGATGATTTTATCTTTTGTTTTTAATGTTTTGTATTTTGTTTTTTTCCCTTACTTGAGGGATGATTAAAGTATTGAAAAGAGTAACACCTGACCCGCCAGTAACTTGTGGTGGAAGTTGTGGTTGGGTTATGTTAGGATTAGTTTTATGGTTGGTTTTTTGGTTTTTATGTGTTTAATTTTAGTGGTAGGGTTATTTTGTATGGGTTGAAGGTTGTAGGAGTTTTCAGTTTTAATTGTGTTGAGGGGGGGAGGGACTTGATGGTAAGATTGTAATGGCTGTGGCTCCTTTTTTCTGGTTGGGGTTTTGTAGCCTCTTTTGTTTTCCTGTTTGGTAGTTGTTGGGGTTTGTTTGGTTAGAATGGGGCCAATGGAGGGGGCAGCCTGGGGAGGGGGGAAGGGGCTCAGCCCAGGGCAGGGTTGCTTGGTTTGGTTTGGTTTGGTTTGGTTTGGTTTGGTTTGGTTTGGTTTGGTTTGGTTTGGTTTGGTTTGGTTTGGTTTGGTTGAGATGGGGGCCAGGGCCCACTGCTTCTTTGTTGACTGGAAAAGAAAGAGGAGGTTCCTGGGTATTTTTGGCTTTAACATATGTGTTTCACAGAGACATGTTCAATATCTTAGTGGTTTAACAGATAGTCAGTTACACAAAAAGTTTTGTATTACTTTTAAAAATTCTTCTCATGTCAGATGAGACAGATATTCAGTCAACAAAAAACACTTCTCAAGGCATTGACTTGGCCCATTCAACTTCACAAACTCTAAGCCTGCTCAATTTAATGTTAATCAAAATTTGCAGGAGCACAGAAACAGAAGAAGACACAGAAAGAGAGACAAACATAAAAGATTTAGAGAAGCACACAGAGATACCAACTCCTGGATTCCAGCACTGTTCAGATGGAAATTCCAAGAGGTGTAGGGTCAAGATGTGTCTTGCCTTGTGTTCAGCCTTCAATACCCCTTGGTCTTCCTGGGCCCTCCCCCAGGTGGGACTTGGGCTCATTTGGTCCCTCAGGAGCTGGGCTGAGGCTGCAGAGGTGGCTGTGGAGCATTGCCCGTGCTGTGCCAGGGACTGGCAGAAACTGCTGGGCTGGGATAGAGGCTCTGGGGGGATTGGGGTTCCAGGGAAGGGCAGTGCTGGGCTTACAGGGCAGGGTAAGGCTGGACCTGCCCCTTCCTCCCCCTCACACTAAATGTTTTCAGCCAAAAATCTCCTCCAGTCTTTCTCACTAGACAATGTTGGAAGTGGAAATCCCAATTCTCACCATGGGCACCTGGGTGAGAAGGAGAGTTCTTTTCCATAGCACAGAGCCACAGTGTTTGGATGGCAGGCGAGAGCCTCACTAGGTCAAGGCCAGCCAGACTTGTCAGTAAGGGCAGATTTTTTCTGGGAGCATTCTTTGGACATAGGGAATTTGGAGGTTGAAGCCCAGTCTTGGCCATGAGTGCTTGGAGAAGCAGGACAGTTCTTTCCCATAGGAAGTAATGTATGGAGCCTTCGCCAGTGTTTTGGAGACTGATGGGAAGTGACCATTGTGAAACCGTTGCCAGCCAGACTTGTCCTGGCAATATTCCTATGGGAACAATCCCTGGTTAGAAGGAAATTTGGAGGTGAAATCCAATTCTGGCCACGGATTCCTGGACAACAAGGACAGATCTTTTCCATAGGAAGGAAAGCACAGAGCCCCAGTGTTTCAATTGCAGATGCGAAGAGACCCTCAACATGCCAAGGTCAGCTGGACCAGTCAGGTGGCCCCTGGGAGGCCAAACCAGCCACACCTCTTCTGTGTTCCCTTGTTTCCATGGGATCCAGGAGTGTCAAAATGGCCCCTTGATTACAAGAAGACCTGCAATGTCACAATGGACCCTTGGTTCGATGGATCCCACAGTGTCACAATGGCCCCTTGGTTCCACAAGGACCCACAGTTTCACAATGGTCCCAATGATTCCATGAGGCCCAGCAGTGTCACATTTGTCCCAATATTTCCATAGGGCCTTGTTGTGTCACAATGGTCTCCGTGGTTCCACAGGCCCCACAGTGACATGTGACTCCTCTGTTACATAAGGCCAGCAATGTCACAACGGATCTTTGGACCCTGGGGTTTTGCAGTGTCACAATAGTCTCCTTTGTCTCAACAGTGTCACATTGATGACAGGAGGCCCCTCTGTGTCACTCTGGACCTTTGGTTCCATGCAGCCCTGCATTGTCACAATGAACCCTTGGTTCAATGGGGCTCCACAATGTCACCATGACCCCTCGAATCCATGAAGTCCTGCAGAGTCAAAATGGCCTCCTTTGGCTCCACAGTGTCACAATGCTTTGCTTATTCCCTGAGGCCTCATAGTGTCACAATGGTCTCCATGATTCCATGAGTCATGAGTCTCCTCAGTGTCACAAGGGCCCCTTGGTTCCATGAGGCTGTGAAGTGTCCTAATGATCTCTCCACAGTTCCAAGAGGCCTTGCAATGTCACAAGGGACCTTTGGCTCCATTGAGTCGCACAGCGTCACAATAGCCCCATGGTTCCATGACATCTCAAAGTGTCATAATGGTCTCTACAGTTCCAGAAGGCCCCAGAGTGTCACAATGATCCTTTGGTGTCACAGGGCCCCACAGTGTCCCAATGGTCCCTTGGTCTCACAGGGCCCCAGAGTGTCACAATGGTCCCTTGGTTCCATGTCGCAGACATTTCTCCACAGAAATCCTGTCGACGGAAGGGAACCAGGACATCAATTTGATCATCACAGGCTCAATTTTATTGATCAGTACGGCAGGTTAAATACAGTTAATAATGAGCTTCATACATATTGCAAAAGTTGAGCTCGGGATTGGTCAGTTACATATCAGCACCTACGCCTACTTCTGCATTCCTATGGTTCTACTTTTGATACTTTCTACATATTCTCAGGATATATTCAGGAATAATCTCTACTCCCTATCCTCATGTTGCAGCAAGGTCACTGCTGACCTTTCCTTTCAGCTTGCTGACTGCTGACTTTTCTCCTTCAGCTTAACCAGTGGCATTATGTCAGTATGGCCTTTCTCAGCTAACCAATTATTAATAATACTCTCCACATTTCCCCTGTTTTCTTCTTGTGCAAGGAGATTAGTTTGCCATTATTTTGGTATTGTATGGCTGACCATGTTTTAAATACAGTTAAAGATACAAGGCAAAATAAGCAAAAACAGCAAAATTACACCCAGAAGTCCTATAGCATAGATCACAAGGTTCCTGAGCCACAGTCCAAGTCCTAAGCCTTTAAGCCATTCGTCAATTCCTAAACCGTCTTCTTCCTTAAGTTTGTGAAGTCCCTGTTGCAATTCTTTTATCTTAGTGTGAAAGGACACCGAATGATCAGACAAATTCATGCAACACATTCCCTCGAACTCTTCACATCCATGCCCTTGTGCTAGGAGCAAAAAATCTACAGCAGCTCTATTTTGCAAAACAGCGTGGTTAACACTTTGCACATCTGCAGTTAGCATGTCTAGAATTTGTGATGTCTTGTTCAGCTCATTCTTTGCCCAGCATCCTAATTGTTTTGCTAAATTCATGGCATTATTGGCAGATCCTCCTGGTAAGATAGTTGAAACCACCACCTGTTTGAATGTGCCCCAAAACCGTGGATCTCCTATCTTGCTGCAGTCTAAGCCATGTATGCTACGTTTTTTCCTGTTTGAATTTTGACTCAGCTGCATTAGCAAGGATACATTAGGGTGAAACAGTGACAATTTTCCCAAAAAACAGGGTCCACCCTGTGGTTTAGCTGGTATACCATTCCATGCCCTGTCTCCACAAATCAAAAATATTCCTGTGGGTAATTTCATTGGTGCTGTGATATTTGTGCCGTTACATTGACTGTAATGCTGCGGAGAGAATTTACTCACATTCAGGGATGAATCTAGGGTGGCCCATGTTTCTTTAGGTTGGTTTAAATTCTGAGCACCCAAAAGTTTGAAGCTAA
Source organism: Melospiza melodia melodia (assembly GCF_035770615.1). Lineage (NCBI taxonomy): Eukaryota > Metazoa > Chordata > Aves > Passeriformes > Passerellidae > Melospiza > Melospiza melodia. Next base: position 1,592,107 of record NW_026948802.1, on the reverse strand, counting down.
ACCATCCACCAGCTGTAGTGTTAGATATGCTGGCATTTGTACTTCCAAAAAGATCGAATTCCTCAGGAGGAGAATGCAAAGAGGTGTTAAGTGATTGGATTAGTAAGCATTGACGATAGCCATCACTCTGACCTGCAGTATACCCTTGTTGTACTGGTAATGTGATGTTTGACATGTTAGACATACATAAGGTTTGATTGTTTATCAAACTGCAAAATTCTCCAGGAGACTACACCGGAAGTCCCACCAGGCATGTTCGAAATGGGTTAGTGACTCCTCCAAGACTAAGACAAAGTGATGATTGGTTAGTTTGATTAGCAAGTGTTACCCATAAATTTTCCCTTGGTTGACTAAAGTGAGTTACTCCTACTGCTTCACTTGCTACAGCATTGAGCAGTATAACAAGAACAAACCTCATTTTTCTTTCTGCTTGCTTTGCTTCTCCTTTTCTTCCTTCTGCTTGCTTTGTTTTTCCTTTCTTCGCTGTCTTTTCCCTGGTTTGCTAGATTGTCTATTGTAAGGCTGAGTCAATTCTTGAATATACTGATCTAATTCTAAATCAGCATCCTTGCTCACAAGTATAGCATGAGATAAGTTTGAAGGCAAATCAGCTTTGCAGCGAGCTGCTATGATGCGTGAGGCTTTATTAATTTCAAATATTCTAAGGTTTTCCTGCAACTTCCACCTAAGATATGCTATAACCACTTGTTCTGCACTCTCAAAAAGCTGTAATCCTGTCCTTCCTGGCAGGCCAGAACTTTGTTCAAGAGCTCTAACCCAGAAAAAATTTCGAATCCACCTTCCAGAACAAGGTGCACACCATAAATATCCCAATGACCTCTGTGAATACCAATAAACCTGATTACAATCTGCACAATGCAAAGCTACCCATGCATAGCACTTATCTTTATCCTTTTTGCAAACATAACAAGGAAGTGAATATAAGTAAGGACCAGTATAAAAGTCTGGTTTTTCAATCCAAAGCAACCAATTCAATGGTGGTGATCGCAAAGCCTCTTCAGATTTTTACTATATGAGGCTAACAGCTCAAGGTCTTTCTTTAACACAAGGCGTATCTTATTTCGTAATCGTAGTTCTTGTTCGTTATCCTCCTCAACAACTATATCCTCCCGAGGGTCCCACAACTGTAAAATTGTTCTAATCATAGAAAATTAATTAGCAATCACTGATATCCTTACTAAAATGAGACCGTTCCCTTTTTGCCTTCTTTTTCTTGTCTGTCTTCAATCTTGCTGCTCCTGATTTTACTGGTCCTGCCACTTGCAAACTCAATTTTTGCAACTTGTCAATGCAGCAATCTAATGCTCTATCAGGATCCCCTTTGAAGGGTCCTACAATTGAATGCTGTGTTAAAGGCACTAATTTCCTACACCCTATAGAAACTATACGTGATTTACTTTGAACCTTAATTCTATTCACAATACCTTGTACTTCCCATCGATAATAAGCAAGAATTTTCTGTTCAGGAGACTCATAAAGATTTAAAGCTATTTATGCGTTTTGCCCTGTTTGTCTCCTTAATTCATCTTGCCAGCTTTTTCCCCACGTGTGCTCGTGCTCACAAGTGTGACACCACGAATCCCACAATAATGATTGTTCTATCCAAAAAGTTCTTTCACAACCCCCACAACGTAGAGCTATCCAGGCAGCACAATGTGGATTGTGACAGTCAAGTCAATGTAGTTTCGCTGGATTTGCTAAGTGAAAAGTTGATAATGAGTCAATAAAACCAATCAACTCCTGGGCTGTCCGATAGTGACGTGTCAGTGCTCTGTCCACCGCTTCTGAGTACCCCTTCAATTGTAACAGTAGTGGTTGTAGGACTAGAAGCAGTTTCTTCGCTCATTGTCCTCCTCTGTAAGGCGATCCACCAGACGCTGCATCAAAAACAGGTTTAGTCCACTTAGCAGGCACCCACAAAGGCCCTGTAGGTGAGGAAACACAAAGATACCCCCAACCCCAATATAATACTTTTGCAGGTTTTTCCCATAATCCTGTACTCGGGTTCTTATACTTAACCCAGACCTCTGTTTCCTTAGTATTTTCCTGACCTGACCTCGGATGATGTTTAATTGCAGGAGGGGTATCGTCTTCCCCAAAAATGCATAAATGATTAATCACATACAAAACCTCAGCCAAACATGCTTGTGTTTGATGATGGAAATAGAGGCCAATGTTGTGGCCACGCTTCTGGAGAAATAGTGCTGGTATCTGCTCCTGTATCCAATAATCCATAAAGGGTTATGCTTTGATGCCCATAAGTAATTTCAACTTTTTGCTTTGGTCTATTTTGTAAATCCACGGTTAAAATGTAACACCAGTAGAGCCAAAACCTTTTTCATCCCGTGTTTGCCATTTGTGATAGTGGTACCAATTGTGCGATGCGTTGTCCTTTTGTAATTTTAATCGGAGGATAAAGGGTGTAAGCCATAATTTGTATTTCCCCTGTAAAGTCCGCATCGATAACACCAGGCAAAACAAATAATCCCAACATAGTTATAGAGGAACGTCCCAGCAATAATGCTCCACATGTTTGTCCATGTAATATAAGAGGGCCCTTTATTCAGGTGGGTATCCTTTCAGGCTGGTTCGTCATTAGTGTGACGTCTACTGCTGCTGATAAGACCAAACCGAGGCTCCCTGTTGTTGCGGGTTGCAGGCAGGAGGTAGCAACGATGTTACGGCAGCAGCTGGTGTCTCCGATGTCACAGCGGCAACTTGTGTCTGTCCCTCATTGCCGCATCGGTAACACTTGATGAATGGTTTTGAACCTCCTTGCGTGAATGCCAGTGAGCCACTTCGGAGAGGAGCAAGAGCAGCTAACACCTGACTCTGAGTAGACTCTGCTTGCTTTTGCAACCCCAATCCTAATTCCTTTAAGGCTTCTGCTATAAATGCCTGTGAAGCTGTTGGCATTAATGCCATTCGCTCTAATGCTTCCTCAATAGTCCAATTTGCCCCTAAAGTAGCTAACACTCTCTGGGTTGCTGGATTGCTATTTTGCAAGACACACTGCTTCAATAGTGCCCCCTTCATGTAGTCTGCAACACCAGCCCGATCTATGGCAGTAGCTGCTCTATCAATAAAATTTCCAAATGATTCTTCCCTTCCTTGCTTAATACCCATATAAGCCGGTAACCCTCCTGGCTCTTTAACCATGTCTATTGCAGCACGCACTAACCTCATAGACTCTCTAAGTTTATCTTCTCCCGATATCATCTGTGCCTCAGTACGCAAATATGCCCCTAAGCCCATCAGCTCCTCTACTGTCACTCCATGTAATGGGTCTCCCTGCGCTCATTGTACTGCAACCGACTCATTCACCAACGCTTGCCAATGTGCATTAAACAATAACTGCTGATGCTGAGTGAATATCAACCGAACTATTCCTCTTAAATCATTAGGACATAAAACCTGAGTATTAAAGAGATAATCTAGCATTTGCCTAACAGGTTCACTTTTTACTCCAAACTGACTAACCGTAGAACGTAGCTGAGTTAACAGCTTCCAATCTAAGAGAGTATATTCTGCTATATTATGCGTAAGGTTCTCCTGTGCATCATACTGTGGTGTGTATGTGACTGGACATGCAAGACTAGAAGCTATTTCCACCGCTTCACTATCCCCCATTTGCATTACTTCTTTCGCCAAAGCAGCCCAAGCTTCCCTCCTCTGTTTAGCCATCTCCCCCCATGGATCACAGTGTGCCCCTGGGATGGGATGTGACCCTTTAAGGGTGCTATGCTGCGGGCACCTCGGTACAGACACCGAGCTTTTGCACGGGGAAGGCAGTGAAGCAGAGGCTGGCTCGCACGGGGGAATCGGCCCCCCCGCCGAAGCTGTAACCAGAGCCGGCTCACTCGGGGGAAGCGGCGGAGGCAAAGCTGGCGGCGGAGGCAAAGCTGGCTTGCTCTCACCCCCACCATTCGACCCGCCCGAAGTTGGTGGCGGAGGCAAAGCTGGTTTGCTCTTACCCCCACCATCTGACTCACCCTCCCCCTCTGACAGGAAAGGTGCAGACGGTTCCACTGCGCCTATAGGAAAATCCTCCACACCACTTTGCTGGGGACTCTTAGGCATAAGTACCTTAGTTACAGAAGGTGCCAGGGGATCATCCTCATGACCATACCCTATATTCCTCTTATGAGCTTCTGTCGCCCTTTCTGCTGCCTTTCTCTCAGAGACCTGCTGAAGTAACGTGTTATACACCACTCGCCATAACTTCCCGAATTTCTTTGCTGACTTATCATCGTCTAACACTGTATCCCACAGTATTTCCCCAAACTACTTCCACTCTGCTAGCTCATGAACTGTATGAGGGTTAGAAAAAAAACCCTTAGCATGGCCATAGGCTAATAACCCTGGTAATTCCTTTTTTAAATCTATCCCTTTTATCCCTCGCCGCTCTAAATACGCGGCGAATAAATCATATGCCGCTTGCCTATCCATACCTATTAATCAGCGGGCGCTGTTGCAGCTCTTCAGGCTCCGGCGGACACGTATTGGCTTGAGTCACCGTTGTGAACTTCAAGGGTGCTTCAAATTCCAGCACCGTCCCGGCTGCAAGGACCCAAACCCAACTTCCTCGACCATGGCGTAATCCCTTTTTTCTTTTAATCCGAGAAAAAAGGGCAGAGATTCGGCTTTGCCTGCATTCTCCACCATTTGTCGACGGAAGGGAACCAGGACATCAATTTGATCATCACAGGCTCAATTTTATTGATCAGTACGGCGGGTTAAATACAGTTAATAATGAGCGTCATACATATTGCAAAAGTTGAGCTCAGGATTGGTCAGTTACATATCAGCACCTACGCCTACTTCTGCATTCCTATGGTTCTACTTTTGATACTTTCTACATATTCTCAGGATATATTCAGGAATAATCTCTACTCCCTATCCTCATGTTGCAGCAAGCTGACCTTTCCCTTCAGCTTGCTGACTGCTGACTTTTCTCCTTCAGCTTAACCAGCGGCATTATGTCAGTATGGCCTTTCTCAGCTAACCAATTATTAATAATACTCTCCACAAAATCCTTTCTTTCGGATTTCTGTGTCTTCTGGAGGCCAGAGGCCTCCAAAGACAAGGTAAACAATTATTATCAGATGCTGTGGAATGCAACAGGGACACTTTGATTGGCTCATTTCCTTTGTTTATAATTAATGGCCAATCACTAGTGCAAGCTAGGGGACTGAGTCCTTTGCCACAACTTTGTTGTGGATTCTTTCTATCTATTCTTAGCCTAGGCTAGCTGCTCTGCAAACCTCTCTCTATACTCTATTTAGTATAGTTAATGTATTATATATAATATCATAATAAATCAGCCTTCTGATTCAAGAAACAAGATTCACCGTCTCCCTCTCACCAGCTGCGCCCACACAGGTGCGGTTATATCTGGTGACCCGACGTGTCAGAGCAGTAATAGTTCCATGGGCCCTGTGCTTCTGCATTCCCCCCTCCCCTTCTCAGGCCGCCCTGCCAGCTGAGAAATGCTCCTTGGGCCTCGGCCTTGGCCAACAGCCCCTGGGCTCAGCTCCTCTGCAGCTCATCACAAACACTGTCTGCCCAAGGCACTACTGCTGCCCAACCAGTTCCTAGTTTCTCTAGGAGCAGCCCTGAGAACTGTTTTTGTTCCCTTCGTGGCACAACATCCCTGTTCTCACACTGCCAAAGAAACCTGTTGGTGCCAAGTGTGGCCAGGATGAACCATTTCTGCAACTGAAGCCCCTCTCTTGGGGCCCTGCAAACAGTGCTCCAAAAGGAGCCCTTGGAGCTCTCCTGGGCCAGCGACTCCCTCTGAGTGGGGCCTCTCCCAGCCGGGAACTCTCCCATTTGTTGCACTCGGGGATCCTGAACAATGACAGAGTCTGGGTCAATGCCCCCACTCCTCCAGGCTCAACCCTTTGCCCTTTGCTGGGGAGATGCCAAAGGATCCACAGAGAGCATTTCCTGCCCTCAGGGGAATTGCTCACAGGTGCCTTTCCCCGACACTTTGTGTGCACACAGGAGTGCCTGTGCTAGGGAAATGTGGCAGAAATGCTGCTCTCTGAGGGGTTGGAGTGCCTTGCATAGCTGAGTCAGTCAGGCCTGTAAGTGAAGTTTAAGCCACGGAGTCTAAGCTAACTGAAATGTTTCTAAGAATTGTTTTTTTGCTAAGTCATTAAGTTTAATATAAGGTAAGATGGCTTTTGTTATGTGATATTCCACTGTTAAATCATGAAATCATAGGATATAAGTTAGGTTAAATACTGTTAAGTACTGTTCTTTTGCTAAATTATGAAGTTGAAGGTACCAGTTAAGGTTAAGATATAAGTCAAGTCCTGTGAATTTGAACTCTGTTCAGCTCTTTGGCCATATTCCTTTTATCCTTGCCCTCAATGTCCTTGTGTCACACACACACACAGGGACAGTTCTCAGTTCATTTGGGATTTGATTGCCTGGATTTGGTTTGGTTTTGTTGTTCCTTTGTTTCCTTGGTGCGCCTGAATTTTCCAGTCAGGAGCAGAGTGTCTCTTTCCAAGGAATTTTGTGCTGCTCTCCCTTAATATTAAATCTGGTTTTTGCTAATCCCTTGTTGGGGGTTTTTCAGTGCTCTCAAGGCCTCGTTTGTAACAGGGTGAAGGAGCCCTGGCCCAGGCTCTGGCCCTGAGGGACATGGGGATGCTGCCGGAGGGTCCCTGTCCCCCTGTCCCACCCCCAGGGCCCCGGCCCCCCATCCCCGTGTCAGGCTCTGGGGTCGATCTCATGGAACATCCTCTGGGGGAGGCTGAGGGGCCGGGGGCCGGGGGACCCGGGGGGACAGGGGACCCTGCTGTGCACGAGCAGGGTTGGACTGCTCTGGGGGAACTGTGAGGGGGGCTGGGGCAGAGTGACCTCCCCAGTGACCTCACACAGCCCCTGTGATGTCACACAGCCATCTGTGATGTCACACAGCCCCTGTGATGTCACATAGCCACATGTGATGTCACACAGCACCCTTGTGATGTCACAGAGCCAACTCTGGGATGTTAGCCTGGAATGTCAGGCAGTTCCACTGTGATTTCACAAAAGACTCTGTGATGTCAGAAAGCCACAATGTGATGTCAGAATCTGTTCTGTGATGTCACAACCTGCTCTATGATGTTACACAGCCACCCAGTGATGTCACAACCCATTCTCTCATGTCACAGAGCCACCCTCTATTATGGCAGGAGCTCCTCTATGGCCACACACCCAACTATATGATGTCACAGAAGCTGTGTGATAGCACAGTGATGTCATAAAACCCTCTCTGTGATGTCATACTGTTATGAGTAGAGAACTTTCCCATTTTATTAAAAGGTTGCAGAGTTCCCAGTCTGGGCCAGTTGCTGCCAGGGTGGAGTTCTAACTGTTTGTTGTTGTAATCACCTGTTGTTAATAGATTTTCGTTAACTACCTGTTGTTGATGGTTGGGAATTCCCCTTTTTGTCAAGTGGCGCCCTGCTGCTTCCTGGAGGATGGCACCCGGGACAGTGAAGAGGAGGAGTGTCTTGGGTTGACTATATGATGCTTTTATCCCCAATCGTCTCATTCTGTTTATGTTGAATAATAATAAGTTTTGTACCTTTAAGAGTGTTACAGAGAGTGAAGGGGGGGAGAGAAGAAGCGTGCAGTTTGTTTTCAGACACTGCACTCACTCCTCCACATTCCTGCTCCTGGACTGCGTTGTCTGCGGACAGACAGCGGGGCAGAGAGCTCTTCTTTTGCTTTTTAGTTAGTGTTAGCTAGCTGAGGCAAAGAAGTTTCCTGGACTGGTTTTTTTTCCCTTTTTCTTTGGACCTCTTGACACTGCTCTGGACTGAACACCCAGGAGAGCACCGGCAGCTGCACCTGTGGCCCACCGGGCCAGGCCTTGCCTGCGACAATTCCAGCACCGGAGGGACAGATCAGAGACTGAGTGAGCTGCTGCTTGAACCCGAGGTTTCCTCAGCTTGTCATCTCTTTTAGAGTGGCAAGGGGTCTCATTGTTTTGATATTATTTTGGTTTTATTGCTTAATAAACAGTTTTTATCCATCTTTCTCCAAGGAGGTATTTTTTCCTCCCGGACCAGTTGGGGAGAGGGGCCAATTGGATCTGCTTTTCCCACCGGAGCTCCTTTGGGGGATTCTTCCCCAAATTTGCTCTAAACCTGGACAAGGGGATAACCAAGTTGCCATGCAAATGACATCAGGGTTGGCATGCAAATAAGAAATTATTGGTCATTGGTTCTAAGTAATACAATTCCCTTCATTTATTTATTAGTATCCATTAGCTCTTTATTCATTCCTCTTAATGGTAACTAGTAATATTTGAGTGATTTTGTCATCTTTTTTATCATCTTTTTCTCAGAAAGGGTCAAGGGAGGCACTCTGGGGTCCCTGGTGACATTTCTGGGGCACATTTGGGGCAGTTTTGAGTCTGGGGAGAGAATTCAGAGAGAACTTGAGGGTCTGGAGGACACCTGGGGGAGCCGGGGGGGCACTTGGAGGGGCACTCAGGGATTCTGAGGAACAGTTCTTGGTCAGGCCAGCACTTGAGGCTCCAGGGTGGCCCTTGGAGGTCAGGGAGGAGAATTTGGGGCCCTTCAGGGTCCGGGCGGGCCCTTGGGGGGCTCTGACTGGGATCTCTGGGGCGCGGGGGTGATGGCAGTAATAGGCGCGAGTCTAATACAGTTTAACGGGGCCGCGGAGCATCACGGGAGTTCGAGACGCAGCTGCAATGGCTCCCAGTGGAAGCGCGGGGCATGACGGGAGATGAAGTCCCGGATGGAACAGCGGTGGACATCCGCCACAGAGCATGATGGAAGCCGTAGTCCCGGAAGTGGCTCGAACGCTTTGTTTGGGGGTCCGGGAAGGCTCTTCGGGGACACTTGCGTCCGAGCCGCGACTTGAGATCCTCGGGGGAACGTAAACGGTTCGAGAGAATTTGTGGGGAGTTCGAGGACCTCTAACAAGGCTCTTTAGGGTGCGGGGCACGGCAGGAGTTTTAGGCACAGGACTTGTCATGAGGGGCTCTGCGGGGGAGGAGAGGAGATGAATTCCCAGAAATGGCTGTACCGGGCATCTGTGGGGTCAGGAGCACGCAGGGGATCCGGGGATGCTTTTGGGGGGTCCTGAAAGGCACTGAGGGGGCATTGAGGGATCCTGGAGGGTCTAGGGGATACTTAAGGGACAAAGGGGAGGCGGATCCCAGATGTTCTGTGGAGCGCGGGGCATGACGGGCATTGTAGTCCCAGCTCCAATAGGGCTCAATTGGGCCGCGGGGCATGACGGGAGTTGTGGCTACCGTAGGCACCGTCCCCGAGTCTCCAATCTCTGGCAGTGATTGGCTTCGGGCGGTGATGGGCGGGAATCTCGGCAAATGGGATGCGGTGGAGGCGGGAACAGCCCATTCAACTTGTCCAGTCCCTCCCATTACAGCCCACTCTCTCCCAGTATACCTGAGTTTATTCCCAGTCCCTTCCAGTTTCCCCCCAGTTTCATGCATAGGATGCCCGAGTGTCCCCAGTCTTCCCTGCAATGGCCCCAGTGTCCTCAGTTTGAACGCGTATCCCCTAGTATCACTCGCAGTATCTCCCAGTCCTCCCGAGTGTCACTCCCAGTATGTCCCAGTGTCTCCCACAGCGTTCCCAGTGTTCCCCAGTATGTCCCAGTCCTCCCCAGTGTTTCCAAGGACAGTTTCATTTCTCACGGTGGCCGTGGCAGCCAAACCCAGCAGTGAGGTCAGTGCAGTGCCCATGGCCACAGCCCCTTGCAGGGGCCCAGTGCAGCTTGGGCTGATGATCCACCCTCACAGCAGGCCCAGGGCAGCTCTGCAGTGGCTTTGGTGGCACCTGGGGCTGGCACACACCTCAGCTGTGTGTCTGTTTGCACTGGGGAAACTCAGCAGTTTGAGATTGCTTCAAAAAACCCCAAAAAGTGAAAACCCCTCTTAGGCTGAGTGCAGCCAGCTCTGCAAGCACAGCAGGGCCCATGGAGGACAGACAGGATGGGGCTGGACAATGTCGAGCAAGGTTGTCCACACTGGGTCAGAGCTCCAGGCACAGCTTCTGTGAGCAGGCCAGAGCTGCTGAGGAGAGACCCTGGGTCAATGTCAATCACAGAATGCTGCAATCACCTCTGCTCTTAAGAGAAGTTTAATAAAATACACCTTTAAAACAGGAATGTGTATTTTATTACTGCTCTTTGAAATCTTTCTCCATAGCTGGACTAGGAAAACTTTAATGATCCTCTCAGGGCTTTGTTGTTGTTTACATCAGACTCAGTCCTTGAGAGTGTCTTGAAAAAACTTCTCAAGAACACAAAGTTAAATTTAGACTCCAAATTTTCTTGAAGTTTTAATGGCTCCCACTGATGGACACAACTGCCTGCCTCTGCCTGCCCACACAAAGGCTCCTGCTGGGGGACATGCTGCACCACAGCCCTGCTCTGGCAGGGAAATTCCTTTATGTTTGGGTCCTGTCTGGCTCTCCCTGTCTGCCCTTTGCATTAATTCTTTCTTCCTCTGGCTGTTCTCTATTATGCCAAAAGGATCCACCATCTCTGAAACCTCCCTTCAATCCCTCCCAGGTCTCCTCTGCTGTCCTCAGTGTCCACTCCACTGAGCACAGAGCTGCTTTGTCCCTGTACATGAATTTGCTGTTTCAGAGGGTGTCATTTATTCAGGCCTGAGCTCTAGTGAGGGATAACTCCCAACCTCGCATGGACATGTAATTCTACCAGCGTGTTGCTTCTATACAGTCACTAAATGTGAATAACAATTTACCCGTTTCCATAAAACCCACCCCAAGTTCCCAGATTCAGTCCTTGTTTTCTCTATCCCTGCACCCCTGATCCAGATGTCTTCATCTTCTCTTCCAACCATCCTTGCTGGGAAAGCAGCCCCTGCATGTCTTGTTCCTGTGCTGAAAGTTCACAGGCAGGGTAAACATGGAATGAACCCTTTTGGTATCAGCCCCAGGCTCTGTGTGGGCAGGCAGAGGCAGGCAGGAGGCAGAGCTGTCAGCAAAGGAAGGGCCCAGCCAGGTGGGGCAGCCGGGGGATGCCGACAGCCTGCAGGGACAGAGGCGCAGGGCAGGGACACCGTGGGACAGCCTGGGCTGCACAGGGCACAGGGATGGGCAGCAGCTGCAAGGCAGCCCTGCCAGAGCCAACTTGGGCAGCACATTGGCCATGGCTGCTGGGCCTGGGCTTGAGGCCATGAGGAGACAAGTGACCCTTGCAGGGCTGGGGCCTCATTGCCTCCTTGTCCCTGCTCAGCAGCCTGGCAGGGGCCGCCCCATGCTCCTGCCCTTGCCATTGCACATACCCACATGCCAGTGCCCATCCTGGGAAGAGCCCTGAGCAAGGAGGGAGGGACAGGATCTGCCTGGCCAGGGGCTGGGGCTCAGGCCTTGGCCCTTTGCATTCCTGAAACACATCCAGGTGTGCTCAGCACCAGAGACACCTTGGCCTTGCTTGTCCCCAGCTGTCATCACTGCCTCCAGTGTTCTGCTCTAACTGGAACCTGGGGACACTTTCCCAGTGGTGTCCCTCAGTGGGACCCATTAAAACTTCAATAAAATTTAGAGTCTATATTTAACTTTGAGTTCTTGAGAAGTTTTTTGAAGACACTCTCAAGGACTGAGTCTGATGTAAACAACAACAAAGTCCTGAGAGGATCATTAAAGTTTTCCTAGTCCAGTTATGGAGAAAGATTTCAAAGAGCAGTAATAAAATATACATTCCCATTTTAAACGGTGTCTTTTATTTTATTTCTCTGTAGAGCAGAGGTGATTGCAGCATTCTGTGATTGATATTGACCCAGGGTCTCTCCTCAGCAGCTCTGGCCTGCTCACAGAAGCTGTGCCTGGAGCTCTGACCCAGTGTGGACAACCTTGCTCCACATTGCCCAGCCCCATCCTGTCTGTCCTCACTCCCCTGGGGCCTGCTGTGCTTGCAGAGCTGGCTGCACCCAGCCTCAGTGGGGTTTTCACTTTTTGTACTTTTTGCAGCAATCTGAAAGTGCTGAGTTTCCCCAGTGCAAACAGACACACAGCTGAGGTGTGTGCCAGCCCCAGGTGCCACCAAAGGCACTGCAGAGCTGCCCTGGGCCAGCTGTGAGGGTGGATCATCAGCCCAAGCTGCACTGGGCCCCTGCAAGGAGCTGTGGCCATGGGCACTGCACTGACCCCACTGCTGGGTTTGGCTGCCACGGCCACCGTGAGAAATGAAACTGTCCTTGGAAACACTGGGGAGGACTGGGACAAACTGGGGACATTGGGAACGCTGTGGGAGACACTGGGACATACTGGGAGTGACACTCGGGAGGACTGGGACATACTGGGAGGGATAGTGGGGAAGACTGGGACATACTGGGGAATTCTGGGGCCATTGCGGAGAAGACTGGGTAACACTGGGGCAACCTGTGAATGTCACTGGAATGAACTGGGAGAGACTGGGAATAAACTCAGGTGTCTTTGGAGGGACTGGGCTGTACTGGGACAGATTGGAGGGGCACTGGGGTTGTACTGGATTCTACTTGGGATCAGTTTTACTGGGGTTGTACTGGTCTGTACTGGGTTTATACTGGTGTGTACTGGGAGGGACTGGAAGGGCACTGGGTGTATTGGGTTCTGCTTGGGATGAACTGGGTTCTACTGGGGTTACACTGGTGTGTACTGGGGATGTACTGGGAGGGACTGGAGAAGTTGAATTGGCTGTTCCCACCTCTGCCGAATCCCATTTGCCAAGACTTCTGCCCATCACTGCCCAAAGGCAATCAGCGCCTGGTTTAGGATCTCGAAAGCGCTGCCTGATATTGGCACCACCTTTTTTTTGCATACAATTCCCGTCATGCCCTACGGCCCGATTCAGCCCCATTGGAGCTGGGACCACAACGCCTGTCATGCCCCGTGCTCCACAGAATCCCGGGATCCGCCACCCCTTTGTCTCTTCAGTGTCCCCCAGATCCTTCAGGATCCCTCAGTGCCCCCTCAGCGCCTGTTTGGGACTCCACAAAAGTGTCCCTGCACCCCCTGAGTGCTCCCAACCCCACAGATGCCCGGTACAGCCGCTTTTGGGAATTCATCTCCTCTCATCCCCCACGGCCCCAGAACCCCTCAGAACACAGAACTACGCCTAAAACTCCTGCTGTGGCTGTACCCAAAAGAGCCCGGTTAGAGCTTCTTGAGCTCCCTGCAAGTGCTCTTGAACTGTTTCGTTCCCTCAAGGATCTCAAGTCACAGCTCGGACACAGAAGTGTCCCCAAGAGCCTTCCCGGACCCCCAAACAAAGCGTTCGAGCCACTTCCGGGACTACAGCTCCCATCATGCTCTGCGGCGCATGTCCAGCGTTGTTTCAGCCGGGACTTCATCTCCCGTCATGCCCCGCTTGTCCACCGACATCTATTGCAGCTGCACCTCGAGCTTCCGTGATGCTCCATGGCCATGTTAAACTGCATTAGACCCGCGCTTACAATTCCCCTCGCGCCCCAGAGAGCCCTGTCAGAGCCCCCCAAGGGCCCGCCCAGACCCCAGAGGGCCCCAAATTCCCCTCCCTGACCTCCAAGGGCCCCCTGGAGCCCCAAGTGCTGCCCTGGACCCCGAACTGTCCCTCAGAATCCCTGAGTGCCCCTCCAATTGCCCACCCATCTCCCCCAAGTGTCCTCTGGACCCACAAGTTCTCTCTGAATTCCCTCCCCAGACCCAAAACTGCCCAAAATGTGCCCCAGAAATGTCACCAGGGACCCCAAAGTGCCTTCCTTGACTCTTTCTGAGAAAAAGATGATAAAAAAGATGACAAAAAGACTCAAATATTACTAGTTACCATAAAGAGGAATAAATAAATAGTTATTGGAGATTAACGAATGAATGAAGGGAATTGTATTGCTTAGAACCAAAGACCAATAATTTTTTAATTCCGAAAAATGTATTGTTTTTTAATATAAACTAAATAAATCGAGCAGGAGATCTTTGTCCTTTTTAATGTCTTCATTAAAAATCAGCTCAGGTGGGGCGATCTGATTGGTCTCACGCTGCCGCTGCCCCCAGGAGTGGCACAGAGGAGGAGAAAGAGTGCAGCTTTGTCCACTGGTCTGCAGGCAGAGATGGGGGTTCCTTGCTCACCAGAGCATCAGGTGATTCCCAGTATTTTGGTTTGACATTTGAGGTCCTCTTTCCAGCCAACATGTTTTTAAGTTAGGGTGAGGGGTAAATAGGGTCTTAGCGGACACTGGATTCTGTTCTTCACGTTTAGACATCACTTTGATCCCTCAATTCCTTGTTGGTTCATTATTTTTAGGGGTTTTTGGCTAGGTTTGGTGAGGGGCTTCCTCATTTTCATGCCAACCCCGATGTCATTTGCATGCCAACTTGGTTGTCCCCTCTTCTTCACCGTCCTGGGTGCCATCTTGCAGGAAGCAGCGGGGTGCCACTCGACAAAAAGGGGAATTCTCACTCATCAACAACAGGTAGTTAACAAAAAACTATTAACAACAGGTGATTACAACAACAAATAGTTAGAACTCTACCCTGGCAGCAACTGGCCCAACCTGTGAACTCTGCAACCTTTTAATAAATGGGCAAATTTTCTAGTCATAACAGTATGACATCACAGAGAGGGCTTTGTGACATCACTGAGGGAGTTTTGACATCATACAGTTTCTGTGACATCATAGAGTAGGGTGTGTGGCAGGGCCACCCTGCCATAATAGAGGGTGGCTCTGTGACATGAGAGAATGGATTGTGACATCACTGGGTGGCTGTGTAACATCATAGAGCAGGTTGTGACATCACAGAACAGATTCTGACATCACATTGTGGCTTTCTGACATCACAGAGTCTTTTGTGAAATCACAGTGCAACTGCATGACATTCCAGGCTGACATCCCAGATGTGGCTCTGTGATATCACAAGGGTGCTGTGTGACATCACATGTGGCTATGTGACATCACAGGGGCTGTGTGACATCACAGATGGCTGTGTGACATCACAGGGCTGTGTGAGGTCACTGGGGAGGTCACTCTGCCCCGGCCCCCCTCACAGTTCCCCCCAGAGGAGTCCAACCCTGCTCGTGCACAGCGGGGTCCCCTGTCCCCCCGGGTCCCCCCGCCCCCGGCCCCTCAGCCTCCCACAGAGGATGTTCCATGAGATCGACCCCAGAGCCTGACACGGGGATGGGGGGCCGGGGCCCTGGGGGTGGGACAGGGGGACAGGGACCCCCCGGCAGCATCCCTGTGTTCCCCAGGGCCAGGGCTCCTTCACCCTGGTATGAACGAGGGCTTGAGAGTGCTGAAAAAATCCCTGGCAAGGGATCAGCAAAAACCAGATTTAATATTAAGGTGCAGCAGCACAAAGTTCATTGGCAACAGTCAGTCTGCTCCTGACTGGACATTTCAGGCACACCAAGGAAACAAAGCAAGAACAAAACCAAACAGAATCCAGGCAATCAAACCAGAAATCAGCCAAGAATTCTTCCTGGGTATGTGTGAGACACAAGGAGAGTGAGGGCAAAGATAAAAGGAATATGGCCTAAAAGCTTAACAGAGCTCAAACTTAACAGGACTTAACTTATACCTTAACTTTAACTGATACCTTCAATTCCCCAATTTAGCAAAAGAACAGCACTTAACACTATTTAACCTAATTTAAAACCTATGAGTTAGAAATACAACAGAAGAATTACACTTAACAATCCTTAACTTAGCTAATAAATTAAATTTAACAACTTAGAAAAAGAACAACTCTTAGCAGCATTTAACTTTGTTTAGACCTTGTGACTCAAACTTACTTACTTATAACTGGATATCTGACTGACTCAGCTATCCAAGGCACTCCAACCCCTCAGAGAGCAGCATTTCTGCCACATTTTCCCAGCACAGGCACTCCTGTGTGCACACAGACACAAAGAGTCAGTGCAAGGCACCTGGGAGAAATTCCCCTGAGGGCAGGAAATGCTCTCTGTGGATCTTTTGGCATCTCCCCAGCAGGTAAAGGGTTGAGCCTGGAGGAGTGGGTGGATTGGCCCAGGCTCCGTCGTTGTTCAGGATCCCCGAGTGCAGCAAACGGGAGAGTTCCCGGCTGGGAGAGGCCCCACTCAGAGGGAGTCGCTGGCCCAGGAGAGCTCCAAGGGCTCCTTTTGGAGCGCTGTTTGCAGGGCCCCAAGAGAGGGGCTTCAGTCCCAGCAATGATTTATCCTGGCCACACTTGGCACCAACAGCTTTCTTTGGCAGTGTGAGAACAGGGATGTTGTGCCATGGAGGGAACAAAACCAGTTCCCAGGGCTGCTCCTCCAGAAAGCAGGGGCTAGTTGGGCAACAGCAGTTCCTGGAGCAGACAGTGTTTGTGATGAGCTGCAGAGGAGCTGAGCCCAGGAGCTATTGGCCAAGGCCGAGCCCCAAGGAGCATTTCTCAGCTGGCAGGGTGGCCTGAGAAGTGGAGGGGGTGAGACAGAGTAAAAATCCCTCAGAGCAGAAATCTACTTTGATTTAAGTGAAATGTACATTTTTGAGTTGAGTCTGTGCTTAGAAACCGTAGCTATTTAGCCTGACTGCAGAACTTAGGCTTAGTGAAGTTGCTCAGTGAAAGACAGAGATAAGAGAGAAGAGACAGAGGATGATAGAGAGAGACAGAGACTGCTGTTAGAAGAAGTCAACCTGACCTAGGAATTCTTCCTGATAAAGAAGAACTAGTGGCAAATGTCACATGAAATTCGTAAAAATGAATATGTATGAACCTATTGTGAAACTGTATGCATATGTATCTGAGAGGGAGATAAAAAGGGACCTGAAGTTCCCAGAAGGACGCATGCTTTTTTGAGGAGAGCAATCTCTGCATGCATCCAGCGCTGTAATAAAACACACCAGCTTTACAACTTTCACAGAGTTGTAGTTTTTGGCTATATCTCTGCAGAACAGGGGGAATGCAGCAGCACAGGGCCATGGAACCAAGGGACCATTGTCACACTGTGGGGCCTTGTGACACCAAGGGACCATTGTGACACTGTGGGGCCTCATGGAATCATGGAGAGCACTGTGACATTGCTGGGCCTCATGGAACCAAGGGGACTGTACTGACACGGTGTGGCTCCATGGAATGTAGGGATCATTGTGACACTGTGAGGCCCCATCAAATCAGGGGACCATTTTGACCCCACAAGGCGTCATAGAACCGTGGAGACCATTGTGACACTTTGAGGTGTCATAGAACCAAGGGGCCATTGTGACACTGTAAGATCCTAAGGTCTCACAATGGTGCCAAGAGTCCAGTGTGACATTTCAAGGCCTCGTGGAACCATGGGAAGACTATTAGGACACTACAAAGCCTCATGGAACCAAGGGGCCATTGTGACACTCTGGGGCACCATGGCACCAAGGAGATCACTGTGACATGAAGGGACTCATGGAATCATGGAGTCCATTGTGACATTTTGAGGCCCCATGGAATAGGCAAAGCATTGTGACACTGTAAGACCCCATGGAACCAGTGAGACCACTGTGACCCTGGGAGTCCTCACAGAACCAAGAGGACCATTGTGACACTGCAGGGCTGCATGGAACCAAGGGGCCATGGTGACATTGTGGAACTCCATTGAAGCAAGGGTTCATTGTGACACTGCAGGGCTGTGTGGAACCAAAGCTCCAGAGTGATACTGAATGGCCACCTGTCATCAATGGTCCATTGTGACACTGTGGAGACAAAGGAGACCATTGTGACACCACAACCCCCCGGGGTCCAAAAGTCCATTGTGACATTGCAGGGCTCATGGAATAGAGGAGTCACGTGACATTGTGGAGCCTGGAGAACCATGGAGACCATTGTGACACTGCAAGGCTTCATTGGGACCACTGTGAAACTGTGGAGCCTTCTGGAACCTAGGGGCTGTTGTGACACTGTGGGACCCCATCAAACCAAGGGAACATGGAACAAGTTTGGCTGGTGTCCTGCCAGGGGCCACCTGACTGGTCCAGCTGACCTTGGCATGTTGAGGGTCTCTTCTCTTCTGCTGCTGAAATACTGGGGCTCCGTACTTTCCTTCATATGGAAAAGATCTGACCTTCTCCTCCAAGAACCCATGGCCAGAACTGGGATTTCACCTGCAAATTTCCCTATATCCAGGGATTGTTCCCATAGGAATATTGCCAGGAAAAGTTTGGCTAGCAATGGTTTCACAAGGGTCATCTACTTCTACCCCAAAAACATTGGGGAAGGCTCTGTGCTTTCCTTCCTATGGGAAAGAACCGTCCTGCTTCTCCAGGCACCTATGGATGAGATTGGGATTTCACCTCCAAAATTCCCTGTATGCAAAGACTGGTCCCAGAAAACATCTGCCATTCCTGACAAGTCTGGCTGGCCTTGGCCTAGTGATGCTCTCACCTGCCTTCCAAACACCTGGACTCTGTGCTTTCCTTCCTATGGAAAAGAACTGCCTTTCAAGTCCAGCTGCCCATGGCTGAATTTGTGTTCCACCTCCCACATTCCCTATTATGACAAACTGGAGGAGACTGTTGGCTGGAAACATTTTGTGCGCCATGGAGAAAGGGGCAGGTCCAGCCTTACCCTGCCCTGGAACCCCAGCCATGCCCTGCCCTGGAACCCCAATGCCCCTAGAGCCTCTATCCCAGCCCAGCAGTGTCTGCCAGTCCCTGGCACAGCACAGGCAATGCTCCACAGCCACCTCTGCAGCCCCAGCCCAGCTCCTGAGGGACCAAATGAGCCCAAGTCCCACCTGGGGGAAGGGCCCAGGAAGACCAAGGGGTATTTCAGGCTGACCACAAGGCAAGCACTCATCTTGACCCTACCTTTTCTTGGAATTTCCATCTGAACAGTGCTGGAATTCAGGAGTTGGTAGCTGTGTGTGTCCTCCTCTGTATCTTTTATATCTTTCTCTCTTTCTAATTCCCTCTTCTTGCAAATTTTGATTAGCATCACATTGAACAGGCTTAGAGTTTGTGAAGTTGAATGGTCCAATTTAAAGCTTTGATAAGTGTTTTTTGTTGATTGAATGTTGTATTAAACCTTTTGCCAAAGTTTCTCTGCTTTTCTAAAGTTTGCAATAAAGACTGTTTAGTTCTTTTGAGCTCCTAAGAATCTCTTGTTTGTATTTCTCCAGTACATCCAACTCAGAGGACACAAACAGTTATAATTCCTTTTAAATGTCTCATTGAGGGAGTTTTTGAGAAATGGCAGTCAGGGCTTGTGTGTCCTGCTTGGCACAGCCCAGGCAGGGCTTTCCCAGCCACATTCCACACTCCATTTCCCAGCTGGAGCCGCTGGTGCCTCTGAGTTGTGCTGCCCCAGCCCCAGGGACGCTCTCCTTGTCTGCCCATTCCCCCACGGTCTCTGGGCAGGGATGGCCTCAGTGGGGGCTGCTGACATCCTCAGCAACTTGGAGGCTGCTGCTGAATTTTCCTGCTCCGGAGCTTGTTCAACCTTCAGCTCTTCAGTGCAGGAATTCGGTGTCCCAGGGCTCATTAACATTCAGAACACCTGAAAAACCCAAGCCTCAGGGAATAATTTGATTTAATTTTCCAAATCACTTGTTCAGCCTTCAGCTCTTCAGTTCAGGAATTCAGTGTCCCAGGGCTCATTATCATTCAGAACACCTTAACAAGCCAAGCCCCTGGGAATAATTTGATTTAAGTGTTCAAATGTTTTGTGGTTGATTAGTCAGATTTCAGAAGCCTATTCAATGTGAATACCCTGAGATTAAAAAGACAGCAAGAAAATATTTTTCAGGTTCTGTAATTTTTTTTCACTAGTAATTCATTGACGTGTGCAATCTCCAATTGACACTGAATCCAAGTACCTCCTCATGCCCTTTCAATGGATATGAAAATCAAGACCCTTTATGGCTGACAATGAATCAGACTCTGTCCCTACCCCTACCCCACTATTTCCCCCATCCAAGCCCTGGCACTCAGAGTAGCCTTGTGCAAATCTAAGCTCCCTCCAGCCCACACTGGACCTAGCCAACAGACCACAATTGAACAGGATACAATTTAATAACTATCACACAATTAAAATAACAATCACACAATTACAAACTCTTCCCTGTGCCATGTGCAACGTCCCAGCAGTGTCTGATGAGTCCACCATTCAGAAGTGATTTCCATACTAAAATTTATTTCACACAAACGTGGTTCTGTGATAGATATAAACACAATTAAGATCTTGTATCAGGATGCCCCTTCTGGAGTGAGGACAGAACAGCTTGAACAATTCCTGATTTGCAAAGCTGTCATTGGTGGATGGAGAAGGGAGGTCAGGCTGCTCTTGGTGTTGATGAAATGCTGAAAGCAGCCTGACTCATTTCATTTCCTCATGCCCTGGCTGATCTCCCCTCTTTCCCCTTCCACCCATCGGCTTTTGTCTCCCCTCAGGCCCCCCAGTGAAGAGCCTGGCTCTGTGTTCTCCATCCCCTCCTTGCTGGCACTGCCAGGCTGGGATGAGGAGCCCCTCAGGCTTCCCTGCTCCAGGCTGGACCAGCCCAGCTCCCTCAGCCTCTGCTCACAGCTCCAGACAAAATTGGTACTTCTCCATAATTCCCTACATGCAAGGGTTTCTCCCAGACAAAAGCTGCAAGGACAGACAGGCCTGGCTCAATTTGGCCTCTGGTGGTTGCCTCTAATCTGCCCTGGAAACACTGGGGCTCTGTCCTTTCCTTCCTGAGGGAAAGAACTGGCCTTCTCATCCAGGTGCTCATGGGCTGAAATTGGGATTCTTCCCCCAAAATCCCGTAAATCTGAGATATAGAATAGTTATATCTGAGATACAAGATATTTATTCTGTTGCTCCCAGGTGAAAGCTGCCAGGACAGACAGATCTGGCTGGCCTTGGCCTCTAGTGGCTGCTGTTTATCAGCTCCTGGAAGACTGGGGCTCCATGCTTTCCTTCCTGCTTTCCTTCCTGTGGAACCATGATGACACTTCAGGGCCTCATGGATCCAAGGGACCATTGTGACACTGTGAGGCCTCGTGGAACCAAGGACACCATTGTGGCTCTGTTGGGCCACATGATCCCAAGGGGCCAGTGTGAAACAGCAGAGCTTTGTGGAACCAAGAGGCCATTGCTGCATTTCAGGGCCTCGTGGAGCCAAAGGGCCATTGTGATCCTGCGGGGCACCGTGGATCCATGGAGAGCATTATGGCATTGCAAGGCCCCATGGAATCATGGAGACCATTTTGACACTGTGGGGCCCCAGGGAACAAAAGGGCCACTGTGACCCTGCAGGGCCTCATGGAAGCACGGGGCCATTGTGACACTGCAGAAGCAAGGAGAACATTGTGATACAGCAGAGCACCATGAAACCAAGGCAACATGGAACAGATCTGGCTAGCTTGGCCTCCCAGGGGCCACCTGACAGGTCCAGCTGATCTTGGAATGTTGAGGGCTGCCTCTCATCAGCCTCTGGAGAACTGGGGCTCCATGCTTTCCTTCCTATGGAAAAGAACTGTCCATCTTTACAGGTGCCCACAGCCAAAATGAATACTCCCCCTGAAAAATTTCCTGTATGTAAGGGTATCTCCCAGATAAAAGCTGCCAGGAGAGACAGGAGAGAGAGCTCTGACTGGCCTTGGCCTCTTGTGGTCATCCTCATCTCAAGGAAGCCCTGAGGAAAATATTTGAACAGGTTTGACTGCTGGAACATCAATGGGTCTCATGCTCTTAAAAACTCAGATGCTCTTCTCATCATATGTGTCTTTTTTTCCCTAATTGTGTATTATCCATTAAATAATTTATTCTGCTAAAAAATATTAATCTTATCACTCTACCAGTGTATCTGACACAAAACTCCTCCTCTACATATGGATGCAGGTCACCTGTATAAGCAAACACAAGAAACAATCCAGCAGGAATTATTTATTGCTGCTCCCATCTATCACATATCTGGAGATGGAGGTGCAGCCCCAGCACTTGGCAGGGCTCAGGGGCTCACAAGCTCAACTCCCACACAGAGAACTTGTGGACTCTGGGCTGCTCTTCTTGGTCTCTGCACGCTCAGCAAGGCTGAGATGGACACTGATGGTTTCTGGGCCAGGCTCTCTGAGCCCAACCCAGCTCCCTGCAAGCTCTGCCAGCTGCCCTGAGCTCTGGGCAGCACCAAGGGCCTCTCCCCAGCCCAGCCCAGCCGGCTCTGGCCCCAGAGCTCTGCTCAGGCCAGGCTGCTCTGGGCACTGGCCCACGGCCTCAGCCCCTGGCAAGGGCACAGCAGCAGCTGCATCTGCCACAGGACTCAGCCCCAGCCATGGGGGAAGGTGCTTGGCCAAGGCCAAAGGAGGCTCCCTGGCTGCCCTGCTCCCCTCGGGCTGAGGTGCTGAGAGCTCTGCAGCCCCTGCTGCCATCCCATCTGCCCAGGGCAGCACAAGAGCCCTGGCCTTGGGGCCCTCAAGAGCTGCTCCTGCTCCAGGCCCAGGGCCCATCCCAGAGCTGCGGCAGCCACAAAGCTGTGCCCATTTCTATTCATTGCTGCTCTGATGGGGATGGATCCTCAGCCACTTGGAGGTTGCTGATGAATTTTACTCCTTCTGAGGCCTCTTCTTTCTTGAGCTCTTCAGTTCAGGGATTCACTGACAAAGGCTCATAAACATTTGCCCAAAATGCCAAGAAAAGCCCCTAAAAATCATTTAAGTTCTAAATTCTTTTGCGGTTAATTAGACAAATTTCAGAAGTGTATTCAAAGTGAATATACTGTATTGAAAACAATTAGGAGAGAATTGTTTTGTCTTGTTAAGTTCTCTTTTCCTCTTTATAGATTGGTATCAGCAATGTCCAATTGATACTGACCCCAAGCACCTTCTAATGCTGTCAGAATAGATA
Organism: Melospiza melodia melodia; assembly: GCF_035770615.1. NCBI lineage: Eukaryota > Metazoa > Chordata > Aves > Passeriformes > Passerellidae > Melospiza > Melospiza melodia. The sequence goes on along the minus strand of NW_026948802.1, from coordinate 1,569,290 downwards.
TGAAAATCAACACCTTTTATTGCTATGAATAACACTTTGTCCCTACCTCTTTCCCACTGTTATGAAAGAATTTCTACACGTCTAATTCAATAAACAACAAAGGTGAATTTAGCAGCAATTTTAACTGAGCAGCAATTTTATATAAAATACTACAGTCAAATAAACTCTAACAGATACCAAAAAATTTCTCAGTGGTTCTGATAAAGCATAAGCAAAACTGATCAATCAGGATATGGGGAGGGTTTTTCTCACCCTCCTGTACAAAAAGCACAGGAATCCAAACACAAGTTTATATACTATATACTGTATGCTAATACAGATTCATCAATATTTTCCCATAAATCTCTTCCTCTTTTTGATTCTTGAAATCTATGTCACTGTACTTCACAGTGCATGCTCGCACTATTGCTAAGGGGTCTTTTGGCTCTTTGGTGGTCACATCCAATGAAGGCTTCTCCTTATTGTCACTATTCTTTGAACAACCCCACATGTTGCAGATGCGCCCCAAGTCATGTAGAAGCCAGCATTATATTCCAAAAGAAAGCCTTTTCATTTCATAGACACCTGAAATAATTTCAATTCTGTTTATTTCAAGGTTGATTCTCTAATTATCCCAAGACATACTCCGTTTTTGGATGCTACTTATCTCAATCTACATCCTGGATCCTATAATCTCATGAACATCTGAAAACATCTGTTTTGTGACACTAATTATATATTCTTTTCCTCTATTACTTTTTTCTAAAATATCGATACAGTTACCATTGCTGGCATGAATCCTATTCATTTATCGCACCACCATTTCCCTCATCCAGCCCCTGGCACTCAGAGCATCTGAGCAATGGAGTCACATCCAGGGGTGTCCCCAGGGCTCAGGATTTTGGCCAGGTCAGTGAAATCTCTTTATTGCTGATCTGGATGAGGCCATCGAGGGCACCCTCAGTCAGTTCCCAGGTGAGCCCAAGCTGGGTGGGAGTGTGGCTGTGCTGGAGGGCAGGAAGCTCTGCAGAGGGATCTGGCCAGGCTGGAGCCATGGGCCCAGGACAATGGGATGATGTTCACCAAGGCCAAGGGCCGGGTCCTGCCCTGGGCTCACAACCACCAAAAATCCCTGATCCCCACAGCCTGTCTTGTTTCCTTCATCCCTGCATTGCCAGGGACTTTCTGGGACAAGGGAGCTCTGCTCTGGGGATGGAGGGAGGCATAGGTGCCACCACTGGAGTGGGAACCACAGCTCATCAGGTTTAGGTCCTTTGGGGGTCAGGAACTGGTGGGACTCTGAGGCACAGAAAGTTTCTCTTCATGGCCAACAGACCATAGTTGAACAGGACACAATTTAATAACAATCACACTCTTCCCTGAGCTATGTGCAATGTCCCAGCAGTGTCTGATGAGTCCACCATTCACAAGTGATTTCCATACTAAAAGTAATTTTAGACAAATGTGGTAATAGATATAAACACAATTAAGTTCTTGTATCAGGATGCTCCTTCTGGAGTGGGTGCAAAACAGCTCAAAATTCCTGATTTGCAAAGCTTTCAGTGGTGGATGGAGAAGGGGGGTCAGGCTGCTTTTTGTGTTGAGGAAATGCTGAAACCAGCCTGACTCCTTTCATCTCCTCATGCCCTGGCTGATCTCTTCTCTTTCTCCTTCCATCCATTGGTGTTTGTCTGCCCCCAGTCCCCTGTGAAGAGCCTGGCTCTGTGTTCTCCATCCCCTCCTCACTGGCACTGCCAGGCTGGCATGAGGAGCCCCTCAGCCTTCCCTGCTCCAGGCTGGACCAGCGCAGCTCCCTCAGCCTCTGCTCACAGCCCAGGGGCTCCAGCCCCACCTTGGAGGCCCTTCCCAGACCCTGCTCCAGCTGCCAGACATCTTTCCTGCCCTGGGCAACCCAAACCAGGCCACAGTGACCTGGATAATCCCCGTCCTTGATGTCCTGGTCACACCGCCCTGGCCCCTTGTCCCCTGTCAGGCTCTGGGGTGGATCCTGTGGAACATCCTTTGGTGGAGGCTGTGGCTCCAGGTGGGCCGGGGGATCCTGGGGGACAGGGACCCCGCTGGGCATGGACAGCATTGGACTTGTTGGGAGAAACTGTGAGGGGGAGCTGGGGCAGAGTGACCAACCCAGTGACCTGACACAGCCCTGCTGGAATGTCACACAGCCCCTCTAGGATGTCACACAGCCCCTCTGTGAGGTCACAGCCCTTTCTCTAATGTCACACATTGGTCTCTGATGACACAGCCAACTTTGTGATGTCACAGCGTTCTCTGTGATATCAGATCTCTGCCATATGATGTCACAGATGCAGTCTATGAGGTCATAGTTCTCGATGACCTCACATAACCCACTCTGTGATGTCATAGCCCACTCTGTGACCTCATGTTTCTAGATGATCAATTGTGTATACCAGGTGAACTGACACCTGGAGCTTGTTCTCCACAGCCTCAGGCCTATGGAAACCACACAGTGCCCATTGTGTGAGAAGGTAACTGGAAGTTCAGCAGCCTCAGTGTCCTGCCAGCTCAACCAGGCCCACTGGAACATTGGGGTCCATGAGCACCAAGCACCACCAGAGATCCCCAGGAGAGAAGAACACATGGGTAAAGGGGAGGGGAAATATGTTAATGATTTTGGGGAAATGATCATCATATGTGTGTTTAGTCAGGGAAAATCAATGAATATGTGTGCAAAATACAGAATATAAACAGAAACTTTCCTGCACTCAGCATGCATGGCTTTGGGAGGAGCTATCCCCCATGCATCCCCCATGAATAAAGAATGCTTCTTCTTAATGCTACACTGGGGTTAAGGAGTTTTCTGTTTTACCAAATTTTTGGTAACACTCCCACTGCCAAGGAAAGCTCTGTCTGCTGCTGTTCACAAACAGAGAAGGGCTGGTGGCAGATGTGGGGCTTGGAGGCTACCTGGGGCACAGTGACCATGAAACAATGAAGTTTTCAATGTTCTGTGAAAGAAGGAGGGGCAGCAACAAAGCTTCTACACTGGAATTAGGAAGGGCAGACTTTGGCCTATTTAGGATGCAGATTTGGGGGGAACCAAATCAGATCCTGATTTTTTGAAGGGAAACAGCCCTTAAAAACAAAGGGGGATCCAGGAAGGATGGACACAGTTCAAGGAAGTAATCTTAGGGGGAAGGAGCAGCCTGTCCCAGTGTGGCAAAAGATGAGCTGGTGAGGAATATTACTGCCATGTGGGAATCCTTAAAATCAGAGGGTTTTTGGAAAGCTGCAAAAGGCAGGCCACATAGACAGTGGAATTGTGATTTGAGCTAAGCAGTAGCCATGAGATAGGTCAGCAGGAAAATTATGTAAAAAGTAGAAAACTAAGGACAAATAGAACAATGGTCTGTGTATTAACGCTCATCTAGAATAACTCCCTAAGCTGCAGAGAAGTTTATCTAGCAAGATATTAGGAAGTTTGAAGCTTAATAATGGAGCTAAATGCATTGTGTTTTAAGGCTTACATGCAGGTATTGTATTCAAAATAAGCAAGCATTGTTTTAACCAAATGTACATCTGCTTAAAGTGGTTGGATACAACTACTGTCAATATGCTTTTGCTTTGTGTGATTGGTTCAAAAAACTTTTAAAAGAAGTTGTAACATTAAGTTCTTTGTCTGCTGCCTGGGCTGTGAGCTGATGGCATCTTCCCATTGCCATAACCATGTAATCAGACTGGTGATGAAAATTAAAACAGCTCAAGGAAAGTTCCTAGCAGTCCCGTCCCATTTGTGAATTGTAAATAGCCCCTGGCCGGCGATATGGCCTGGCTGCCCATGGAACTTTTCTGGGAACTCAGGGTAAAAAGGATCAGCAACTCAGGAAGTCTTTAAGGATGTCCTTATGTTATGCAGAAAAAAAAGTTGAGAGGTGAAAGGTCAAGTAGAGTGTAACCTGGCCACCTCTGTAAAAAAAAAAGAATATTAAATTGTTTTATTAAGAAAAAATTATAGCAAAAGTAGGGACAAGGAGAACCTGTACTCTTTTTTGGATGCAGTGGAGAACATAGCAACCAAAGATAAGGAAATGGCCAAGCTACTAAACACAGTGTCTGTCTCAACTGTCAATATTAGAACAGGTTGCCCTCAGGACAAGAGTTCAACTGAGCTGGTAGATGTCCACAGGGAGCAGAACAGCCAGCGTGAATTTCAATGTTTGCACTGATGATCTGGATGAGGGGATTGAGTCCAGCATCAGCAAATTTGCAGATGACACCAAGCTGGGTGTGAGTGTGGATCTGCTGGAGGGCAGGAGGGCTCTGCACAGGGCCCTGGACAGGCTGGATCCAGGGCCCAAATCCAACAAGGTGAGGTTGAACAAGTCCAAGTGCCGGGTCCTGCACTTTGGCCACAACAAGCCCTGCAGCACTACAGGCTGGGGACAGAGTGGCTGGACAGCCACCAGGCAGAAAGGGACCTGCAGGGACTGATGGACAGCAGGCTGGACATGAGCCAGCAGTGTGCCCAGGTGGGCAAGCAGGCCAATGGCTCCTGGCCTGGATCAGGAATGGTGTGGCCAGCAGGAGCAGGGCAGTGATTCTTCCCCTGAGCCCAGCACTGCTTAGGCAGCACCTCGAGTGCTGTGTCCAGTTCTGGGCCCACTGAAGTGGGCAAGAGGAAGAAATTTGTAGCAGGAAGAGGAAAGAAAGCCAAGGTGAAACACAGGAAATGGTCAGGGCAGTTTCGGGGTGGCTGCCAGGCAGCCCTGGCTCTGAGCAACAGCGTCTGCAGTGTGACAGGAAACTCCCAGCTGATGGGAACAAGCTTTCTGGCTGAGTGCAGACGCCAGGACAAAGCTGAGTGGTTTCCCTGGTGTCCCCCAGCCCTTGCTGGCCCCAGGAGCTGATGGTGTTTGTGCTCCCTCAGGTTCATGTCCCCACACCAACAGCATGGGGGTGCTCCCCCTGCTGTGTGCAATGCAAACAGGGGCTCCTGAGCCAGGGCTGCTGTGTCTGTGCCTGCAAGGATGGGTCACCTGTGTGAGCTGGGGGAGAGGCCAGGGCTGCAGAGGGGGGATGTTGTTGGCAGCTCCATGAGGACGCTCTGGGATGCTGCCCTGGGCTGTGCAGCACACTGGGGATGGATCAGCCCCTGCTCTGCTGCTCCTTCCCATCTGCCCCAGGGCCCTTGCAGAGCCCCAGCCATGCTGTTTGCCCCCAGCCTGCCCACGGCCAGCCTGGGCTGCTCACGGGGGTTTTTTGTGCTGAGCATTGGCCTGGGTGTGTTCTTGGGAGAGCCTGGGCAAGGAGCCTGGAGTCCCCAGGGCCTGGCCTGAGGTGTCAGTGCTGCCCCAGCAGTGCCCATGGCCTGTCCCTGCTGCAGCCCCGGCACTGCCACCCCCAGGGCTGTGCCCGGCCCTGAGAGCACTCAGGCCCTGCAGCAACACCAGCACCACCAGGGCAGTGGGGCAGGGCCACGGCAGCAGCACTGGCAACACCAAGAGCTGCTGCTGCTGGGCACAGCTGCTGTGCCAGCCCTGATCTGCCCCCAGCTCTGCACACAGACATTGCTGCTGCAGCTCCAGAGAAGGCAACAAAAGGGCATCTCTGCAGGAAACTTTACTGGGAAATCCTTTAGTTCCTTTAAAGCCACTGAGTGGACAGCCCCTCATTGACACAGTCTGTGGTTACAGGGAAGGCAGAGAGGAACAAAATTATAAATAGCACAAACAATGACTTTTTTTGTAGATGGTATTTCAAAAGTAAAACAAAGAAAAAGAACTTCAAAAATGAAACCAACAAGAAGCATCAAAGATGACTTTTATTACAAGTGATTTGCAGCAATTGGTCAGCAGTTTAATGTTCCTGAAAGCATCCAGTGATCAGTCTCCACACTGCAGCCTTGAGCTCCTGGTTCCTCAGGCTGTAGATGAGGGGATTCAGGGCTGGAGGCACCACCGAGTACAGAACTGACAGGGTCAGATCCAGGGATGGGGAGGAGATGGAGGGGGGCTTCAGGTTTGCAAAGATTGCAGTGCTGATGAACAGGGAGAGCACGGCCAGGTGAGGGAGGCAGGTGGAAAAGGCTTTGTGCCGTCGTCGCTCAGAGGGGATCCTCAGCACAGCCCTGAAGATCTGCACATAGGAGAAAACCATGAACACAAAACAACCAAACACCAAAGAGGCACTAACAGCAAGAAGTCCACGTTCCTTGAGGTTTGAGTGTGAGCAGGAGAGCTTGAGGATCTGGGGGATTTCACAGAAGAACTGGCCCAGGGCATTGCCATGGCACAGGGGCAGGGAAAATGTACTGACTGTGTGCAGCAGTGAATAGAGAAAGGCAGTGGCCCAGGCAGCTGCTGCCATGTGGGCACAAGCTCTGCTGCCCAGGAGGGTCCCGTAGTGCAGGGGTTTGCAGATGGACACGTAGCGGTCGTAGCACATGATGGTCAGGAGGGAAAGCTCTGCTGAGATGTAAAAGGCAAAAAAAAAGACCTGTGCAGCCCATCCTGAGTAGGAGATGGTCCTGGTGTCCCAGAGGGAATTGTGCATGGCTTTGGGGACAGTGGTGCAGATGGAGCCCAGGTCACTGAGGGCCAGGTTGAGCAGGAAGAAGAACATGGGCGTGTGCAGGTGGTGGCTGCAGGCTACGGCGCTGATGATGAGGCCGTTGCCCAGGAGGGCAGCCAGGGAGATGCCCAGCAAGAGGCAGAAGTGCAGGAGCTGCAGCTGCCGTGTGTCTGCCAATGCCAGCAGGAGGAAGTGCCTGATGGAGCTGCTGTTGCACATTTGCATTATCTAGGCATGGGAATCTGTAAGAAAAGTAATCATTGAATAGTTGGGTTTGGAGAGGACTTGAAATATCCCAGCTCAGCCTGGAGACACTTTCCCCCCACTGCCTGCCCAGGGCTCTGCTGCCTGGAGCTGTCCCTGCCAGCAGCTGCTTCCCTGTGCCCAGGTCTGGGCCCTGCCAGTGCTGCCAGAGCCCAGCCCAGCTCTGGGGGCTCAGCTCTGCCCTGCAGACCCCTCCCAGCTCTGGCACTGCCCAGGGGCAGCTCTGGCTCTGCAGGCTCTGATGGCAAAGTCAGAGCAACCCTGAGGAGGCTGGAAAAGTGACACTGATGCTGCCTCTGAGGGACCCTGGACTGATTTCTGTCACTGCCTGGTGTATTCAGATCACAGTGAAATATATTTTCTATTTTCCTCAGCCTGAACTGAGAGATGAACATCTATGTACAATTTCCCATCCAGACAATCCAGAGCAGTAGATAAATAGAGGAGGACTTTCCCTTTTATGCAGCTCCTGAATACCTCTGTTCCCTGTATAATCTACTTGGAAACATTCTGGAGTTGAATGCCATGCTGGGAGCAGTCCTGAACAATGCAGCATCCTCCCCACACAAGCAGAACACTTCCAAACCTTACCAGCTGTCTCCTCCCACCCAGATCTTGTCCCCCAGTGCTGGGAGCAGCTGCCAGAGCTGGCTGAGAGTTGTCCCTGGCAGGCAGCAGAGTCCCTGCCCCAGCACAGCACCCTGGGCTGCAGGACCCTGCTCTGCAGGACAGCCCTGGGCACCCCTGGCTCCTCTGCACAAGAGACAATCAGAGAATGTACTCACAGAGTCTGTAGGCATTGGGATGTTCCAGTTTAGGAGATGGCTCCAGGAGCTGCAGCTGCATTGTCCTGCAGCCAGAGGTTCCTGTGCCAAGGGCTGGCAGTGGTTCTGCCCCCGGCACTTCTCAGCATCTTCCCAGCCCTGATTGATTGGAGCTCTCTGTGCCTCTGTGCTGTGCCCAGGGTGGTTGCAGGCAGTGCCCCAGCCCTGCTGGGCTGGCAGAAGAGCTGCTCATTAAGAGAAATGTGCTTTTGAAGCTCTTCTTGGTTACCAGGAGCTGCCTCTGTGGCAGGAGCCCAGGCCAGCTCAACAGCACAGTCACAGCACAAGGACTTTAATGAGCCTCTGGGGCTTTGTGCTCAGGTCCTGAACATCAGTCCCTGAGAGGGAGCTGAAAAAACCTCTCCAGATCTCCAAGTCAGAATCCAACTCCAAAGTTTCTTGGACTTTTAATGGGTCCCACTGAGGGACACCACTGAGAAAGTGTCCCCAGGCCCCAGGCAGAGCAGAGAACTGCAGGCAGTGATGACAGGAGGGGACAAAGAGAAGCCAAGTCTTGGTGCCCTGCCCTGGGGCAGAGCAGCAGGGTCTGTGCCACCAAGGGCTGTGAGGAGACACCTTGTCTTTAGGCCCTGGGGCCTCCTGGCACCGCCCCAGCCAGGCTGGGCACTGTCAGCCCCTTGTCCTGACCTCAGCATCCCCCCATAGCCCACATCCCAGTGGCCTCAAGGATCTGCTGGAAGGAGTTCCTGGGGATCCTTGCTCAGGAATGGCCCTGGGGGCTCCCTCATGCTTTCAGAGTCTGCAGGCTTTTCAAAGGACTTTGGAGTTGGCTTTTGCCTTGGAGTCTCTGAGAGGTTTATGCAATCATGGCCTCCAATTATCTGCTGTAATTAGTCCCTGCAGAGGCTTTGTCAGTAACAACACTCAGTGGGGCTCATTAATGCTTCAAGGTACTTCAGATATTTTAAGGTACTTGGTGTTTCACTTTTGATACAGACTCTGTGAGGTTTGTGTAATCATGGCCCTAATTATCTGCTTTAATGAGTCCCTGGAAAGCTTTGTACTGACACTCAGTGAGGATCATTAATGCCTTGAGATACTCAAAGTTTTTAAAGTACTTTATGGATTTCATAATACTTTTATGTACTTTTAAGGTTTTTTCTTCCCACACTGAGTCTCTGAGAGGTTTTTGTGCCATCCTGGCCTCCAATTCTCTCCTCCAAGTAGTCCATGGGGAGCCTTTGTTGGGTATCTTCCTCCTTTCTGTTTTATAACAAGGATGGATCTGAAAGAATTTTGTAAGACTTTCTAAAAGCATCCAAATAAATATGTGACAATTAACAATGCAACAACAATTACTAAGAGAATTTATTGTCCTGTTTTAGCTAGATATCATCCAATCCTGTAGTCCACTGGACTGGAAGTGTTTATTGAACCAGTCTTTGTTTTCCACTTGAAGTTTCTTGAACCCTTCCTTCAGTACCTGAATGCTCTTATGGATTGACTCTCTGTGGCTGGAGAGGTTCATGCAACACATCCCTCAGAGTCTACACAGCCATGCCCATTTTCCCAGAGTAAAAACTGTATCACTGTTCTGCAAGGTGGCATGTCTGATGGTCTCTATGTCTGAGAGCAGGCCACTCAATGCAAGGGAGGTAGCATTGGTTTGCTTACTTAAAAGGATCCCAAGATGCTCTAATTGTCCTAAAGCTTTAGCTGCATCCACCCAAGGTAGTCCACATTGGGGGTGCTACCATCTGATACCTGGATTAAAGCTTGCAAAGCCATTTCTTTAATATCATCCAGTACTTCTCTGAGGATACCTGCTGCTTGATCATCTGATAGGCTGTGTTGTCCTTCTCCAGCTAGATGGTTAATTGTCAATTCCGCCCTTGCCTCATTATTAGCATAGTCTGCTATTAATTGATTTAGTAAACACTTCCATCCCCCTTCCCACAGGGTGTATTCTGTAGGTGATAACAACATGGTTATAATATATTTTAACTCATAGAGGGTTAAGACGTGCTGTAAACATGGCCCTAATTAGGGCATTAAAAAAAGCTCAGTCCTTCCTATCGTCTTTAGCTCCCCTACACAACTCCTTGATTTCCTCGTAAACCAACGGCTGATACCTGGGATTCTGCCCCCTTCTTTAACATCCTGGGGCAATGAGGAATTTCAAGACTATTTGCCAGTCTCGTTCCTTTCCTTAGAATCTTCTGGGATGGAGGGGTGAGATGGCTCTGAGAAGTCCAAAGTGTCTTCTGGGGAGGAAGAATAACTTGGAGCAGAAACATTTGGATTAGAAATAGTGTGACAGTTGGGCTTAGTATCTTTGATCATGGGGTTATATTTTTGCCGGAGGGTGAGGCAAAGGGCACTGCCATTTTGTCAGGTGTTGGGGAGGAAGGGCCTTGATTTAGGATGCCGGACTTCCAGGGTGGAGTTCTGGAGGCATGGCCCAGGATGGAGGTGGAATGATTAACAGAGGGGCATGACCCACAGTTCTGGGGGTGGAGTCTGGAGGTTCATTCAGGGTGGAAGAGAAGGTTGTGGTAGCAGGAAGTGGAGGAGCCAAGATGGAGGGAAGATGGTCAGTCTCCCAAGCCACATTTGGGCTCCTTCCATCTTGAGTCTCCAGGGCATCATGCTCCAAGACCACGTGGCCATTGCCATCTTGGACCATCGTGGAAGGTCTGAGAAAGGCCGGTTTGAGAGGAGGTCCTGAGGTAGGAGTGACCAATGGATTGAGTTTTCAACACACTGCTTGCTGGTGAGTGTGGTGTTGAAGATGGGGAGCATGTGGGGTGCAATGGGGCCCCTTTTGATCAAAAGTTTTACAGTTTAACTCCCACTGAGTCCCAAAATTCAGTGGTATGGATTTCATTAGCAGAGGCGTCTGGAAAATTTTTAATGATCCACCTCGTGATTGATTTCAATTTGTTCTTTGAAAATACTTTGTCATGATCAGTGAGAATTAACTTAAAGCATCCATATATGCTGCTTTCTACTTTGGACATCTGACTGCCCAAAGTAGAAAACAGCCTTTTCTCTTTCTCTGCCTTATGAGGAAGAGCCACCGGAACACCCCAAATCAATTATGGGACTTGGGTGCATATTGTAAAAACACAATGGCAAAATGGGCACTAAATGTCTTGCATTTCCCTAAACCCACCTGCAATCCTATGCAGGTGAAATCGTCGTTGTCCTTGCATACCCTGGGAAAGGTCCCTTGAAGCAACGATGAATCTGCCGGGCCTGGCACAATCCAAAATCCCAGGGAGCACTGGCCTATCCATCAGCTAACCCCAGCTGACAAAGGGAGCCCTGAGTGTCAGGGTCCCTGTTCGGGGGCCAAATGTCACAATGAGGGTGGCTGTGACAAACCTCTCTGGTTCCCTGACTTCAGGGTGATGGTGGCAAAAATGAAAAGGAGCAGGATCAATGGGGTTGTTTAAAAGGAACTTTAATAACGGGGTGAAAAACAATAAACATGGAGAAGTAGAGCACAGTATGAGGGGCAGGATCCAAAGACCTGAGTCAAAGGCGAAGCAACAACATAGACACTTGGGAGTAGAAAACTAGAACAACCACCATATAGGGGAAACAAGTAACCAATAGGGGAGTAGACCCTTGGACAAGTTAGCACAGCAACACTAAAGGCTTATGGGGGAACTCTCAAGCTCACCCTATGTTAGACAAATGATTCCTAGGGCTTGAAACTCAATGCCAAATTCTTTTGGGATAAAATCTGGCTGACTCTGAGTTACAGCTGGGCTAACTACCACACCGCTGCTTTGCACTGGCCCTTTGGGACCATGCAGCCCAACAGAGCCACAGTGATGTCCTTGGTTCCATGAGGCCTCACAGTGTCACAATGGTCCCTTGGATGCATGGTGCTCTGAAGTGCCACAATGGCCCCTCCATTTCCCAAGGCTCCCAATGTCACATTGGTCTCCAGAGGAAGGAAGGAATGGAGCCCCCATGTTTCAGGAGCTGATGAACGGCAACCACCAGAGGCCAAGGCAAGCCTGACCTGTCTGTCCTGGCAGGTTTGCTTGGAGCAACCCTTGGATATTTGAAATTATGAATGTGGAATCCTAATTTCAGACATTTTATGCCTGGAAAAGCATGATTTTTCCATACAAAGAAAAGCAGAGAGCCCTTTCCAGTGTTTGTAAAATAGGTGAGTTCTGGCACTCAGGAATCAAAGACCAGCCAGACCTGTCTCTCCTGCCAGCTTTTGTCTGGCAGCAATTCTTGGATACACAGAAATTAAGAGGTGGAATCCAAATTTTGGCCATGGCTACCTCGAAAAAATGGACAGTTCTTTTCCATAAAAAGAAGAGCCCAGAGCCCCAGTGTTTCAGGGACAGATGGGAGTGGCCTTCCACATTCCAAGGTCAGCCAGACCTGTCAGGTGGCCCCTGGGAGACCAAGGCAGCCACACCTATTTCATGTTCCCTTGGTTCCACAGGGCCCTGCAGTGTCACAATGGCTCCTTGCTTCCATGATGCCCTCAGGTGTCATAATGGCCCTTTGATTACACAAGTCCGTAAGGATCCTAATGGTCTCCATGGTTCCACAAGGTCCCACAGTGTCATAATGGTCTATTGGTTCCTTGAAGTCTCGCTGTGTCCAATGGCCCCTTGCTTCCATTGGGGCCAAGTAATGGAACAATGATCCTCTTGGTTCCACAAATTCCCATAGTGTCACAATGGACCCTTCCTTATTACCGGGCTTGCAAGGGTTCCTCAGGGGTGAAGAGATAGATGAGAATCTTGACTCCATGATCAGAAGGCTGGATTTATTAATTTATGATATATGTTACATTAAGACTATGCTAATAGGAAAAGAGAGAAAAGTTCAGAAGCTGCTAAGCTAAGAATAGAATCAACAAAGGAATGAATCAACAAAGGAGCTCTCTCTGATTCTCTCAGAGAGAGCTTGGTCTTTTGATTGGCCCTTAATTGTAAACATGGAACATGGGCCAATCGCAGGTGCACCTGTTGCATTTCACAGCAGCAGATAACTATTGTTTACATTCTTCTTCTGGGGCCTCAGCTTCCCAGAAGGGGAAAAAATCCTAAAGAAAGGATTTTCCACAAAAGATGTCTGTGACACTTCCTTCTATGAGGCCCTGCAGGGTCACAATGGTCTCCATGATTCCATGGGGCCTTGCAATGTCACAATGCTCTCCATGGATCCACGGTGCCTCACAGGATCACAACGGCCCTTTGGCTCCACAAGGCCCTGAAATGCAGCAATGGCCTCTTGGTTCCACAAAGCTCTGCTGTTTCACACTGGCTCCTTAGGACCATGCAGCCCAACAGAGCCACAATGATGTCCTTGGTTCCACAAGGACCCACAGCGTCAACGTAGCCCCTTGGATCCACGGTACCCGGCAGTGTCACCATGGCCCATTGGTTCCACAATGCCCCGCAGTATCAAAGTGGTCTCCATAGGAAGGAAACAAGTGAGCCCCAGTGGTGCAGGGGCAGATGAGAGGCAGTCACCAGAGGCCAAGTCTAGCCAGACTTGACTGTACGGGCAGCTTTCATCTGGGAGTAACCCTTAGATATGGAGAATTTTAGACACAGAATCCCAGTTTTGGCCATGGGTACTTAGACAAGAAAGAAAGTTCTTTCCCATAGGAATAAAAGCACAGAGCCCCAGTGCTGCACAGTCAAATGGGAAGTGGCCCTTGACATGTCAAATTCAGTGAGACCTGTCAGACAGCCTGCAGGAGTCCAAACCAGGCAGATCTGTTCCATGTTCTATTGATTTCATGGGTCCTAACACTGTCACAATGGTCTCCTTGATTCCATGAGGTCTGGCAATGTCACAATGGCTTCTTGGTTTCATGAGCCCCAACAGAGTCACAAGGGTCCATTGGCCCCACACAGCCCTGCTGTGAAACAATGGCTCCTTGTTTCTATTTCAAATCAATCACAATCAAACTACAGTTTGATCCTTGATCCTTGCTTCCATAGGGCCCATGATTTGCACAATGATCTCCTCAATTCCATGATTCCTGGATTCCACAGTCTCACCATAGTTTCCTTAGACCTCCATTGTCACAACTGACACATGGTTCCATGAGGTTCCGTAGTGTCACTGTGGTCGCTGTCAGAGGCTGGATGAGATCAATGTCCTGAGACACCTTGGGATGCTCGGAATGCCCGTGTGGGGCCAGGGCCAGGTCAGGCCTTGGTTTGTGGTGGGACAGAGCCCCGCCCCCAGCCCTGGTCTGGCAGAGCTGTCAATCACATAGCAAATGCCGTGCTAACCCCACTCTGATTGGCTGAGCTGTCAATCAATCACACACTAGCAGCTGGTGCTACCCTGGCTCTGATTGGGCAAACAGCTGGCAGTCCCACTCCAGGGATGGGCCCATGAAGGCCCAGGGGGTTAAAAGCCGGAGCACGAGGCCAGCTATGGGTCTGGATCTTGTCTTCCCCTGGGGTTTCTCTGTTAGCGACGCTGGAACCCCAGTAGCTGGTACCTATGTGCTTGTCTTTCTATGGATCTTGTCTTTCTGTTGTTCTCTATTTCTTCTCCTTCTAATCCTACTTATCTGGAACATTTTGGTGTAACTTCACATGTCATGGGTTAAAGGGTTTTAGGTTAAATGTGTGGGAATCCAGGGCACATGGAATATTTCTCTGTCTGCTCTGAGGGGTCCTGACCCCCAGAGAAACACTGCCTTTAACCTTCACCCATGGAGAGGACTTCCAGGACTTTGAGATAGATTAGATTTTACCAAAGTCTGAAATAGATTAGAGGGTAGTATGGCATGTCCCTTGGGTGAGAAATTTAGATTTTGGGATTTTTAATATGATGTAGATAGGAAGCAAGATGGAGGAATTTGGATGTAGTCCCTGTCTTCTTCTTCATCTACTCCATTTTCTGCAGTGTTTGTGGCACAGGGTGATTGGTCAAGGAAAGCAAAGTGCAGAGGTTACGTGGACAGTGAAGGGATGAGTTATTGGTCGATAAATAGAAATAATGCACGTTTTAAGAGTTAATTGGGTAAGACAACTTTAAAAGACCTTGAAACTGTACATTTTAGAGTCATTTTGAGGTGTTTGTCCAGCGTGCTGAGCCTGGTATGCACAGCATGCAAAACTTAAGAGAAGATAGCAATAAACAAGAAGCCAAAGACCAAAAAAGTCCTGTGCATCTCCTTTTACCTGGCACAGAACTGCTACAGGAGGGTTTCCCACATCCAGAGAGCCCCCATAAAACAAACATCAATAACTGGCACCATGACAATATTTGTAATAGGTTGTTTCTTCCATAAAGTTTTTAATGAAGAGTGTTGTCTTAATAAGCCAATCATGTGAAATGTGTTGATTAAATGACCAATGATGTCCACCTCTAGGAAACTAAGGTATAAAAGAAGAGGATTGAATAAAGGGTGACTTTGAGCCCTTAGACTGGTGATCGGAGTCTGTGTTATCTCTGATTGAATGGTGACATTTTGGGATCTGTGGGGGCTTTTGGGGCTCCTTTCTGAACCTCGAGACCCAACAGGAGCTTCTCTAATAAACTCTGCCTGAAGCTCCCACTGTGCCCATGACAGGAACCCTGTGAGTGTCTGGGACATCCTGGCCCTTTGGCAGCCTGGGGACTCCTGGGATGTCACCGTGGAGCCCCCGTGAGTGCCTCTGACAGATCGGTGCCTTTGCAGCCCAAGGTGCCCTGGGATGTCAGCATGAAATGGCTGTGACTGCCTCTGACCACATGGCTCTTTACCATCCTCAGTGATGCCGAATTTTGCCCCAAAAGGCGAGAATAACTGCTTAAGAGACTCAGTCTAAGTCAGATAAGCAGGAGGTATTTTATTGCGACGCGTCGGAGAAATCACAAAATGGATTTCTGAGCTATGCACAGCAAAGGCGGGTTTTTATACAATTTTAAACAAGGATTACATCATTTACTACATGCATATTCATAGGCAGGCGGGGTCTTCCGGGAATTCCTGGTCTTCCTTAGGTAAATTTTAAGCTTTTCCTAATTTGGACTTCTTCCTGTTATCCTTGGCATGTTTTTCCATGGCTTGGCTGAAATTACTGTTGTACTTGGCTTGATCCTAATGGCTTGGCAGGTCACTTTAACTTATTGGCTTGATTCTAACGGCTTGGCAGGTCACTTTAACTTATTGGCTTCCACTTCTGTTTCTTCAAATATTCTAATTCCAAAGTTTCTTCTGTGAGTGCATTTTGGATTACCTTATCCAAATATCTGACCAAAGTTCTTCCTGATAGTGTATTTTAGGTTATTTATTAACTTCTGCGATTCCCTTGATATACTTTTGAGTGTCTTTTAATTCTTTTATTTCTCAAAAGCTATTGTTCATTATAATGAATGGCTTCATCAGAAAGCCCTGGGAGGTCTCCATGGAGCCCCTGTCTGTGCCTGTGACATTCCAGCTCTGGAACAGCCTGGAGACTCTTGGAAAGTTCCCATGGAACCCCTCTGAGCGCATGTGACAAATCTGATCCTTAGCAGGCAACCATCACCAGCCCCCTGTTGCTATGGTCAGTTTCCATGGCAACCATCACCAGCCCCCTGTTGCTATGGTCAGTTTCCATGGCAACCATCACCAGCCCCCTGTTGCTATGGGCAGTCCCTTGGCAGCTCCATGGAGACCCCATGCCAGGGGTGGTTGCCATGGACACCAGCTCAGGCCTGCAGCCAGAGCCCGTTGCCATGGCAACCATTGGCAGCCCCATCCCCAGGCTCATGGGATCCCAGAACCACAGAATTGGCTGAGCTGGGAGGGACCCATCAGGATCCTCCAGTCCAACTGCTGGCCCTGCACAGGACACCCCAACAATGCCAGCCTGGGCCTGGCAGCGCTGTCCAAACGCTGCTGCAGCTCTGAGAGCCCTGGAGCTGGGACCCTTCCCTGGGGAGCCTGGGCAGGGCCCCAGCAGCCTCTGGGCAAAAACCTTTTCCTGACATCCAACCGGAGCCTGCCCCGACTCAGCTGCAGCCGCTCCCTCCTCTGCTGTCCCTGGGCACCAGAGGGAAGAGGTTCCCACAGCCCCAGCCAGGGACCCGCTCCCAAGGCTGTTGCCATGGCCACCAGGGCTGGGACCAGCTGGGATGCTCGGTTTCCAAGGGCCGGGGTTCAGGAATGGGATTCCCCAATTTCCTGCTACCGCTAAAACTGCGCTGTCGCTCGCTGCCCTCTCGCCTCCCATGCAAAGCACAAAAGGCAAAGATCCTGGGCTGGGATAAGAACAATTTATTGGGAACAGCAACGAGATAAGGAACAAACAGGAACAGAAACCATATTGATAACAGAAGGGATAAGAAAAACTGTTTACAGGGAAAACTGATACATCAACAACAGGCTCTTCCGGGCCATGCATTTCCCCTGCCTGGAAAGGACACCCTTCTCCTCAGGGGGAGAGAGAGAGAGTCCCTTTCCTGCCCCTGGCAATGACCTGAGGTGGGAGTAAATGTAATGACACGGCCATGGCCAGACCCTCATGTTCTTCCATCCCACATCATGTCTTTGGCAAGGGCAGGAAAAGAGACAGGTGTTTTCCCAGCATGGATCACAGGGAAAATGGGTCCCCAGGGCTCTTCCCAACATGTGACTTCAAATGGGGAACGTGGAGTGGTGCATGAAGCTGTTCCTGTGTTTGTGGCATTTGCAGAGCTTCCCTTACTGGTGGCTCCGTTGGTGTCTGGTCAAGTGAGAGCTACTGGTGAAGCTCTTCCCACACTGGGGACACTTGTAGGGCCTCTCCCCAGTGTGGATGCGATGGTGGGTGACGAGGGTGGGAGCGGTTGAAGCCCTTCCCACATTCCCCACACATTTGTAGGGCCATTCCCTGGTGTGGATCATCTGGTGGCTGATCAGGGTTCTGATCTTCCTGAAGCTCTTCCCACACTCCAACCACTTGTGGGCCTTCTCCCCATCATGATGCTGCTCATGGGCCACCAGCTCGGAACTCTGACTGAAGGTCTGTGCACCATCCTGGCTCAGGATGGCTCTTTCTTCTTCAGAGCACCCTGGGCTTGGTTTGGAGCCCCTCCTCATGGGGGATGTCTGAGGTTTTTCTACCCTGTTGGATTCCTGTGCGTTAGAATCACTCAAAGCGGCCTCTTTCACGAGGTTCTGCCATGCACATTTTTCCTCCCTGGTCTCCATCCTCAGTTCCTTCCCTGGGGAAGGAAGGACAAGGAAAGGATGGGATATGCCTCCTTGCCAGAGGGAAGGGGAAGGAGATTCCCCCAGTGCATCCCCGGCAGGATGGCGTTGGCAGCAGGGACGTCCTGCAGCGAGGGGCTGTGCTGGGCTGGGAGATGGAGCAGGAGAGAGGGGGAAATAGGAACTGATTTCCTCCTCACCTGCCTTTGTAACCCAGGGCTCCTTCCTCTTCCTCGCAGCCTCCTCCTCCATCTAGTCAAGATCTGGGAATGGGAAATCCTGGTTTGGGAAGAACAAAGGGTGCGCAAATTGTCTTTTGTATTGGTTTGAAGGCAAACCTGGGGGAGAGTCTACGTCAGAATACAATTTATTAAGAAAGTGAAGACCAGGGCAATGATACAGAAACCCTGCCTTAAACTGACAGAGTCAGGATATAACCTGACACCCTGTTGGTCAGGGTGGTGGCAGCAATCACATTAAATGGTGGCTGCAGTCCTGCTGGAGTGATGAACGTGATTCTGTCAGAGCAGGGATCCTGTAAAAGGGTCTGGTCTTCCTCTGGAGGTCCAGTGGTGGTTCTGGAGATCCTGTCCTCTGGGAATCCAGTAAGCCAGCTGCTCCTGGTTGTAGCAAGGCTCAGCTTATATCCAGGTAGGAATGCTTGGTTCCTCCCCCTGGGCGGAGCATCCCACAATGGGATGATGGAATTTTATCAGTCCTGCAGTGACACTCAATGGCCCATTAGCAGAAGATATCTCCCGTGGAGGGCGTTATCAGGGGTGAGTCATGCAAGAGATAAAGAACACTAACCTGCCTGTTTATAGCAGTTGATGAAGATGGTGATTGAAAACATGCATTTGGTTCCATCTTGCATGGCAACCTGAAGCAGTGGGGTAATCCCTGCTCAGGGGGTGAACACCACCCCCCTTACCCAAACTGGCTCAGGTATAAAACCCCCACCCTGGGAAGGCCACACACACAGGGGACAATGTCACACTTGGCCCTGCTACTGGGGAGGTCTTTGTCCCTTGTCACTAACTTGCTCTCCCCCCTTTTCTCTTTCTTTACATCTCTCTCTCTACCTCACATTTACTGTTCAATAAAATCCACAATGGATTTGGTCCATTGAAAGGGAAAAGGACAACCCCCCAAACCCCTCCCAAGCATCCCCAAGGGTGAGAGGCACAGAGACCCCTTGAGCATCCCCTGGGCACTGGACAAAATAAACTTGGCAGAAATCAAACTTTATCCTACATAAAATACCTTGATGAATATTTGATTTCCCATATGTCACATGTGATGCAAACACAAATCCCAAACATGAATAAACTGACAATAGAAGCAATTCTGTTGCAATTCCAAGTTACATTGGTTCCTGCATAGCTACAGCTCAGCTGCTGGCAGGTTCCAATAAAAGCAAAGTGCAGATTTGGCCCAATATAAATATTATTAAAAGGAAGGGGAAACTCAGTGTAGCTGTCACAAAGGTGACAGGAATGAAGAGAATAATGATTCTCACATTTGATAAAGCCCCCAAGCCTGTGAATTCTGGAGTTATTTGGGAATTTAGCTACTTGAGCTGGGCTTCTTGTGGGACTTTCAGCAGCCCCTTATGTTCTTCACCTTGGAGTAAATTAACCTTGTCAGTCTCACTGGTAACATTTTCTCCCTTTTCTCCAGTGATTTTAACAAACTTTTCAAGGAAGGACAAGAAAATATTTTCTTTTTCACTGGCCACTTACAACAGCCATTTTCCTCATCATTTCTCCCATAAGTTTCCCGGGAGGAAGGAGGGACTGTGTCCAAGTTTCCAAGAGTTTTTCCAGAAAGAACCACAACTTCCTCACAGAAGGGAACCATGCTCTTGTCAAAGGCACTTGGAGTCAGAGAACAGTGCCCTGAATTCACTGTGCCAAAATAATGTCACAGTCTGGTCACTCAAGTTGTTATAGAGATTCCTCTGGTCAATTAAGGTGCTAATGAGGCCACATCCAAAGTGTACTTTATTGAACAGTAAATGTGAGGTAGAGAGAGAGATGGAAAGAAAGAGAAAATATGAGAGAGCAAGGGAGTGACAGGGACAGAGACCTCTCCTGGGGCAGGGCAAGTGTGACATTGTCCCCTGTGTGTGTGCCCTTCCCAGGGTGGGGGTTTTATACCTGAGCCAGTTTGGGTAAGGGGGGTGGTGTTCACCCCCTGAGCAGGGATTAGCCCACTGTTTCAGGTTGCCATGCAAGATGTAACCAAATGCATGTTTTCAATCCCCACCTTCAGCAACTGTTATAAACAGGTGGGGCAGTGTTTTTTATCTCTTGCATGACTCACCCCTGATAATGCCCTCCAGGGGAGATATCTCCTGTGAATGGGCCATTGAGTGTCACTGCAGGACTGATAAAATTCAATCATCCCATTGTGGGATGCTCCGCCCAGGGGGAGGATCTAAGCATTCCTACCTGGATATAAGCTGAGCCTTGCTACAACCAGGAGCAGCTTGGCCACTGGATTCGCAGAGGACAAGAGCTCCATAACCACCACTGGACCTTCAGAGGAAGACCAGACCCATTTACAGGATCACTGCTCTGACAGAATCACATTCATCACTCCAGCAGGACTGCAGCCACCATTTATTGGGACTGCAGCCACCAACATGACCAACAGGGTGTCAGGTTATATCCTGACTCTGTCAGTTTAAGGCAGGGTTTCTGTATCATTGCCCTGGTCTTCACTTTCTTAATAAATTGTATTCTGACGTAGACTCTCCCCCAGGTTTGCCTTCAAACCAGTACAAAACTCTATGTGCTCATCCCTTGTTATTCTCCCAGAACAGGATTTCCCATTCCCAAACCATTGCCAGATGGAAAAGGAGGCTGTGAGGAGCAGGAAGGAGCCCTGGGTTACCAAGGCAGGTGAGGAGGAAGTCAGTACCCCTTTCCCCCTCTCTCCTGCTCCATCTCCCAGCCCAACATGACCCCCAGCTGCAGGACAACCCTGCTGCCAATGCCGTCCTGCTGGGGATGCACTGGGGGGATCTCCTTGCCCTTCCCTCAGGTATGGAGACAAATCCCATCCTCTCCTTGTCTTTCCTCCCCCAGACAAGAAGCTGAGGATGGAGACCAGGGATGACCAATCCCCAGGGCAGAACCTCGTAGAAGAGGCCGTTATGAGTGACTCCAGGGCACAGGAATCAAATGGGGAAGAAAAGCTGCAGAGATCCTGCAGGAGGAGGGGCTCCAAACCCAGCCCAGTGTGCTCTGAGGAGGAAAGACCCACCCTGAGCCAGGATGGTGGACAGAGCTCAAGCCAGGGCTCAGAGCTGGTGGTCCATGGGCAGCTTCATGATGGGGAGAAGGCCCACAAGTGGTTGGAGTGTGGGAAGAGCTTCAGACAGAGCAGCACCCTGATCAGCCACCAGATGATCCACACCAGGGAATGGCCCTACGAGTGTGGGGAGTGTGGGAAGGGCTTCAGCTGCAGGAAGGAACTCACCAGGCACCAACGCATCCACACTGGGGAGAAGCCCTACGAGTGTCCCCAGTGTCAGAAGAGGTTTCAGAGCAGCTCCAATCTCCTCCAGCACCAGTGGATTCACACAGAGGAGAGGCCCTTCCTCTGCCCTGAGTGCGGGATGGGCTTCAAGCACAACTCCAACCTCGTCACCCACCGATGCACCCACACTGGGGAGAGGCCCTACGAGGGTCCTCATTGTGGGAGGAGCTTCTCAGACCGCTCATTCTTTATCCGACACCAACGGAGGTACTGGTAAGGGAAGGCCTGCCAGTGCCCCAAGTGCAGGAGGATTTTTGTGCACTGCCACAACTTCATCCATCATTGGAGGACCCACACTGGTCAGAGCCGTGGTGATCCATTTTCTCTGTGATTTATGTGGGGAAGATACCAGTGCCTTGTCCTGCCCCTCCCAGTGACATGATGTGGCATTGAAAAACATGAGGGTTTGGCAATGGCCCAGTCATTACATTCACTCTGACCTCAGGTCATTGCCAGGGGCAGTAAAGGGACTCTCTCTCTTGCTGAGAAGAAGGGTGTCCTTTCCAGAAAGGGGAATCTGTGGCCAGGAAGACTGGGTTAGTTGTGTTTTAGTTTTCCCTGTAAACAGTTTTTCTCATCCCTTCTGTTATCAATATTGTTTCTCTTCCATTTGTTCCCTTTCAGCTGGGAGCGGTACCAGGGAGAGTCTGAGGCACCAAAGGCACCTTGGCAGCAGCAGCTGCTTGCAGGCCATGGCCAGAAGCCTCCTTTGGCAGCTCCGCCTGGTGGCCACCACTGCAGAGCTGCTGCCTCAGGGCTCATTCCTGGCTGGGCTCTGAAAAGCCACTTCTGCTCCAGGAGCCTGACTGGGAAGCCACTGGCCCCAGCACCTTGGGGACAAGATATTAATGACAAAACTCTTCATGGCAGCAGAGCCAAGGCAGGGGCAGAGGAAAGGGCAGAGCCAGGCCCAGGGGACAGGACTGCCATGGTGATGGCTGTGAGGTCACTGCCCCTGCAGCAGCCTGGCTGCCCTCAGCAGACATTCTGGCCAGAAGCGTTGTGAGGGCACCCAGCACATCAGAGAACCCACAATGCAGGAATTCTGTCCTTAGTGATGAGAGGGTTTCACTGGGTCAGGTTGCACAAAAGTCCTAATCTTGGAGTATTCCTGGGATTGGGCATCCCCTTCTCTGGAAATACAATTGCACTTTTGTGCCTTTCTCATAACTGTATAATATTTCCTCCTTCTAACAAATGTAAATCCACCCTCATTCAGTTTAAAGATATTGACCCTTTTTCTGTCTTGGCAAGATGTGGGAGCAAATAACTTTGACCACTATTTTTCAATTCTCACAGATCTTATTTTTTTTTTCCAAAAATCTCTCAAGATGGGGTTTGGAGGCCTCATCACAAAACCAGCAGCGAGAGGCTGAGGGCTCTGGGGTCAGTGATGTGGAGACTGAGGACAGAACAGGAGTAGCCAGGGAGGGATTGAAGGGTGGTTTCAGAGATTCTGGAGCTTTTCTTCAATGAGGATATAAGCATGAGAAGGAAACAATGGCACCAAGGGCAGCTGGGGAGGTGCAGAGTGGACGCCAGGAGAACTAGATTTCCCTGCCAGGTCAGGGCTGCGGTGCATCATGTCCCCAGCAGGAGCCTGGAGCAGCCCAAGGCTCTGTGTGGGCAGGCAGAGGCAGGCAGGAGGCAGAGCTGTCAGCAAAGGAAGGGCCCAGCCACGTGGGGCAGCCGGGGATGCCGACAGCCTGCAGGGACAGAGGCGCAGGTTTACTCACCATCAGGGACACCTTTCCCTTGCTTGTCTCCAGCTGCCATCACTGCATCCAGTTCTCTCCTCTACCTTGAACCTGGGGACACTTTTGGCAGTCTTGTGCCTCACAGGGATCTACTGAAAATACAAGAAAGTTCAGTGTTTCCATCTTACATTGAGTTCTTGACAAGTTCTTTGAGGACATTCTGAAAGATTGGGTCTCATGCAAAGAGCACCAAAGCCCCAGAGGCTCATTAAAGTCCCTGTGCTGTGTCTGTGCCGCTGAGCTGGGCCGGGCTCCTGGCCCAGAGGCAGCTCCTGGCAAGGGCAGCACTGCAGAGAGACAGCTCTGGCCAGGAGCAGCTCCTGTGCACAGCCCAGCAGGGCTGGGGCACTGCCAGGGCCCCTCAGGGACACCAGCAGGGCACAGACAGAGCTCACAGGGGCTCAGCACTGGCAGGGGCTGTGGGATGGCCCCGAGGGGGCTGTGTCACAGCAGCACCTCTGTGGCTGTGTCATAGAGGCACAGAGCAGCTGGGATGACAGCAAGGGGCTGTGTGACAGCACAGAGTTGGCTGTGTGAAGTCACAGATTGGGCTGTGACATCACAGAGTTTTTTGTGTGAGGTCATCGAGCAGCTGCAGCATCATAGAAGAGATTGTGTGACATCACAGAGCAGGCTGTGACATCATGGCATGGCTGTATGACATCATAGAGTGGGCTGTGAGGTCAGAGTCGGTGCTGTGACATTACAGAGTGTCAGTATGACAACATAGAGAGGGTTTTGTAATATCAGTGATGGGGTTGTGACATCACGTGGTGACTTTGTGACATCACAGAATTTTCTGAGACATCACAGTGCAGCTGTATGACATTCCAGGGTAACATCCCAGAGAAAGGCTGTGTGACATCCCAGATGGGGCTGGGGTACATCACGGGGGGGCTGTGTGACATCACAGGGGCTGTGTGACATCACAGATGGCTGTGTGAGGTCACTGGGGAGGTCACTCTGCCAAGGCCCCCCTCACAGTTCCCCCCAGAGCAGTCCAACCCTGCTCATGCACAGCGGGGTCCCCTGTCCCCCCGGGTCCCCCCGCCCCCGGCCCCGCAGCCTCCCCCAGAGGATGTTCCACAAGATCGACCCCAGAGCCTGACATGGGGACGGGGGGACAGGGCCCTGGGAGTGGCACAGGGGGACAGGGACCCCCTGGCAGCGTCCCCGTGTCCCCCAGGGCCAGAGCCTGGGCCAGGGCTCCTTCACCCTGATACCAACGAGGCGAGGATCTGAGAGTGCTGAAAAACCCCCAGCAAGGGATCAGCAAAAACCAGATTTAATATTAAGGTGCAGCAGCACAAAGTTCCGTGGCAAGAGTCACTCTGCTCCTGACTGGACACTTCAGGCACAGCAAGGAAACAAAGCAACAACAAAAATAAACAGAATCCAGGCAATCAAACCAGAAATGAGCTGAGAACTGTCCCAGTGTGTGTGAGACACAAGGACAGTGAGGGCAAGGAGAAAAGGAATATGGCCCAAAAGGTTAACAGGGGTCAAACTTAACAGGACTTAACTTATACCTTGACTGATAACCTAAACTTCACAATTTGGCAAAAGAACAGACCTTAACAGTATTTAACCTTACTTATAACATATGATTTTGCAATTTAACAGAGGAATAACACTTCAAATATTCAACTTATATTAAACATAACAACTTAGCAAAAGAAAAACTCTTAGCAGCAGTTAACTTAGCTTAGACCTTGTGATTTAACCTTCCCTACAGGCCTGACTGACTCAGCTATCCAAGGCACTCAGACCCCTCAGAGAGCAGCATTTCTGCCACATTTCCCCAGCACAGGCACTCCTGTGTGCACACAGACACCAAGAGGCAGCGCAAGGCACCTGTGAGAAATTCCCCTGAGGGCAGGAAATGACCATGGGACCATTGTGACCCTGTGAGACCCCATGGAGCCAAAGGTCCATTGTGACATTGCAAGGGCTCATGGAACCATGGAAAGACCATTAAGAGACTTCACAGCCTCATGGAACCAAGGAGACCATTGTGACCCTGGGGGTCCCCACAGAATCAAGAGGACCATTCTGAATACTCTGGGACCTCATGATACCAAGAGGTCTTTGTGACACTGAGGGCTGCATAGGGGCCATGGTGACATTGTGGGACCTCATGTCATCAGGCATCCATTTTGACACTGTGGAGCCAAAGGAGACCATTGTGACACTGCAAACCCCCAGTGTCCAAAGATCCATTGTGACATTGCAGGGCTCATGAAATAGGAGTGACGTGACATTGTGGGGCCTGGGGAACCACAGAGAACATTGTGGCACTGCAAGGGCTCATGGAATCCTTGGGATCATTGTGACACTGCGGGGCCATCTGGAACCTCGGGGCCATCGCAACACTGTGGAACCCAATCAAAAGAAGGGTCTCTTGTGACACTGCTGGACCCCATGGAATCAAGGCACCATTATGACACTGTGGGGCCCCATGGGTCCAAGGCACCATTGTGAAATGATGGTGCGCCATAAAACCAAAAGAACACAGAACAGGTCCGGCTGCCTTGGCCTCCCAGGGACCACCTTGCAGCAGCATGTATTCAGCCTTCTAGAGCAGAGAAGGTCAGAGTCTGGCTAGCTGAGGTTAAGGCCGACACCTCGCTGCATGGTCTGCCAGCACCCCTCCGCGTCGTAAGGCCTCGGGCTGTGCTGGTTGCGGACTGGATCGCTGCTAAACGACAAGAAGGAAGGAGCTGGACACTTGCCGGGGGGGGGCTAAACAAACTTGGTTTATGGGAAAGCCCACGATGTCCCAGCGAATGACCAAGAACAAAGGGTGCTTAAGGGTTATAAAGGGAAAGAGTAGACCCGGGAGGGGTTTACAGAAGACCAATACGGGGAGAAGAGGGGATGAGCTTAACACAAATGACATAGTGCAGAGCCCAATAGGTACCAGGTATGGGAGGGGTCCCGGGACCACAGCCAACCACAACCCCCAAAGAGGAGAAGCTTCTGGAATACTAGGTGGAGTGGGGGGGGTGATTGACTTGGCCCTGGGAGGAGAAAAAGCATACATATAAGGGAAAAAGGGGAGGAGGAATTATATAACCTAACAGATAGACAATATAGCTGGTAGGGCTGTGGCGGGAAAACTGAGGAGGGCAGAACCATTTTACACAAAATGGGGGGGAGCAGATACATAAAATGGGGGAGGAATTAAATGAACTTAACGAACACTCTACAACACCACCTGACCTTGGCATGTTGAGCGTCACATCTCATTGCTGCAGAAACACTGGGGCTCTGTGCTTTCCTTCCAATGGAAAAGAACTTATCTTCTTGGCCAGGTGCCCATGGCCAGAACTGGGGTTCCACCTCCAACATTCCCTGTTGTGACAGACTGGAGGAGATTGTTGCTCAAAACATTTCATGTGCTTGGGAGGAAGGGGCAGGTCCAGCCCTGCAGGTCCAGCTGTAGACTCAGTGCCCTGACTGGCAGCAAAAGGGAGAATCCCCGCTGCCACAGCCAGCTTGGGCTGTGAGGTGTTGGGCCATGAGATGTCAGCAGCAGGAGCATAGCCCTGGGTAGGCTCACCTGCAAAGTGAGTGTAGACTGTGTCTTGCAGGTAGGTGCCACAGCAAAAGTCAATCAGTTTGGCCTGCCCGGTGTCCAGGTCAACCAGGATGTTCTCTGGCTTGATGTCCCTGTGCAGGACCCCGCAGCTGGTGCGGTGCCGCACGGCCTCCAGCACCTGGCGGAACAGCTCCCGCGCCACCTCCTCGGGCAGGAACCGCCGTGCCCGAATGAAACGATGCAGGTCCTGACACTGCTCTGGCCACTCCATGACGATGCAGTTGGGGAGCTCGAGCCACTCCAGCAGCTGAACCACACCGGGGAAGCCAGTGGACACCCTGGCCAGCAGCACTATCTCCAGGGGTGCGCTGGTGCCGTCGGGCTGCGGGAGGAGCACGATGCCGTCAGTGGGGCGATGCCGTGCCAGGCCTGGGGAAGCCCTCAGCCAGCCCGGGATGCTCTGCGCCCTGCGCTGGCCCAACGCCCGCTCTCCCTCGGGGCGTCCTGGCGGCTCCCACCATGCCGGGCCCCGGCTCATCCCCGGCCGGCAGCCCCGGCTGCTGGCCCCGCTCACTCACCAGCTCGCCCCAGTGCCGGACGCGGTTCCGTGGCACCCTTTTGATGGCCACCTGCAAGCCAAGGGCAGCAGCAGGGTGAGCTCGCCGCCCGCACTGCGAGCCCCACCCTCCGCCCTCCTCCTCCTCCATCCCCTCCTCCTGCGCCCGCCGCCGGCCCCGCCGCTCACCGGGGCGCCGTCCGAGAGCCTCGTGGCCGCGAAGACTCTGCCGAAGCCGCCGCGCCCCAGCAGCGATCCCAGCCGGTGCCACTCCTGCAGGGCCTCCTGCGCCGTCCCTGCGGGCGGGACGCGGCGGTCAGCGCTCGGCCCGGGGCCAGCAACGGCCCCCGAGCGCCCCTCACCCGCCCCGGGCCGGCCATGCCCCGGCCTTCGCTCCCGGGAACGCGGCACGGGAGGCTCGGGGCCGGCGGCCGCGCTGCTGAGCGGCGGAGCTCGGGCCGGGGAAGCCGCAGCGGAGGCGGCGGGAGCGGCCACGCTGCGCTTGTCCCCTGCGGCCCCGGGAGGAGCCGGGACCGGGACCGGGGCCGGGGTCGGGCCAGGCCCCAGGCACTGATGCCCGCCCAGCGGCGCCACCGCCAGCACGGCCAGAGCCGGGCGGAGGCGAGACCGCGGCGGGACGGCCGGGGCCGGGCACGGGGCAGCCCCGCCCGGGGCCAGGGGCGGGCCGGGGGCATGGCCCGGCCCGGCAGGGGAGAGGGAGGCGGGGAGAGGGGAGGGACGCCGGGCAAGGGACCACGAGAGAAGGGTGCCCGACAGAGGGAAAGGGAAAGAGAGAGAGAAAGAAAGAGAGAAGAGAAAGAAAGAGAGTATTCAGAATATCTCTTTGCTGCCGCCGCCGCTGCTGCCGCCGCTGCTGCCGCCGCTGCTGCCGCCGCTGCCGCCGCTGCAACTGAAGCACCGGGGCCGTTCGTCCCCGTGTCCGTTCCCCGCTCGCCCCACGAGCCCCACGTTCGAGCCCCGCGCGCCCCGGGGAAAGCCCCTCCGTCTGCCCAAACACGGGAACTTTGCAGCCTTGAGCCCGGATGCAGAGCCCTGACTCCTGCACACTGGCACAGCGATCCCCTCGCTTGCTGCTGTGCATTGTCCTTGCTGAGGGTCAAACACTGTCGGGACACCTTCCCTTGGGGCAGGATTCCTACCTGACCCAAGCACTGCACTTACATCTCCAGTGTTGCTTTCCAGTAAAAACAGGGGAAGGAAAACTGTGTGTGGCTCACGGTATTTTAGTGTCTAAAAATCACTAAGTCACCAATCTTAGAGGTGAGGTGCATCTGGAATTACTGGGATGCAACATAAAAAAGGGGAGCATAGAAATAAATAGAGGAAAACATCTTGGATTTTTTCTTTCATTTTCATTTCACTTCTGGAAAGCTGTTTCAGTTTTCCAGGAATCTTCTCCTGTCTGCTCTTCACAAGAATCTCTCATGGAGAACAAGGTCAAGCTTCTGTCACAAGATTTGCCACCAGGAAATTATGCCACTGGTGAAATTTTCATGATGACTGTTTGTGCTGGCTTAGGGCAAATTTTGGGAAGAAATCTCCAAAAGGGAGAAAGCAAGTTCAAATGGCCCCTACCCCTA
The DNA here is from genome assembly GCF_035770615.1 of Melospiza melodia melodia. NCBI lineage: Eukaryota > Metazoa > Chordata > Aves > Passeriformes > Passerellidae > Melospiza > Melospiza melodia. The sequence goes on along the minus strand of NW_026948802.1, from coordinate 1,540,541 downwards.
CTAGTTCAGGAAAAGACTTCCCTCAAGAAAAGTGAAAAAAACCCCAAGTTTATTTCACAAGTAAAGTATTCACAAGCATGAAAAATTAATATTATTAAATAAAACCTCTGACAGTGCTGAAGAGATGGCAAATTCAGAAAGTCCTTTTTGTGGGTTGTAGTTGGCTCACTCGGTCTCTCCTGAGTCCCTCTGGTGCTGGAATGCAGCGTCCCAGAGTTCAGTGGGCCACAGGTGTGAGCTGCCAGTGTTTGTCAGGGTTTTGAGTCCAGAGCAGGTTTAAACAGTTCCAAGAAAAAGGAAGGCCACAGTCTGAGGAATTTCACTTCCTAAGCTACCTAAAACCAAATTTCTTGACATGGGCTGTGAAGGCATTGGAAAATTTCCAAATCTGGGCACTGGCGGTCCCAGCAAACACCAGAGCTAGATGATGCTGGTGCCAGAACCTGCAGATTTCCAACTTTGGCTTTCTGTGCCAGCAAATCCCTGGACTTGGGCTGTGCCAGCACCAGGAAGTTTTCAGATCTGAGTGCTGGCACTGCCAGCCAACACCAGATCTGGGTGGTGTCATTGCCAACGACAGAAATCTGCCAGATTTGGGCTCTGCTGGCACTGAGAAATTTCCAAATCTGGGTTCTGGTAACATGAAGCACAAGTTGTGGGGGTGGTGCCAGACCCAGTAGCAGGAAGCTGCCACAGGTTTTGGATTTCTGTGCCAGCAAATTGCTGCACTTGGGCTGTGTCAGAATAGGGACATTTCCAGATCTGAGCACTGGCAGTGGCAGCAAACACCAGGTCTGGGCACCTGTATTGGCGTCAGGAAATTGCCAGATTTTGGCTTTCTGTGCCAGGAAATTTCTGGACTTGGGCTGTGCCAGCACTGGGAAATTTCCAGATCTGGGCACTTGCCAGCAAACACCAGACCTGGGCGGTGCTGGTGGCAGCACCGGGAAGCTGCTGGGTTCTGGCCTTCTTTCCAGAAAATTGCTGCATTTTTTGCAGCCAGGTTTTGCTGGCAATGAGAAATTGCCAGATGATAATTTTCTGTGCCAGCAAACTGCTGGAATTAGGCTGTGCAGGCATCTGAAACATTCCCGATCTGGGTACTGGCGGTGTCAGCAAACCCGAGATCAGGTTGCTGTAGGTACCAGGTCTTTGCTTGGTTTTGGCTTTCTTTGCAAGCAAGTTGCTGCACTTGGGCTGTGCCAGAATAGGGAAATATCAAGAACTGGGAACTGGCAGTGCCAGCAAACACCACATTTCAGGAAGGACTGGATCTGGACCTGTTCCCTCCCTGCCCACCTCCCTCAACAAGGTGCCAGAGGGGCTGGACAGCAGCCAGGCAGAAAGGGACCCGCAGGGACTGATGGACAGCAGGCTGGACATGAGCCAGCAGTGTGCCCAGGTGGCCAAGAAGGCCAGTGGCTCCTGGCCTGGCTCAGGAATGGTGTGGCCAGCAGGAGCAGGGCAGGGATTGTTCCCCTGTGCTCAGCACTGCTTGGGCAGCACCTCGAGTGCTGTTTGTAGTTCTGGTACCCCCAATTCAGGAAGGACATGGAGGGGCTGGAGCGTGTCCAGAGAAGGGCAACAAGGCTGGGGAGGGGTCTGGAGCACAAGAGCTGTGGGGAGTGGCTCAGAGAGCTGGAGTTGTTTATCCTGGAGGTGAGGAGGCTCAGGGGAGACAAGGTGGTGTCAGGGCACAGGTTGGACTTGATGATCTCCATGGCCTGTTCCACCCTTGCTGATTCTGGGATTCTCTGGAACCACCCTTGGAGCAGTTGCAGGATGAGCCCTGGGCCTCCTCTTCAGAAGCTCCAGCAGCCCAGGTCCCTCAGCTTCTCCTGCCAGCCCCAAAGCCCATCCTGTCAGTCCTGCAGAGCCTCTGCAGCTCCTCCTCACTGCCCAGAACAGGGAGCCCCAGAGGCAGACACAGCAGCCCAGATGTGCCCCCCTGCCCTGGGGTGCCGCTGGCAAGGGAGCAGCACCAGGCACTGCAGGAGCCTGCAGACAATTGATCTGAAGGCCAAAGCTCCTTAGCTCCTTCTGAAAGAGCAGGAACAGTTCCTCATTCCAGTGTGGTGGAATGCTGGGCACCGCAGCTCCAGGTGAGGACTGGACACAAGTTTGCTCCCACTGAGTGCTGTGATGGGTTCTGCAGGAGCTCTTGTCTCCTGTGCTTGCCAGGCACAATGAGGAGAGAAGGAGCCTAGTGCACTGATGTGGGAAATGGATTTGTAGAAAGTTTTTAGAAGGCCCACAGAGTATGAATCTGTATATAAACCTTGAGACAAGAAATGGTAACTTAAAAATTTACATGGAATAGGACAGATATTGTTGAGAGAGAAATGGAGCTAGATAAAAGTTTCTAAAGATGGCCTTGCAAATAAGACTTTGGAAAAACAGAGCTATGAAAGATGCATTGTAGTGGGACCGACGAGGAGTAGTTTCAAATAATTGGCTTTAAGGCATCTACAACGTGGCATGGCAAAAGGCTGATAGACCAAGAAACACTTGTAATGTATTATAATTAGGAAGTAGTTGGCTTCTGATTGTGATGGTGTGAATTATAACATCTGTATTGTCTCACCCTTCTCATGAGACTGAAAATGTTTTTAAAACACCTCTCAGTGTCCCCATCTCTAGGTCAAAAAAAGAGTATTATCCAACACACTGAAACACATTTGCCTCGAGCATAACCCAGCCTGGACCAAACACACTGAAAGGTTTCCCCTTTGGCCCATGTCTCGAAACATCAGGTCTGCTGTTTGACAACTCTGGTTGGTTTGGTGTCAAGGAGTTCCCTCAGAAATACTGGGTTTGTCTTCCTCTGTGCCTTCCTCTCAGCAGCCTTGGGGATGCTCCTGTGTGAAGCCATCTGTCTCACACAGTTTGAGACAACTTCAAACAGGATATTGTGCAATAAGTTGTCTCCTCTAAAGTGTTCCAACAACCCCTTTCCAGCAATAGGAAATTATTCCTGATAGATGAAAGTGGAAAACCCCCAACAGTTTATTAACAAACAGAATCCCCCCCATGACACGCGTCACAAGAAGGCGCCGGGGTCTCTCTCGGAAGAACAGGAGCTGTCACGGAGCAGTTCCAGCAGCTGATGGAAGCTCGGGGGCTCGTCCAGCGTCGGCTTTCTCCCACGGCAGAGCTCCACGGAGCGGGCAGGGCAGTGAAGCAGCTGGGCTGGAGCCCCTCGCTGCCTTTTCTCCCCGGCGTGGCTCAGCCCACAGACTCTCGGGCTGGGAGCGGGGACGCTCCGCTCCTGCCGGCACCGTGTCCCTGGGCTTGGACAAACAGTTTCCTGCCAGGAGAGCCCTGCACACTGCTCCACAGATCTTTCATAAAGGCCCAAACCAACTCCAAACACTCTGTCAGCTGCAGCTTTTCACAAAGGGGCTGCAGCAATCCAGGACAGCTGCCCGTGAGTGTCGGAAGGCTCTTGTCTTGTTCCTGACAGCAGAATTCTTGATGATCTTGTGCAATTTTATTCAGATGTAACATGAGAGCTGATTTTTTTTGTTAAAATATTTCAGGATGAGTAACAAGCCTTGGGAGCATGAGGTACAGGACTGACATGCGAAAGCATGAGCATATTCTCCAAAGTGGCCAGTTTAATTGTCCATTTTATTACTCTTGTATTTGCTCCACACTAATAAGGAAAACCAAGCTTTGCTTGGAGGCAAAACAGGCATGGGATACACTACAGTCCCTCACAGGTTCAGCAGGGCTGGCAGTGACACAGCAGGCAGTCTGCTTCATTGTGAACCACTACAGAGCTACATCCCAATCTGGTTTAAGTAGCATGGTATTATTAAGAGCTCCTTTTCTGCATGAGACACAAAAAGGAGATCCCAAATGATCTTCATGCAGGCATGCAGTAAAGAACTGCTCCTGCTATCCTAACAAAGCGTTTGCTTTGGCAATTACACTCTTCCCATTCCTCTTTAGATGCAGACACTTCAGGTTTTCCCCCACACCCCTGCAAGTCTGGCAGTCGCTGTTTCCCATTTCCTGTTCTACCCTAGAGATGGTGCAGTGGCTGCTTTGAAACAAAAAGGCCTGAGATCTGGACAGCTTGAAGGGGCATGAAATGCTAATTAAGTGCTCATATTGGTAATACCCAGGTCTGCACTACCCAGTGCTCTGGAAGCAGCAGCAGCAGCAGGACCATGCATCATTCCTGTTGGTGGATGTTCAAGTTTCTGGTGTGCAAGAGCAATGACTTTGAGGAGGGACAAAAATGCCCCTCTTGAAACAGTGGGTGTGCAAGGAGGTGTGAAGTTTCACAGCCTTTTCTAGGATATTTTAGAAAGATCTAAGAGAATATTGTGGCATGGAGCAGGTCCCTAAATTTGTCTCCAGAGGAATCCCCAAAGGGCACATTCACTCTGCTGCTGATGGCAACCCCATAAGCTCATGGACCAATTTTCCCTGCAATGTGCCACCCTGCCTGGGCTTTACTAGGCCGGGACTAGACCCAGAGCTAAGCAAACACATGCAGCCAGGTGACATTTTGTGACATCAGAGGCTGGCAACCATGAGGACTTTGCTGCCAAAAGGTTACAGTTTGCACTGGGCCCAGAAGTGTTTTTCCTTAAGGCAAAGCAAATTGAAATGTGAAGTTTCAAAGCTTCAAATGACCATGAAAGGAAACTGCAGAATAATTTCTGGAAGGGCAGCATTGTCAATGATCATGCTGCCCACCAACAGCTGGAGCTGAATCCAGAATTGCTTCTTCCAGCTGTGCAGGAATTCATTACATTGGCAAGCACTGGTCCATGGGAACAAATGATCCCCTAGCTCTGGGCTGAATGGCAGCCAGGCTGCAGTGCAGATTGGAGGAACCCTTGTCACTTGTTATTGGCCTCCCAGTGCACTCATCCTTCTGCAAACAAGGTGCAAACAACACAGCTGGAGTGCTGTCCTGGGTAAATATACATACGGGTGACTTTGCCAAAGCAGTGCATCATTTCCCAGTGGATCCACAGAAATCCATGACCTCTTCTTACCTATGGAATTGTGATTGAAGACACCTGTGAGCCAGATCTGTGGGAGATTGCAAAGGAGCAAAGCTTTGGGATTTGGGCACACTTCTCTTGGTTTCTTTGCTCAGGCCTTTGGTGAGCACAGAACACACCTAGGTAGAAAACCTTTGACTAGACAGGATCTTTTGGATCCATTGTCCCCCAAACATGTCAATGTGTGTCCCTGTTGTAATGCCAAGTAACAAAGAGCAGCACAAATGACACAAAGAAACCATGGCCAAAGAGGAAGAGGAGAGGCCCAATGAGGAAAGGATGTGGTGAGACACTGGCACATGGAGTGAGCTCCACTCCCATAATCTCTAGGCTAGCAGGTCCTGGTCTCACATTCTCCTCCTGGTTTATTTAAATGTTATTTATTTATTTTTGCTTTTCATCATCAAAATAAAATATATAGAATTAAAAATATGTCATCAAATTTGAAAAATACAATCAAAACTCATTAATTCAAAACTGCATCTAAAGATCAGAACATCTGTACAGCTGTAACTATGAAGCCTAACACATCAATCCTATTCTTCAAACACTCTTCACACAGGCGGCAGCTTCTTCCTGAGCTTGGAGGAAAGAGAGCTCTTCTGGATGGGAGGCGAGGACTTTGTGGGTGAGGGAACATCAGAAGTGTCCAGAGAAAACTTCTCGGTAAGACTGTAACAAGTCAGATCTGCAAAATGGAGACTCAAAGTTTAACAGAGACCACAATGAAAACCTAAAGCAGCTGAAGCTCCATAATTCCTGGGACACATTTCCTGGAAATGTCCAAACAGCTGCACAGGGAAACATGCTCCTGCTGGCAGACACTGAGGCAGGCAGGGGCAAACCCTGAGCCACTTGCCCAGAGCTGGCACAGGCCCAGCCTGGCCTCTGGGCTGCCTTGGGACAGCAGGGAGCCCAGAGCCCTGTGCTCCCCAGGAATGGCTCAGCTGCACATGCACCCTCCTGCTCCTCTGCCTGCCCCACAGCTCAGCAGCCCCACAGCTCCAGGGGCACTGGCAGCAGCACAGCTCATTGCAGGGGCACATGCAGGGCACACCTGTTCCTGGCAATGTGCACAGCCTCTCTGTGCTGCCACCAGACCCTTCCTCCCAGCAGAGATTGGCCCAGCTGCCCTTCACCTCTGCGTGCGGCTGAGCCATGACTGCCCTTCATCTTGTCCTCCATCTGGAGCTGCTTCAGGCCCCCCATGCCATGACTAGGAAATGTGATGGAGAGAGTGGGGGCAGATGGACACCCTTCCTTAGGATTCTGTCATTTTTGGCACAGCTCAAAAGGCAAATCCAGAGGTGTCCAACTCAGCGCTTCCTCAGCTTTCTGGAGAACATCTCGCCTTCACCAGCCCAGCATTCTGGAGAGGTTTTCCCGCACATGTGGAGGCTTGCTGGCAGCACATTCCTTCAGCGGGGTGCCCATCACCTTGCAGAGGGCAGAGGCCAGCTTGGTGGCCACGGTGCGGACGTTGGCGCTCTGCACAGGCAGCGCCTTGTTCCCCAGGCAGGACCAGAGCACGGGCAGGGCGTCGCGCTGGGCGACTCCAGGGCTCCTGGCATGAACCCCCTGCACAAGCACTGCTGGGACAGAGACACAGCTCCTTACCCACCAGCCTCACTGCAAACAAGGATCTGCCTCTGCTTCTGCTTCTTGCCAGCCTCTCTGGCCAAGAGCAGCAAAACAGCACCCAGAGCCCCTTGGTCCAGAAATGGGCAAAGCAGCTGATCATCCTGGAAACAGAACCACCCACCCCTCAGCACTAACTGCTCCAGCCAGAGCCTTGTCCCTGTGGCAGCCTTCCTACCTTTATTAAATTATTTCACAATCTCTGCATGAACAATGAATGAAATGTCCAATTGCCTTTGATTTCCATTAAGAAGTTGTCTAAACCCGCACTGAAGATTTGGAAATGTACCATAGAGAGGAAATGGAGAGATTTCTAATAAAAGGATGATTCCATTTTTGTAACTTTGATGTCAAGTGCCAGATGCTTAATCTGGCTCTTCCCTTTGCTCAGTGGCACACAGCAAAGGGCGGGGTTAGAACACACCTCAAAACTCCAGCCCACCAGAGATGGCTGCTGCCTGACAGCTGGATGAGAAACATCAGTGACCAGCTGGGGTCTTTGGCAGAATGCTTTTGGGGCTTCCTACAAAGAGCTGTTTCAAACCTCAGGGCATCTCTAGAGAGTTACCCAGACCCCATTGCCTTGGCATTTGAGCATCTCCACATTTTAATGCCACTTCCCCTCCCAATGTTAATGGCACTTTTTCTTATATGTCCACTGAAATAGGGGCATAGAGAAAGAAAAATGCTACACAGGGGACTGAAATGTAACCAAAACACGAGTGTTTTCTCATATTGTCTCTGAAATCTCTCTGCTCATTTTCTGAACTGAACTATTTCAAACACAGACAAAAAGTTACTACCAACAGGCTTCTTGCATGGCAGATTTGGCTGAGAGATCAAAACCTGAAATGCTTTGGAGACCATTCTTATTTTCTGATCAGACAAAATGTTATCTAGCAGCCATTTAATATTCTGTGGTGGAAGAGACTTCATTTTCTCTACGCTGTTAATCCACCAGCAGTCAGCAACAATGAAAGAGTTCCTGCAAGTACCCAAAACCAATTCTGCTAAGCAGGAAAGGGTTATGGTACATATTTTAAAATGGGAATGAATTTGAATTTAAATGCAATTAAAGACATTGGTGACTACTGAACGTGAGGAACAGCTGTCTGTTCCTACTAAATCTCAGAGAGAACATCTGCTTTTTCTAAAGTAGTCCTAATTTATGGTTAATTCCTTTATTTGAAAAAGAGATCAAAAGAACTGCTAAACTTAATTCCCTATTGTTGGAGATCTACTTTATTCAAATGCTCTTTAAGGGCCTTTGACATTCCCAATCACTGAACATGCCCTTTTGAGATTCCTAATGAAGACTCTAAGTGTATTAAGCCTTGCATTCAAAGATATTGACATAGTTAACAGTGGATTTAGCCCCAGTTGAAGCAAGGCTATCTATCATTTTCTCTGCTATATATTGAGATTATCCTTTTTCCATTCCTTGGCTATTGCTGACACACCAAGCTCCTCTGAGGAATCAATTATCAGCTGCATGTGTAGCATTTTGGGCAGCGCTGACACAGGCAGACACTGTTTGCACACCCTGAAAGGCTCAGTCCAAGGCCACTGTGACAGCACAGGCAGGAGCCTCAGCACTCTGCTTCTGTCCCTGTGCCCCAGAGGCTGCCTTGCACTAAACCTGTGCCTCTGGTACCTCTGTTGAGTTCTGGCCTAAGCTGTGACCCCCAGGCTCTGCACGGTTCAACCTCAAAACTTTCCAAGAGAAAAACAAGAATTCTGTGAGGACAAAACAAACTGATGCCCTGAAACAGCATTTGCCACCATTTCCCCTCAAAGATCACAGATGTCCCTGAGCTCCCCAGAGAGGAGCCAGCTGGGGCATTTTTAGCCCTCCCTTTGCTGGAGGTGGTTCTGAGATGCCCCAGTGAGAGCTCAGCCCCAGGCCGAGCGCCGCCCCCATCTCAGGTGCTGCCCAGCTCTGCAGCAGCCAGGGAAACCCTGCCAAACCCACCTGCCTTGGCTATGGGGCAGCAGGGACATGCTGAGCACCTCCTGGTTTGGAGGAGCTGCTCTGCTGTCTGCTCACAGGCATTCCCTGTAAATGTTCCCTGGGAAGAGCTCTTGGCTCAGAAGGGGAGGCCAAACCTGTGATACGCTCGGTGACATCCAGCAGGGCTTGGCCACTCAGGTGATTCCATTGGTAGCTGAACCCTTCAGCAGTGACACTTTATCTACAAGGGAAACACACGTTTCTGCTCACTTTGCTCAGGTCATAGGAGAAAGGGCAGGGCCAGCCCCATTTTATAAAATAAAGTACATTTCTGCTGGTTTTTGAATCCTTTTCTTCTTTCCTTCCAGCCTACTTGGCCGGGTTTTAAATTCCAAAAGAAAAGCTCTCCTTTCACATTTGTAAATCCAAACTTGTCTGCTGTAGCAGGAGCTGTGTTAAAACATTTCACTTCAGGGACCTCAGGAGTTCAGTCACATGGAAGCAGTGAAAAGGTTTTGCATCCCAGAGCAAAAAGGAAGAGCCCCATACTTGGGACACAGAAAGGCACTGAGCCAGTGTGAGAGTCTGTCCGAATTTTCCCTCATCTCCGAATTTTCCTCAATTTTAAGAAAATTCAGTATTTTTAGTTCAAATTCACCCAAAACCCCAAAAAAACACCCAAAAATCACCCAAAACAGCCCCAAATCCCCCAAAACTCCCCCAAAACGGGGTCCCGGCACTTGTGGAGCCCCTTGGGGCAGCCCGATGCCAGGCTGTGGTGAAAAACTGTGATTTTGGGAAAATTCAGTATTTATAGTTCAAATTCACCCCAAAACCCCCAAAAAACACCCAAAAATCACCCAAAACAGCCCCAAAATCCCCCAAAACTCCTCCTTAATGGCGTCCCGGCACTCCCGCAGCCCCTCGGAGCAGCCTGAGGCCAGGCTGGGGTGAAAAATGGTGATTTTGGGAAAATTCAGTATTTATAGTTCAAATTCACCCAAAACCCCCCAAAAAACTGCCCCAAAATCACCCAAAACAGCCCAAAACTCCCCCAAAACTCCCCCAAAACGGGGGTCCCGGCGCTTGCGGAGCCCCTCGGGGCAACCCGACGCCAGGCTCGGGTGAAAAACAGTGATTTTGGGAAAATTCAGTATTTATAGTACAAAATAACCCAAAAATCCCCCAAAAAACTGCCCCAAAATCACCCAAAACAGCCCAAAAATCACCCCAAAATCCCCTCAAAACCTTCCCCAAAATTCCCTCCAAAATCACCCAAAACTCCCCCAAAAATCTGCCCCAAAAAACACCCAAAAATGACCCAAAAAAATCACCCAAACATCCCACAAAAATGCCTAAAAATCACCTGAAAATTTCCCAAAATCTGCCCCAAAACCCACCCAATAAACCACCAAAAATCCCCCAGAAATTGCCCAAAATTCACCCAAAACCTCCCCAAACCATCCCAAGACCCCCAAAATTTCGGGATTTCCCCCTGAATTTTGGGTTTTTTTTATGGGATTTTTTTTATTTTTGGGGTTTTTGTTAATTTGGGGAGGGGTCCCCACCCCCTCCCCTTTTTTCCCCCTAAATTTTGATGTTTTTCCCCAGATTTTTTTTGTATTTTCCCCCCAGATTTTGATGCTTTTTCTCCAGGATTTTGGGGGTTTTTTCCCCAAATTTCAGTTTCTTTGGGATTTTCTGATTTTTATGGTTTTTGGTAATTAGGGGAGGGGTCTCCGCCCTCCTTTACTGCCCCTATCTGCTCCCCTTTCCTGAGTGTTTCCCCTCCATTTTTGATATTTTTCTTCAGAATTTTTTTATTTTCTCTGGGTTTTTCCCCCAAATTTCCGTTTTTTGGGTTTGGGGTTTTTAAGGTTTTTGTTAATTTGGGGAGGGGTCTCTCTCCCCCTTTTACCTGCAGAGGATTCCCAGGCCGTGCTCATGGGCCCCTCCCCTTTGCCCCTTTCCCGTTCATTTTCCACCCAAATTTTGATGTTTTTTCCCTGTTTTTTTTTTGTTTTGTTTTGTTTTTTCCCCAAATTTCAGTTTTTTTGGGATTTTAGGATTTTTGTTAATTTGGGGAGGGGTCTCTCCCCCCATCTTACCTGCACAGGATCCCCAGGCCGTGCTCGTGGGCCCCTCCCCTTTCCCCCTTTCTTGGACATTTTTGCCCCAAATTTTGATGGATTTTTCCCGGGATTTCGGGTTTTTTCCCCAACTTTCAGGTTTTTTGGATTTTTTGGGTTTTTATGAATTTGGGGAGAGGTCTCTCCTCCCCTTTTAACTGCAGAGGATCCCCAGGCCGTGCTCGTGGGGCCCTCCCCTTTGCCCTTTCCCGTTCATTTTCCACCCAAATTTTGATGTTTTTTCCCTGGTTTTTTTTGGTTTTTTTTCCCCAAATTTCAGTTTTTTGGTATTTTTGGGTTTTTTGGGTTTTTGTTAATTTGGGGAGGGGTCTCTCCCCTCCTTTTACCTGCAGAGGACCCCCAGGCCGTGCTCGTGGGCCCCGTCGTGCTTGAAGCGCAGCAGCGCCGCCGCCCGCGGCACCAGGCCCTGCTGCACCAGGGGGGCTGCGGAAATTGGGGTGAAAAACGGGAAAATTGGGCAAATCCTGAAACTGGGGGGAAATCTGGGGAGATTGGGGAGAAATTAAGGGGGATTTGGGGTGAAACCCGGGAAAATTGGGGTGAAATGTGGGGAACCCTGCGGCACCAGGCCCTGCTGCACCAGGGGGCTGTGGGAAAATTGGGGTGAAAAACGGGAAAACTGGGAAGTTCTGGGGAATTGGGGTGAAATTCAGGGATTTTGGGGCCATTTTGGGGGATTTTGGGGTAAAATTTGGGATGATTTTTTTGGGAATTTATGGGATCTTTGGGGTTTCCCTGCTGGGCTGGTGTTAAGGGGATTCCAGGGCTGGGTTTGGGGTGAGTTTTGGGCTTTTGGGGCTGGCTTTGGCGTGAATTTGGGGGTTTTTGGGGATCTCACTGCTGGGCTGGTACCGAGGGCATTCCAGGGCATTTTTTGGGGTGAATTTGGGGTTTTCTGGGGGGGATTTTGGGGTTATTTTGGGTATTTTTGGGGTGTCACTGCTGTGCTGGTACTGAGGGGATCCCACGGCATTTTTTGGGGTTAATCTGGGTGATTCTGGGGGGATTTTTGTGGGAACTTTGGGGTTATTTCAGGGATTTTTGGGGTTTCCCTGCCGGGGTGTTACCGAGGGGGTCCCAGGGCAGTTTTTGGGGTGAATCTGGGTGATTTTGAGGGGATTTTTTGTGGGAATTTCGGGGATTTTTGGGGTCTCACTTCCGGGGTGTTACTGAGGGGGTCCCAGGGCATTTTTGGGGTGAATCTGGGCGATTTTTGGGGGATTTTTGTGGGAATTTCGGGGATTTTTGGGGTCTCACTGCCGGGTGTTACTGAGGGGGTCCCAGGGCAGTTTTTGGGGTGAATCTGGGCGGTTTGGGGCTGACCTTTGAGCCGGGGGTGCTCCCTGAGCAGGCAGTGCAGCAGGAAGGCGGCGCGGGCCCTCGGGGGGGTGGGGGCTCTGCAGGGCCCCCCAGCACCTCCAGCCCCCCCAGGGCCTCGAGCTGCTGCAAACCCTCGGGCTGGGCCCGCACCAGGCCTGGGAAGGGGGAAAAACGGCGTTAAAACAGCCAAAAACGGGAAAAATAGTACCAAAAACGTGAAAAAAACACCCCAAAAACCCCACAAACCCCAAATCCACCCCAAAATCCATCCCTAATACGCCAAATCCAGCCCAGGGCCTCAAGCTTCTGCAAACCCTCGGGCTGGGCCCGCACCAGGCCTGGGGAGGGGAAAAAACGGGGTTAAAACAGTGAAAAATGGGCAAAATAGCACCAAAATTTACAAAAAAACCACCCCAAAAGCCCCTAAAAATTTCCCAAACCTCCCCCCAAAAACATCCCAAAAAACCTCCAAAAAATGCCCCAAAAATCCCCTAAAATTTCCCCAAAAAAACCCCAAAATCCCCCAAAAATCCCTAAAAAATCCAAAAACTAAAAAAAAAAAAAAAAATCCAAAAAAGTCTCCCGAAAAATTCTTTAAAAAAATCTCCCCTCAAAAAAATCCCAAAATCTCCTAAAAATCCCCCAAAATCTCAAAAAATGCCTAAAAAAACCCTAAAAAGTCCCCCAAAAATCCAAAAAAATCACAAATAAATCACAAAAAAAACCCAAATAAATCTTCCTAAAAACCCTAAAAAATCCCCCAAAAATCCCAAATATATCACAAAAAATCTCAAATAAATCTTCATAAATCCCTAAAGAATAATAAAAAAGTCCCTTAAAAATAAAAAAGATCCCCCAAAAAATCTCAAAAAAACACATAAGAAATCACAAAAAATTCACAAGAAAACCTGAAACAACCCTAAAAAAGGCAAAAAATCAGAAAAAAAATTTTAAAAAATCCCAGAAAAACCCTAAACAATCCCTTAAAAATCAGAAAAATTCCCTAAAAAATGCCTAAAAGATCCCAAAAAATACCCCAAAAAAACCCCTAAAAATCAGAAAAATTCCCTAAAAAAATGCCTAAAAGATCCCAAAAAATACCCAAAAAATACCCCCCAAAAAACCCTTTAAAAATCCCCCAAAAAATCAATAAAATCCCCCCCAAAAAACCCCTTAAAATCCTCCCCTAAAAAATCCTCAAAAAATCACAAAAAAGTCACAAAAATTCACAAAAATATCACAAAAAAAGGCAAAAAAACCCTGAAAAAAATGCCAAAAAAAATCCCCAAATCCCTAAAAGATCCCAAAAAAACCCCAAAATGCCCAAATTCCCCCCAGACTCACAGGAGACGGCGAAGAGCGCGGCGGGGGCCACGCGCGGGTCTGGGTCCCCCCGGAGCGCCCCCAGCAGGGCGGGCAGAGCCCCCAGCGCCAGCACCTGGCTCTGCGCTGCTGGAAGGTTCTGGGCACACGAGCCCAGGAGCCGCGCGGCCCTGGCGCGGAGAGGGGGCCAGCGGTGACCCAGCAGGTCCAGGACAACCTCCAGGCCCCCTAAAGAGCAGAATTCTGGGGAGAAATGGGACAGAAATGGGAAAAAACAGGGTTAAAACAGGAAAATGTGGGGCTAAATGGGGAAAAAATGGCACAAAATCCATCCCCAAACCAGCTATGAGTGACCCCAATGACCCCTGAGTGACCCTGAGTGACCAAAATGACCCCTGAGTGACCCCAGAGTGACCACTGAGTGACCACAGTGACCCTTGAGTGACCCAAATAACCTCTCAATGATGCCAGTGACCCTGACTGCCCATCCCAGACCCTGAATGACCCCTGAATGACCCCAGAGTGACCCCAATGACTTTTAACCTCACCATTGGCATTGTCCAGGCTGTCGCAGAGGTCGCAGAGCTCCTCCAGGGCCCTCTCGTGTCCCCTGTGACCCCTGAGCGACCCCAGAGTGACCCCAATGACCTTTAACCTCACCATTGGCATTGTCCAGGCTCTCGCAGAGGTCGCAGAGCTCCTCCAGGGCCCCCTCGTGTTCCCCGGTGTCCCCCAGGCCCCGCTCGGGCGCCGCCTCCCCGGGACAGGGCCCGGCCAGGAGCCGCGGGCAGCTCTGGAGCTGAAACCCCCAGCCCGGGGAGGTGTGTGGGGGAGGCAAGCTGACCAAAGCGAGATGTTTGCCTGCAGATTGTGACCACTGGAGAAAGAAAACAATGGCTCTCACTTACTGCTGAGAACATGGACTACCTGTTACATCTGTTCCCTATTGTACCTGTTCCCCCCCCCTCACAATTTTCAGTAATAAAATCCTCTGAGTTAGCTAAAGCCTTCGAGATCTCCCCAGCGTAGCAGGCGGACTTTCGGCTGGACTGCACCAAAGGACTTCGTCTCTACGTTGGTAGCTATATCCCCTCTCCCCCCCTCTTTCTCTCTTTCTCTATCTTTTCCTCTCCCTTAATCCCTCTATCGCATTTCTGCTGTGGTTATTTCAATAAAACCACATTGGATTTGATTATCACTGCAAACCCCTTTGTACTGTGTTGGTTTTTGCACTCTGAGATCATTCCTATGAACCATCAGGTCATCTGTCCACTAGGACGGACCCTGACATTAAATTGGCGTCACGGAAATGATTCTGATAGACAGAGGGATTTGCAGGCAAATCTCATGCTAAACTGAGTGCTCTGTCTCTGGAATTGGCACAAAAGGTCTCTCAGTGCAAAACAGGGGTAACTGTCACTGTCACTACTGTTACTGATCTGATACCAGCACTGACACTGACACTGACACTGATACTGATCCTGATACTGATACTGTTATTGATATTGATGCTGAACCTGTCACTGTCATATTTGAATGAACCTGAACCTGTTACTGTTGTATTTGAGTTGAATCTGAACCTGTTACTGCTGTATTTGTGTACCTGGACTGTCTAAAAGGGAAGGGACAGACATGAGGAAATTAAGCTGTAGCTTTTAGACAGATATTGTCCCTTCACCTACACAGGGGAGTGAGGGGCAGCCCAACGAGGCTGAGTGGCTTTCCCCCTGTTCTAGGTTCGTCCCCTCACAAAGAAAACATTTGTGTGTGTGTGTTCATGTGAGTGCGTATCTGTACTGTCTGGGAAGGAAGAGACAACTTGAGGCAACCTCACAGAGCCTCCCAGACTGATTCTGTCTCTTCAACTACCCAGGGAAGCAAGGGGACAGTGGAAAGGCTGTGTGATTTGTGTAACTTAAGTTAACTCCCTGGTGTAGCTTTGGTCCCCTCACAAAATGACTAAGAACTTCAGAGCAAAAGGTAAAGCTGAATTTTATGCTCTGCTTGCTAAATACAATGCCACACCTTCTCCGGGGGGAGAAGAATGGGCAAGCTGCAATTGGTTTAACTTAGAAAATGTTATTGATAGAATATCTTCTTTGCAACATGAATCAAAATTCAAACTGGGTACAAATAAAACCATCCTCTGCTCAGTCTTGGGTGCCTGTCTCACAGCAGGCATAGAAACTCTCTTTAAGCGAAAAAGTGAGGAAAATGCTATCATAGACTCCCTCCAAAACCTAGTTGAAGTTTTGCAAAAACAATTGGATGAAGAAAGAAATGTAAATAACTTGTTATGGGCTGCCCTGAGAGAGGAACATGTTAAAAATTCACATAATCCAGATTCCTCAAAAGAAACAGAGGAGAAAGAAACTCCGCGCATTAATCAAAATTGCCCTCAAAAAGAATTAGCCCTGATGAAAAATTGCGGGAAACACTGCTGTAATAACATAAAACCTCTAATTAAAACAGAATGCAACTATATCAATAATGAAGATCTTAACCCGTACAAAACCACTAAAGAAATCCCGTACACTGCTACTGAATTAACAAAACTTGCAAAGCAGTACGGGCTTCTCCCTCAAAAATCTGAAACAGAACACATTTGTCAAGTGTCTCTCACCGGGGGAGATCAGATTCTCTTGTCAGAACAAGGAGCCGGTGGGTGCTGGGGACATGGGGCATTCCTATCAACAGCAGACAGATGCATCCCATGGTCCCTAACTCAGCACACAGCTCTTTGGGCAGGGGGTTCAACCCCTTGGAAAAAGAGACCCTTTGGTCGGTACCCCCGACCAACTCCTGGAAAACATTCACAAATCCAGCTGCCTGCAATCAATTAATGAAAAGAAATTAATTCCTGGTTTTGAATCTCCAATCCTATCACCTGTAAAGCCTGAAATTATGACCTCTTTAACTCAAAGGCTTCCGGGAACACTTAAACCTACAGCAATTCTCCTTCAGAAAACCATAGTAGCTATGTCTCCTATAGAAAGACCAGAGAAACTTCTTAGTAACCAGAATGACCCTTTTGTTCTCCTTTATGACTTGCTGAGAAAAAGAATAAAATGGGATTGGACTTCTCAGAAGGAAACATTGCAATTGCTGATTCTTGAAGTGACAGCTCATCAAGCACTGGACCCTATCTATCCTACAGACCCCTTTCAGGTGGAGTGGGGATTTGCCTCCTCACAACTTTCAGTACACATTTGGCAGCAGGGTCCCGAGGGTCTGACAAAGCCTGTTGGTTTTTATTCCTGTGGTTTCAAAGATGCTGAGAAAAGGTACACTACCTGGGAAGGGGGGGTGTTTGTGGTTGGCTTGGCTCTCAGTGAAGTAGAGGAGAACTGGGCAATCCAAGAAACTGGGAGCTTGGGTAGCAGCCAAAATAAACCTGCCTCTGTGACTAAAGCAACCCCTCCTCTCTCCCCCGCTTCTGCTAACAGAGAGGAACAGGACAATGTCCAGGTTGGGGAACTGTTAACTGTTTGGAGCATTTTCCAAAGTGAGGGACAGAATTGCTTTCTTGTCTGTATTAACACCAAGTCCTATGCTATGTTTATATTTGGGTTGCTCCACGCTGATGCTTTTAAAAGAGATACAGGAGATAATACTGTTAAAGCAATGCAGGGATGGTTTGGAATTTTCCTAAAGCCACAGGAAATTCAATCTGATAATACTTCTCACTACTGTCAAAGGTGTGCAGGATTGGGCAGAAGGTGAAAAGATTAAATGGATTTCTCAAAACTCTCACTATGGATGGGGGGTAAATGAGTGTTCCAAAATCACTGCTTTTTGCCCAACAGCTCCAAGCACAATTCCTTCACTACAGAGACCAGATGATGATTTCAAGAACCCAGGGCATTACCCTGGACAACCTGTTTTTGGTGGACCCCCTGCTGCTGTAGGGGAAGTACCACTGCTGTTCAAAACCTCTCTGCCGAGCACAGGTGGTGGGATACTCTTTTAGGTGGTCTCCTACTGCTACGAGTGTCTTGAACAGTGTGTGTCATCCCATTGTTATCCTTTTGATTTTAATTCTGTTTGGTTTCATTTTATCAGCAATCCTAGTCGTTATGAATTGGAAGATGGTGAAACAGCTGACAAGATTGACGTCTATAGTTAATGCACACAATTTGGCTGATGTCCCCTGCACTGTGGAAATCCCCGAGACATTTGACACAAAGCAATTATGAATTAAGCATATGTGTTTTAGAGTAATCCTGATTTTCTTTTATGATTTTGTGAAAATTACTTTTGATTTTTAGTGAATTGTTTTAGAAAATTATTTTAAAGTTAATGCTTGTATTATGATTTATTACTTTTGCTGTTGATTATTTGTGATTTGTTTTAACCATCTCTTGAAATTGTTATAAAAATAATATTGTTAATTAATTAATTATTTTTTGAAATTGTTATAACAAGAATATTAATTAATTAGTTTTAATTAATCAAACACTTCTGAAAAATGTTATGATAATCAATATTAATTATGTTTGTTTATTGTCTCCCTTTTTTTCTCCTTCTTTTTCCTATCCTTTCTCTTCCTCCTTTTCTCTTTTCTGTCTCTCTGACATACTGTCTCTGCTTTTCCGGGTATGCTACCAACGTACGGCAAGACTGATCAGCAACACTCCAGAGCCCTGCTGACGAAGATCCCTTCAAGACAATTGTGAGTCACGGGGTCGTGTGAGAGTCTGTCCAAATTTTCCCTCATCTGCCTCACGATCGTCCTTGGGAGACCACTGAAGAGAAGACCCCCTTATTTAGAATCTGGCTCTAAAGGAGAAAAGTCACACACCCCGGGCCCTGAGACCTGAAAGCTCAGTGTTGAGCTATTGTTTTCACAAGTGTGTTTGCTTTATGCTAAGAAGAGGGCACCATGCCCCATTAGCAACAATAGCAGCTCTGGAAGCTGTCCCAGCTCTCGGCCTGGCTGGACTTCCCCTGATTTTCAGGTGGTCTCCCACAGAAGACCCTCGCCTGTTTTACAACCACCGTGACAGACAGACTGAGATGTAAGAAGATTCTCCACCAAGGACTGAGACATGAAACTCCTAAAAGGCCCCTCTGCTCCTTCCAAGGACTGGGACTGAAACCCCCAGCCCGGGGAGGTGTGTGGGGGAGGCAAGCTGACCAAAGCGAGATGTTTGCCTGCAGATTGTGACCACTGGGGAAAGAACACAATGGCTCTAATTTACTGCTGAGAACATGGACTACCTGTTACATCTGTTCCCTATGGTATCTTTTCTCCCCCCCCCCCTCACAGTTTTCAGTAATAAAATCCTCTGAGTTAGCTAGAGCCTTTGAGATCTCCCCAGCGTAGCAGGCGGATCCTCGGCTGGACTGCACCAAAGGACTTCGTCTCTGCGTTGGTAGCTATATCCCCTCTCTCTCTCTCTCTCTCACCCCTCTTTCTCTCTTTCTCTATCTTTTTTTCTCCCTTAATCCCTCTATCACATTTTTGCTGTGGTTATTTCAATAAAACTGCATTTGATTTGATTATCACTGCAAACCCTCTTGTACCGTGTTGGTTTTTGCACTCTGAGATCATTCCTACGAACCATCAGGTCATCTGTCTACTAGGACAGACCCTGACATTGGAGAGACATTTCTATGAGTTTTTCGATGGGCAAAGTTCTTTGGGTTTTTCACGAATGTGCTCTTTGCCCTTGATACGTTCGTATGGGAAAGCATGGAACCCATTTTCCAAGCCATTTTGAACCTTGGATTCGGGTTCCCCCGCATTTTCCAGTGTTCAGGGCACTCTCTCCGGTTTTGAAAGAGAGAGCGGCTGCTTTCCCTGGATTGTTGACTGCAGGAGGCAAGCCCTATTCCCCCGAATTCTCATGGGAGAAGTTCCTTTTGGGGGAGATGATCTGCTGCTTCCCAGCCTCCCTGGCTCGCAGCAGAGGGGCGAAGTCTTGCCCGCAGCCAAAGAAGTTTTTCCCCTGCATTTTCGGAGCATGCTCAGATGGAGCCACTTTTTCCCTCCTCCGTTGCTCTCAGAGGGGGTTTGAGTGGGCTGAGCCGTTTGTGGGGCTTCCCCAACCCTCCCCACGGGTGCGGGCGCTTCCCTATGTGGCCTCTCCCACGGCCGTCCCTCCTGCAGAGCCTGTGGGTGCAGCGGCCCCGCCTGGGCTTGCGAGCTCAGAAACACCGCTTCCCGCGGCTTCACCGGTGTTGCAAGGCAAGAGCGATCAGGCACCGCTTCCGCCGCTTCCCGCAGCTGCGCCGGTGTTGCCAGACGATGCACTCAGTGACAATGGCGGTCGCCGCCAGCGTGTGTCCGAGGCTGCGCCGCCTGTGGATGCACCAAGAGTCGGCCCCATGTGGGTCCCTGTAGCCCCGCTCGCGGTGGCCCTGCTTTCACCCTCAGCGCCGATGCCGGAGGTGTCATTTGAGACCAGCGACCCAGTGCTGCCGCCGTCACCCCCCCTGCAGCCTGCTGTGACTGCACTCTCTCTGGCCTCGCCCCCGCCACCAGCCACCCCAGCAGTTCTGCCGCCTTCGGGGACTCCGTCCTCCATGTCTGCGTCAGAGGCTGCCCGGGAACTGGCAGCATATCCGAGCTCAGACTGTCCCATACCGTTTGCCCTTGCAACAGCGGTTTCAGCAGCTGGCCTCTCCTTCCGTGGAGGAGGCATGGCTCAACAGCTGAGTGCGGGTGCAGCCCGGCCGCCATCTTTCAAGCTCAGCGTTCTTGGCGGGTTGGGGGGTGTTTGGTGGGTTGTTTCCCCTTGGGGGGTGCGAATCTCCCTGCCGTCCCTCATGCGCCCCAGCCGCAAGGGGGAGGGGGGTCCTGAAAGTTCTGCCTTTGGTCCCCAGCCCAGAGGGGGTGGGGGTGGTACTGGGAGGCAGATGGGGGAAACACCTTTTGCATTTGCATTGCAGAGGCAGAGGGAATGGCGGAAAGCCATCATTGCTTGTTTTCTGTGGGGAACAAACATTCCCAGACCCGAGATGGAGATTCTCAGGACAGCTTCTGTCCCCTCACTACCAACATGCATCAGTGATTTTGGGGGGAAGGATGCGTTTGGTCACTTGTTCTGCCATTGCACTGGCAGTGTGGTGCTGGGCTGTGACAACACAGAGCCCGCCTCTCAGGCAGGGCCTGGGCTGTTTGGCTCGGTTCCCTGGGCCAGGGCCACTGCCCGGCCGGCTGCTGGGTTTGGGGGCTTTGCTTCTCCCATCAGGACCTGGACCACTGTTCTGTGGGACAGGTCTGGGGTTCTTGATCCTTCCACGTGGGCCAGGGCCCACTCAGGGCCTCTCAGGCTCCTCTCTGCTGCTGCTGCTCTTTCCAAAAAAAAAAAAAAAAAAAAAGTTGAAAGAGCTAGTAGCACCTCAAAAGCATTGAAGAGCCAAAAATTACAAGTAGTTCAATAAAGGAGTGTGGCCAAGGCATTAAAAATTTTTTCTCAAAATTGTTTGGTAACTGTCAATGGATTTTTGATAATTATTGATGATTTTTCTTCAGCAATTTGTTGTTTCAGGATTCTGCAAGCCTGTTTCAGGACCAAAAGGGACTTTCAGAAATGTCAAAGAGGAACATCCTCAGTCGATGGACTTTCTCCTGTAACTCAGCTGTTTGGAGTTGAAGCAATGAATTTCTTTGCATTGTTTAAGCATTTTCTTATGTTGTAAGATTGTTTTAGTGATATGATAGAATTTTATGTTCTACAAGTGAAGAATTTCCCTGATCATTCCACATCAGCACTTGATTGAGGTTTTTCATTGGCAACAGATAACCCGTCAAGTGTTTGTTCTTTCTTCTGCATGGGTACAGCAGACAAAATGACAAACACTTTTCTTTTTAATTTAACTAAAATAAAAAGGGTGATATGTCACAGACATCTTTTATGAAAAATCCTTTCCTTAGGATTTTTCCTCCTGAGAAGCTGAGAGGCCTCAGGAACAAAATGTAAACAATGGTTATCTGCTGCTGTGGAATGCAACAGGTGGATCTTTGATTGGCCCATGTTGGTTGTTTCTAATTAATGGCCAATCACAGTGAGCTGGCTTGGACAGAGAGTTTGAGCCACAAGCCTTGGTTATCATTCTTTGCTATTCTATTCTTAGCTAACCTTCTGATGAAATCCTTTCTTTTATTCTTTCAGTATAGTTTTAATATAACAAATATAATTAAATAATAAATCAAGCCTTCTGAAACATGGAGTCAGATCCTCGTCTATTCCCTCATGCTAAGACCCCTGTGAACATGGCCACGGTGACAGGCTGCCAGGGAGACAGCGTGACCGGAGCTCCACCACCCCTACATCCCAGGCACAGGCGAATCGGGGGCATTTCCGTGGCACCCCTGCCACGCTTCCCCTTTCCCCTGCCGAACTCCCTTTGTCACTCCCTCAGCGTGGGGGACTTGGTGGCACTGCAGGACCCCTCTCTGTGCCATCCCTGAGGTGGCACCTGTGCTTTTTGTCACCACCACCTGCCAATTTGTCACCAGTGCCCTAAAACAGGGGGTAGCCCACATCCTATGGTGGGGGAGAAGGGACAGCAACATTTTTGGTGTCTCCCTAACCACTTCCATCCCCTCAAGGATGCTCTGTGACTCTGCACTGCCGCCCCCCCCCGCCCCCCGCCGCCCCTACCTCCTCCTCCTCCTTCACCTGTGCCCCAGGAGGTGATGCCGCTGCTCCCACTGGGGACGTGCCAGTGACACCGAGGGGACCCCTCAAAGGGGCTGCAGGGTCACAGTGGCTCCTGGAGTGACAGCTGGTGGCTCCTGCAGTGACAGCTGGAGGTCCCACCATGCTGTGGTGACAATTTGGGGGGTGGGTGCTCTTTTTGGGGTTCTCCAGGGTCGGTCTCAAAATCCCCTCCCATCACCACAAAGTCACCTCCCCAGGCCTCGCCTCAGTTTCCCTCTCGCTCTGCAGGGACCATGTGGAGCTGATGTGATAGCATTGGGTTTATTTGGGGGGATTTTGGGTTGGGGGCTACTGGGATGGACTGGTGGGACAGTGGGATGGGCCAGGCTGTGGCCAGGCTGGTGGTCATCTGGGCTGCGGGCAGGCCAGGCTGGGGGGCTGCAGGGCCAGGGGCTGTCCAGATCAGAATCCAGCTTGGATCCATGGCCCGGATGTCCATCTGGACCAGTGTCCATCCAGAGTGGGATCATGGTCTGGTGTCCATCTGGACCAGGGTCCAACCTCTCCTGCCCCCATCCATCCCATACTCTCCAGCCAGGGCCACTTCTCACTGCAGAGTGGACAAGACCCTCGGTCAGTGCCAAGATGACCCCAAACCCCGTCCCAGCAACCCTGCCATGCCACCCACCCCGAGCCCCAGTGCCACTGGTGTTCCCTGGAAGCCAGGCCAGATCCAGAATTCCTGGGAAAGGAGATCCAGAGTCCTGGGCTGGGGACTCAAGGACATCCAGGATAGCGAGCACTGAGTCCATGGGGCATGGGGGGACAATTAGGAACACAGCTGGGGACATGCCTGGGTGGACGGGGGTGGGGGGTGAAGGGGGTTAAGGGGTGGGGAGAGGGGTGGAGGGCGGGATGCACCCAAAACTTCACCAAGTCAAAGGGGAGGATGTTCAAAACTAGAGGGGGAAGGATGGGAAATAGGGAAAGTAGCCAAAAAAGGGGGAAAAGAACCCCAAATAGGGGAAGAGTGACCCAAAATGGGGGGAGGACCCAAATGACAGAGAAAGGATCCAAAGTAGGGAGGAAAAGACACAAAATAGGGAGAAGGGAAGCAAAAGACGGGGAAAGGATCCAATCTGGGGAAAACGTCTCAAAGGGGGAGGAAAGGACCCAAAATCAAAGGACAAAGGGTGTCACGGGAACAAAGCTCTTCCTGCACTTGGGGCACTCCCAGGGCTGCCCTTAGTGGTGGCTTTGTTGGTGTCTGGTCAAGATAGAGCTCTGAGAGAAGCTCTTCCTACTCTCAGAACACTCGTAGGGCCTCTCCCCGGAGTGGATGCACCAGTGGCTGATGAGAGCAGCGTTCTGCTTGAAGCCCTTCCCGCAGTCAGGGCAGTTGAAGGGCCTCTCATCTGTGTGAAGCTGCTGGTGCAGGAGGAGAAAGGAGCTGGTCTGAAACCTCTTCTTGCATTTAATACACTCATAGGGCCTCTCTCCAGTGTGGATCCTCTGGTGGCCAAACAGGTGGGATTTTGACATGAAGCTCTTCCCACACTGCCCACATTTGTAGGGCTCTTCCAGACCTGTGTGGACTTCCATGTGGTGGGTCAGGTGGCTTCTCCTCTGGTAGCTATTCCCACATTCCCCACACTGAAAAGGCCATTCCCCAGCGTGGTTTCTTTGGTGGATGGTCAGTTCAGAGCTCGTCCTGAAGCTCTTCCCACCCTCTGCATACTCATAGCTTTGTTCCTCCGTGTGGGTCCTCAGGTGGGCAGTCAGGGTGGAGTTCTGGGTCAAGCTCTTTCCAAACTCAGGACACTCGTAGGGCCTCTCCCCGCTGTGGACACGCAGGGAGTGATGAGGCCGGAGTTGTACCTGAAGCCTTTTGCACAATGGTGGCAGCAGAAGGGCCTCTCACCTTTGTGACTCTGCTGATGCCTGATGAGACAGGAACTCATCTGAAACCTCTTCCTGCATTTATCACACTCGTCGGGACATTCTTCTGTGTGGATTCTCATGTGGAGGATCAGGGAGGATCTCAGGGAGAAGGTCTTCCCACATTCTGAGGACTTGCAAGACTCCTCCCATCCTGGAGCTGCTCATGGATCCCCAGCTCTGAGCTGCAGCTCCATCCCTGGCCCAGGGTGGGCCTTTCCCCCTCAGATCCCCGTGATTGGCGTTTGCAGCCCCTCCTCGTAAGGGATCTCTGGGGCTTTTCTTTCCCCTTTGATTCCTGTGCTGTGGAGCAGCACAAAACAGCCTCTTCTACAAGGTGCTCCTGTGGGGATTTGACCTCCCTGGTCTCTGGCCTAAGCTTCTTGTCTGGGGAAGGAAGGACAAGGAGAAGATGGGATTTGCCTCCGTGCCACAGGGAAGGACAAGGAGATCCTCCCAGTGCGTCCCCAGCAGGACAGCTTTGGCACCAGGGTTGTCCTGCAGCCGGGGGCCGTGCTGGGGTGGGAGAGGGAGCAGGAGAGAGGGGGAAAGGGGCACTGACTTCCTCCTCACCTGCCTGGGGCTCCTTGGCCATCTTCTTCCTCACGGCGTCCTCCTTCTTCATCGGGCCAAGGTTTGGAAAAAGAAAATCCTGGTTTGGGGGAAAACAAGGGCTGAACGTGTTGGGTTTGATAGTCCTGTTGCCCAAGTGCAGCTGGAGAAGTCAATGCCCCTTTCAGCCTTGAGGGGCCTGGAGCCCGCTCATCCCCAGCCTCCCCCACCCCTCCAGGCAGCCAGTTTGTCTCCCAGCTCCGGGATCGCCCCTCTGCGCTCTTCCCCACTCCAGGGCTCCCGAGCTCCCTTTTGCTCTCCTGGGCATCCCCCAGCCCGAGATCACCCCTGTGCCCATCGGTACCAGGCGAACATGAGGTTGTTCCCTCCATGGGAAATTAACGGTTCAGGTTTGAGGTCCTGCAAGAGTCAAAGATCCCCTGCCCCATGAAAAAACCCTCCCAGAGACCCCCCGATGGATCTGGTGCAAGCTCCCCCTCCCCACTCACCTGCGGCTTCTGGAGGGGGCAATGCAGCAGGAGTCAGGGGAGCTTCAGCCTGAGCGGCAGGGGAAGGCGGCGGGGAAACCAACGTGGTTGTGCTGCTCCTCTTCCTTCTGCTCCTCCACTTACTCCTCGTCTGTTCCTCCTCTTCCTCCCACTTTTCTTTCACTCCTAGACTGGCCCAGGCAATGCTGACACCCAAAAGCAGCCGCGCTCTGCCCTGGGCGGGTTCCGAAACAGCATGGCAGTAAAACTGGGGAGTGAAACTGGGAGCATTGGGAAAGATCATGAGAGCAGCGGAAAGGAATTGGGAGCGCTTTCCCTGCCAGTCCCGCTTTTCCTGGGAGAACTGAGAGGGAACAGGGAGCAAACAGCACTCGGAGGCGGCTGCAGCCGGCAGCTAGTGGGGCCACGATAGAAGGCCTGGTTATGAGAATTAGAGAGCGATCACTCGCTGGGATTGGTGGGCGGGAGCAGCGCGGGGTTTGCTCGGTTATGTGAGGGCCGGGAGGGGCCGGAGCAATGGCGGCGGCGTCCGGTGAGAGGGGACAGGGAGCGGGAATGGGGACCGGGAGCGGGAATGGGGACGGCAATGAGGACAGGGAGTGGGTATGGGGACAGGGAAGAGGCATGGGAATGGGGACATGATCGTAAAATGGCACCTGGAACTGGAATGGCACAGAGAATGGGGACAGGGACCGGGAATTGGAATATGGGTATGGGACAGGGAATATTGAAATGGAAATATGGGAACAGGAGCGGGACCGTGAATAACAGAAGGGGAACAGAGACTTGGAATATGGGAGACGGATAGGGAATGAGACTGGAATGAGATTCAGGCTGGGATGGCAGTGGAACGGTACCAGGGTGACATGGGAATGGGTGGGTGAGAGGGGGTGACAGCAGGGAGAGGGGAATCCTGAACAGGGACACTGGCAACCAGGACAGAGGGACATGGAGACAGTTCCAGGGCAGGGGGGCCTTGATCAGCCACGCCATAACTTTCACCAGGGTCCCCAAGCACTTTTGCAGCTACTCGGCCTGTTCTGCCCAAAGCCCTGAGCAACCCCCAAGTCCCTCCCAGGAACCCCCACCTCCCTCAAACCCAACATGCCCCCCGTCCCCTGGCAGATCCCCCCATGTCCCCATCAATGGCTTATTCCAAAGTCTTTGTTTTTACCCTGGTTTTGTGTGTTTTGAAGGGACCAACAGAAATGAAAGGAAAATCCAGGCCACGGGGTGCAAGGAAGATGTGAAGCAGCTGGACAGGTGGTTTCTAACATGGATAACCAGAAACAGGAATGGCCTGGGCTCTGCTTACCGGGGTTCCCTGGGGATTACCCAGGGTGGATGCCTCTGTGGCAGCTGGAGCTGGAGCAGCGCAGGAAGGTCTTCCTGCACTTGGGGCACTCACTGGGCTGCCCTTAGTGCTGGCTCTGTTGGTGTCTGCTCAAGATAGAGCTCTGAGAGAAGCTCTTCCCACACTCAGGACACTCATAGGGCCTCTCCCCACTGTGGATGCGCCGGTGGGTCATGAGGGTGGAGTTGTCCCTGAAGCCCTTCCCGCAGTCCGGGCAGCGAAAGGGCCGCTCCTCTGTGTGAATCCTCTGGTGCCTGACAAGATGAGAGCTGGTCTGAAACCTCTTCCTGCATTTATCACACTCATAGGGCTTCTCCCCAGTGTGGCTCCTCAGGTGGTAGATCAGGTGGGAGCGCTGGCAGAAGCTCTTCCCACACTCCCCACACTCGTAAGACCTCTCGCCAGTGTGGATCCTCTTGTGGACAATCAGGTTCGACTTGTGGGTGAATCTCTTCCCACACTCGGGACACTCATAGGGCCTCTCCCGGGTGTGCATGTGCTGGTGGCTGACAAGGGAGGAGTTGTACTTGAAGCCTTTCCCGCAGTCGGGGCAGAGGAAGGGCCTCTCCTCTGTGTGAGTGCGCTGGTGCCTGAGGAGATCAGAGCTGGTCTGAAACCCCTTTCTGCATTTATCACACTCGTAGGGTTTCTCCCCAGTGTGCCTCCTCATGTGGACAGTCAGGTGGGAGATCCGGCTGAAACTCTTCCCACACTCCTCACACTTGTAAGACCTCTCCTCGGTGTGCCTCCTCAGGTGGACAATCAGGCAGGAGATCCAGCTGAAGCTCTTCCCACACTCCTCACACTTGTAAGACCTCTCCTCGGTGTGGCTCCTCAAGTGGACAGTCAAGTTGGATCTCCGGCTGAAGCTCTTCCCACACTCCTCACATATATAGGGCCTCTCCCCCGTGTGGATTTTCATGTGGCAGATCAGGTTGGATTTCTGGCTGAAGCTCTTCCCACATTTCAAGCACTTCTGGGGCTTCTCCTTACCCTGAAGCTGCTCGTGGACCACGAGCTCTGAGCTCCAGGCGCCTTCCTAGTCCAGGGTGGGCCTTTCCCCCTCAGATGCCTGAGATCTGCGTTTGCAGCCCCTCCTCGTGCGGGATCTCTGGGGTTTTTCCTCCCTGTTGGATTCCTGTGCTGTGGAGCTTCTCAAAACAGCCTCTTCCACAAGGTTCTGCTGTGGGGATTTGTCCACCCTGGTCTCCATCCTCAGCTCCTGGTCTGGGGGAGGAAGGACAAGGAGAAGATGGGATTTGCCTCCCTGCCACAGGGAAGGACAAGGAGATCCCCCCAGTGCATTCGCAGCAGGACAGCTTTGGCAGCAGGGTTGTCCTGCAGCCGGGGGCCGTGCTGGGGCGGGAGATGGAGCAGGAGAGAGGGGGAAAGGGGCACTGACTTCCTCCTCACCTGCTTGGGGCTGCTGGGCCAACTTCCTCTTCCTCACAACCTCCTCCTCTTCCATCGGGCCAAGGTTTAGAAACAGGAAATCCTGGCTTGGGGGAAAACAAGGGCTGGGCGCGTTGGGTTTGATGGTCCCGCTGCCTGTCTTGGTGTCTGCTAAGGAAGACAGAGCCTCCCTTAAAATTGAAAATGTAAACCCCCTCCCTCCAAAGTACTATAATTTTGAAATTAAGGGGCTCTCAGGGAAAGACATGGAAATAGGAATAACGGTTCTTTGCTAGGAAAAATAAAATGAAAAATGTAATAGTAGAAAGAAAACCACTGACAGAGTCAGAATCCAAGCTGACACCCTGTTAGTCAGGGTGTTTGTTGCACTCCAATTAAATGGTGGCTGCAGTCCTCCTGGAGGGACAGATGTGGTTCTGTTGAAGCAGTGGTTCCTGCAGAAGGGTGTAGTTTTCCTCCAAAGGTCCAGTGGTGGTGTAGATAGGTCTGGTCTTCCTCGGCGAATCCAGGGGAGAAGAAAAGCTGCTCCTCTGGGAATCCAGTGGAGAAGAAACACTGCTCCTCTGGGAATCCAGTGGGAAAAGCCTGACTGTGGTGTTCCAAATCTCTGATTATATCCAGGTAGGAATGCCTGGCTCCTCCCCATGGGTGGAACATCTACCAATGGGGTGAGGTAATTTTATCAGTCCTGCAGTGAGGCTCAATGGCCCATTAACAGAAGATATCTCCCTGGAGGGCTTGTGGAAGAGATAAAGAAAACTGCCCAATTAACAGAAGATAACTGCCCCACCTCTAACAGATGGCAATAGAATACTTGAGAGCATTTTGTTGGGCATTCCTCCTGCCCCAACCCATCTCTTGAAGTCTCCAGACATTTTGTGTCCATAAAAATCTCCAGCCCAAAAAAAATTAGTTGGAAAAACCCTGAGAAATGCCATTCTTAAGCCTGCCAAGACTTGAATGTCTCATGATTATTCCAAAAAAGAGCTCCCCATGAATTGCCCTTCTCTGGTCTCTCCACTTTGGACTTCTTGGAGTCCTGCATCTATTGAGCGTTCTCCTCTCCAGGGGTCCATATCCTGTCCCGGCTGCCACGGGAATCCCCAGGGTCCCCCCTCTCTGCTCTTCTGACCTTGGGCTTCTGGGGCTCCCCCTTCTCTGTGCTGCTTGGGGTTCCCTGCAGCCCCCAGGGGTTCCCTAGATCCCCCTCTCTGGGCTCCCTCTTAGCAATGCCGGGGCTCTTGGTGTCTCAGCGCTCCCGTTTCCCCTGACTCTGCTCCAGGCTGTGGGGAGCTCCAGGGCTTCCCCCTCACAAGGGTGTTCCCCTCCCGGGCTGAATCCTGGCGGTCTCCTCTCTCTGGGCTACACACTTCGGTGTCCCAGTGTTCTCCCCTCTCGTGTCCTTCCCCGCGAAGAAACAACCTGCCGGGACACCGCCAAAATCTCCCCAATGGGCATTTGCAGCTTAGCTTCGGAGTCCTTTGAGCTCCAAAAATCCCCCCATCCCCAAAAAAATACCCACCTATGGAGCACCCAGGATATTTGGTTGAGCTCCCCCTCTGTGATCACCTGAGATATGGGGGGGAAATGCCCCAGGGTCCGGGAGTGCTGTGGAGAAAGCGAGGGCTGGAGCGTGTGTTCCCCTCACTTCCACTTCCCACTCCTCCTCCTCTCACCCAGCTCTTCCTCCCACCCGTCCTCCTCCTCTTCCTGCTCCACACCTCCTCCTCCTCCTCCTTCTCTTGTTCCCTCCAGCCCTTGTCCTGCTGCTTCTCCCTCCCTGCTCCACCATCCCATTCCTCCTGTCCCAGTCCTGCAGCCCTCGCAGCCCGCGGCAGGAGCAGGGATGGAGCCAGGACAGGTCGGGATGGGCAGTGCGGGGCTCTCAGCTGCTCCCACCTGCTGGGGCTGGGAGGAGCAGGAGGAGGAGAACCCTGCCTGGGGAGAAGGAGAGGCAAACTGGGAAAACTGGAGGCTGCACATCCACACTGGGGCTTGCTGGGGATGTTGGTTGAGGCCTTCCAGCCCCTGGGGCTCCTATCGGGTAATCTGGGAGGGGGGAACACAGACAGGGCTGGGGGATGCCAGGAGTGGCCTCGCTGGGAGGGACTGGGCTGTACTGGGATCATCCTGAGATCATTTTGAAAGTGAGTAGGAACCTGCCGGGCCAATTGAGACCATGTTAGGGGCTAATGTGATATACTGGGAATGACTGGGATCATTCTGAGAGTGAGTGGAAGATGCTGTGAGCAACTGGGAGCACGCGGGTAGCAAATGGCATCATACTGGGACTGATTGTGTTGATGTAGCTGGAGGCAGCTTGGACCATACTGGGATGGATTGGAAGCAGCTAGGATTATACTAGGACCATACTGGGAATGGTGGTACATGACTTGGATCATATTGGAAGTTACTGGGATCATACTGCTGTTAAAAGGGAGCAACTGGGATCACACTTTGGGCAACTGAGAGCAACGGAGAGTGTCTGAGGTTGGAAATGCAAGATGTGAGTGGGGGTATGTATTCTATTGCCATCTGTTAGAGGTGGGGCAGTTATCTTCTGTTAATTGGGCAGTTTTCTTTATCTCTTCCACAAGCCCTCCAGGGAGATATCTTCTGTTAATGGGCCATTGAGCCTCACTGCAGGACTGATAAAATTACCTCACCCCATTGGTAGATGTTCCACCCATGGGGAGGAGCCAGGCATTCCTACCTGGATATAATCAGAGATTTGGAACACCACAGTCAGGCTTTTCCCACTGGATTCCCAGAGGAGCAGCTTTTCTTCTCCCCTGGATTCGCCGAGGAAGACCAGACCTATCTACACCACCACTGGACCTTTGGAGGAAAACTACACCCTTCTGCAGGAACCACTGCTTCAACAGAACCACATCTGTCCCTCCAGGAGGACTGCAGCCACCATTTAATTGGAGTGCAACAAACACCCTGACTAACAGGGTGTCAGCTTGGATTCTGACTCTGTCAGTGGTTTTCTTTCTACTATTACATTTTTCATTTTATTTTTCCTAGCAAAGAACCGTTATTCCTATTTCCATGTCTTTCCCTGAGAGCCCCTTAATTTCAAAATTATAGTACTTTGGAGGGAGGGGGTTTACATTTTCAATTTTAAGGGAGGCTCTGTCTTCCTTAGCAGACACCAAGACAGGCAGCGGGACCATCAAACCCAACGCGCCCAGCCCTTGTTTTCCCCCAAGCCAGGATTTCCTGTTTCTAAACCTTGGCCCGATGGAAGAGGAGGAGGTTGTGAGGAAGAGGAAGTTGGCCCAGCAGCCCCAAGCAGGTGAGGAGGAAGTCAGTGCCCCTTTCCCCCTCTCTCCTGCTCCATCTCCCGCCCCAGCACGGCCCCCGGCTGCAGGACAACCCTGCTGCCAAAGCTGTCCTGCTGGGAATGCACTGGGGGGATCTCCTTGTCCTTCCCTGTGGCAGGGAGGCAAATCCCATCCTCTCCTTGTCCTTCCTCCCCCAGACCAGGAGCTGAGGATGGAGACCAGGGCGGACAAATCCCCACAGCAGAACCTTGTGGAAGAGGCTGTTTTGAGAAGCTCCACAGCACAGGAATCCAACAGGGAGGAAAAACCCCAGAGATCCCGCACGAGGAGGGGCTGCAAACGCAGATCTCAGGCATCTGAGGGGGAAAGGCCCACCCTGGACCGGGGAGGCGCCTGGAGCTCAGAGCTCGTGGTCCACGAGCAGCTTCAGGGTAAGGAGAAGCCCCAGAAGTGCTTGAAATGTGGGAAGAGCTTCAGCCAGAAATCCAACCTGATCTGCCACATGAAAATCCACACGGGGGAGAGGCCCTATATATGTGAGGAGTGTGGGAAGAGCTTCAGCCGGAGATCCAACTTGACTGTCCACTTGAGGAGCCACACCGAGGAGAGGTCTTACAAGTGTGAGGAGTGTGGGAAGAGCTTCAGCTGGATCTCCTGCCTGATTGTCCACCTGAGGAGGCACACCGAGGAGAGGTCTTACAAGTGTGAGGAGTGTGGGAAGAGTTTCAGCTGGATCTCCTGCCTGATTGTCCACCTGAGGAGGCACACCGAGGAGAGGTCTTACAAGTGTGAGGAGTGTGGGAAGAGTTTCAGCCGGATCTCCCACCTGACTGTCCACATGAGGAGGCATACCGGGGAGAAACCCTACGAGTGTGATAAATGCAGAAAGGGGTTTCAGACCAGCTCTGATCTCCTCAGGCACCAGCGCACTCACACAGAGGAGAGGCCCTTCCTCTGCCCCGACTGCGGGAAAGGCTTCAAGTACAACTCCTCCCTTGTCAGCCACCAGCACATGCACACCCGGGAGAGGCCCTATGAGTGTCCCGAGTGTGGGAAGAGATTCACCCACAAGTCGAACCTGATTGTCCACAAGAGGATCCACACTGGCGAGAGGTCTTACGAGTGTGGGGAGTGTGGGAAGAGCTTCTGCCAGCGCTCCCACCTGATCTACCACCTGAGGAGCCACACTGGGGAGAAGCCCTATGAGTGTGATAAATGCAGGAAGAGGTTTCAGACCAGCTCTCATCTTGTCAGGCACCAGAGGATTCACACAGAGGAGCGGCCCTTTCGCTGCCCGGACTGCGGGAAGGGCTTCAGGGACAACTCCACCCTCATGACCCACCGGCGCATCCACAGTGGGGAGAGGCCCTATGAGTGTCCTGAGTGTGGGAAGAGCTTCTCTCAGAGCTCTATCTTGAGCAGACACCAACAGAGCCAGCACTAAGGGCAGCCCAGTGAGTGCCCCAAGTGCAGGAAGACCTTCCTGCGCTGCTCCAGCTCCAGCCGCCACAGAGGCATCCACCCTGGGTAATCCCCAGGGAACCCCGGTAAGCAGAGCCCAGGCCATTCCTGTTGCCGGTTATCCATGTTAGAAACCACCTGTCCAGCTGCTTCACATCTTCCTTGCACCCCGTGGCCTGGATTTTCCTTTCATTTCTGTTGGTCCCTTCAAAACACACAAAACCAGGGTAAAAACAAAGACTTTGGAATAAGCCATTGATGGGGACATGGGGGGATCTGCCAGGGGACGGGGGGCATGTTGGGTTTGAGGGAGGTGGGGGTTCCTGGGAGGGACTTGGGGGTTGCTCAGGGCTTTGGGCAGAACAGGCCGAGTAGCTGCAAAAGTGCTTGGGGACCCTGGTGAAAGTTATGGTGTGGCTGATCAAGGCCCCCCTGCCCTGGAACTGTCTCCATGTCCCTCTGTCCTGGTTGCCAGTGTCCCTGTTCAGGATTCCCCTCTCCCTGCTGTCACCCCCTCTCACCCACCCATTCCCATGTCACCCTGGTACCGTTCCACTGCCATCCCAGCCTGAATCTCATTCCAGTCTCATTCCCTATCCGTCTCCCATATTCCAAGTCTCTGTTCCCCTTCTGTTATTCACGGTCCCGCTCCTGTTCCCATATTTCCATTTCAATATTCCCTGTCCCATACCCATATTCCAATTCCCGGTCCCTGTCCCCATTCTCTGTGCCATTCCAGTTCCAGGTGCCATTTTACGATCATGTCCCCATTCCCATGCCTCTTCCCTGTCCCCATACCCACTCCCTGTCCTCATTGCCGTCCCCATTCCCGCTCCCGGTCCCCATTCCCGCTCCCTGTCCCCTCTCACCGGACGCCGCCGCCATTGCTCCGGCCCCTCCCGGCCCTCACATAACCGAGCAAACCCCGCGCTGCTCCCGCCCACCAATCCCAGCGAGTGATCGCTCTCTAATTCTCATAACCAGGCCTTCTATCGTGGCCCCACTAGCTCTCGGCTGCAGCCGCCTCCGAGTGCTGTTTGCTCCCTGTTCCCTCTCAGTTCTCCCAGGAAAAGCGGGACTGGCAGGGAAAGCGCTCCCAATTCCTTTCCGCTGCTCTCATGATCTTTCCCAATGCTCCCAGTTTCACTCCCCAGTTTTACTACCATGCTGTTTCGGAACCCGCCCAGGGCAGAGCGCGGCTGCTTTTGGGTGTCAGCATTGCCTGGGCCAGTCTAGGAGTGAAAGAAAAGTGGGAGGAAGAGGAGGAACAGACGAGGAGTAAGTGGAGGAGCAGAAGGAAGAGGAGCAGCACAACCACGTTGGTTTCCCCGCAGCCTTCCCCTGCCGCTCAGGCTGAAGCTCCCCTGACTCCTGCTGCATTGCCCCCTCCAGAAGCCGCAGGTGAGTGGGGAGGGGGAGCTTGCACCAGATCCATCGGGGGGTCTCTGGGAGGGTTTTTTCATGGGGCAGGGGATCTTTGACTCTTGCAGGACCTCAAACCTGAACCGTGAATTTCCCGTGGAGGGAACAGCCTCACGTTCGCTGGGTACCGATGGGCACAGGGGCGATCTCGGGCTGGGGGATGCCCAGGAGAGCAAACGGGAGCTCGGGAGCCCTGGAGTGGGGAAGAGCGCAGAGGGGCGATCCCGGAGCTGGGAGACAAACTGGCTGCCTGGAGGGGTGGGGGAGGCTGGGGATGAGCGGGCTCCAGGCCCCTCAAGGCTGAAAGGGGCATTGACTTCTCCAGCTGCACTTGGGCAACAGGACTATCAAACCCAACACGTTCAGCCCTTGTTTTCCCCCAAGCCAGGATTTTCTTTTTCCAAACCTTGGCCCGATGAAGAAGGAGGACGCCGTGAGGAAGAAGATGGCCAAGGAGCCCCAGGCAGGTGAGGAGGAAGTCAGTGCCCCTTTCCCCCTCTCTCCTGCTCCATCTCCCACCCCAGCACGGCCCCCGGCTGCAGGACAACCCTGGTGCCAAAGCTGTCCTGCTGGGGACGCACTGGGAGGATCTCCTTGTCCTTCCCTGTGGCACGGAGGCAAATCCCATCTTCTCCTTGTCCTTCCTTCCCCAGACAAGAAGCTTAGGCCAGAGACCAGGGAGGTCAAATCCCCACAGGAGCACCTTGTAGAAGAGGCTGTTTTGTGCTGCTCCACAGCACAGGAATCAAAGGGGAAAGAAAAGCCCCAGAGATCCCTTACGAGGAGGGGCTGCAAACGCCAATCACGGGGATCTGAGGGGGAAAGGCCCACCCTGGGCCAGGGATGGAGCTGCAGCTCAGAGCTGGGGATCCATGAGCAGCTCCAGGATGGGAGGAGTCTTGCAAGTCCTCAGAATGTGGGAAGACCTTCTCCCTGAGATCCTCCCTGATCCTCCACATGAGAATCCACACAGAAGAATGTCCCGACGAGTGTGATAAATGCAGGAAGAGGTTTCAGATGAGTTCCTGTCTCATCAGGCATCAGCAGAGTCACAAAGGCGAGAGGCCCTTCTGCTGCCACCATTGTGCAAAAGGCTTCAGGTACAACTCCGGCCTCATCACTCCCTGCGTGTCCACAGCGGGGAGAGGCCCTACGAGTGTCCTGAGTTTGGAAAGAGCTTGACCCAGAACTCCACCCTGACTGCCCACCTGAGGACCCACACGGAGGAACAAAGCTATGAGTATGCAGAGGGTGGGAAGAGCTTCAGGACGAGCTCTGAACTGACCATCCACCAAAGAAACCACGCTGGGGAATGGCCTTTTCAGTGTGGGGAATGTGGGAATAGCTACCAGAGGAGAAGCCACCTGACCCACCACATGGAAGTCCACACAGGTCTGGAAGAGCCCTACAAATGTGGGCAGTGTGGGAAGAGCTTCATGTCAAAATC
Organism: Melospiza melodia melodia; assembly: GCF_035770615.1. Lineage (NCBI taxonomy): Eukaryota > Metazoa > Chordata > Aves > Passeriformes > Passerellidae > Melospiza > Melospiza melodia. The sequence continues at coordinate 1,505,137 of NW_026948802.1, read as the reverse complement.
CCACCTGTTTGGCCACCAGAGGATCCACACTGGAGAGAGGCCCTATGAGTGTATTAAATGCAAGAAGAGGTTTCAGACCAGCTCCTTTCTCCTCCTGCACCAGCAGCTTCACACAGATGAGAGGCCCTTCAACTGCCCTGACTGCGGGAAGGGCTTCAAGCAGAACGCTGCTCTCATCAGCCACTGGTGCATCCACTCCGGGGAGAGGCCCTACGAGTGTTCTGAGTGTAGGAAGAGCTTCTCTCAGAGCTCTATCTTGACCAGACACCAACAAAGCCACCACTAAGGGCAGCCCTGGGAGTGCCCCAAGTGCAGGAAGAGCTTTGTTCCCGTGACACCCTTTGTCCTTTGATTTTGGGTCCTTTCCTCCCCCTTTGAGACGTTTTCCCCAGATTGGATCCTTTCCCCGTCTTTTGCTTCCCTTCTCCCTATTTTGTGTCTTTTCCTCCCTACTTTGGATCCTTTCTCTGTCATTTGGGTCCTCCCCCCATTTTGGGTCACTCTTCCCCTATTTGGGGTTCTTTTCCCCCTTTTTTGGCTACTTTCCCTATTTCCCATCCTTCCCCCTCTAGTTTTGAACATCCTCCCCTTTGACTTGGTGAAGTTTTGGGTGCATCCCGCCCTCCACCCCTCTCCCCACCCCTTAACCCCCTTCACCCCCCACCCCCGTCCACCCAGGCATGTCCCCAGCTGTGTTCCTAATTGTCCCCCCATGCCCCATGGACTCAGTGCTCGCTATCCTGGATGTCCTTGAGTCCCCAGCCCAGGACTCTGGATCTCCTTTGCCAGGAATTCTGGATCTGGCCTGGCTTCCAGGGAACACCAGTGGCACTGGGGCTCGGGGTGGGTGGCATGGCAGGGTTGCTGGGACGGGGTTTGGGGTCATCTTGGCACTGACCGAGGGTCTTGTCCACTCTGCAGTGAGAAGTGGCCCTGGCTGGAGAGTATGGGATGGATGGGGGCAGGAGAGGTTGGACCCTGGTCCAGATGGACACCAGACCATGATCCCACTCTGGATGGACACTGGTCCAGATGGACATCCGGGCCATGGATCCAAGCTGGATTCTGATCTGGACAGCCCCTGGCCCTGCAGCCCCCCAGCCTGGCCTGCCCGCAGCCCAGATGACCACCAGCCTGGCCACAGCCTGGCCCATCCCACTGTCCCACCGGTCCATCCCAGTAGCCCCCAACCCAAAATCCCCCCAAATAAACCCAATGCTATCACATCAGCTCCACATGGTCCCTGCAGAGCGAGAGGGAAACTGAGGCGAGGCCTGGGGAGGTGACTTTGTAGTGATGGGAGGGGATTTTGGGACCGACCCTGGAGAACCCCAAAAAGAGCACCCACCCCCCAAATTGTCACCACAGCATGGTGGGACCTCCAGCTGTCACTGCAGGAGCCACCAGCTGTCACTCCAGGAGCCACTGTGACCCTGCAGCCCCTTTGGGGGGTGACCCACGGTGTCACTGGCACGTCCCCAGTGGGAGCAGCGGCATCACCTCCTGGGGCACAGGTGAAGGAGGAGGAGGAGGTAGGGGCGGCGGGGGGCGGGGGGGGGCGGCAGTGCAGAGTCACAGAGCATCCTTGGGGGGATGGAAGTGGTTAGGGAGACACCAAAAATGTTGCTGTCCCTTCTCCCCCACCATAGGATGTGGGCCACCCCCTGTTTTAGGGCACTGGTGACAAATTGGCAGGTGGTGGTGACAAAAAGCACAGGTGCCACCTCAGTGATGGCACAGAGAGGGGTCCTGCAGTGCCACCAAGTCCCCCACGCTGAGGGAGTGACAAAGGGGGGTCGGCAGGGGGGATGGGGAAGTGTGGCAGGGATGCCACGGAAATGCCCCCGATTCGACTGTGCCCGGCATGTAGGGGTGGTGGAGCTCCGGTCACGCTGTCTCCCTGGCAGCCTGTCACCGTGGCCGTGTTCACAGGGGTCTTAGCATGAGGGAATAGACGAGGATCTGACTCCATGTTTCAGAAGGCTTGATTTATTATTTAATTATATTTGTTATATTAAAACTATACTGAAAGAATAAAAGAAAGGATTTCATCAGAAGGTTAGCTAAGAATAGAATAGCAAAGAATGATAACCAAGGCTTGTGGCTCAAACTCTCTGTCCAAGCCAGCTCACTGTGATTGGCCATTAATTAGAAACAACCAACATGGGCCAATCAAAGATCCACCTGTTGCATTCCACAGCAGCAGATAACCATTGTTTACATTTTGTTCCTGAGGCCTCTCAGCTTCTCAGGAGGAAAAATCCTAAGGAAAGGATTTTTCATAAAAGATGTCTGTGACATATCACCCTTTTTATTTTAGTTAAATTAAAAAGAAAAGTGTTTGTCATTTTGTCTGCTGTACCCATGCAGAAGAAAGAACAAACACTTGACGGGTTATCTGTTGCCAATGAAAAACCTCAATCAAGTGCTGATGTGGAATGATCAGGGAAATTCTTCACTTGTAGAACATAAAATTCTATCATATCACTAAAACAATCTTACAACATAAGAAAATGCTTAAACAATGCAAAGAAATTCATTGCTTCAACTCCAAACAGCTGAGTTACAGGAGAAAGTCCATCGACTGAGGATGTTCCTCTTTGACATTTCTGAAAGTCCCTTTTGGTCCTGAAACAGGCTTGCAGAATCCTGAAACAACAAATTGCTGAAGAAAAATCATCAATAATTATCAAAAATCCATTGACAGTTACCAAACAATTTTGACAAAAAATTTTTAATGCCTTGGCCACACTCCTTTATTGAACTACTTGTAATTTTTGGCTCTTCAATGCTTTTGAGGTGCTACTAGCTCTTTCAACTTTTTTTTTTTTTTTTTTTTGGAAAGAGCAGCAGCAGCAGAGAGGAGCCTGAGAGGCCCTGAGTGGGCCCTGGCCCACGTGGAAGGATCAAGAACCCCAGACCTGTCCCACAGAACAGTGGTCCAGGTCCTGACGGGGGAAGCAAAGCCCCCAAACCCAGCAGCCGGCCGGGCAGTGGCCCTGGCCCAGGGAACCGAGCCAAACAGCCCAGGCCCGGTCTGCGAGGCAGGCTCTGTGTTGTCACAGCCCAGCACCACACTGCCAGTGCAATGGCAGAACAAGTGACCAAACGCATCCTTCCCCCCAAAATCACTGATGCATGTTGGTAGTGAGGGGACAGAAGCTGTCCTGAGAATCTCCTTCTCGGGTCTGGGAATGTTTGTTCCCCACAGAAAACAAGCAATGATGGCTTTCCGCCATTCCCTCTGCCTCTGCAATGCAAATGCAAAAGGTGTTTCCCCCATCTGCCTCCCAGTACCACCCCCACCCCCTCTGGGCTGGGGACCAAAGGCAGAACTTTCAGGACCCCCCTCCCCCTTGCGGCTGGGGCGCATGAGGGACGGCAGGGAGATTCGCACCCCCCAAGGGGAAACAACCCACCAAACACCCCCCAACCCGCCAAGAACGCTGAGCTTGAAAGATGGCGGCCGGGCTGCACCCGCACTCAGCTGTTGAGCCATGCCTCCTCCACGGAAGGAGAGGCCAGCTGCTGAAACCGCTGTTGCAAGGGCAAACGGTATGGGACAGTCTGAGCTCGGATATGCTGCCAGTTCCCGGGCAGCCTCTGACGCAGACATGGAGGACGGAGTCCCCGAAGGCGGCAGAACTGCTGGGGTGGCTGGTGGGGGGGGCGAGGCCAGAGAGAATGCAGTTGCAGCAGGCTGCAGGGGGGTTGACAGCGGCAGCACTGGGTCGCTGGTCTCAACTGACGCCTCCGGCATCGGCGCTGAGGGTGAAAGCAGGGCCACCGCGAGCGGGGCTACAGGGACCCACATGGGGCCGGCTCTTGGTGCATCCACAGGCGGCGCAGCCTCGGACACACGCTGGCGGCAACCACCATTGTCACTGAGTGCATCGTCTGGCAACACCGGCGCAGCTGCGGGAAGCGGCGGAAGCGGTGCCTGATCGCTCTTGCCTTGCAACACCGGTGAAGCCGCGGGAAGCGGTGTTTCTGAGCTCGCAAGCCCAGGCGGGGCCGCTGCACCCACAGGCTCTGCAGGAGGGACGGCCGTGGGAGAGGCCACATAGGGAAGCGCCCGCACCCGTGGGGAGGGTTGGGGAAGCCCCACAAACGGCTCAGCCCACTCAAACCCCCTCCGAGAGCAACGGAGGAGGGAAAAAGTGGCTCCATCTGAGCATGCTCCGAAAATGCAGGGGAAAAACTTCTTTGGCTGCGGGCAAGACTTCGCCCCTCTGCTGCGAGCCAGGGAGGCTGGGAAGCAGCAGATCATCTCCCCCAAAAGGAACTTCTCCCATGAGAATTCGGGGGAATAGGGCTTGCCTCCTGCAGTCAACAATCCAGGGAAAGCAGCCGCTCTCTCTTTCAAAACCGGAGAGAGTGCCCTGAACACTGGAAAATGCGGGGGAACCCGAATCCAAGGTTCATAAAGGCTTGGAAAATGGGTTCCATGCTTTCCCATACGAACATATCAAGGGCAAAGAGCACATTCGTGGAAAACCCAAAGAACTTTGCCCATCGAAAAAACTCATAGAAATGTCTCTCCAATGTCAGGGTCTGTCCTAGTAGACAGATGACCTGATGGTTTGTAGGAATGATCTCAGAGTGCAAAAACCAACACGGTACAAGAGGGTTTGCAGTGATAATCAAATCAAATGCAGTTTTATTGAAATAACCACAGCAAAAATGTGATAGAGGGATTAAGGGAGAAAAAAAGATAGAGAAAGAGAGAAAGAGGGGTGAGAGAGAGAGAGAGAGAGGGGATATAGCTACCAACGCAGAGACGAAGTCCTTTGGTGCAGTCCAGCCGAGGATCCGCCTGCTACGCTGGGGAGATCTCAAAGGCTCTAGCTAACTCAGAGGATTTTATTGCTGAAAATTGTGAGGGGCGGGGGGAGAGGAGAACAGATACAATAGGGAACAGATGTAACAGGTAGTCCATGTTCTCAGCAGTAAGTGAGAGCAATTGTTTTCTTTCCCCAGTGGTCACAATCTGCAGGCAAACATCTCGCTTTGGTCAGCTTGCCTCCCCCACACACCTCCCCGGGCTGGGGGTTTCAGTCCCAGTCCTTGGAAGGAGCAGAGGGGCCTTTTAGGAGTTTCATGTCTCAGTCCTTGGTGGAGAATCTTCTCACATCTCCGTCTGTCTGTCACGGTGGTTGTAAAACAAGTGAGGGTCTTCTGTGGGAGACCACCTGAAAATCAGGGGAAGTCCAGCCAGGCCGAGAGCTGGGACAGCTTCCAGAGCTGCTATTGTTGCTAACGGGGCATGGTGCCCTCTTCTTAGCATACAGCAAACACACTTGTGAAAACAATAGCTCAACACTGAGCTTTCAGGTCTCAGGGCCCGTGGCGTGTGACTTTTCTCCTTTAGAGCCAGATTGTAAATAGGGGGTCTTCTCTTCAGTGGTCTCCCAAGGACGATCGTGAGGCAGATGAGGGAAAATTTGGACAGACTCTCACACGACCCCGTGACTCACAATTGTCTTGAAGGGATCTTCGTCAGCAGGGCTCTGGAGTTGCTGATCAGTCTTGCCGTACGTTGGTAGCATACCCGGAAAAGCAGAGACAGTATGTCAGAGAGACAGAAAAGAGAAAAGGAGGAAGAGAAAGGATAGGAAAAAGAAGGGGAAAAAAAGGGAGACAATAAACAAACATAATTAATATTGATTATCATAACATTTTTCAGAAGTGTTTGATTAATTAAAACTAATTAATTAATATTCTTGTTATAACAATTTCAAAAAATAATTAATTAATTAACAATATTATTTTTATAACAATTTCAAGAGATAGTTAAAACAAATCACAAATAATCAACAGCAAAAGTAATAAACAAATCATAATACAAGCATTAACTTTAAAATAATTTTCTAAAACAATTCACTAAAAATCAAAAGTAATTTTCACAAAATCATAAAAGAAAATCAGGATTACTCTAAAACACATATGCTTAATTCATAATTGCTTTGTGTCAAATGTCTCGGGGATTTCCACGGTGCAGGGGGCATCAGCCAAATTGTGTGCATTAACTATAGACATCAATCTTGTCAGCTGTTTCACCATCTTCCAATTCATAATGACTAGGATTGCTGATAAAATGAAACCAAACAGAATTAAAATCAAAAGGATAACAATGGGATGACACACACTGTTCAAGACACTCGTAGCAGTAGGAGACCACCTAAAAGAGTATCCCACCACCTGTGCTCGGCATCTTTCTCCACCCTTTCCATGACATGGTGTATCTGTCTTACATTGTGATGAACAGTCACCCGGGTCTCTTGTCCGCTTTCCTTGAACTTCTCCAGGATTTCAACCAAGTTCTGATGGAGCAGCAGTTGTTTTACCAGAGTGAGATTCAGCTCAATAGGAGTAGACATCAGTTTGTGAATCAGTGTGTAGTTAGATTGCCACAGGTAGTGAGAATTGACTGGAGCTTCAAAAGAAAAATCACATCCTGAAATCTTAGTAGAGTTACAAGCATAGAAATTTGAATGATTTTTTGTATCTACTATAACATTTTATATGAGCAAAAAATCACAAATAGTTCTAAAACATGCACATGTATTGCCTACGAATTGTTTCAAAAGCCTCATTAGGACAAATCTCAAAATGACAGATATTTTGCTCTATGTCTAAACAAATGTCTTGAACTATGATTTCATTGCTTTCACAGATGAACCATTGTTGTTCTTGGGCAATACAAGATTCCAAATCAACAGTTTGCCATTTCTTACCAATTTGACAGGCCCATTCTCTATGTTCAGAAAGATAGAGAATAGCACCGTCATAATTCAGTTCTAATGCTAGAACAGGGAAAATCAAATACTCTGAGGCATTTTTTATAGTTAAAAAAAAAACTGTCGTTGTATTTAAAATTAGGTCACAGGTCAAAATTCACTAGGTTCCACCAGGATTGGAATTCTATTTCAAAGTCAGTGGCACTGTCCCAAATTATTTTCCGAATTTCAGTGAGAAAAGTGCCTTCTTCACCTTCTCTTATAATTGAAGCAAAAATTGACTGCACCCACAATTGTGCCTGGATACAGCTGAGAGCCAAAGAAACATTGTTTTGTGTAGCACAAAGTGCATCAATTATCAATTTCGGATCATTTAATATGTTTGATAGCAGCCACTGGTGTGTTCACAAAAGCCAATAAGAATGACTGCAGTGGTTGCTGTAATTTGATCAAATCTTTAATTGTGACAGCCAATTTATTCAAGTTCAGTTAATTTACATGTCATGTATACTATCATCACCTGGTGTTAATATAAAGGAGGGGAAAGCATTATTTCTGTTGTCCATCACTAGTGTTATCATGGTTTATCAGGTCTTCATGTCCCTTGGAGTTCTTCTGAAAAAGTAAACACAACAGACTCTGCCACGAAGAGGCAGAAAAGGTTAGAACAATGGAATTGTCAGAGAGGTTTTGAACAGCAGTGGTACTTCCCCTACAGCAGCAGGGGGTCCACCAAAAACAGGCTGTCCAGGGTAATGTGCTGGGTTCTTGAAATCATCATCTGGTCTCTGTAGTGAAGGAATTGTGCTTGGAGATGTCTGGCAAAAAGCAGTGATTTTGGAACACTCATTTACCCCCCATCTATAGTAAGAGGTATGAGAAGTCCATTTAATCTTTTCACCTTCTGTCCAATCCTGCACACTTTTGACAGTAAAGTGAGAAACATTACCATATTGAATTTCCTGTGGGTTTAGGAAAATCCCAAACCATCCCTGCATTGCTTTAACAGTATTATCTCCTGTATCTCTTTTAAAAGCATCAGCGTGGAGCAACCCAAATATAAACATAGCATAGGACTTGGTGTTAATACAGACAAGAAAGCAATTCTGTCCCTCACTTTGGAAAATGCTCCAAACAGTTAACAGTTCCCCAACCTGGACATTGTCCTGTTCCTCTCTGTTAGCAGAAGCGGGGGAGAGAGGAGGGGTTGCTTTAGTCACAGAGGCAGGTTTATTTTGGCTGCTACCCAAGCTCCCAGTTTCTTGGATTGCCCAGTTCTCCTCTACTTCACTGAGAGCCAAGCCAACCACAAACACCCCCCCTTCCCAGGTAGTGTACCTTTTCTCAGCATCTTTGAAACCACAGGAATAAAAACCAACAGGCTTTGTCAGACCCTCGGGACCCTGCTGCCAAATGTGTACTGAAAGTTGTGAGGAGGCAAATCCCCACTCCACCTGAAAGGGGTCTGTAGGATGGATAGGGTCCAGTGCTTGATGAGCTGTCACTTCAAGAATCAGCAATTGCAATGTTTCCTTTTGAGAAGAAGTCCAATCCCATTTTATTCTTTTTCTCAGCAAGTCATAAAGGAGAACAAAAGGGTCATTCTGGTTACTAAGAAATTTATCTAGTCTTTCTATAGGAGACAGAGCTACTATGGTTTTCTGAAGGAGAATTGCTGTAGGTTTAATTTTTCCCGGAAGCCTTTGAGTTAAAGAGGTCATAATTTCAGGCTTTACAGGTGATAGGATTGGAGATTCAAAACCGGGAATTAATTTCTTTTCATTAATCAATTGCAGGCAGCCGGATTTGTGAATGTTTTCCCAGAGTTGGTCGGGGGTACCGACCAAAGGGTCTCTTTTTCCCAAGGGGTTGAACCCCCTGCCCAAAGAGCTGTGTGCTGAGTTAGGGACCATGGGATGCATCTGTCTGCTGTTGTTAGGAACACTCCATGTCCCCAGCACCCACCGGCTCCTTGTTCTGACAAGAGAATCTGATCTCCCCCGGTGAGAGACACTTGACAAATGTGTTCTGTTTCAGATTTTTGAGGGAGAAGCCCGTACTGCTTTGCAAGTTTTGTTAATTCAGTAGCAGTGTACGGGATTTCTTTAGTGGTTTTGTACGGGTTAAGATCTTCATTATTGATATAATTGCATTCTGTTTTAATTAGAGGTTTTATGTTGTTACAGCAGTGTTTCCCGCAATTTTTCATCAGGGTTAATTCTGTTTGAGAACAATTTTGACTAGTGTGAGGAGTTTCTTTCTCCTCTGTTTCTTTTGAGGAATCAGAGTTCTGTGAATTTTTAACATGTTCCTCTCTCAGGGCAGTCCGTAACAAGTTATTTACATTTCTTTCTTCATCCAATTGTTTTTGCAAAACTTCAACTAGGTTTTGGAGGGAGTCTATGATAGCATTTTCCTCACTTTTTCGCTTAAAGCGAGTTTCTATGGCTGCTGTGAGGCAGGCACCCAAGACTGAGCAGAGGATGGTTTTATTTGTGCCCAGTTTAAATTTTGATTCATGTTGCAAAGAAAATGTTCTATCAATAACATTTTCTAAGTTAAACCAATTGCAGTTTGCCCATTCTTCTCCCCCGGATAAGGTGTGGCATTGTATTTAGCAAGCAGAGCATAACATTCAGCTTTACCTTTTGCACTGAAGTTCTTAGTCATTTTGTGAGGGGACCAAAGCTACACCAGGGAGTTAACTTAAGTTACACAAATCACACAGCCTTTCCACTGTCCCCTTGCTTCCCTGGGTAGTTGAAGAGACAGAATCAGTCTGGGAGGCTCTGTGAGGTTGCCTCAAGTTGTCTCTTCCTTCCCAGACAGTACAGATACGCACTCACATGAACACACGCACACAAATGTTTTCTTTGTGAGGGGACCAGAAACCTAAAACAGGGGGAAAGCCACTCAGCCTTCGCTGGGCTGCCCCTCACTCCCCTGTCAAGGGGACAATATCTGTCTAAAAGGTACAGCATTATTACTTCAAGTCTGTCCCTTCCCTTTTAGACAGTCCAGGTACACAAATACAGCAGTAACAACAGTAACAGGTTCACATTCAGCTCAACTACAACAACAACAGCAGTATCAATATCAATATCAATATCAGTAGCAGCATCAATATCAGGATCGGGAGAAGTATCAGTGTCAGTGTCAGTGCCGGTAAGATAAGTAACAGAAGTGACAGTAACAATTTCCCCTGCTTTTGCACCAAAAAATCTTTTGTGTCAATTCCGGAGCCTGAGCGCTCAATCGAGTGTGAGATTTGGCTTTGGTGTCTGCAGTCTGCGAGAGGTTACAGACTATACATTACCTGCAAAATCTCACTGGCTACTGGAAATCCTGTCTGTGATGCCAATTATGTGAATGTCCGCCCGAAATGAACGGGTGACGAATGATTTTTGGGTGCAAAAATAACCAACAAAAGGCACAGGGGTTTTGCAGTAACAAATCAACAAGGTGCAATTTTATTGATTATAACCACCGCTAAATATGCATTTGGTTAAGGGATCCGGGGAAGAGAAGGGTAAGACAAGCAAAAGGGAGGAAAGAAGATCAGGGAATGGGGTATAGCTACCAAAACGTGATGTCTTCGGGGTGCCGCTGCCGAAACTCGCTGGTACACGTCTTGGGGAGATCTCAAAGGACAGTCGGGCCGAACCCCAATATATATACTGTTCTTGGTTGGGGGAAGGTAACTGAAATTAGGTTTCCATGGAGGGGAGAAGTCCATTGTTTTCATGGCCGAATGCTCACAGGTACGTTAAGTTTTCCCCCTCCCTGAGTTGGGAGGGAGTACAGTCCCAGTCTCTGGAAGGAGGTTGCCAGGGGGGTGCCATGGGGGTGCCATGGGGGTGTCAATAGGGTGCCAGAGGGGTTCTTGGTTCCTTGATGAGGGGATTCGCATCTCTGTTGGTCTGTCACGGTGGTTGAAGACAGGCGAGAGGGGTCTTCTCATGGAGCGGGGGGGAGCCACCCCAGAGCTCAGTCCAGCCAGCTCAGGAGTTTGGAAGAAAGTCCAGTTCAATTGTCCAGAAAAGGGCAGCATGCCCCCTCCGAGTACAGCATGGCGTGTTCTGCAAGCATCACTTGTGAACACACTAGATAAGCAGGAGACTTTCTTTCCCAACTGGCTCAGCAGTTTTAACCCTTCGGCAGTCTTTTCTCATGATGATTGTGAGGCAAAAAATGAAGGATTTTCGGATGGACTTCTACAGTGTGTCTGTGTGCTGGTGCTCTCGTGGTTCCTACCCATTGGCACAAGACACTCTCGGGGAAGGTATTGTCCAGACCACCTAAGACTACAGCAATAATTCATTTTTTTTCATTTACTCTGTGGTGTAAATAAACCATTCTGTCTAATCATGATCAGAAAAAATCAGAGCAGTATTTATGTAAATTTATCTGGTATTCTATGATTAGTCCTGTGGGACAAATAGCATTAAAGTCCAATTCCAATGTCCAATCTTTTACAACTTTGAGAAAGACTGGGGGTGGGCTTGGATCCAGCCACTCCCAGACTCCTCTCTTAGAAGGAATTTTAGAATTCTTGGGGCCCTGCACAAGTTTGAGGAATCATGGTGGCTGTTGAGTGTCATATTTCCACCTCACGTCTCGGCAGGAGTTTCTCCAATAAAGAAATAAAGCTTTTGCCTGAAGCTCCCACTGTGCCCATGACAGGAACCCTGTGAGTGTCTGGGACATCCCGGCTCTTTGGCAGCCTGGGGACTCCTGGGATGTCACCATGGAGCCCCCGTGAGTGCCTGTGACAGATCGGTGCCTTTGCAGCCCAAGGTGCCCTGGGATGTCACCATGGAATGGCTGAGACTGCCTCTGACCACAGGGCTCTTTACCATCCCCAGAAAGCCCTGGGAGGTCTCCATGGAGCCCCTCTCTCGGCCTGTGACATTCCAGCTCTGGAACAGCCTGGAGATTCCTGGAAAGTCCCCCTGGAACCGCTCTGAGGGCCTGTGACAAATCTGATCTTTAGCAGGCAACCATCACCAGCCCCCTGTTGCTATGGTCAGTATCCATGGCAACCATCACCAGCCCCCTGTTGCTATGGTCAGTTTCCGTGGCAACCATCACCAGCCCCCTGTTGCTATGATCAGTTTCCATGGCAACCATCCCCAGCCCCCTGTTGCTATGGTCAGTCCCTTGGCAGCTCCATGGAGACCCCATGCCAGGGGTGGTTGCCATGGATACCAGCTCAGGCCTGCAGCCAGAGCCCGTTGCCATGGCAACCATTGTCAGCCCCATCCCCAGGCTCATGGGATCCCAGAACCACAGAATTGGCTGAGCTGGGAGGGACCCATCAGGATCCTCCCGTCCAACTGCTGGCCCTGCACAGGACACCCCAACAATGCCAGCCTGGGCCTGGCAGCGCTGTCCAAACGCTGCTGCAGCTCAGAGAGCCCTGGAGCTGGGACCCTTCCCTGGGGAGCCTGGGCAGGGCCCCAGCAGCCTCTGGGCAAAAACCTTTTCCTGACATCCAACCGGAGCCTGCCCCGATGCAGCTGCAGCCGTTCCCTCCACTCCTGTCCCTGGGCACCAGAGGGAAGAGGTTCCCTAAGGCCCAGCCAGGGACCCGCTCCCAAGGCTGTTGCCATGGCCACCAGGGCTGGCACCAGCTGGGATGCTCGGTTTCCAGGGGCTGGGGTTCAGGGATGGGATTCCGCAATTTCCTGCTTCTGCTAAAACTGCGCTGTCGCTCGCTGCCCTCCCTCCTCCCATGGAAAACACAAAAGGCAAAGATCCTGGGCTGGGATAAGAACAATTTATTGGGAACAACAATGAGATAAGGAACGATTGATAACAGAGTGTATAAATAAAACTGTTTACAGGGAAAACTAAAACACAACTTACTGAGTCTGCCTTGCCACGTATTTCCTCCTGCCTGGAAAGCACACACTTCTCCTCAGGGACAGAGAGAGAGAGAGAGAGAGTGTCCCTTTCCTGCACCTGGAAATTCTCTGAGGTGGGAGTGAATGTAATGACACAGCCATGGCAAGACCCTCATGTTTTTCCATGCCACATCATGACACTGGTAGGGGCAGGGAAAGGGACAGGTGTCTTCCTAGCATGGATCAGAAAGAAAAATGGATCACCAGGGCTCTTCCCAACATGGATCCTCCAACTATGGATGAAGTTGGGGCAGTGCACAAAAGTCCTCTGCATTGGGGCATTGGCAGAGCTTCCCTTACAGGTGCCTCCGTTGGTGTCTGGTTAAGACAGAGATCTGGGTGAAGCTTTTCCCACACTGGGGACACTGGTAGAGCCTCTCCTCAGTGGGGATGCGCCGGTGCCTGATGAGGTTGGAGTTGTGCTTGAAGCCCTTCCCACACTCAGGGCAGCGCAAGGGCCTCTCATCCGTGTGAATCCGCTTATGCCGGAGGAGACTGGAGCTGGTCTGAAACCTCTTCTGACACTGGGGACACTCGTAGGGCCTCTCCCCAGTGTGGATGTGTTGGTGTATGACAAGGGCAGAGCTGGAGCTGAAGCCCTTCACTCATTACCCACACTCATAGGGCCATTCCCCAGCGTGGATCCTCTGGTGGCTGATCAGGGTGCTGCTCTGCCTGAAGCTCTTCCCACACTCCAAGTACTTGTGGGGCTTCTGCCCATCATGAAGCTGCCCATGCTCTGAGTTCTGGCTGAAGCTCTGTCCACCTTCCTGGCTCAGGGTGGGTCTTTCCTCCTCAGAGAACCCTGGGTTGGGTTTGGAGCCCCTCCTCCTCATGGGGGATCTCCAGGGCTTTTCCTCCCCATTGGATTCTTTTCCCATGGAGCCACTCAAACCGGCTTCTTTCATGAGGTTGTGCTGTGGGGATTTGTCGTCCCTGATCTTGATCCTCAGCTCCTTCTCTGGTAGAGGAAGGACAAGCACAGGATGGGATTTCCCTCCGTGCCAGAGGGAAGGGGAAGGAGATCCCCACAGTGCATCCCCAGCAGGATGGCGTTGGCAGCAGGGATGTCCTGCAGCGAGGGGATTTTCTGGACTGGGAGATGGAGCAGGAGAGAGGGGGAAAGGGGCACTGACTTCCTCCTCACCTGCCTGGGTGTCCTGGGGCATCCTCATCTGCCTTGAGGTGTCTTCCGCCATCTGGCCAAGTTTTAGGAATGGGATATTCCTAAAACAAGGGAGGAAAACAAGGGATGAGTACAATGAGCTTTGTACTGATTTAAAGGCAAACCTGAGGAAGAGTCTAAGCCAGAATTCCAATTCAGTAACAAAATAAGGATCAAGGCAATGATACAGAAACACTGCCTTAAACTGACAGAGTCAGGATATAACCTGACACCCTGTTGTTCAGGGTGGTGGCAGCAGTCCCAGTAAATGGTGGTGCAGTCCTGTTGGAGTGATGAACATGATTCTGTCAAAGCAGTGATCCTGTAGAAGGGTCTGGTCTTCCTCTGGATGTCCAGTGGTGGTTAGGGAGTTCTTGTCCTCTGGCAATCCAGTAGGCAAGCTGCTCCTGGTGTAGCAAAGTGTCAGCTTATATCCAGGTAGGAATGCTTGGATCTTCCCCCTGGGTGGAGCATCCCACAATGGGAGGATGGAATTTTATCAGTCCTGCAGTGACACTCAATGGCCCATTCACAGGAGATATCTCCCCTGGAGGGCGTTATCAGGGCTGAGTCCTGGAAGAGATAAAGAACACTGCCCCACCTGTTTATAACAGTTGCTGAAGGTGGGGATTGAAAACATGCATTTGGTTACATCTTGCATGGCAACCTGAAGCAGTGGGGTAATCCCTGCTCAGGGGGTGAACACCACCCCCCTTACCCAAACTGGCTCAGGTGTAAAACCCCCACCCCGGGAAGGCCACACACACAGGGGACAATGTCACACTTACCCTGCTCCAGGGGAGGTCTGTTTCACAGGCTGGGGACTTTGCCAAATGTTAGAATAATTTTTTCTCTTTGTCCCTGTCACCTTTGTGACAGCTACACATAGCTTCCCCTTCCTTTTCATAATCCGTATTGGGCCTATTTTCCACTTTTCTTTTTTTAGAATGTGCCAGCAGCTGAGCTGGAGCTGTGCAGGACCAAAGGAATTTGGATTTGCCACAAAATAGCTTCTATTGTAAGTTTATAAAATTTTGGGATTTATTTGCCTTTCCATCACAAGTGACTTGTGGGAAGAGTAAATTCAAGGCATTTTATCTATGGTCAATATTGATTTCTGACAAGAAACAACAGTAGTTTGTCTGGTGCCCAGGGGATGCTTGGGGGGGTTTTTCCCTGTCCCTCTCACCCCAGGCCATTCCCCAGGGGGTCTCCATCATTCTCACCCCAGAGAATGCCTGGGGGTCTCCCTCCCTCTCACCCCTGTGCCAGGGGGTGCTCGGGGCAGTCTCTGTCCCTCTCAGCCCAGGGGATGCTCGGGGGTCTCTGTCCCCTCACCCTGGGGGATGCTCGGGGGGTCTCCATTCCTCTGGCCTCAGGCAATGCCTGTGCAGGGCTGGGGACCAGGGGCTCTGTGTCCCTCTCACCGCTGAGGGTGCTCGGGGCTGGGGGGGCTCTCCGACCTTCTCACACCTGGGGAGGCCGGGGGGGTCTCTGTCCCTCTCAGCCCTGCTGTGACCCCACCCAAACATCATCGGGCTCAGAGGGACAGAGACACCCCCAAAGCCCCAGAAGGGCTGAACCTGGATTTGGTTTGGGGCTGAGGGTTTAGGAAGGGGCTGGAATTGGGGCTGGGATTGGAGTTGGGGCTGAGATTTGGATTAGAGCTGGGATTGGGGTTAAGGCTGGACATGGGATTGGCTTTAGGGCTGGGGTTGGGATTGGGTCTGGGGCTAGACAAGTCTGGCACTGGGATGAGATTAAATACAGAACTGTGAGTGTGTCTAAATGTGGAGTGAGACTGAGACCAGGAGCAGGTTTGGGTTTGAGCGCACCCAGAGTGGGACAGAGGGGATGTTACGGTGGGAAGGTTTGGGGAAAATCCTGGTTTGGGGAAAAACAAGGTGTGAATGCCTTTGGTTGGGGATTCCTCCCACCCGCGTCCATTTCTATAAGTCACCTGATGTCCCAAAATAAAGAGTAAATTTAAAAAAGCCACCAGGAGTTTCCCATTTCCAGTCTCATCCCTCTTGGGTTATGGTTGGTCCCCCATCTCAGGGCTTGTGGGGATCCCATGGGTCCTGGGGATCCCCCCTCTCCAGGGTCCTGCTTTTGGATTCTGGGAGGTTCTGGGGTCCCAAGGTTCCCCTCTCCAGCCTCACCCCAATCCAGCCACTTGGGGTTCCCCCTTCTTTCTACCACCCTGTCCTGGTTTAGGGCAAATTTGGTTGAAACCCTCCAAAAGGAGTTTCCTCTAGAATGCTGATTCAGCAGCCCCACCCTCAGCCAGTTTGGGAAAATATTTCCTTAGAGGAAAGTGGGAAAAAAAGTTACTTTACAGGCAAAGCATTTACCAGCACAAAAATTGAACAATATTAAGCCAAAAAACCTCTTGCTGCTCCAAAATATATGACAAACTCTGAAAGTTCCTCCTTGGGTTGTAGCTCCGAACACTCAGTCTCTTATCAGTCTCTTATCCGTGTCTTATCAGTCCCTCCAGCACTGGAAATGCCTGGCCCAGACTCAGCCAGGTGGGCCACAGGTGCAAGCTGCCCGTGGTGTTCTGGCTGTTCAGTGCACAGCAGATTTAAACAGCTCCAAAGAAAAAGAAAAACCACAGTCCAGGGAACTTCTCTGCCTCAGCGAGCTAAAAACTAACTAAAAGCAAAGGACAGCTCTGTCCTGCTGTCTGTCCATCCAGCAGCTGGAATGTAGAGGAGTGAGTGCAGTGTATGAAAACAAACTGCAGCTTCTTCCTCCTCCCCTTCGCTCTCAGAACCAGCCTTAAAGGTGCAGAACTCATTTCTGGGCTAAACAGACCGACGGGGTACGAGCATCACGAAGTCACCCCAGGACACCCCTGTCAGGGTCAGGGGGTCCCGTCCCCGCCTCATCTCCGGGCTGCCGGGGGTCCCCCAGCTCAGGTATCGCCCCTTCCCCTCTCCCCGCCCCGGGGGTCCCCGGTTCCACAGCCCCGGCTCTCACGGGGATCCCCAAAACCAATGTCCCGCCCCGTCGGTACCGGGCCATCCCCACGTGGACCCCCCGGGACCCTCCCGAGGGGCGATCGCGGCTCCTCTCCCCCCGAAAAAGCTCCTCTTGGGGAGCCCGGGGATATCCGGGGCTCGAGTCCGGGATCTGCCGGCTCCGCACACTCTCCAAAAAATCCTCCCGGAGACCCCTGGCTGGAGCCGGGGCGAGCTCGGCCTCCGCCCTCCCCTGCGGCTCGGGGCTGGGGGCGATGCTCCCGGGGCAGGGGGCGCTGCAGGCTCGGCGTGCGGGCGCTGCGAGCGCCGCGATTCTCCCGCTCCTGCTCCTCCTCTCCCTCCTCTTCCTCCCGCATTTCCTCCGCTGCCAGCCCGGACCCCCCTTTCCCACCGCTCTGCCCCGCGGCCCCGCAGCACCGGCTGCTGGGTGGGGGAGCCCCCGATCGGCCCCAGGGCTGGGCAGGGGCTCGGGGACCCCCCCGGGGCGGATCCGTCCCCCGGCCCGAGCCCCAAATTCCGCTCCGGGACCGCCGGGCTCTGCGGACCCGCCTGGCAACCGGTGAGTCATTGGCGAGAAATGCTCTGGTTGGCTGGAAATTGTTTACCGCGTCCTCTGATTGGCTGGAATTGTAGAAGGCGCTACGCCCTGCGGGTGTTCCTGGGAGCTGCGGAGGCCGGGCGGGAGCCTTTTCCCTTTTCTTTCTGTTCTCTGAGACCTCTTTCCTTTTTCTTTCTCTCTTTGAGACCTCTTCCCGCTTTCTTTCTCTCCCTTCCTCCTCCCCATTTCTTGTTCCGTTCAGTCCACGCTCAATAATCGTCGGTTGCTTTCCCACGCTCTCATTCGCTCCTTCACTGGGGCAGAGGCGTCTCTCCCTCGCGGGGTCGTAATCCATGGACAGGGTCCCTTCCCACCCCAGTCCTTCCAGGACTCGCTTCTATTTCCTCCCTCCCTCTGCTTCCAGAGGGGAAGGTGCTGGAAAAGGTCCATCAAAGCCACCTTTGCTGTGTGCTCTGGGAGCCCACAGAGCTACTGGATCTACTCCCCTTGGGAGAGAAGCTCCTTGGGAGGCACGGCAGGAGCAGCACCCTGGGAGCCTCAGGAATGCCCCTCTGGGATCCACGGCACACACTGCCAGGGTCTGGATTCCAGTTCCCAGCTATGAAAAGATGTTCCTGCCCTTGAGGGCAAAGCTGCCAAGAAGGAGCCAAAAGTGGAGCAGGATCTTACAGTGGCATTTCACTGCCAGCCTTCATAACTTCCCCCATGGTTGTTGTAGCTCCTGAATTGGGAATTAAATCCGGGCACGGTCTTTGGTGTGAGCTGCCCTGGGTCAAGGGAGACTCTGAGAGAGAAACAGAGCAGGCAAAGAGAGGCAGGAGAGAAAGGGGGCCCAAACACTGAGAAGGTGGCACTCTGAAAAACAGACCAGAACTGACTGAAAAGGAATATAACAGAAAGGAATAATTTTGCACCTTTTTATTTACTATCGAAATACAATTTCTTCCTCTTCTCACAAACCTCTTGCCAGTGTCATTCAGCAGGGCTGTCAGAAAGTCCTTCATTCTAGGTGGATGTTGCAGGCTGCAGCCACAAGGAAAGAGAGAATGGGGATTTTCCTGCTCCTGGGGAGTTTGACATCCTCAGCTGAGGAGAGGAGGAGGCACCAGAAGAAAAGGGCAGCTGGGCTTCACCCTTCCACAGGAAAAACGGGGGAGGGAATCTCTCATCCTGTCTGCAGCTGCTCCCACAGGGATGTGAGGGCTGATCCCAGAGCCCCAGTGGTCACAGTCAGGGCTGCCCTCAGGGAATGCTCGCCTGGTATTGAGGGGCAGCATGGGAGCATGTTATGGTTTGACACTGGCACAATGCCAGTGCCCCCATGAAAATTCCCTCTCCCTGGCATCTGCTGTGAGGTGATACCCGGGAATAAGCAAAGCAGGCTCCTGCTTAGGGAAAAAAGGGAAAAAAAAACTTTATTAACTAAACTACAAAAAACTAAACCACAAAGGAAAAAAAAAAAAAAAAAAAAAAAAGAAAACACAAGGAAAATGAAAACTACACAGAAACACTTCCCCCTCCTCCTCCAGATCCCCTGTACAATTACATTTCCCAAAATTATCCACACTCAGTCTGGCACCACCCTTTAGAAAATCAAATCTTCAGCTCATGAAGATTAGACGGAGTCCTTCCATGTGCCACGGACTTCTTGTCACAATTAGCACCGCCCAGAGTCCTGCTATCTCGTGACATCTCCTTTCCATGCCAAGGTGCTCTCACCACCAGGCATGGGATGGGGCAGACGCCTGCTTTCAGGGTGGACCTTTTTAAGGATGCCTCGTCTCGTTCCAAGCAGAGCACACTCTCATCTCTGGGACCTTTGTCCCCCCCATTTCTTCTATACCCCCTGGGGCCGAGGGGTCTCAACACCGAACTCTCTTGGCTCCGAGCCCCCGCTTCCCCCTGCAATGCAGTCTCTGTATCACCAGGAAGCAGTCCATGGATATACAACAAAAGAGTCCAGCAAAATTGCCACTCCATCTTCCTCCATTCCTTCAACATCTCTCTTTCTCTTTGCCAGACCCCCTTACTGGCCTATTTCTTCCTTCATCCTCCTCTCTTATCCCTTTCCTAGGAAAGGTAATGTTCCGTGAAGTTCTCATTATCCACAAGGGTTAAAAGCTCTCCCAAGCGGCTGGGCTGCTTGCTGCCCCCCCCCCCCCCCTTCTCCTCCCAGCCGTGCTGCCAGCACATGATATCAAGTTTCAAGGTAACAGTTCAAGCACAGGCTGCATTCTCTCTCCATCTCCAAAAGGAGGGGGGGGTAAACAGGTCGTTCGGTGCCCCCTGCACCCTTCCACCGGGTCCGGCCTACCATAGATGGGCCACGTGGCTTTCCCCTCCCCAGCCCAGCCAGCAACTGGGCCGGGGGAGAGACCCAACTCCTTCCCGCCGGAAATCCAAAGAGAGCTCTGAAGGAAAAGAGCCCTGCTTTTAACTCCTTGGGTTTGTGGTCTCAAGAGGCGGATCCAATGCCCCACTGGTCAAACCAGGTGCTCATCTTAAAATCCGAACACCCATTGGTAACCACAGCAAAAACAACATATCCCAGATGTCCCATTTCTGGTCAAGCCACGACAAGGTGTGGCCAGTCCGTGATTGTTTAAAGACCTCTGCTGAGGGTTCTGCTGCTGCCCAGAGCTTTCATTGGCCTTCTAATTGCTGGGCCTTGTCCTGGGGGGCCCGCTGGGGCTGCAACCAGTACTGGCTCCCACTGAGGCTGCCTGGCCAAGAGCAGCCCCAGGGGCACAGGGCAGAGGCAAAGCACAGTGGGGAGGAGAAAGAGCAGGGACGAGATTGCCCTTGAAAGGCAGAGGCGCTCTGGGGCCCGCTCCTGGCCCGGGAGCCTGCCAAGAGCCGTGCCCTGCTGGCCGGGGCCTTGAGGGACAGCTGTGCAGCTGGGCCAAGCTGTGCCAGCAGCTCCAGCCGTGCTGGGGAGCCTTGCCAGCTCTGGGCCCTGCTGTGCAGGAGGCTCCCTGTGTGCCACTGGCAGCTGGGGCCTCAGCCACCTCCTCTCTTCACAGGAGCGCCTCTGCAGCTTCACAAGACTGGCCAAATAACTCAGCCAGGGAGAACTGGACCTGTCATCTCTCATTCCCGTGCCGGTGTCCATTGTCCCTGCCATGGCTGCAATACCAGTTTGTTGCTGGGGTCATGCTGTTGCCACCACCACCCAGAACAGTACCCTCTGTCCCTAGTGGGGCTGGCTCTGCTCTAGAGCCAGGCCAGGAGGTGCAGCCCTCCAGACGGGGAAGGGCCTGAGTACATCAACGTCTTTGGGCTTCAGCTCATGTGTCTGTGAGCTACCACCAGCACAGGCTGAGCTGCTTGTCTGGGCACAGCCATGGGTGGGCAGGCAGTGGCCAAGCATGGGGCTCCTGAGACACCATATTTTAGCTTAGTTCTTCATTTTATTAATTAGAAACTTTTAGAAATAGGTAGGGTTTATTTTTTTCCTAATAAAGAAATCGTCACAAATTTGCCCCCCTTTTCCATAGTTGGTAAGGATTTTTCAAGGTAGTTTTAGAATTCAGAATAACTTTGAACATTTTTACACTTCTAGAATCAACTGGACTTGTCATCTTGCATCTCTGTGCCACTGTCCATTGTCCCTTCCCCACAGCTGCATTATCAGCTTGTTGCTGGGGACATGCTGTTGCCTTCACCATGCAGAAGAGGACCCTCTGTCCCCAAAGGTGCTGACCCTGGTGTCCAGCCAGGCCAGGAGGTGCAGCCCTCCTGCCAGGGAAGGGCCTGAGTCCACCAACATCTTTGGCCTTCAGCTTGGGTGTCTGTGTGCTACCACCAGCGCTGGCAGAGCTGCTTGTCTGGGCACAGCCAGGGCTGGGCAGACAGCTGCTGGGCACGGGGCTCCTGAGAAAAAGCAACCCCATTTTGTCTTCATTTTACATAGCAGAAATTGTTCAGGATTTTTACATAGCAGAAAATGTTCAAAATATTCAGAAACAGTTTTTGTAGAAAAAAAAAACCTATATATTTCTTCCCTTTTCCCACAGGAGTTCAGGATTTTTCAAAGTAGTTGAAGAATTCTGAAAAAGGTAGAACACTTTACTACTTGCAGAATAAAAACTAAAACTGAATTTAATTGGTGATCTTTACTCTAAGAAGAACTAAGTCATCACAAGGCACCCAACGTACTGGAGAGGCTCTTTTCCCACTGGACATTCTTACTGAGCGACAACAACCAACCTTTTCCCTGATATTTTCTGGGATTTCTGAGAAGCTCACCTCTCAAACTTCAGAGGCAAACTTTGAGCACAGTGGGAATCTCCTGCTGGGCAGGAGGGTCTCTGTGTGCCAGCTGCAACTGGGAGCTCAGCACCCTCCTGTCTCAACAGGCGTCCGTCTGCAGCTTCACAGGACCGGCCAAACGCCTCAGTCTGGGACACCTGTACCAGACATTCCCCACCGCCATGCCCATGCCCGATGCCCCTGTCACAGTTGCTTTACCAACTTGTTGCTGTGCAGGTGCTGCCACCACCCAAACAAGGTCCTCTCCTCCTGAAGGCACTGGCCCTGATCTCTGGCCCCTACTGAAGGTGGGCAGAGCTCGGCCTAGCATTTCTGTTGCAATAAACAGATGGAGCTGTCACCCCAATGTCTGGGTGGCAGCAGCAGCAAAGCCCACCTGGCAGCCACACTGGCTCAGCTCCGTGCCCAGGAGCAGCCATGGATGCCCACAGTGTGGGCAGGCAGGAGCCAGGCAGGGGCTGCTGTGACCAGCGGCGGGGTCCACAGGGCTGGGGGAGCCCATGCTGAGCGTCCCTGGGCTGAGGGCACATTTCCTTCCCTGGCATCATCTGGGCCTGGACCTCCTCCAGTGGCAAGCCCAGGAAAAGAGGGAAGCCATCAAGAGCATCTCCATGGACACAGTCTGACCCACAATGTCAGCAGGTGACAATTAAGGTTTTGCTGAGCAATGGACCTGGGATACACACAAACAATCAAGGCAGTCCTTTTGTACAGATGCGGGCACACTCTGGGGCTACAGCTGAGGCCATGAGGTCACAGCAGGCTCAGGGGTCACAGCAGGCTGAGGTCACAGCAGGCTCTGAGGTCACAGAGGTGCCAGACCCGGTGGTTGCACAGCAGCACAAGGAGCGAGCACTCAGTCCTTGAGCACAACTGTTGCAGCAGCAGCGGCGGTGGCAGCAGTGGTGCTGACATTGGGACAGCACTGTCAGGACAGCGGTGGCAGCAAGAGCTGCGGGACTAGCAGAGGGCAAGGCACCATGGCCCTTGCTCTGCGCCTCTTCATCCTGCTCCTCCTGGCCGTGGCCCTGCCTGCCAGGGCTGCCCAGGCTGCTCCGCTGCCAGCGTGGCGAGCACGTGAGCCGGCAGCCTGGCTCCCCTTTCCCGGGACAGCGCTCCCTGCTCCCTGGGAAGCGCTGGGGATGGTTTTCCCCAGGCCTTAAGGGAGGGTTTACTCTGGGGGAGGGAGAGAGCCCCCATGGCCCTGGGAATCTCCAGTTTCCTCGCCAGGGATGTGTCACAGGCCTGCAAAGAGGGTGCAGAGTGACCAGGAGCCAGGCCAGAACTCCCCAGGCCCTGTGCAGTTTGGCCTTGTCCATTCACACCTGGCTCCCGTAGCCTTAACCAACCCCCTTGCAGTGCCCTCTTCCCAAAGGCAGAAGAGGATCCCAGCACACAAAGGAAATGGTTCAGGTCTTTGCTCCATTCTAGATTTGGATCACACCTTGGAAGATTTGGAAGTCCAGGTGAATGACACTTTGAATGTCTTGGCGAATGCCAGAGGCAAGTTCTGAATTTCCCTTTTTACTGGCAAAATAATCAGTGTCCATGTGGCAAGAGCTCACCCATCGGCCATTTTTGTTAACGTTAAGTCAGGGCTGAAGAATTCTGTAAACCTTGCCCCGCTCCATTCAGGAGCACTGAGGGATCCCACAGGATCGCTGTCAGTGGGAGGAAGGAGCATTTAGCTGTCCATCCTCCTCCCGTGTGCAATGCCACTGTGTCCTTTTGTGTGCTCTGTGCAGTCACAGAGAAGAGTAGAACGGGCAGGGGCCAGGCCCAGGGCTGTACCCCAGGGCTGAGCCTTGCCTGCAGCCTGAGGATCTCCTACAGTGCCACGGGTGATGTTCTGTCCTGCCTTTCTTTGCAGCTGAACCTGTTGGTGAAGGTGATCTGGCTTCCCAAACTGCATCCACGCCTGAGCCTCCGGGAGATGGTGAGGGTAGGTCAAGGCCTTTCCCCTGGGAGAGCTGCCAGCTCAGAGCCCAAAGCTCGGCCAGGGGGGCATCGCTGCAGGTGCCAGGACAGAGCCATGCACGTGTGTGCCCTCGCCCTGCGCGATCCCCTCACCGCTCCTGCAGCTCAGTGGTGCCCGTGCAGCTGAGCAGAGATGGCAGAAGCTTCTGTGCCTGATGTGTTACAGATGTGTCTGCAGGGAGGACTTTTCCTGTCCCTGGGATGATTCCTACACAGAAGCCAGGCTCCCGTCGCAGGGGTAAGTAGTGTGTCCCTGCTGACCCCACAGGCTGAGCCCTGCTTTTGTAGCATCCATTCATGGGAAATGGAACCGTGCTGCTCTAAGGTCCTCCAAGGGGAAAGAACAAACCTACAGGACAGAAGAAACCCCATGAGCCATTTGAACAAATGAGGGAAATGCTGAAGGAAATGCAGCAGGCAGGACAAGGTGGGTGCATTCCCTCAGCCTTCACCTGGGGCTGAGTAGCCGAGGGTTCTGGCTGGACATCTGGACATGCCAAGCCTGGCACAGCAGGAAGGGATCCATGGCAGCCTCACTGCCCCGCTGCTGCTTCCATGCCCTACTTCCAGCCTGGCCTGGCTGCAGCTTCTCCCCAGCCTCTGCAGGAGGGCATTGGGCATCAGCTGACAGGCAGACCAAACCGCACCACAGGCATGAGATGCCCTGCAATTTCCCATCTCCAGGCAAATCAGAAGGGGAACCTATATGGAGAAGGGAGAGCCCTGCACTCCCCCAAAAGTTGAAAGGGATTTCCTGAATCTTAACCATGTCTTTGAGAGGCATACCCTGCTCCAACGTGTCCTGAGAGGGCTTGGCCATGTGCCCGTGTGCTGGAAGATTTGTCCCAGGGGAAAGACAGTTGGAGGGATAGAAGTAGGTAGAAAGGGAGGGAGAAAGGGCAGGAGGGGGACAGGGGGATAGCTGTGGCACTGCCTGCTGAGTTTTCCCCAGGAATTTAGCAAGACTTGCAGCTGTGCAAGTGAGAGCTCCCAGGGCCCAGGGTTGCTTCAGCCGTCCCACCATGGATGTTGCACAGGGCATGGAAAGAGGGTGCAGAGTGACCAGGAGCCTGCCCAGAACTCTCGAGGCCCTTGTGCAGTTTGACCTTGCCCATTCACACCTGGCCCCCACGGCCGTACCCAACCCCCTTGCAGTGCCCAATTCCCAAAGGCAGAAGGGGATCCCAGCACACAAAGGAAATGGTTCAGGTCTTTGCTCCATTCTAGATTTGGATCACACCTTGGAAGATTTGGAAGTCCAGGTGAATGACACTTTGAATGTCTTGGCGAATGCCAGAGGCAAGTTCTGAATTTCCCTTTTTACTGGCAAAATAATCAGTGTCCATGTGGCAAGAGCTCACCCATCGGCCATTTTTGTTAACGTTAAGTCAGGGCTGAAGAATTCTGTAAACCTTGCCCCGCTCCATTCAGGAGCACTGAGGGATCCCACAGGATCGCTGTCAGTGGGAGGAAGGAGCATTTAGCTGTCCATCCTCCTCCCGTGTGCAATGCCACTGTGTCCTTTTGTGTGCTCTGTGCAGTCACAGAGAAGAGTATAATGGGCAGGGGCCAGGCCCGGCGCTGTACCCCAGGGCTGAGCCTTGCCTGCAGCGTGAGGATCTCCTACAGTGCCACAGGTGATATTCTGTCCTGCCTTTCTTTGCAGCTGAACCTGTTGGTGAAGGTGATCTGGCTTCCCAAACTGCATCCACGCCTGAGCCTCCGGGAGATGGTGAGGGTAGGTCAAGGCCTTTCCCCTGGGAGAGCTGCCAGCTCAGAGCCCAAAGCTCGGCCAGGGGGGCATCGCTGCAGGTGCCAGGACAGAGCCATGCACGTGTGTGCCCTCGCCCTGCGCGATCCCCTCACCGCTCCTGCAGCTCAGTGGTGCCCGTGCAGCTGAGCAGAGATGGCAGAAGCTTCTGTGCCTGATGTGTTACAGATGTGTCTGCAGGGAGGACTTTTCCTGTCCCTGTGATGATTCCTACGCAGAAGCCAGGCTCCCGTCGCAGGGGTAAGTAGTGTGTCCCTGCTGACCCCACAGGCTGAGCCCTGCTTTTGTGGCATCCAATCATGGGAAATGGAACCGTGTTGCTCTAAGGTCCTCCAAGGGGAAAGAACAAAGCTACAGGACAGAAGAAACCCCATGAGCCACCTGAACAAATGAGGGAAATGCTGAAGGAAATGCAGCAGGCAGGACAAGGTGGGTGCATTCCCTCAGCATTCACCTGGGGCTCAGCAGCTGAGGGTTCTGGCTGGACATCTGGACACGCTGAGCCCAGCACAGCAGGAAGGGATCAATGGCAGGCTCACTGCCCCGCTGCTGCTTCCATGCCCTGCAGGGCAGTTTCCCAGCCTGGCCTGGCTGCAGCTTCTCTCCAGCCTCTGCAGGAGAGGCATTGGGCATCAGCTGACAGGCAGACCAAACTGCACCACAGGCATGAGATGCCCTGAAATTTCCCATCTCCAGGCAAATCAGAAGGGGCACCTATATGGAGAAGGGAGAGCCATGGCCTACCCAAAAAGTTGAAATGGATTTTTTGAATCTTAACCATGTCTTTGAGAGGCATTGCCTCCTGAAGATGCCACCTCTCCAATGGGGAACAGCCCAATCTGATCCAGCTCTCTCTTTTCTTTTCTCCAGAAGCAGATGGAGAGCCTGTGCAGAAGGAAGCTTTTCCTGGAGGAAGCAGTGGCTCATGGACAGCCTCTTCTGCAGGAAGGGAGGCGATGCCAGGCACAGCCACACGAGGTAATTGCTGTGCCTCTGGGCCTGAGCCCTGCTGAGGCTTGAGCTGCCCTCTCTGCTGCTTGGCACTGCGGGCACAGCCCAGACAAGATCAGCACAGTCCAGATGAATTGTCCCGAGCAGGCTCAGGGCACTTGGGTACTGAGCTGTCCTGCTGGGCTCCCTCCGTGGGAGACACATCCCGAAACCTGGGAGTGGCTGCACGGGGTGCCCATGGTGGGGAAAGGGCAGAGGGGGAGAGCAAGGCTCCAGTGTGTCCTGAGAGGGCCTGGCTATGTGCCCGTGTGCTGGGGGATTTGTCCCAGGGGAAAGACGGTTGGAGAGACAGAAGTAGGTAGAAAGGGAGGGAGAAAGGGCAGGAGGGATGGAATGGGACAGGGGGATAGCCGTGGCACTGCCTGCTGAGTTTTCCCCAGGAATTTAGCAAGAGTTGCAGCTGTGGAAGTGACAGCTCCCAGGGCTCTGGGTTGCTTCAGCCGCCCCACCATGGATGTTGCACAGGTCATGGAAAGAGGTTGCAGAGTGACCAGGAGCCTGCCCAGAGCTCCTGAGGCCCCTGTGCAGTTTGACCTTACCCATTTACATCTGAGTCCCACGGCCGTACCCAACCCCCTTGCAGTGCCCAATTCCCAAAGGCAGAAGGGGATCCCAACACACCCTGAAAAATGTTCTCACCTGTGCTCTGTTCTAGATGAGGTTGCTCGAAAGGCTTCCCCATTAGATTGGTTGAGAAAAGTGTTGAAGCCTTTGGAGCCTCCTTCAGGTATGTTCTCACTGTCCTACACAGTAATAACTGTTGACAACTTCACAGCAACCAGGTTATACAAGCTACTGTGACTGTTGTGTTACAGATGTGTCTGCAGGGAGGACTTTTCCTGCCCCTTTGCTGATTTCTACAGAGAAGCCTGGCTCCCATCGCTGGGGTGAGTAGTGTTGTCCCTGCTGACCCCACAGGCTGTGCCCTGCTTCTGTGGCATCCATTCCTAGGAAATGGAACTACTTTCTGTTAAGGTCCTCTGAGAGGGAAGAACAAAGCCCCAGGACACATGAAACTCCATGAGTCGAATAACATCTTGAAACGAATGGTGACAGAACTGCTCAAAGGGAATGGTGAGAGCATTTCCCTCAGCCTTGTCCTGGGGCTCAGCAGCCGAGGGCTCTGGCTGCACGTCTGGACACGCCGAGCCCGGAACAGCGGGAAGGGATCCATGGCAGCAGGAACCCTGCTGCTGTTTCCATGCCCTGCAGGGCTGTTTACGAGCCTGGCCTGGCTCCAGCGTCTCCCCAGCCTCTGCAGGAAGGCATTGGGCATCAGCTGCCATGCAGCCCAAACTCACCAAGGATCCCCTGCATTTTCCCGGTCCCCAGTCACATCCTGAGGTGTGGCTGCGTCGAGGAGGGAGGGCCATAGCCAGCCCCAAAAGCCGGGGGGGATCAGGATTTTCCTGATCCTTACCCATGTCTTGGACAAGTATTGCCTCCTGAAGAGGCCACCTCCTGGATGTGCGATGATTCCATCTGATCCAGCTGTGCCTCTTCCTTTCTCAAGGGATGGACAGAGAGGCTCTATGGAAGGTGGCATTTCCTGCAGGAAGGGAGGCGATGCCAGGCACAGCCACACGAGGTAATTGCTGTGCCTCTGGGCCTGAGCCCTGCTGAGGCTTGAGCTGCCCTCTCCGCTGCTTGGCACTGCGGGCACAGCCCAGACAAGATGGGCACAGCCCAGAGGAATTGTCCCGAGCAGGCTCAGGGCACTTGGGTACTGAGCTGTCCTGCTGGGCTCCCTCCGTGGGAGACACGTCCCGAAACCTGGGAGTGGCTGCACGGGGTGCCCATGGTGGGGAAAGGGCAGAGGGGGAGAGCAAGGCTCCAGTGTGTCCTGAGAGGGCCTGGCTATGTGCCCGTGGGCTGTGGGAGCTTTTCCATGGGCAGGTGGGCAAGCAGGAGGGAGGGATGGAGGTTGGGAGCGACAGCTGTGGAACTGCAGATTTCCCCAAGCATTTAGTCAGGGTTTCCAGTGTGGGAGGGAGAGAGCCCCAGGGCCCTGGGCTGCTCCAGCTGCCCCTCCAGGCATGTTGCACAGGACCTGCAAAGAGCGTGCAGAGTGATCAGGAGCCACAGCACAGGCTCCCACAGCCTTACCCCACCCCTTTGCAGTGCCCAATTCCCCAAGGCAGAAGGGGATCCCAGCACACCATGGAAATGGTTCTGTAACATCTGTGCTCCCTTCTCGACTGGGATCATGACTGGGATTAGTTGGAACTGCTGGTGAATGGTGCTTTGAAGACCTTGCCAGATGTTGAAGGCAAGTTCTCAATGTACCTTTCCTGACAGAATAATCCGTGTCAGTGTGGCAAGAGCTTACTCATGAGCCAGTTCCCTTAAGTTCCTCTGAAGGTTGATCAGTTCTGGAAACCTTGCCCTGCTCCCTTCTGGAGCCCTGAGTGATCCCACAGTATCGCTGTCAGTGGGAGGAAGGGGCATTTGGCTGTCCATCCTCCTCCCGTGTGCAATGGCACTGTGTCCTTCTGTGTGCTCTGTGCAGCCACAGAGAAGAGCAGAGAGGGAAGGGGCTGGGCCCAGGGCTGTGCCCCGGGGCTGAGCCTTTCTCAGCTCCTTTGCCACCCCCAGGGAGCCCGAGCTGCTTCTGCTGCCACTGCCCAGCCCTGGCCCTGCCTGGGTCTGGGTTTGGAGCTGCTGGCAGCTCCAGGGAGTCCTTTCTGCCCCGACTGCCCCGCAAGGAGCTCCTTCCATCCCAGTGTGGGGCCGCTGCAGGCACGAGGTCCCACTGGCCCTGCTCCTGAGTGGAAGGCAGAGACATGGTGCCCTTGGATGGCACCAATCACCCAGGTGCCCTCACTGCCACTTGGGCCTGAAGGAGAATCTTCAGCAGTACCATTGGAGCTGTTCTGTCCTGCCTTTCTTTGCAGCTGAGCCTGTTGCTAAAGGTGATCTGGCTTCCCAGCCCACGTTCAGGATTGAGCCTCGGGGAGATGCTGAGGGTAGGTCAAGGCCTTTCCCCTGAGAGAGCTGCCAGCTCAGATCCCAAAGCTCAGCCAGGGGGGCATCGCTGCAGGTGCCAGGAGAGAGCCATGGCCATGTGTGCCCTCGCCCTGCACGATCCACGCACAACTTCTGCTCAGCACTGGCAGCTGTTTGGAGGAAGGTGGGCCCTGGCCCAGCGGAAAAAGCCTAGATGATTTGTTGATTTTACCAGACTGTGCATAAGCATGACGTCCTGAACATGCCATCAAAGCAATGGAGAACAGTTCCATCTTTTAAGGTGTACTTTTTGTTTCTCAAGTGATAGGCCAAAAGGCAGGACAGAAGGAGTTGTTTCCCCAAAGAAGCAGAGGCCAATTGGCAGCCCCTGCTGCAGGATGGAAGGCCAAGCCAAACACAGGCATGGGCACGGGCACAGGCTCAGAAGGTAATTTCTCTGCCAGGCTCAGCAGGGCTCAGCCCTTGGCAGGGCTGGGTGGCTGCAGCTCTTCCCCCAGGGCCTGCCCTTGCATGGCCCAGCAGCAGCCAAAGCTGGAGGTGCCTTTGGAGCTTGTTCACAGCCCCGGGAAAAGGGGACTCATGCCCACAAAGCTGCGCTGCCCCCGGGCTCTCCTCCCGGCCTGCTGGGCTTTGTTGGGTGGCACAGCCTGTGCCAAGGGGCGGCAAGGTGCCTGCAGGCCCCAGCTCTGGGGGAAACGGAGAATGTCCTGCCTGCATCCACCGTGCTGCCAGCTCAGCAGTGCAGCACAGCACAGGCTGACGCTCCCCATTGCTCCCACAGGTGCAGCTGGAACCACAGCACATGTTCCTGATGCCCAGAAGAGCCTTGGAAAGGGTTTCTGTAAAGGAACAGGCTTCTGGTTAGGGTTACTGGCAGGCCTGCTTGTTTTGGAGCTGATCTTCATCTTATGCTGTGTCCAAATATGGACTTGCTGGAAGAGAAAAGGGTGAGTGTTTAGTTCACCTTTCCCTCAAACAGCTTCTTTTGAAATTGTACTTCAGACAGAAAACATTCCCAGTGAGGCTGCAGTGTAGTTTTGGCCAGTCCATGATTGTCCAAAGAACTCTGCTGAGGGTTCTGCTGCTGCCCAGAGCTTTCATTGGCCTCCTAATTGCTGGGCCTTGTCCTGGGGGGCCCGCTGGGGCTGCAGCCAGTACTGGCTCCCACTGAGGCTGCCTGGCCAAGAGCAGCCCCAGGGGCACAGGGCAGAGGCAAAGCACGGTGGGGAGGAGCAAGAGCAGGGACAAGATTGCCCTTGAAAGGCAGGGGCGCTCTGGGGCCCGCTCCTGGCCAGGGAGCCTGCCCAGAGCCGTGCCCTGCTGGCCGGGGCCTTGAGGGACTGCTGTGCAGCTGGGCCAAGCTGTGCCAGCAGCTTCAGCCATGCTGGGGAGCCTTGCCAGTTCTGGGCCCATCTGTGCAGGAGGCTCCCTGTGTGCCACTGGCAGCTGGGGCCTCAGCCACCTCCTCTTCCCACAGTTCCACCTCTGGAGAAGAGTTGTAAGACAGTGGCTGCACCTCACACCCAAACAGCAGGAGCAGCTCCTCCAGCAGTTAGAAGGGCCTGCGCAGCCCTGTCAAGAGTTCTGAGAAGAAGACTGCAGAACAGCCATCGACAAGGAAATCTCCTATTCTCCTGGAGATCCCACTGCCACCTCCTCTCCTCATGTATATCCCCAAGCTACTTTCATTTCTTTTTTGATCCTCCTCTGTCTCGTCCCGACTACTTCTATAGACCCCAGGAGCAGCCCAGCACCATCCAGCCTCTCCTGAGCCCAACATGTCCCTTCCTCTGCCCCTGAGCCCCCTGGCCCTGCCATCTAAACAACACTGAAGTTAACCCTGCTCTCTGCCAGGCCAGGTGATGGCCCTTTCTTTTGTTGCACTAAAGGGAAGGTGCTGTCATCCCAGTGTTTGGGTGGCAGCAGCAGCAAAGCCCAGCTGGCAGCAGCACTGGCTGAGCTCCATGGCCAGGAGCAGCCGTGGATGCCCACGGTGTGGGCAGGCAGGAGCCAGGCAGGGGCTGCTGGGACCAGAGGTGGGGTCCCGAGGGCTGGGGGAACCCAGGGGTCAGGCAGCAGCATGGGGCTCCTGAGAAAAAGCGAACCCATTTTCTTAATTTTTCACTTTTAAATATTAGAAATTTGTAGAAATATTTCAAAATCGTTTTCTGTAGAGACACACCTCCAAATATTTCTTCCCAATTCCTATAGTAGTTAAAGATTTTTCTAAGTAGCTTTAGAATCCAAAAAAATGACCTCATTTTGTCTTCACTTTTCATTTTTAGAAATATTTAGAAATATCTCTTGTAGAGAGAAATCCCCATATGTTTCATTCCTTTTTCCACAACACATCTGTATTTTTGAAACTGGTTTTAGAGTTCTGGAAAATATTTTCCCCTCATACAATAAAAAATAAAATTGCATTTGAGTGGTAATCTTTATTCTAGAAAGAAGTAAGACCCCTTCAGCCAGCCAGCCTGCTGCAGAGGCTCTTTTCCTACAGGAGCTTTGTACCTAGTCACAACCAACATACATAAAACCTTTTCCCAGATATTTCCTGGATTTTTGACAAGCTCACGTCTTAGTTTTCTCAGACAAACTTTGAGCACAGTGGGAATCTCTTCAAGTTACCATCTTTGTTTGCTTCTGGTGGAACTCCCTCAGTTCTAGAGCAGGGCCTTCTCTCAGCTTCCTGCTGGCTCCGGGCTCTCCTCCCGGCCTGCTGGGCTTTGTTGGGTGGCACAGCCTGTGCCAAGGGGCGGCAAGGTGCCTGCAGGCCCCAGCTCTGGGGGAAATGGAGAACGTCCTGCCCACATCCACCGTGCTGCCAGCTCAGCAGTGCAGCACAGCACGGGCTGACGCTCCCCATTGCTCCCACAGGTGCAGCTGGAACCACAGCACATGTTCCTGATGCCCAGAAGGGCCTTGGAAGGGGTTTCTCTCAGGGAACAGGCTGCTGGCTGGGGTTCTCAGCAGGCCTGCTTGTTTTGGAGCTGATCTTCATCTTATGCTCTGTCTGAATTTGGACTTACTTGAGAAGACAGTGAGTGTTTAGTTCACCTTTCCCTCAAACAGCTTTTTTTGAAAGTCTACTCTACATAGGAAACATTCCCAGTGAGGCTGCAGTGTAGGTGTGGCCAATCCATGATTATTTAAAGAACTCTGCTGAGGGTTCTGCTGCTGCCCAGAGCTTTCATTGGCCTCCTAATTGCTGGGCCTTGTCCTGGGGGGCCTGCTGGGGCTGCAGCCAGTGCTGGCTCCCACTGAGGCTGCCTGGCCAAGAGCAGCCCCAGGGGCACAGGGCAGAGGCAAAGCACAGTGGGGAAGAGAAAGAGCAGGGACGAGATTGCCCTTGAAAGGCAGGGGAAGGGAGAATGTCGCTTACCTGAGAGAGCCCCAAAGAGCAGCTGGAAGGGGTGCCAGCTGATCCAGGACCCCCGAGGAGCGGAGGGAGGGCGTATCGGCTGACGGAGTGTCCCGAGGAGCGGCTGGGGAGAGTGGGGGTGTGCGTTGGCGGGGAGGAGCGGCCGGAGCGCTTGCACGGTCCGGGGGTGGGGAGGCCGGCGGGGCTGTCGGAGTAGGCTCAGCCCGGCCGGTGGGTACGTCTAACCCCGCCTGCCCGCAGGACCACGGCACAGTTCCTGTTCGAGGCGGACCTGCACGGGCTGCTGAAGCTGGACACGCTGATCCCGAACGCGCCGCCTGTGCGATGGCAGCGCAAGGCCAAGGAGAGATGCCCCGGGCCCAGCCCCGTCGGCGTGTCGCCCGTGAAGCCGGCCAATCGCTCCCACAGCTCCAGCAAGACCCCGTCCAAGACACCCGGTGAGCACTGGCCACCAGTGGCAGAGGTTGAGTGCGGGAGCCTTGCCCAGGCTGCTTGTCTGTCGCCATGGGGCTCTGGGCTCCCTGCCACGCTGCCCTACCGGCTGCTGCTCAGGCAGGAGGAGGTGGGCTGTGCTCCTGACAGCCACCCACCTCCTTGCCAGCATGAGGGGCAGAGCTCTGAGCACTGGGGCTGGCGAGCTGCTGTTCGCTCATCTGAGCCTTGCTGGCACAGCTGTATGCTAGGATGAGTGTGGGCGGGACTGTCAGCTGACAGCTTTACATCCTGTGAGCGTTTCTGTATCTTCCCCCTATCTCTGGACTCTGGAATTGTTGCAGTAGACCCAAGTGCACACAGTCCCTAACCAACTTGGTGGCAGGGAGGAAAATATAAGTTAGTTGTGACTGAGTGGCATGAGACCTCAGAGTCCTACTTGTCTGGTGGGTGTGATGTGGAAGAGTGTTGGGTTTACTCCCGTGAAAGCTCTAATACAGGCTGTTAAATAGCTGTAAGACAATATTTTCATATGTGAATGCAGGTAAATCTTGATCCAAAATTCAAAGCTACCCCACAAAGGCCGGGGGGGGATCGCTACATTCCCAACCGCAGCACTATGCAGATGGAGATGGCAAATTTCCTCCTAAGCAAAAAGAATGACGCTGCTGAGGATTCCCCTACCAAGAAGGTGAGCATGTTGCTAAGTTACAATTGCTTCAACAACCGCTACTCCTTCCTGCCCCTTTACAGAGCAGTGAACAATAGGTTCTATCAAGTGGGCACACGGGACTGACAAGTCCCAGCCATCACTACTTGCAGCTCTGGGCTTCAGGAGCCTAGGATGTGATTGAAGCTGTAGAGACTGCCATGCACTCTAAGCCTACGCTGCTTCCGGAAGCAAAATTTAGCTTTTGACTAATGAGGTGTTAAAATGTAGCAGGCAACACAAACACAAAGCTGTGAGCCTATGCAAAGTGGAACTGCTGGTGGTAGCTATTCTAGGACAATGTCTCCAACGGGAACACTTCTGGAATGTTTTACACTGTCTTCTGAAATCTGTGAAGCATTTGGTCGCTTTGTGGCTGTGGCTTTTCCCACTGGCAATAACACTGAATTTGCCATTGTGTGAAAATGTGAGCAGGACAATATATGAAAGTCTGAGGAAAAACTGCTTTGACCTGCCTCTGTGTGACTGACCCTTGCAGCACAGGCAAACATCTTCAGATTTTAAGAGAAGGGGACTTAGGTGTCTGTTTAAATTGCAGTGTGGGAATTGTTTTAAATGCATTGCACTGAGGGTGATTTGTCTCTGTAGGAGCAACAGAAAGCCTGTGCAGTGAATCTGAATGGTTTTGATGTAGAAGAGGCAAAAATCCTCCACCTCAGAGGAAAACAACAGAATGCTCCAGAAGGTGTGATACAGAGTCTGTGTGAGCTGAATCAGCAGCAGAGATCAGGTCAGGGGAACAGCAACACAGAGGCTCTGTGTGTGGTCACAGGAGAAATCAACTGGTTTCTGAGAGCTGTACAGGCTGGAGTCTCCTTTCTTAAGGTTCCTGAGGTCGAGGGAGGGCATAACAGTTACAGTGAATTTATTTAGGAGAGGTGCTATGACTGCCAGTTGGTCACCTGTTACAGGGCTTGCAAGGGTCTTCAGGGTGAAGAGAGAGATGAGAATCTTGACCTCATGTTCAGAAGGCTTGATTTATTATTTTATGATATATATTACATTGTTACTATACTAAAAGAAATAGAAGGAAAGTTCTCAGAAGCTAGCTAAGCTAAGAATAGAAAAAGAATGAATAAACAAAGGGCTGTGTCTCAGCAGAGGGTGAGACCCAGCTCTGCTGTGAGTGGTCAGTAAATCCAAACATTCACCCGAGACCAATCATGCATCCACCTGTTGCATTCCCCAGCAGCAAATGACCATTGTTTACATTTTGTTGCTGAGGCCACAGCTTCTCAGAAGGGGGAAAAATCCTAAAGAAAGGATTTTTATGAAAAGATGTCGGTGACATTTCACCTATACTGCAGGTTCCAAACCTTCATGAAGTCTGTAAGAGCATCAAACCCTCTGCTGTGCACTTTCTAGCTTAAACTGCAACTAAATATAATGGGATTCAAAAACCCAAGTGTTTGTTAAATTTGTTTCCATGAATGAGGAAACTGTAGCTCACCCCTGTTCAGCAGTTCATACTGCCAGTGATTTTAGTGCACTGCAGGCTTGTGAGTGTTTCTCTTAGGATTTTATTTTCACTCCAAGGGATTCCTAGTTGGGTGAGCAGCACTCAGCTGGGAGGAAACTAACTCAGGTTAACAAACCTGTTCCCCTGCACACAGGCTGTCAGAATAACCTGACAGTGCTCTACAGTCAGAAAATGGCACCTGGATCCAGCAGGAAGAATAGCAGAAATATTCCCTCAAAGCCAGAACGGGTCTTGGATGCACCGGAGATGTTCAACGACTACTGTAAGTAGGCTACAGGGTTGAGTGCTGGGCATCCAGAACATTCTGCACTGGATTGCTCTTCCTAGGACAGTGTAACTGGGCTGTCTGTATTATTTTGTGTACCCAGGCTAGCACAGACCCCTTCTGGAGTGTCCCTGTGTGGCCTTACTGGGACAGTGGTCTAGGGCACTGTGTAGATGCCTTGGAGCAGGGTACCTGGCCCCAGCAGCTGGGCATAGTGACACTCAGAAGGCTGCCCCTCACCTGCACGTGTGTGTGTGCACATGTGCACCCGCACCTGCTGCAGCAGCACGGGTGAAGGGCATGGCTCTCTAGCCAAGCATGGTGTGACCTGCATTGCTCTTTCAAAGTGTAGATCTGAATCTCATAGACTGGAGCTCCCAGAACTTCCTGGCAGTGGTTCTGGATGACACTGTTTATCTGTGGAATCACACTACTAGGGAGATTATCCCCCTGCTGCAGATGGAGCATCCAGATGTTTACATTTCCTCTGTGTCATGGATTAAAGATGGAGACTACCTTGCTGTTGGCACAAGTAGTGCTGAGGTTCAGGTGAATGCAGGAGTAAAACTAGAGGTGTTTTCTAGGGATTGACAGAACTGGGGACAAAACCTTGGCTGGCTGAGAAAGGATGCCATGCGCCTGACTTGTCTTCCCTGGTGTGGGGTGGAACTGCCCAGTGTGCAAGGCAGGGTTTGGTTTGGGCGTTTTCTGATAAGCAGCGTTACCTTCTGTGCTATAGTCATGAGATACACATTTTCTCTGTTCCCTTACTGAGAAAGCTGAATGCCAGAGCCTGTGCAGTGAGGTTCCTAGGGCATAGAAACAGGATTGGGTTTCTTCTGAAGAACTTTTTGCTTTGCCTCTCCAGCTATGGGACGTTGAGCAGCAGAAACATCTCCGAACCATGACCAGCCATTGTGCCTGTGTGGGAACCCGCAGCTGGAACACTTACATTCTCTCCAGATAAAGCAGTGGGTCAAGGGCAGTTTCCAGTTGTTGCAAACTCCTATCCATCAATCTATGTTTGGCATGGGTTAGGGATGGCAGAGAGAAGTTTGTCCTGGCTTGGGATTCTTACTCAGCCTTATCTGTTGGGACTGTGAGGAGAAGGCCTCTTTCCTGTATTGCAATTTGTGCTGAAGTTGTAAAGAGCTTGTGTGGGTGTTTCACTCACACCAACAGACCTGTGTTGCTGGTAACACTGGTTGAAACCCAGTGGCAGGTATAGCAGTCTTGCAACAACAAAAATGGATTTGGGTGAAAATGTGCAGCCTGACCCTGCAAGCCTTCTCTTCTCTCTGCAGTGGTGCACGGACTGGGCACATCCATCACCACGATGTCCGAGTGGCTGAGCATCACGTGGCCACCCTTGCTGGCCACACACACGAGGTATGCGGACTCAGATGGTCTCTGGATGGCCACTACCTGGCCAGTGGTGGCAATGACAATCTGGCGAATGTCTGGCCATGCACCCAATGTGGGGGTGGTAACTTTGCTCCTCTACAGAACTTCACTTAGCACCAGGGTGCTGTCAAGGTGAGCACAGAGCTGCCACGGGTGAATATGTGTGTGCAAGGCAGGTATGCAGCACTGGCTGGGTGCAGGTTGTCTCTTGTATGTTTCAAAATGAACTCTCCTCTCTCAGGCTGTGGCATGGTGCCCATGGCAGATGAATGTTCCAGCCACTGCAGGTGGTACTAGTGACAGACATATCCGCATCTGGAACGTGTGTTCTGGCGCCCGCCTCAGTGCTGTTTATACCCTTTCCCAGGTGAGAGATGAACATCAGCTTGGAGATAAACACCTTCTGGCAGCACACCTCCACAGAGCTGCTGGCTCCTCAGGCCCAGAGGCATGGGGAAGGAGGGGGACCATGCTCGCCTCCAAGTGGTGAGCATCAGCACATGCACCTCGCCTCACCTGTGTTACTGCCTCTTTGCAGGTGACTTTTATCCTATGGTCCACAAACTACAAGGAGCTCATTTCAGGCCATGGCTTTGCACAGAATCAGCTGGTTATATGGAAGTATCCAACAATGACCAAGGTTTGCAGAGCTGCAAGGTAGGTGGACAGGGCCTGGGTGGTGGTGGGGGGGCTGTTAGAGGTTGAAGACAGCTGCACTCCTTGGTTGGAGCCTGCAGCATCACTGATACAGGACAGTATCCGGGGCCATGATGCTAGGAGTGAAGCATGCCCACAGGGCTGTGGAAGAGATACCATTGATCCAAGTGTATGCTTGGGGTCTGAAATCATGCTGCCACAGCCACTGGGGAGACAGCTATGCAAGCTGGCAGGGCTCATGGGAGCATACAGGAGTAAATGTGCATGTGCTGATCAGCTCAGCCCTGATTGCACATTCCTTCCCCTCCTCAGTTCATACTGATAGAATCTTGACCCTGACCATGAGCCCTAATGGTACAGCAGTGGCCTCAGCAGCTGCTGATTAAACACTGCGGATCTGCCGCTGTTTTGAGATGGATCCCATAAAGAAGAAGAAGAAGGAGAAGGCAAACAATGCCAAAAGCAGTATTCTTCACGAGAGTGTCCGCTGAGAGCACGGGATTGTTGTGGGGAGGGGGATATTTGGTTTACACACTGTGCAGTATTTTAAATGTTAATGAACTGCTTAACTTGACTTTTTCTTAATGGAGTCTGATGGAAGAAAAAGCCATGGCTCCTAAACCCAAGTCTTTCTCCGTGAGGCTGGGGATCTGGGCAAGGAGTGGAGACCTAGGTCTTAAGGGCCAGTTTACAGGCCCCTGAGCCAAAAGTTCCTGTCGTTTTTTCAGTCCCATGTACGAGCAGCTCAGCTTTCTCACAGACTCTTTCTTTCTCCTTAGCACAGGCCCCACACCCAGATGCTGTGCATTACACAGCCCTTAGAGGACCTCTGAGCATTACCAGAGGGTAATGATACTGCAGGGTCTTTGACCCCATGCTGGTCTCTCACAGTCCTGGAGCGAGGAGGAGCAGAGGAAGGAAGTGGGCACTGATCCAGCAGGCCCAGTAAACACAGCCCTGTAAGGTGTGAATTCAGTTCACAGCATGACAGCATATTAATTACCAAGTGCCATGGCCAGCCCATAGAAGAGCCCAGCAAACAGTGTTATGAATAAGAAGCTTGACTAGGCCAATATTCAAGCAGCAATCAATTTATTATTTAATATGGTAAATATGAGCAATACAGTGCTGGGTACAGTGGGGGAAGTTTTCCCTCCAACTGCACACTGATAATTGAGGGTTACAGGTATTTATAGGAGTACCCAT
Source organism: Melospiza melodia melodia (assembly GCF_035770615.1). NCBI lineage: Eukaryota > Metazoa > Chordata > Aves > Passeriformes > Passerellidae > Melospiza > Melospiza melodia. Next base: position 1,466,223 of record NW_026948802.1, on the reverse strand, counting down.
CAGTTTTTTCAGCAGTTTCTATTTCCAGTCTTTTACTCATCAGCAATTCTTATTCGAAATTATTACATCACAATTTTATACACTATTGTGATTTTAATTTCTCAGGATGTATCTCAAAGAAGTATCCCCAGATGGTGACGGTCCAGTTTCCGAAAGAAGAAAGACGACTCCCATCTGGTGGAGTCCAGCTCCCCGGATGTGGGTCCACCTTTTAACTGCAGAGACTATAAATCTCATAACAGTGATGTCCAGCTTCCCTTTGGTCGAAACCATAAACCCTTGAGGTGATGTTCATCTTCCTTTCTCAAGCTGTTTTTCTCTGTTTCAATAAGGTGTGAGATAAACATATTTCCTTTATATATGTTCCAAAGCTATAGTTTCAAGGATACAAGTAATATTCTAAAATTATACTTCAAAAGGTTATTATTGAAGAGCTTTTTATGGATTAAATGCAAGCAAAAAGCAACATCCATAACACCTTAATTCCAATGCTCCTAAATCAACCAGGGTTAATTGCAAACAAAAGATAGGTTTAAAGGCCTTTTCCCATGCTTTATTTTCCTCAGATATTATTAGAATTTGCAACTATCCCATTGTCCATGTCCACACATTTGCATTTACAAGTACACACATCGCCTGTTTGTACCTGACACGAAACACAGCTTTGCATCTCACAAAAATGCTATTGGTTTAAGCGTTAATCCTTTGATAACAGGTGTCCTTTTTCAGGCTCATAAAAAGGTACCTGGACGTCCGTAACTCTTTGTCTTTATTCTCTCATATTGTCCTAATTCAATTTGTCCAAATTATTCTTACTCTAATTGTATTAGTATTTTTATAACCACTTTATTCCAATTAAACTTTTAAAATTTTAAAAACAAGTGATTGGCGATTTTCACACTTTCATTAATTTACTAAGCTCTAGCAGCTATTTATTTATTCCTCTTTCTGGTAATTAGATATATTTATAGACTTTTTATCATCTTTTAACAATACAGGGTTGGGGGGGGGGCACTTTGGGTTCCCTGGAGACATTTCTCGGGCACATTTGGGGCATTTTTGGGTCTGGGGAGAGAATTCAGAGAGAACTTGAGGGTCTTGAGAACACTTGTGGAAGACGGGTGGGCACTTGGAGGGGCACTCAGGGATTCTGAGGGACAGTTCGGGGTCCGGGGCAGAACTTGGGGCTCCACGGGGGCCCTTGGAGGTCGGGGACGGGAATTAGGGGCCCTTCGGGGTCCCGGCGGGCCCTTGGGGGACGCAAACGGGGCTCCCTGGGGCACGGGGGATGACGGGAGTTGTAAGCGCGGGTATCATACGGTTTAACAGGGCCGCGGAGCATCACGGGAGTTTGAGGCGCAGCAGCAATGGCTCTCGGTAAGGCGTGGGGCATGATGGGAGATGAAGTCCGGACTAAAATAGTGCTTACATGCGCTGCGGAGCATGATGGGGGCCGTACTCCCGGAAGTGGCTCGAACACGACGTTTAGGGGTCCGGGAAGGCACTTGGGGGATATTTCTGCGTCCGAGCCGCGACTTGAGATCCTCTGGGGGAACATAAACGCTTTGGGAGCCCTTAGGAGTAGCTCGGGGAGCTCTAACCGGGCTCTATAGGGCGCGGGGCACGGCAGGAGTTTTAGGCGCGGGAGTGTTCTGAGGGGCTCTGGGGCCGCGGGGGATGAGAGGAGATGAAATCCCAGAAGTGGCTGTAGCAGGCATCTGTGGGGTTGGGAGCACTCAGGGGGTCCGGGGACTCTTTGGGGGTGCCAAATAGGCGCTGAGGGGGCACGGATCGATCCTGGAGGGTCTGGGGGACACTTATGGCACAGATGGGGGCGGATCCCGGGGGTTCTGTGGAGCATAGGGCATGATGGGAGTCTTAATTCCGGCTCTAATCGGGTTCAATTTGGCCGCGGGGCATGGCGGGAGTTGTAGGCAAAAAGAAAAGATGGCTCCTAGCCTAGGCACTTCCTCCAGGCCTGGATCCCTGGCGCTGATTGGCTACAGGCAGTGATGGGCGGGAGCCTCGGCAAATGGGATGCGGTGGAGGTGGGAAGAGCCCATTCACCCTCCCCCAATCTCTCTCAGTACAGACCAGTTCATCCTCAGTACAGCCTAGTCACTCCCAATACACCTGAGTTTATTCCCAGTCCCTTCCAGTTCACCCCAATTTCTCCAGAGGATGCCCCAGTGTACCCAGTCTTTCCTGCAATGTCCCAAGTGTGCCCCGCTTGCCCCACTATCACTCCCAGTATGTCCCAGTGTACCCTACAGTCCATCCCAGTCCACCCACATTCCCCCTCAGCATTCCTTGTATTCCCAGGTTGTCCCAGTCCTCCCCAGTGTCACTCCCAGTATGTCCCAGTGTCTCCCACAGCGTTCCCAGTGTCCCCAGTATGTCCCAGTCCTCCCCAGTGTTTCCAAGGACAGTTTAATTTCTCTCGGTGGCCGTGGCAGCCAAACCCAGCAGTGGGGTCAGTGCAGTGCCCATGGCCACAGCCCCTTGCAGGGGCCCAGTGCAGCTTGGGTTGATGATCCACCCTCACAGCTGGCCCAGGGCAGCTCTGCAGTGCCTTTGGTGGCACCTGGGGCTGGCACACACCTGAGCAGTGTGTGTTTGCAGTGGGGAAACTCAGCAGTTTGAGATTGCTGCAACAAGTACAAAAAGGGAAAACCCCTCTTAGGCTGGGTGCAGCCAGCTCTGCAAGCACAGCAGGTCCAAGGGCAGTGAGCACAGACAGGATGGGGCTGGGCAATGTGGAGCAAGGTTGTCCACACTGGGTCAGAGCTCCAGGAACAGCTTCTGTGAGCAGGCCAGAGCTGCTGAGGAGAGACCCTGGGTCAATATAAATCACAGAATGCTGCAACACCTCTGCTCTAAAGAGAAATAAAATAAAATACATCCCTTAAAATAAGAATGTGTATTTTTTTACAAGGTGTTTGAAATCTGTCTCCATAACATGACTTGGAAAATTTTAATGAACCTCTCGGGGCTTTAATGTTGTTTACATCAGACTCAGTCCCTGAGAGTGTCTTCAAAAAACTTCTCAAGAACTCAAAGTTAAATTTAGACTCCAAAGTTTCATGAAGTTTTAATGTGTTCCGCTGAGGGATACGACTGGGAAAGTGTCCCCAGGTTCCAGTCAGAGCAGAACACTCCAGTCAGAGCAGAACACTGGAGGCAGTGATGGCAGCTGGGGACAAACAAGGCAAAGGTGTCTCTGGTGCTGAGCAAAGCTGGATGTGTTTCAGGAATGCAAAGGGCCAAGGCCTGAGCCCCAGCCCCTGGCCAGGCAGATCCTGTCCCTCCCTCCTTGCTCAGGGCTCTTCCCGGGATGGGCACTGGCATGTGGGGATGTGCAATGCCAAGGGCAGGAGCATGGGGCGGCCCCTGCCAGGCTGCTGAGCAGGGACAAGGAGGCAATGAGGCCCCAGCCCTGCAAGGGTCACTTGTCCCCTCTTGGCCCCAGGCCCAGGCCCAGCAGCCATGGCCAAAGTGCTGCCCAAGTTGGCTCTGCCATCCCTGTGCCCTGTGCAGCCCAGGCTGTCCCACGGTGTCCCTGCCCTGTGCCTCTGTCCCTGCAGGCTGTCTGCATCCCCCGGCTGCCCCACCTGGCTGGGCCTTTCCTTTGCTGACAGCTCTGCCTCCTGCCTGCCTCTGCCTGCCCACACAAAGCCTGGGGCTGATACCAAAAGGGTTCATTCCATTTTTATCCTACCCGTGAACTTTCAGCACAGGAACAAGGCATGCAGGGGCTGCTTTCCCAGCAAGGATGGTTTGAAGAGAAGAAGTTTGGAAGTCATCTGGCTCAAGGGTGCAGGGATAGAGAAAACAAGGAGTGAATCTGGGAACTAGGAGTGGGTTTTATGGAAATGGGAAAATTATCACATTTTGTGACTGTGTATAAGCAACATACAGGTAGAATCACATGTCTGTGTAAGGAATTATCCCTCACTAGGACTCAGGCTTGAATAAATTATGCCCTCTTAAGTAGCAAATCAGTGTTAAGGAGCCTTATTCTGATATTTCAGAGATTTGGTGTCAGTGGTTTCTCACAGAACCAAGGAGTCAGCTGTGACACTGTGCAAACTCATGCAACAAAGGGTCCATTGTGACACAGCAGAACACCATGGAACCAAAATCCATTTTGGCACATTGGGGCCAAATTGAACCAATGCTCCAGTGTGGTACTGCGGATCCAAGGAGAACATTGTGATCCTGAGAAACCTCTTGGAGCCAAGGGGCCATTGTGACACAGCAAGGCCTGGTGGAACCATGGGTCCATGGTGACACTGCAGAACCTCCTGGAACCAATGTGACGGTGTTCTACTGTGGAACCTCATGGAACAAAGGGTCCATGGTGACACTGCAGAACCAAGGAGACTGCTGCTGGCAGTGTGAGAGCTCAAGGAACCAGAAGTCCACTGTGAAACGGCAAGGCCTGATGGAACCAAGGGTCCCTTGTAAAACTGTGTGGCCTCATGGAACCATGAGCCATTGTGACATAGTGTGGGAACACGGAGCATAGGGACCACTGTGACACTGCGGATCCAAGGAGACCATTGGGACTGAGGAATCTCATGGAACCAAGAGCCCATTGTTCCATTGTGGGGCCCTGTGAAACCAAGGGGAACACAGTGACATTGCAGGGCCTCATGGAACAATGGAGACTGTTCTGACACTTTGGGACCCACTGGAACCAAGGGGCCATTAGAGCAAGGCAGGGCCTGGTGGAATCAAGGGGACTGCAGTGAACACTGTGGGTGTCCATGGGATGATGGGTCCATTCTGACACTACGGAACCAAGGATACCATTGTGACACTCTGGGGGATCATGGAACCAAAGGTCCATTGTGACACAGCAGGGCCTCATGGAACCATGGAGGCCATTTTTACACTTGGAGGCCTTGTGAAACCAAAGGGCCATTGTGGCACTTCTGGGCCTTGTGGAGCCAAGGAGACCATAGTGACACTGTGGGGCTCAGTGAAACCAATGGTCTGTTGTGACACTGCAAGGCCTTATGGGATCATGGAGACCATTGTGACACTACAAGGCCTCATGGAAGCAAGGAACCATTGTGACACTATGGAGTCTTGGCAGGCCAAGGGGCAGTTGTCACACTGTGTGGCACCATTGAATCAAGGAGTCCATTGTGACACTGCAGGGCCCCATGGAACTAAGGATCCATGGAACAGTTCAGGACCCCATGGAACCAAATGTCTATTGTGACATTGTGGGGCCTCATGGAATCCTGGAGGTTATGATGACACTTGGAGGCCTCGTTTGGTTTAGGAGGCCCTGCAGGGCCTCATGGAACCAAGGAGACCCTTCTGACACTGTGAGTCCCCATGGAACCAAGGGTCCACTGTGACACTGCAGCCCCAAGGAGACCCCTGTGACACCGCCAAGACTCATGGAAGCAAGGGACCATTGTGACACTGTGGAGCCCCATGGAAACAAGAGGCCAGTGTGAGACATCTGGGCCTGATGGAACCAAGGATCTGATGTGACACCACCACTGTGACACTGCAGGGCCCCATGAATCCAAGGGAACAGGGAACGGCTCTGTTTGGCTTGGCCTGACTGGTCCAACTGCCCTTGGCATGTCGAGGGTCTCTTCTCATGTACGTCTGAAACCCTGGGGCTCTGGGCTTTCCTTCAAATGGAAAAGAACTGCTTTTCTCATCCAAGCATCCATGGCCAAAAGGGGATTTCCCCTCCAAAATTCCTAATATTCAGGGTTTGCTCCCAGAGAAAAGATGCCATTAGGCAGCCAAAAGTCTGGCTGGCTTTGTCTTCCTGAGGGCTGGGTCTCACCTGCCTTCAGACACTGTAAGGCTCAGTGCTTTCCTTCCTATGGAAAAGAGCTGTCCCTCCTGCACAAGTACCCATGGCCAAAACTAGTACTTGTCCTCCAAAATTCCTACATTCAATGTTTTTTTCTCCCAGACAAGATCTCCGAGTACAGACAGGTCTGGCTCGCCTTGGCTTCTGGTGGTTGCCTGACTTCTGCCCTGAAACACTGGGGCTCTGCCCTTTCCTTCCTAAGGGAAAAGAACCATCCTTCCTCTCCAGGTGCCCATGGCTGATATTGGGATTCCACCACCAAAAGTCCTATATCCAATTATTGCTCCTACACAAAAGCTGCCATTACAGACAGGTCTGGCTGGCCTTGGTCTCTGGTGCCTGCAGTTCATCAACCCCTGAAGCACTGGGGTTCTGTGCTTTCCTTCCTATGGAAAAGAATCTTCTTATTTCTCCATGACCAAATTGCTACTCCTCCCAAAATATTCACTACATGAAGGGTTTCTCCCAGACAAAACTTGCCGGCTCTCACTGGCACTGTGGGCTCTGATGGCCACCTGTCATCTACCCCTGAAACACTGGGGCTCTCTGCCTTCCTTGTGATGGAAACAGAACAGTCTCCTCGTCCAGGGGCCATGGCCAAATTTGAGATCTGGTGTTAAATTTCATATATGCAAGGATAGCTCCCAATCAAAAGCTGCCAGGAGAGACAAATTTGGTGGCTAGGCCTCCCAGGGGGCTGCTTCTCATCTACCATCAAACTCTGTGGCTCTCTGCTCTCCTTCAGATGGAAAAGAAACGGCCTTTTCATCAAGAGACCAGTTGCCAAAACTTGTATTCTACCTCCCAAATTCTGTGTATCCAAGGATTTCTCTCAGGCACAAGCTGCAATTCCAGAAAGGTCTGGCTCGCCTTGGCCCTTGGTGGCTGCTGCTCATCTGCCCCTGAAACACTGGGCCTCTGCTTTCCTTCCAATGGAAGAGAATTGTTGTTCACATCAAAGTGCACATGGGAAAAACTGAAATTCGGCCTAAAAAATTCCATCTATCCAAGGATTGCTCCAAGGCAAAAGTAGCCAGGACACACAGGTCTGACTGGTCTTGTCCTGAGGTGATTTTCTTAGGTTATGAGCAGAATGTTTTCATTTCCAATACCTTGGAGAGGGCCCAGAGATCTCCCGAGGTGGGGTTTGGAGGCCTCAAGCACATGAGCACAATATAGGGACAGTGGGGCTCTGTGCTCAGTGGGGTGGAGACTGAGGACAGCAGAGAAGAGCCCTGGGAGGGAGTGAAGGGTGGTTTCAGAGATGGTGGCTCCTTTTGACATAGTAGAGAACAGCCAGAGAAAGAAAGAATAATGCAAAGGGCAGATAGGGAGGGCCAGATAGGACCCAAAGAGAAAGGAATTTCCCTCCCAGGGCAGGGCTGTGGTACAGCACATCCACAGCAGGAGCCTGGAGCAGCCAAGGCTTTGTGTGGGCAGGCAGAGGCAGGCAGGAGGCAGAGCTGTCAGCTAAGGAAGGGCCCAGCCAGGTGGGGCAGCCGGGGGATGCAGACAGCCTGCAGGGACAGAGGCGCAGGGCAGGGACACCGTGGAACAGCCTGGGCTGCACAGGGCACAGGGATGAGCAGCAGCTGCAAGACAGCCCTGCCAGAGCCGTCTTGGGCAGCACTTTGGCCATGGCTGCTGGGCCTGAGGCCTGAGGCCACGAGGGGACAAGTGACCCTTGCAGGCCTGGGGCCTCATTGCCTCCTTGTCCCTGCTCAGCAGCCTGGCAGGGGCCGCCCCATGCTCCTGCCCTTGGCATTGCTCATGCCCACATGCCAGTGCCCATCCCGGGAAGAGCCCTGAGTAAGGAGGGAGGGACAGGATCTGCCTGGCCAGGGGCTGGGGCTCAGGGCTTGGCCCTTGGCATTCCTGAAACACATCCAGCTTTGCTCAGCACCAGAGACAACTTTGCCTTGTTTGTCCCCAACCTGTCATCACTGTCTGTAGGGTTCTGCTCTAACTGGAACCTGGGGACATTTTCTGAGTTGAGTTTCTCAGTGGGACCCATAAAAACTTCAAGAAACTTCAGAGTTTCAATTTAACTTTGAGTTCTTGAGAGGTTTTTTGAACACTCCTTCAGGGACTGAGTCTGATGTAAACAACATTAAAGCCCCGAGAGGGTCATTAAAGTCCTTGTGATGTGTCTGTGCTGCTGAGCTGGGCTGGGCTCCTGGCACAGAAGCAGCTCCTGGCAAACCAAGAAGAGCTTCAAAAAGACATTTCTCCTGTGGAGCAGCTCCTCTTTCAGCCCAGCCAGGCTGGGGCACTGCCTGAAGCCACCACAGAGGCACAGAGAGCTTCAATCAGTCAGGGCTGGGAAGGTGCTGAGAAGTGCCTGGGGCAGAATCACTGACAGCCCTCGGCACAGGAACCTCTGGCTGCAGCACAATGCAGCTGCAGCTCCTGGAGCCATCTTCTAAAGCTGGAACATCCCAATGCCTCCAGACTCTGTGAGTAAATCTCTGAATATTTCTGGTGCAGGGGAGGTGAAATGCTCATGAAGCTTTGACATGCGGAGGAATGCTGGTCAGTCATAAAATATTTCCAATACAAGGATTTCATTAAATTAGGACATTTCCAAAGACTTTGTATTCAGTTTCCGAATATTGGAGAATGGCAGGGAGCAGGGACATTAATATTAAAGATTGATTGTGAATTATTAATTATGAAATTTTAAAAGTTCCTGAGACATTGGAACTGTTATTTTAGTTTTCCGTAGATTCACTGGAGATCGCTAATGTACTTTCAGCCACTCTGCCCACGGACAGCACCAGCATCCCCTTTGCTGGACCCATCAGGCTCAGTCTGAGCTGTCCTTTGTCCCATCTGCAAACAGAACCTGCCCCAGCCAGTGCCCTGCAAACAGGCAGGGTTCTGTCAGTCCAAGAAGAGTGCAGAGAGTTTTGGGCTCTGTGAGTGCTGGCAGGGAGAGATCAGGCACAGGGAAACACCTGTAGGAGGGAAATCTCTAGGAAGCAGAGAGAAGATTGGACAATGAGAGAAAGCAAAACCCAGCAATGCTGTGGCAGGGAGAGTTTAGAGATGTCCTCAGGATCCCCTCCAGTGCAGGCCCTCCCTCTGAACAAGCCCTCTCGCTTCTGTGCCCCAGCCAAGCCTCTGCCCTCAGGGCCGGGGCTCCAAGGCATGCAGCCCCTCCTGTGCAGGCAGAGCTGCAGGAGAGCCGTGGGGCAGCTCTGCAGCCCCGGGCCCAGTTCCCTCTGCAGAGCACAGGGCTGGGAGCAGCTGCCCGGCCCTGGGGGCTCTGGCAGGGAGCACAGCTGTCTCAGGGTGACGTTGTCCCCAGTGCCCTGCTCTGGGCAATGCTGTCAGTGCAGCCAGGGAAGGAGCTGCATCTCCCTCAATCCAATGCCATCATAAGGACACTTGGAAGTGTCCCTGAGATTTAAGTCCAAGCTGGGAGCTTCAATCCAGAGTGCAAACCTGTCCTAAAGTATCTCTGAGTTATAAGATTGATGGGGAAAGGCAGAGGTGTTGTGACACTGAAAATGCTGCTGGGTTAATGAAATGAGCAACATGAGTCCTTGGCTACAAATGTGGAGCTGGGCTGTGGTGGATCCATCTCTTCTCAGCAGTACCTGGTGACATTTTAGGGAAAACATGGGAAGATGATCACTCTCCACCTGAGAAAGGTTTAAGCCCAGAGAAACTCTGTTTAGGTCAGAATGAGAGACCATCTCCCCTCACTCTCCTCTCATTACTTTGTCTCACAGAACTTACTCTGTTCTCCCTGAGTTCAGAAACAATGTAGAGGGTTTCTGATTTCCAAGAATAACAGGAGACAAATGGGGGGAGCTCAATCAGAAAACCTCAGAACTCTTAAACACAGAAGCCTGTTAATTAATAATTAAAATAATCCATGTGTGTTACAGAGAAGGGTGTACGGGAAATGGCTTTGATTTTGGTTACAAATATCTCCTCTAACACTTCACTGTCCTTTTCTCCATGAAGAGATCCCCATGTGTAGCCACGGCAAATGTCCAACAGCAGCTCCATCAGGCACTTCCTCCTGCTGGCATTGGCAGACACACCGCAGCTGCAGCTCCTGCACTTCTGCCTCTTGCTGGGCATCTCCCTGGCTGCCCTCCTGGGCAACGGCCTCATCATCAGCGCCGTAGCCTGTGGCCACCACCGGCACACGCCCATGTTCTTCTTCCTGCTCAACTTGGCCCTCGGCGACCTGGGCATGATTTGCACCACTGTCCCCAAAGCCATGCACAATTCCCTCTGGGACACCAGGACCATCTCCTACTCAGGATGTGCTGCACAGCTCTTTTTTTGTGTGTTTTTCATGTCATTAGAGGTTTCCCTGCTCACTGTCATATGCTATGACCGCTACGTGTCCATCTGCAAACCCCTGCACTACGGGACCCTCCTGGGCAGGAGAGCTTGTGCCCACATGGCAGCAGCTGCCTGGGCCAGTCCCTTTCTCTATTCACTGCTGCACACAGCCAATACATTTTCCCTCCCCCTCAGCCATGGCAATGCCCTGGGCCAGTTCTTCTGTGAAATCCCACAGATCCTCAAGGTCTCCTGCTCCAAATCCTACCTCAGGGAACTTGGGCTTCTTGCTGTTAGTGTCTGTGTAGCCTCAAGCTGCTTTGTGTTCATGGTTTTCTCCTATGTGCAGATCTTCAGGGCTGTGCTGAGGATCCCCTCTGAGCAGGGACGGCACAAAGCCTTTTCCACCTGCCTCCCTCACCTGGCTGTGGTCTCCCTGTTTTTCAGCACTGCTGCATTTGCCTATCTGAAGCCCTCCTCCATCTCCTCCCCGTCCCTAGATCTGGCAGTGTCAGTCCTCTACTCGGTGGTGCCTCCAGCCCTGAATCCCCTCACCTACAGCCTGAGGAACCAGGAGCTCAAGGCGGCAGTGTGGAGACTGATGACTGGATGGTTTCAGAAGCATTAAACTGCTGACCGTTTTCTGCAAGTCATTGTAATAAAAGTGAACTTTGATAGTTCTTGTTGAATTTGGAGGTTGGTAATTCCTTTCATTCCTTTATTTTTTAAATAGGGTTCACAGAGAAATGCCATTGTTTTTGCCATATTTCATTTTGTTTCTTTCCACCTTTGCTGTGGCTCCAGACTGTGTCAATGAGGAGCTCTGCCCCTTGGTGGCTTCAGGTGAACTAAAGGGTCTCCCAGAAGAGATCCTCTCATCAGAGACTTTTCACCACAGATCCCCCTTCTGTTACCTTCTCTGGAGCTGCAGCAGCAATGTCTGTGTGCAGAGCTGGGGGAAGATCAGGGCTGGCCCAGCAGCTGTGCCCAGCAGCAGCAGCACTTGGTGTTGCCAGTGCTGCTGCTGTGGCCCTGCCCCTCTGCCCTGGTGGCCCTGGTGTTGCTGTAGGGCCTGAGTGCTCTCAGGGCCGGGCACAGCCCTGGGGGTGGCAGTGCCGGGGCTGCAGCAGGGACAGGCCATGGGCACTGCTGGGGCAGCGCTGACACCTCAGGCCAGGCCCTGGGGGCTCCAGGCTCCTTGCCCAGGCTATCTCAAGAACACGGCCAGGCCAATGCTCAGCACAGAAAACCCCCGTGAGCAGCCCCAGGCTGGCTGTGGGCAGGCTGGGGGCAAACAGCATGGCTGGGGCTCTGCAAGGGCCCTGGGGGCAGATGGGAAGGAGCAGCAGAGCAGGGGCTGATCCATCCCCAGTGCGCTGCACAGCCCAGGGCAGCATCCCAGAGCGTCCTTATGGAGCTGCCAACAACATCTCCCCTCTGCAGCCCTGGCCTCTCCCCCAACTCACACAGGTGCCCCATCCTTGCAGGCACAGACATGGCAGCACTGGCTCAGCACCCCTTGTTTGCATTGCATAGAGCAGGGGGAGCACCCTCATGCTGTTTGTGTGGGGACATGAACCTGAGGGAGCACAAATGCCATCAGCCTCTGGGGCCAGCAAGGGCTGGGGGACACCAGGGAAATCACTCAGGTTTATTGTGACAATAAATGGGGGGAGTTGAGCAGTTCTAACCTGCACCCTAACACCACCTTGTCTCACCTGAGCCTCCTCTAGATTATACAACCACAGCTCCCTCATGTCTTTTCAACCAGACTTCTGTTCCAGACCCCTCCCCAGCCTTGTTGCCCTTCTCTGGACATGCTCCAGCCCCTCCATGGCCTTCCTAATTTGGGGGCCCAGAACTGGACACAGCCCTTGACGTGTGGCCTCGCCACTGCCAAGAGCAGAGGAACAATCCCTGCCCTGGCCCTGCTGGCCACACAATTCCTGATCCAGCCAGGAGCCATTGGCCTTCTTGCCCACCTGGACACACTGCTGGCTCATGTCCAGCCTGCTGTCCATCAGTCCCTGCAGGTCCCTTTCTGCCTGGCCGCTGTCCAGCCACTCTGTCCCCAGCCTGTAGTGCTGCAGGGCTTGTTGTGGCCAAAGTGCAAGACCCGGCACTTGGACTTGTCAAACCTCACCTTGTTGGATTTGGGCCCTGGATCCAGCCTGTCCAGGGCCCTCTGCAGAGCCCTCCTACCCTCCAGCAGATCCACGCTCACACCCAGCTTGGTGTCATCTGCAAATTTGCTGATGCTGGACTCAGTCCCCTCATGCAGATCATCAGTGCAGACATTGAAATCCACGCTGGCTGGCTCTGATCCCTCGGCCATCCTGTGGGCACCCTGTGATGGCACTCAGGGTGATCTGTTCCATAACCTCGCTGGGCACCCAGGTCAGGCTGACAGGCCTGGAGTTCCCCAGCTCCTCCTTCCAGCCCTTCTTGGGGATGGGCTCACATTGGCACCTCCAGTCCTCTGGGACCTCCCTGCTGAGCCAGGACTGATGGTGAATGATGGAGAGCAGCTTGGGGAGCTCATCCACAGCTCCCTCATCCCCCTGGGATGGATCCCATCTGCTCCCAGAGACACCTGTGAGCATCTGAGTGGCTCAGCAGGTCCCCAGCTGCTTCCTCCTGGATTACAGGGGGCTGTTCTGCTCCCTGTGCCCATCTACCAGCTCAGGAGAACACTTGTCCTGAGGAAAACTTCACTTATTGTTGAAAATTGAGGGTAAGAAGGGATTAAATACTTCAGTCTTTCCCTCTTCTTTAGTTACTCTATTCCCCACTCTATCCAACAATGAATAGAGGTTCTTCTTACACTTCCTTTCGCTATAATTTATTTATACAAATATTTTTTATTATTTTTCACCCAAGTGGTCAGGTTAACCTCTAATTGAGGTTTCACATCTCTGTTTTTCTTTCTGCATGGCCTAACAACATTCTTAAACAAACTCTGATTTGCCAGACCTTCTCTCCAAAGGTGATGCACCCTCTTTTTTCTGCTGAGTTCTCATGAAAGCTCCATGCACAGCCAGGACAGTAATTTTCCTCACTTGCTCATCTTTTGGCACCAAGGGACAGGCTGCTCCTTCCCCCTAATAATTAGTTTCTTTAAGTGTGTCCATCTTTTCCTGGACCCCTTTGTTTTTGAGTGCTGTTTCCCTTAAATAATCAGTCCCTGATTCAGTACTCTCCAAATCTGCATCCTGAATAGGCCAAGGTCTGCCCTCTCTAATTCCAGTGTAGACATTTTGTTGATACCCCTCCTTCTTTCACAGGATATTGAAAACTCCAGTATTTTATGGTCACTGTATCCCAGGCAGCCTCCAACCAGCACATCTCCACCAGCCCTTCTCTCTTTGTGAACAGCAGCAGACAGAGCTTTTCTTGGGAGTGGGATTGTTACCAAATATTTGGCAAAATAATACAACTCCATAACCCCAATGTAGCACTAAGAAGCAGCATTCTTTATTTGGCTGCATGCGCAGGGGGATAGCTCCTCCCAAAGCTCTGCATGCTGAGTACAGGAAAGTTTCTGTTTATATTCTGTATTTTGCACACATATGCATTGATTGTCCTGGACTAAACATACTTATGATAATCATTTCCCCAAAATAATTAACATATTTCCCCTCCCCTTTACCCATGCATTCTCCTGTCCTGGGGGTTCTCTCTGGTGGTCCCTGGTGGTCGTGGACCCCAATGTTCCTGTGGGCCTGGCTGAGCTGGCAGGACACTGAGGCTGCTGAACTTCCAGTTCCCCTTCTCACACAATGGGCACTGTGTGGTTTCCATAGGCCTGAGGTTCTGGAGAACCAGCATTGTGTGTGCTCACCTGGTGCAGCCAATTTATCATCTGGTAACATGAGGTCACAGAGTGGGCTATGACATCACAGAGTAGGTTATGGGAGGTCATCGAGCAGCTGCGACATCATAGACAGTCTCTGGGACATCACAGAGACAGGTGTGACATCACAGGACAGAGGAGTGACATCACAGAGCAGACTATGACATCACAGAATTGGCTGTGACATCAGAGACGAGCCATGTGACATTAGATAATGGGTTGTGACATCACAGAGAAGGCTGTGACATCGGGGGGGTGGCTGTGTGACATCACAGGAGGGAATGTGTGACTTCACAGAGTGTGTTGTGGCATCAAAGACCAGCTTACCAATATCTGAGAATAAACTATGACATCACAGAGCAGGCTGTGACATCATAAAGCCATCTGTGACATCACAGGAGGGCCGTGTGACATCACAAGAGGGCTGTGTGAGGTCACTGGGTTGGTCTCTCTTCCCCAGCCCCCCCTCACAGTTTTCCCCCAGAAGTCCAAAGCTGTTCATGCCCAGCAGGGTTCCTGTCCCCTGGTATCTCCCTGGCCCACCTGGAGCTGCAGCCTCCACCAAGGATGTTCCACAAGATCAACCCCAAAACCTGACACAGGGACGAGGGGCTGGGCTGTGTGACCAGTACATCAAGGACAGGGATTATCCAGGTCACTGTGGCCTGGGTGGGGTTCCCCAGGGCAGGAAAGATGTCTGGCAGCTGGAGCAGGGTCTGGGAAGGGCCTCCAAGGTGGGGCTGGAGCCCTTGGGCTGTGAGCAGAGACTGAGGGAGCTGGGCTGGTCCAGCCTGGAGCAGGGAAGGCTGAGGGGCTCCTCATGCCAGCCTGGGAGTGCCAGCAAGGAGGGGATGGAGAACATAGAGCCAGGCTCTTCACAGGGGGACCTAGGGGGAGACAAAATCCAATGGGAAGGGGAAAGAGGGGAGATCAGCCACAACAGGAGGAGTTGAAATGAGTCAGGCTGGTTTCAGCATTTCTTCAACACCAAAAGCAGCCTGACCCCCTTGTCCATCCACCAGTGACATCTTAAAAAATGGGGAATTATTCAGGCTGTTTTATCCCACTTCACCCAGAGCATCCTGATACATCAGCATAAGTATATTTATATCGGTAACAGAATCATCTTTGTCTAAAATTGGTTTTGTACAAAAATCCCTTTGTGAATGGTGGACATGTCAGATGCTGCTGGCATATCTCACATTGCTGAGAGAAGAGTTTCAATGTGTCTTAAATTGTATCATGTTTACATTTTTTATGTTGGCCATGAAAAGAAACTTTCTGTACCTCTGAGCCTCACCAGTTCCTGACCCCCAAAGGACACAAACCTGGTGAGTTCTGGTTCCCATTCCACTGGTGGCACCTGCACCTCCCTCCATCCCCAGAGCAGAGCTCCCTTGTCCCAGAGAGTCCCTGGCAATGCAGGGATGAAGGAAACAGGACAGGCTGTGGGGATCGGGGCAGGGCACAGCCAGGGATTTGGGGTGGTTGTGAGCCCAGGGCAGGATGTGGCCCTTGGCCTTGGTGAACCTCATCCCATTGTCCTGGGCCCATGGCTCCAGCCTGGCCAGATCCCTCTGCAGAGCTTCCTGCCCCTCAGCACAGCCACACTGCCACCCAGCCTGGGCTCACCTGGGAACTGACTGAGGGTGCCCTCGATGGCCTCATCCAGATCAGAAATAAAGAGATTTCACTGACCTGGCCCCAATCCTGAGCCCTGGGGACACCCCTGGATGTGACTCCACTCCTCAGCTGCTCTGAGTGCCAGGGGTTGGATGAGGGAAATGGTGGGGAGGGGATTGGGACAAAGTGTGATTGATTCTCAGCCATGAAGGGGCTTGATTTTCATATCTGTTCAGACTGCATGAGGAGGGGCAGGGGATCATTATCAACTGAGGATTGCTATACCAGGTTTAAAAGGGAAAAAGAAAACTAAACAGGACAAAACAATTCTCCTGTCATTGTTTTCAATATAGTAGATTCACTTTGAATACACTTCTGGAATCTTTCTAATTAACCACAGAAGAATTCAAGACTTGAATTATTCCCATGGGCTTGTCTTGTTTGGGTGTTTTGAACAAATGTTTATGAGCCTTTGTCACTATATTTCTCAACTGAAGAGCTCAAGAAAGAAGAGGCCTCTGAAAAAGTAAAATTCATCAGCACCCTCCAAGGTGCTGAGGATCCATCCCCATCAGAGCAGCAATGAACAGAAGTGGGCACAGCTTTGTGCCTGCCCCAGCTTTGGCACGAGCCCTGGGCCTGGAGCAGGAGCAGCTCTTGAGGGCCCCAAGGCCGGGGCTCTTGTGCTGCCCTGGGCAGATGGGATGGCAGCAGGGGCTGCAGAGCTCTCAGCACCTCAGCCCGAGGGGAGCAGGGCAGCCAGGGAGCCTCCTTTGGCCTTGGCCAAGCACCTTCCCACATGGCTGGGGCTGAGTGCTGTGGCAGCTGCAGCTGCTGCTGTGCCCTTGCCATGGGCTGAGGCCGTGGGGCAGTGCCCAGAGCAGCCTGGCCTGAGCAGAGCTGTGGGGCCAGAGCCAGCTGGGCTGGGCTGGGGAGAGGCCCTTGGTGCTGCCCAGAGCTCAGGGCAGCTGGCAGAGCTTGCAGGGAGCTGGGCTGGGTTCAGAGAGCCTGGCCCAGAAACCATCAGTGTCCATCTCGGCCTGGCTGAGCGTACAGGGGCCAAGAAGTGCAGCCCAGGGTCTACAAGTTCTCTGGGTGGGAGCTGAGCTTGTGAGCCCTTGAGCCCTGCCAAGTGCTGGGGCTGCATCTCCAGCTCCAGAGGAGATGGGACAGATGGGAGCAGAGACAAATCATTCCTGCTGCATTCTTTCTTGTGTTTGCTTATACAGGTGACTTGGATCCGTATGTAGAGGAGGTGTTATGTGTCAGATAACACTGGTAGAGTGAGAAGAATATTGTTATTTACCTGAAAATAATATTTCATGCGTAATACACAATAAGTAATAAAAGATACATATGATCAGAAGAGCGTCTGAGTTTTTCAGAGGAGGAAAGACTCATTGGTACTTCCCATAGCCAAACCTGTTCAAATACTTTGCTCAGGGCTTTCTTGAGATGAGAGTAAATGAGCAGAGGCCAAGTCCAGCCAGAGCTCTCTGTCCTGGCAGCTTTTGTCTGGGACACCCTGTGCATATAGGGAATTTTTTGGGGGAGTTTCAATTTTGACCATGGACAGCTGGACAAAGGGATGGTTCTTTTCCATAGGAAGGAAAGCATAGAGCCCAAGCTCTCCAGGAGCTGATGAGAGGCAGCACTCAGCATGCCAAGTTTAGCTGGACCTGTCAGGTTGCCCCTGGGAGGCCAAACCGGCCAGACCTGTTCCATCTCCCCTTGGCTCCACAAGGCCCTGCAGTGTCACAATGTTCTCCTTGCTTCTGCAGTGTCACAATGGCCCCGTGCTTCCATGAGGCCCTGCAGGGTCACAGTGGCCCTTTGGTTCCGTGGGGCCCCACAGTGTCACAATGGTCTCCATGATTCCATGGGGCCTTGCAATGCCACAATGGTCTCCATGGATCCACGGTGCCCCCAGGATCACAACGGCCCTTTGGTTCCATGAGGCCCTGAAATGCAGCAAGGGCTCTTGGCTCCACAAAGCCCTGCTGCTCCACACTGGACCCTTGGGACCATGCAGACCAACAGAGCAACAGTGATGGCTTTGGTGCCACAAGGCCCTACCGTGTCACAGTGGCCCCTTCATTTCACCAGGCCCCACAGTGTCACAATGGTCTCCATGGTTCCACAGGTTCCCTACAGTGTCACCACAGGAAGGAAACCACAGAGCCCCAGTATTTCAGGTTCTGTTGAACTGCAGTCACCAGAGGCCTAGGACAGGCAGACCTGTCTATCCTGGCAGGTTTGTTTGGGAGCAACTCTTGGATATTTGAAATTTTATATGTGAAATTTTTATATTTATATGTGAAATTTTATATTTGAAATTTTATATGTGGAATCCCAATTTCAGTCATTTTTACCTGGAGGAGAAGGTCCCTTCTTTTCCATAGGAAGGAAAGCACAGAGCCCTTGTGTTTGGAAGGCAGGTGAGAGCCCGCCCTCAGAAGGACAGGGCCAGCCAGACTTGTTGGCAATGGCAGCTTTTCTCTGGCAGCAATCCCTGGACATTGGCAATTTTGGAGAGGGAATCCTGTTTTGGCCGTACATGCTTGAATGAGAAGGGCAGTTCTTTTCCATTTGAAAGTCAGCTCAGAGCCCCAGGGTTTCAGGGGTACATAAGAAGAGACCCTTGACATGCCAAGTTGGACCAATCAGGCCAAGCCAACCAGACCTGTTCCCTGTTCCCTTGGATCCATGGGGCCCTGCAGTGTCATAGTCGTGGTGTCATATTGGAGCCTTGGTACCATGAGGCCCAGATGTGTCGCACTGGCCTCTTGTTTCCATGGGGCTCCACAGAGTCACAATGGGTCCTTGCTTCCATGAGGCCTTGCAGTGTCACAGGGGTCTTCTTGGTGCAGCAGTGTCACAGTGGACCCTTGGTTCCATGGGGACTCAGAGTGTCAGAAGGGTCTCCCTGGTGTCATGAGGCCCTGCAGAGCCCCTTGATTCAACAAGTGTCACAGACATGTTTTCATAAAAATCCTTTTTTAAGGATTTTCCTTCTTGGAAGCTGAGGCCCCAGAAAAAGAATGTAAACAATGGTTATCTGCTGCTGTGAAATGCAACAGGTGCACCTGTGATTGGCCCATGTTGGATGTGTATAGTTAATGGCCAATCAAGGACTGAGCTCTCTCTGGGACAGAGTTGGAGAGAACTCCTTTGTTATTCATTTCTTTTCTGTTCTTAGCTTAGCTAGCCTTCTGAGAACTTTTCTCTCTATTCCTTTTAGTATAGTCATAATGTAATATATATATATCATAAAAGAATAAATCAAGCCTTCGGAACATGAGGTCAACATTCTCGTCTCTCTCTTCATCCTGCAACCCTTGTGACAACTGTGACAAATGAGGCCTCCAAGTGTCATCATAACCTCCAGGATTCCATGAGGCCCCACAATGTCACAATGGACATTTGGTTCCATGGGGTCCTGAACTGTTCCATGGATCCTTAGTTCCATGGGGCCCTGCAGTGTCACAATGGACTCCTTGATTCAATGGTGTCACACAGTGTGACATCTACCCCTTGGCCTGCCAAGACTCCATAGTGTCACAATGGTTCCTTGCTTCCGTGAGGCCTTGTAGTGTCACTATGGTCTCCTTGGCTCCACAAGGCTCTGAAGTGCCACAAAGGCCCTTTGGTTTCACAAGGCCTCCAAGTGTAAAAATGGCCTCCATGGTTCCATGAGGCCCTGCTGTGTCACAATGGACCTTTGGTTCCATGATCCCCCAGAGTCACAATGGTATCCTTGGTCCCACAGTGTCAGAATGGATCCTTCATCCCATGGACACCCACAGTGTTCACTGCAGTCCCCTTGATTCCACCAGGCCCTGCCTTGCTCTAATGGCCCCTTGGTTCCAGTGGGTCCCAAAGTGTCAGAACAGTCTCCATTGTTCCATGAGGCTCCACAATGTCACTTGCTCCCCTTGGCTCCACAGGACCCCACAGTGGAACAATGGACTCTTGGTTCCATGAGGTTTCTCACTCCCAATGGTCTCCTTGGATCCGCAGTGTCACAGCGGCCCCTTGGCTCCGTGTGGCCACGCTGTGTCACAATGGCTCATGGTTCCATGAGGTTCCACAGTAGAAAAGGGTCACGTTGGTTCCATGAGATTCTGCAGTGTCACAATGGACCCATGGTTCCACCAGGCCATGCTGTGTCACAACGGCCCCTTGATTTCAAGAGGTTTTTCAGGGTCACAATGGTCTCTTGGATCCACAGTATCACAATGGACCATTGTTTTAATGTGGCCCCAATGTGCCAAAATGGATTTTGGTTCCAGGGGGTTCCACTCTGTCAGAATGCACCTTTTGTTCCATGAGTTTGCACAGTGTCACAGCTGACTCCTTGGTTCTGTGAGGCCCCACCATCACCAAATCTCTGAAAGATAAGAATAAGTCATCTTAGCACTCAATTGCTGTTTCAGAGGGTATAATTTATTCAGGCCTGAGGTCAAGGAGGCATAACTTGCAACCTCACGTGGACATGTAATTCTACCCATTGGCCCTGCCAGAGCCAACATGGGCAGCACTTTGGCCATGGCTGCTGGCCCTGGGCCTGAGGCCACGAGGGGACAAGTGACCCTTGCAGGCCTGAGGCCTCATTGCCTCCTTGTCCCTTCTCAGCCGCCTGGTAGGGGCCGCCCCATGCTCCTGCCCTTGCCATTGCACATCCCCACATGCCAGTGCCCATCCCGTGAAGAGCCCTGAGCAAAGAGGGAGGGACAGGATCTGCCTGGCCAGGGGCTGGGGCTCAGGCCTTGGCCCTTTGCATTCCTGAAACACATCCAGCTTTGCTCAGCACCAGAGAGACACCTTTGCCTTGTTTGTCCCCAACCTGTCATCACTGTCTGTAGGGTTCTGCTCTAACTGGAACCTGGGCACAGTTTCTCAGTCATGTCCCTCAGTGGGACACATTAAAACTTCAAGAAACTTTGGAGTTTCTTTGTGATTTGGAGTTCTAGAGAAGTTTTTTGAACACTATCTCAGGGACTGAGTCTGAGGTAAAAAACTCCAAAGCCCCAAGAGCATCATTAAAGTTTTGCTAGTCAAGTTATGGAGAAAGATTTCAAAATTATGTAAGAAATAGCTACTACTATTTCAAGATATGTGTTTTATTACTGTTCTCTTTAGAGCAGAGGTGGTTGCAGCATTCTGTGATTGATATTGACCCAGGGTCTCTCCTCAGCAGCTCTGGCTTGCTCACAGAAGCTGTGCCTGGAGATATGACCAGTGTGGACAACCTTGCTCCACATTGCCCAGCCCCATCTTATCTGTCCTCACTGCCCTGGGCCCTGCTGTGCTTGCAGAGCTGGCTGCACCCAGCCTGAGAAGGGTTTTCCCTTTTTGTATTTTTTGAAGCAATCTGAAACTGCTGAGTTTCCCCACTGCAAACAGACACACTGCTCAGGTGTGTGCCAGCCCAGGTGCCACCAAAGGCACTGCAGAGCTGCCCTGGGCCAGCTGTGAGGGTGGATCATCAGCCCAAGCTGCAGTGGGGCCCTGCAAGGGGCTGTGGCCATGGGCACTGCACTGACCCCAGTGCTGGGTTTGGCTGCCACGGCCACCGTGAGAAATGAAACTGTCCTTGTAACACTGTGGAGGACTGGGACATACTGGGGAACACTGGGAACGCTGTGGGAGACCCTGGGACACACTGGGAGTGACACTGGGGAGGACTGGGATAACCTGGGAACACAAGGAATGCTGAGGGGAAATGTGGGTGGAGTGGGATGGACTGCAGGGGTACACTGGGACATACTGGGAGTGATACTGGTGGGTACTGGGGACACTGGGGTGATTGCAGGGAAGACTGGGGACACTGGGGCATCCTGTGTATGACATTGGGATGAACTGGAAGGGACTGGGAATAAACTCAGGTGTATTGGAAGGGACTCCGCTGTACTGGGAGGGATTGGAGAAGCACTGGGATTGAACTGGGGTCTACTTGGGATGAACTTGTCTGTACTGGGGATGAACTGGTCTGTACTGGGAGGGACTGGAGGAGGCTGAATTGGCTCTTCCCGCCTCCACCACATTCCATTTGCCGAGCCTCCGGCCCATCACCGACCGCAGCTAATCAGCACCAGGGATCAGCACTTTGGAGGCAGTGCCTGGAGTTGGCGCCATCTTTTATTATTGCCTACAACTCCCGTCATGCCCTGCGGCTTGATGGAGCTTCATTGCAGGTGGGACTACCATGCCCATCATACCTCGCGCTCCACAGAACCCCCCCCCCCTTCGATCCACCCCCATCTGTGCCATAAGTGTCCCCCAGACCCTCCAGGATCCCTCAGTGCCACCTCAGCGCCCATTTGGGACCCCAGAAGTGTCCCCGGACCCCCTGAGTGCTCCCAACCCCACAGATGCCCGGTACAGCCACTTCTGGGAATTCATGTCCTCTCATCCCTCGCGCCCTCAGACCCCCTCAGAACACAGTCCCGTGCCTAAAACTCCTGCCGTGCCCTGCACCCTAAAGAGCCTCGTTAATGCTCCCCGAGCTCCTGAACTTTTTACGTTCCCCCCGAGAGCCTGAAGTCGCGGCTCGGACGCAGAAGTGTCCCCCAGAAACCTTCCCAGACCCCCAAATGCCGCGTTCGAGCCACTTCCGGGACTACGGCTCCCATCATGCTCCGCAGCGCATGTCCAGTGCTTTTCCAGCCGGGACTTTATCTCCCCGAGATCCACTGAGAGCCATTGCAGCTGCCCCTATAACTCCAGTTATGCTCCGCGGCCATGTTAAGCTGTATTAGACTCATGCTTACAACTTCCATCGCCCCCCGTGCCCCAGAGAGCCCCGTTCAAGACCCCAAGGGCCCACCCGGACCCTGAAGGGCCCCTAATTCCCCTCCCTGACCTCCAAGGGCCCCCATGGACCCCCAAGTGCTGCTCCGGACCCCGAACTGTCCCTCAGAATCCCTGAGTGCCCCTCCAAGTGCCCACCCAGCTCCCCCAAGTGTCCTCCAGACCCTCAAGTTCTGTCTCAATTCCCTCCCAGACCCAGAACTGCCCCAAATGTGCCCCAGAAAATTCTCCATGGACCCCAAAGTGGCCTTTTTTACCCTGTCTGGGAAAATGATAAAAAAGATAACAAAAGGATTTAAAATGGGACTAATTAGCATAAAGGAGAAATCAAGAGCCACACTGGACAGTGAATTAATGAAGGGAATTGTGTTACTTAGAACCAATGACCAATAAATTTTTTGCTTGCTAAAAAGGTATGGGTTTTTTAATTTAAACATTAAAATTCAGTAATACAAATATAGAATAATAATATTATAAATAAGAAAAATAATAATTCTTTTTTTAAGTCAGTAATTTTTTAAGGGGAAATGCATAATTATTTTTATGTTTTGGGATGTCAGTCTGTAAGAGACAGTCCAAAGATCCCTCATCTGCCTCACAGCCGCCGTCAAGGATGGAGATTGAAGCCCTCCCCAAGGACTGAGACTGAGACCCTTCAAATTCTAACCCAGGGGTGCTGGCCTGACTGGAGCGGGATGTCTGCCATGGGAAGCGGGATGTTTCCCATCGGAACCAGTCCTGAAACAACGGGCCCCGCTCACTGCTGGCACCGGTTTGTGCTGTTCAGAACTGGACTGTCTGTACCTGTTCCCAATGGATTTATTCTCCACTGTTCCCTCCATGTGCCGTCCTGCTCCCCTCCTGGCGGTAGATTATAAAAGAGTCCTGAGTTAACCAAAGTCTTTGAGACTCTCCTCGATGTGACCAGACAGATCTATTGGGCGGACCATGAGGATCTCATCTCTCTGTTGGCAGCTATTCCCCCCCTCCTTTTCTCTGTCTCTCTATCCTTTATCTTCTTTCTAATCTTTGTGTTGCATCTGCTTTAGGCACTCAATAAAAGGTGAATTTGTTCTGGTTAATACTGAAAGTGTCCTGCAGTGTGTCTTTGCACCCTGAGATCAGTGAAACGAACCATCGTGACCCCCCTTGTACCAGGGGATCGTGGCACGGCCTGATGGGGTTGCTGCCCACAGCATGTGAACATGATCTTCTTGGTGGTGACTGCACTGGTTCATCTGCTCTTGCTTTCTGGTCTGCCTATCCCAGAATTACCTTTGCCACCTGCTTTTCTTATATTGTGGTTCTCTGCAGTTCCTTCAATAGTCAGCCCTTCTTAAGTTCACTCTTGGAATAGGGGATTATCACCTCCCCATCACAGAGAGTGCACTTGAATGCATTTTGCCTGCATTCAAAATATGGTCCCTGTTTTTGATTTACTGGGAGATCTCTGTTTGTATTTTCTACCTCTGTTGAGGCTGAGATTGAAGGTACTTGAGATGATATTTTGCGTTCAGATTCAGGTGGTTGTTGTTTCTTATCAGTGACACAGCTTCACAACCATGAGTTCTGCAGCCTTTAAGATAAGACACAAACTGGCTCCCTATCTCTTGTTACAAGGCCTGGATGGTTCCAAGGAGACCATGGTGATACTGGGGATCCAAGGAGACCGTGGTGACACCATGGAAACTCATGGAACCATGGGCATTGTGATACAGCAGGGCTTCATGGAACGAAGGAGTCAATTGTGACTCTACCAAACCTCGTGGAACCAAGCGCCCATTGTGACACAGAAGAACTTCAGGGAACCAAGAGTCTCTTGTGACACAGCGGAAGGTGCTCATGAAACCATAGAAACCATTTTGAAACTTCAAGGCCTGATGGAACCAAAGGGTCATTCTGGCACTTCTGAGCCTTGGAAGCAAAGGGACCACAGTGACACAGTGGGGCTCTGTGGAACCATGGGGCCGTGGTGACATTGTGGAGTGTCATTGAACCAACTGTCCATGGTGACACTGCAGGGCCTGATGGAATCATGGACACCATTGTGACAGTGCAGGGCGTCATGGAAGCAAGGGGCCATTGTCACACTCTGGGGCCTCTTGGGATCCAAGGGCAGTTGTGAGACCATGGAAATTATGGCAACTGTGGCACCATGAAACCAAGGAGACCATTGTGACCCTACATGGAACTAAGGATTCATGGAACAGTGCAGGACACATGGAACCAAGGGGCCGTTGTGAAGCTGTAGAACCAAAAGAGCCCATTGTGACACTGTGGGCCCCCATGGATCCAAAGGTCCTTTTTGACATTGCAGGGCCCCATGGAATCCTGGAAACCACTGTGAAACTTTGGGGCCTTGTTGAATGAAGTGGCCTGTCGACGGAAGGAGACCAGGACATCAATTAGATCATCACAGGCCCAATTTTACTCATCAGTACAGCAGGTTAAATACAGTTCATAATGAGCTTCATGCATATTGCAAAAGTTGAGCTCAGGATTGGTTAGTTACATATCAGCAACTACGCCTACTTCTGCATTCTTATGGTTATACTTTTGATACTTTCTACATATTCTCAGGAAGAATCTCTCTTCCCTATCCTCATGTTGCAGCAAGGGCATTCTGTCCTTGCCTGTCATTGGTCACCGACTGCTGACTTCTCCTTTCAGCCTGCTGACTGCTGACTTCCCTCTGTCAGCTTGACCAGCGGCATTATGTCAGCATGGCCTTTCTCAGCTAACCAACTATTAATAATATTCTCCACAGTGGCCCTGCAAGGCCAGATGGAACCGATGAGACCCCATAGAACCAAGGGTCCATTGTGACCCTGTGGTAGCAAGGTGTCGTGGGTTGACCCAGGCCAAATGGCAGGCATCCATGTGGGCTGCTCACTCACTCCCCTCTGCAGCTGGATAAAGACAATTTAATAAATGATTCGTGGGTTGAGATAAGGACTGGGTGAGATCACTCATCAAATACTGTCCTGGGAGAAACAGGCTTAGCTTAGAGATGTGAAATTCATTTATTACTAACAAAGTCAGAGCAGGAAAAGGGGAAATAAAATAAGCTCCTCACCTCCCTCCTTCCAGCTCTACCTCCTACCCCAGCAGTGCAGGGAGACAAGGAATGGGGGTTATGGTCAGTTCATCACCCATGGCTTCTGCCCCTGCTCAGGGAGAGGAGTGGTTCCCCTGCTGCACCGTGGGTCCCTCCCAAGAGAGACAGTTCTGCAGGAGCTTCTCCCATGTGAGTCCATTTCAGGGGCAGCAGCCCTCTGCAAACTGCTGCAGTGTGAGTCCATGCCAGGGACAACAGTCCTTCCCAAACTGCTGCAGCATGGGTCACTCTTCCAGGGGGTGCATTCCTGCAGGGACAGGCTGCTCCAGCCTGGGAGCAGGGCCCCTCTCTCCATGGCTCTCCAGCAGGGTGCCTGGGTCTCCAGGGCCTGGAGCACCTCCTGCCTCTCCTTCTGCACTGACCTTGATGTCTGCAGAGTTGTTCTTCTCACATGTTCTCCCTCTGCTCTCCTCTGACTGGAGTTAAAACTGCGCCACATTGTCTATTTTGATTTCCTTTTCAATCTGTTATCACAGAGGCATTGCCACCATTTGTAACTGGCCCAGCCTTTGCCAGCAGCAGGTCCATCTTTGAAGCCACCAGGAATTGGCTGTGCCAGACACGGTGGAAGCTTCCAGCAGCTTCTCACAGGAGCCGTCCCTGTGCCCCCCTGTGAAATACAAATCTGTGTTTCGTGTCAGGTACATGCTGGCAATGTTTGTATTTGTGATTTTAATATGTGTGGAAACCAAACATGGGACAGTTATAAAGACAAATTCTAATAATTACTGAGGAATGTAAAGCATGGAAGAAGGCCTTTGAACCTATCCTTTTTTCTTAATTAACCTTTATATGTGTTAAGTTGATTTAGGAGCATTTGAATTAAAGCATTAAGGATGTTGCTTTTTGACAGGAACTTTCTGCTTGTAGCTAAGCCTGAAAGAGTTTTGCAATAACCTTTTGAAGTAGAATTTTAGAATATTGCTTGTAGTAAGGATCTTTGAAAATATACCTTTAGAATAAATAAAATGAAACACGCTTATCTCACACCTTAACAAAACAGTGAAAAGCAGCTGGAGAAAGGAAGATGAGCCTCAACTCAAGGATTAATAGCCAAGGGAAACTGGACATCACTGCTATGAGATTTATAGTCTCTGCAATTAAAAGGTGGACCCACATCTGGGTTCTGGACCACACCATCTGGGAGATTTCTTCCTTCTTTCAGAAACTGAACCACCAGCATCTTGAGATACTCCTTTCTGGGATACATCCTGAGAATAACTAAATCATAATAGGTATGGAATTGTGACATAAAAATTGGGAATAGAAACTGCTGAGAAAGCTGATGAGTACCCCTATAAATACCTGTAAGCCTCAACTATCAGTGTGCAGTTGGAGGGAAAACTTCCCTCACTGTACCCAGCGCTGTATTGCTCGTACTTTACCATATTAATTAATGACTTGATTGCTGCTTGAATATTGGCCTAGTCAAGCTTCTTATTTATAATACCCCTGTGCGGGGAGCTGGGAGAGAAGAAGGGGATGCTGGCCTGTCCCTCAGGGGAGGTGCGGCTCATTTGCTGACAGCCGGGGCCTCCCAGCTGAAAACTTTCAAACTCAGTGTTTTTCTGGGACACAACATTTTTCACAGGCTGATTCACGTTTGGTCAGGGGCTTCTCGCTGGGATTTGGGGTGCCTGACTCCCCTCACGTGCGCCAGTGGCGTGGGGGATGTGGCTCCCAGAGGTGCTGCCTCTGGCCACAAGCCCAGAGGGGATGGGGGTGATGTTGAGGAACAGAAAACAGGAACACGGGAATGTGAATTGTGGGGTTAGGGGTGGGGGGGGGGGTGGAGAGCGAGCATCGTTCACTTTTTCTGGGGAAAGAAGACCCGCAGATCCGGGATGGAGATCCCTGAGAAAGCTTCTCCTTCTTAGCCCCCAGCATGCACTGGTGGTTCTGGGGGAGAGGGAAAAAGCGTTCGGTCATACTGCTGCCAAGGCACTGGCAGCATGGTGGGGGTGGGCTGTGAGAACAAAGACCCTGCCTTGCAGGCCAGGTCTGGGCTGTTTGGCCTGCCCACCCTTGGGTTTGGGGGCTTTGATCCCCCTACCCAGGCCCGGGGCACCGTTCTGTGGAAGGTGGACAAAACTACCAGCTCAAAGTACTGGAAAGCCACAAGTCAGACTCAGCCCAAGTGATTCAATAAAGGACAGCGGCCAAGACATTCCAGAAATTTTCTCAATATTGTTTGATAATTATCAATGGATTTTTAAAAATAGTTATTAGTGATTTTTCTTTAGCAGTTCTTTGTTTCAGGATTCTGCAAGTCGGTTTCAGGACCGAAAGGGATCATTCAGGGATGTCAAAGATCAACATCTCCAATGACTGGGATTGTACTGGGATGCTACAGGGATCATACTGGGAGCAGCTGAGCCCATGCCGGGGCAGACTGCAATCACACTGAGGGAGACTGGATCATACTGGGATCACACTGGGATGGAGTAGGAGCCTGTAGGGGGCAGTTGAGACCATACTGGGGACAGATGGGATATACTGGGAATGACTGGGATCATTCTGAGGGTGACCAGGAGCAGTTCTGAGCAACTGGGATCATGCAAGGAGCAACTGGGAGGAACTGGGTGTGACTGGGTGCATGATGGGCACGATTGGAAGCCTCTGGGCTTCTACTGGGATGAACTGGGGTCATGCTGGAGGTGACTGGGATCATACTGGCAGTGAGAGCAACTACACTGAGGCTGACTGGGAGTGGTTGTGAGCAAATGGGATCATGCTGGAAGGGGCTAGGAGTGACTGGGAATGTGCTGGAAGGAACTGGGCTACACTGGGACATACTGGGAGTGTCTGCAATGAAAGTGAGGGTGAAAGGGAGCAACTCGAACCATGTGGGGCACAACTGGTTCACACTGGCAGGGACTGGGAGCACTCTGGGCTCATCTTTGGATCATACTGGGAGGGACTGGACTAATACTGGGAGTGATTGAGAGTGACTGGGAACACACCATGCACATCATCCCCCATACTGGGGGCGACTGGGAGAAACTGGGAGCACGCTGAAAGCAAATGGCATCATACTGGGACTGACTGGATTGATCTAGCTGGAGGCAACTGGGACCATCCTGGGAGTGATTGGAAGTTACTGGGATTATACTGGGACCATACTGGAAGTGCTGGCATGTGACAAGGATCATGCTGGAGGTTACTGGGCTCCTATTGGTATTGAAAGGGAGCAACTGGGATCACACTTTGGGCCACTGGGAGCAACTGAGAGAAACTGGGATCATGCTACAAGCAAACTGGAGGAACTGGCAATGACTGGATGCAGGCTGGAGGCAACTGGGATATGCTGGCCATGACTGAGAACATACTGGGATAACAAGCACCTTACTGGGATCACTGTGAGGGTCTGGGAAGAACCATGGACATGCTGAGGGAAACTGGGATGTACGGGGAGTGTTTGTAATCATACTGGGAATGACTGGGAACAAGAGGGACCATGCTAGGGAGAACTGGGACCATGGTAGGGGCAACTGGGAGTGAGTGGGAGTGACTGGGTCTACACTGGGCGCAACTGGGCATGACTGGGATCATGCTGGCCGGGACTGGGATCACATGGGGAGTGACTGGGACTATAGAAGGAACAACAGGGTTCAACTGGGATCACACTGGGAGGAACAGGGAGCAACTGGAACCATGCTGGGGGCAACTGGGATCATACTGGGTCATACTTGGAGCAACTGAGACTGCACTTAGGGTGACTAGGAGTGGCTGTGAGCAACTGGGATCAGGCTGGAAGCAACTGAGGACATCTGGGACTAATTGGGAACCTGCTGGGAGTAATTGGAATATGCTGGGAGCGATTGAAACCACAGTGGGGGTAAATGGGAGCAACTGGAACCCCACTGGATGATAACGGGAGCAGCTGTGCCCATGCTGGGGTCATACTGGAACTGACAGGCATCATACTGGCAGTGACTGGAAAAGTATTAGGAATATCTGAGAGTGACTGGGATCCTACTGGAACCAGACTGGGAGTGACTGGAAAGGTGCTGGCCGTTACTGGAACTATGCTGGAGGTGACTGGGAGCAACTGGCCCCACACAGGGAGTGACAGGGAGTCACTCTGAGCATGACTGGAATCATACTGGGAGGATCTGGGAGTGACTGGGATCATACCGGGGTGGTTGTAACCATACTGGTGTGGACTGGGTGCAACTGGGATCATCCTGGGGGCCACTGGGATTACAGCAGATGAGAATGGATCCTGACTGGGGGTTACTGGGAGCTACTGGGCCCATGTTGGGAAGAAAATGTGGACAGAGTGGGAGCAACTGGGATCAACTGGAAGGTACTGGAACCATGCTGAGGAGACTGAGACAATAACTGGGATCATATTGGAAGCAACTAAGACCTTACTTCAGGCAACTGCCAGAAACTGAAATCATGCTGGAGGCAACTGGGAGGAACTGGGAAAGACTGGGATCATTCTGAGCTAACCAGAACATTACTGGGCACACTGGAATATACTGGGAGTATCTGTGACCATACTGGGTGGACTGGAATCGCACTGCAAACAGCTGGGACCATGCTGGGGACAACTGGCAGTGAGTGGGACCAGGCTGAGAGGGACTGGGACTATTCAAGGGACAACTGGGATCATACTGGGAAGAACTGGGAACAACTGGGACTATTCTGGCAGCAGCTGGGATCATACTGGGATCACAGTGGGAGCAGCTGGGTCCATGCTGACTGAGACTGGGATCACACTGTGGGTTACTGGAATCATACTGGGATTGACTGGGAGGGGCTGTGAGCAACTGGAATCATGCTGAAAGGAACTGGGAGGAAGTGGGAGCGACTGGGAGCATGCTGGGGGCGACTGGGATATACTGGGAGAGACTGGGAGTCATGAGGATCATACTGGACACTACTGGGGTCCTGCTGGCATTGACAGGGAACAACTGAGATCACAGTGAGGGTGACTGACATCATACTGGGAGTGACTGGGATCACACTGGGATTATAGTGGGTGTCAATAGACACTGACTGGGGTTCCTGAGAGCTACCAGGCCCATGTTGGGAGCTGAATGCGCACACACTGGGAGGAACTGGGAGCAACTGGGAATGACAGGATGCATGCTGGTGACAATTGGGATGTCCTGGCAGTGACTGGGATGAAACTGGGGGCAGCTGAACCACTCTGAGGTAACTGTGTGTGCCTGGCAATGACTACGAGAACGTTCAGGGCAACTGGGATATGTTTTGCGGAGAAAAGAAGAAACCTCACAACTTTGTAAAAGTTTTAAAGCCCGGTATGCTTTTATTACGACGCACGCCGGACGCAAGTCCCCCAACAAGGCATGCGTGCCTCTGAAGACCTCGGGTCTTTTTTTATCCCCCTTCCAAATGCATATGCATAAAGTTCCACAATAAGTTCATACATATTCATTCCGTGTGACATTTAGCACCAGTTCTTCTTTATCAAAGGAATTTCTAAGTCGGGGGCAAATCGACCTTGTGGTCTTTTCTGTTTTTCTTTCTCTGTCTCCTTGCTGTCTCGGCATGCGAGTTTTTCCTTCAGCTTCGGCCTCACAGACTTTTCACCTTCTTAGACAATTCACCTAATTCAGAATGGATCTTTACTCTGTCGCATTCCCCCCTTTCCTAGGAAATAAGTAAATTCTTTTACTTAATGAAAACCTTCACGACAGTAAGTGTCTTTTAGTGCTTCACCATGTATGTTTGACAAAGATGTTAGTACAGCTATTCGTTGTAGCATTCTCCAGTCCCAAATTAACAATATATTCTTTGTAGAACTGTGGTTATCTACTTTGTATCATGTTGGACAGTAATTAAGGTTTTCTTTCCTTTTTCTTGGATTTCTCTCAAGCCTTCCAATAGGTCTTGGTGCTTAATTAATTGTTTCACTAATGTAAGGTTCATCCCAATAGAGGTAGTTGGTAGTCTGTGATACAGTGTGTAATTGGCTTTAATCAGCTGGTGGGATGTTACTGGTACCAAATATGAAAAATCACACCCAATAATCTTAACAAAATTACAAATACAGAAATTAGAATGGTTTCTACTAGACAGAATAACATTGCTATCAATTTGTACAGCAGCATAGGCAGTTCTCAGCCACACACACCCTTTTCCAGTATATACGAGCACAGTTTTCTGGTCAGTGACTGGATGAATTTCGAAGTGACAAATACTCTGTTCGGTGTCCAAACACACATCCTGAGCATTAATAGTATTGCTTTCACAAATGAATCCCATCTGTTCTCTAGTAATGCAGGATTCTAAGTTTACTGTCTGCCACTCTCCATTCATCTTTTGTGCCCACACTCCATGTTCTGAAGGATAGAGTATTGTTTTTTCATGGTTTAATCCTAGGACAATGGTGGGATGGATAACATAAACAGTGGCATTATGTATGGTAAGCACAAAGGCAGTTGCTACATTAGAAAGAGGATCATAGGTGAAATTCACCATAGTCCACCGAGACTGAAACTTCCTTTCAAAATCAATTGCATTATCCCACACAATTTCTTGAATTTCAGCTGGAAAATTACCTTCACCCCTTTCCCATACGATCAGAGCTGCTGTGGCTTGTATCCATAACTGTGCTTGTATACAACTGAAAGCTAAAGACACATTATCTTGAACTATACTCAGTGCTTCTACTATCAACTTGTGGTCTTGGTCCCTGGCCTTTTCATACTTCCTTACTTTGGCAGTACTTTTGAAATCTGTCACTGGCTAGTTCCCAATGCCAATAGAGATTACTATAAAGGCTGCTTCAATTTTGTTAGGCTACCTGCTGCAGTGGCCAGTTTATTCACCAGTATTTCTGAATCAATTCCATTTAAAACTCCTAATCTTGTCCCTAATATGCCAGTTAGATGTTTGTTATGGGGAACAGGAACTGCTTTCTGTTTATGACCATCCCTCCCTGCCAGAGGGATGTGCTGGGCTCACACTGCAAATTCAGACACACTTCACAAGTGTATCTGACAGAGGTTTAGGTCATATTTGAGGCAGATGTTTGTTCTGAAATGTAAAGACCTCAGGGAATCTCCTTCCCCCTCCAAAGCACCTTATTTCCCAGATGTGTGGCAAGCAGGAATGTCTCTCCTGGCTACGAAACCTCACCCACCTTGCCCCTAGCTTCAGGTCCAAGCCTCAAGTAAATAATGAAGGGGAAGTCTGAGAGAAGAGCCTAAATTCATTGCAGTGCCTCAGAAGAAACTGGGATCAGATTTCTGCTGCTTGAAACACTCAGCACAAAAGTGATGCTCAAAATCCTACAGCCTGCTGCTGAGCTCTGAGGGGGGGGGTCTCTCTCTACCTCTTTTAAGCAGAATCCAACCGCCTCAGACTGGGACAATCACTGATCCAAATGTCAGGAGGAAAATGGATAGCTATAAATAAAGAAAATCACCTTCCATGCTTGGACTAATTTACCACCTGCAGTTCAGCACCCTTTACCAGCCATTGCCTGAGTGTTCAGCCAACCAGCTTGGAAAATGACCTAAGGAAACTGATTTCTTGGTGTTCCTGGTTTTAGGCACCAGGAGAGCTGGCTCCTTCCTTTCTTGTTCTTCTCCTGAGATATGCCTGTTTTTGTAACCATGTTGTCCAGCCCTCAAAGGAAGTTTTTAGGAAGGAGGAGCAGGCTGGTTGGATTCTTGAGATGTTAATTTGCATTATCAACTCCACACATTTGAGAGACCATTCTGGATTGAATAATAGCTGTTTTCAGTCACATTCTTTACTACGTTACGTTCAAGTTTGGAATTTGGGTAGAGTCTGAACTAGTATGGGGTGTATAAGGCCCTGCTGTGGTAAAAAGTGCAGTGTCCCCTTTGAATTCAAATGAAATTCTGATAGTAATTCGAGCTCAAAGGCAGGTCACTTCTAC